>NW_024070198.1:23901599-25101599 GCF_014754425.2 Oryx dammah | reverse complement strand
CAAATAAATGAACCGAGAAGGCAGAGAGAAGAGACACTTTTTGGAATATATATGGTTAGAACAGGGTTTATAAATCTCATCTGTCTATGCACCATGTGCAATGAACAGACACTGGACATACAGTCTGTCAGTATCTCTGTCCTCTCACCACTAAGCCTATTCTAATCCCAGCTCAGGGAACCTTCTGTGGCCAATCAACAGCTTATCTGAAGGAGTCAGAGGGTTCTAGAACTCCCATTCCAAGGGCAAAGGGAGAGTGCATTTGGATTATAGCAAAAAGTAACCTCGGGTTTGAAAAAGCTTTCTGTAATTTTCAGGGGGTGGGGGGAGTGGGGAGGATATTGTATTGCCTGGAGCTTGCAAGTTTAAAAACTCACGCCATTTTTTAAGAATTACTTAGAACCTCACCTCGGGTGAACTGTGGATAAGAGTACTTTACACTATTAATATACACGTGGTTTCTTTAGACACAGCACTGACCTTGAGATGACTGAAAATTTGGAGTAAAAGCCTTGATGCAGTCCATCAAATTGGATTCAAATGAAAAGTCTAATGTAGGGCTACTTGAAAATTACACAAAATCCTGTCCATGCTTGAATTCATGGAAATTGAAGCAGTGGGCACACAATGGACTCAGCAAGCACTGGGGATGTTAGGGGGTGGAGGGTGAAAAAGAGTATTGTGCTTTCACTATATTTGTTTTTCTCCTTACTAGAGGATAGAGAGTGGATGGTTTGATGTCTGAAATAATGCAGGGTATTTCCTCAATTCAGAGATGATCATTTGCTCCTCTTTCAAATACGAACATCTTAAAAATTCTGGGTGAAATCTTACATTTTCTATAAGCTATGAGAGGTCACAGAATGCTGGCAGTCATTGACTGGGCATGCACAGACTTGGGTGAAATTCCTTATGATGTAACTAGACCCCTTGACATGTCAGTCAAGAAGCTATTTAAGGATCATGTGAAGATGGACTATATTGTTGGCTTTCCAACAAATGGTTATTGTCTAAAATCCTTACACTATCCCTTTCTAATAATGCACCAGAATTTAATGATTAGATATTAGCAACAAAGCAAAAAGGTGGAAGACAATAATGGAGCACTGTTAATTAACACATTTAATGGCACAAAGAAGATATTGTAAAAAAAAAAAAAAAAAAGGATGTTGATGAATCTGTGTCAAAGAGTGATTCCTTGAGACTGAAATAAAGCTGGAAAAAAGTGGACAAATTACACAATGAGCTAATTTTGCTATTGTTATCTGAAAGGTTTCAGGAAAAACTTGCTATCTAGAGAAGAAATGTGTCTAAAGTGTACAGTGTTTAATGCTTTTGATGAAAAAAAAAGGAAAATTCAGCTTTTTAGGGCTATTTCACTGGTAATTTTAAGTTGAATTTCTATTTCACTGTAGATTTGTTGAGAAACAATTTCATGCTCAGTAATTTCCTCAATGAATAGGCCAGCCATCTATTATTTATTGCATGTCTCTTAGAGTAGTTTGATCTGAATAATTAAGTCTCTGCATGATAGGAAAATAAAAACTTATAAATCTATAGCTGACCCATGGGGATACTAATTTAAAATGTATTAACACATCCCAGCCTTAGTTAAGTGTTTACGTGGATCTTAATTTTACTTTTCATTGATGACTGCCTCATTACCCATATAAATTATTATAATCCATGGGGAAATTGCTACTCTTTTCCAGCCCTCAGTTTCCTCACCTGTACAATAAGGAGGGAAACAGTTAACTGGGCAATTTTAAGTCATTTTATGCTTTGGATACTTATGCATTCCTTGTATTAAAATCATTAACATTTTAGGCTGAGATAGGGTCATTGATAAGATCAGGGATTGACAGAGTGTGTTTATAGGTGCAGTGAAAAGGACATCAGAGCTTGATTTATGTGACCTTGGCCAGTTCTCCAATTCTGGGCCAGTTTCCTCATCAGTAGGAGAAACTGTACAAAGGGTCCATGAAGCTCTGAGCTACTATGATTTTTCTTTTAACATAAGTATAAGCACCCAAAGGGTGGTGGAAAGTTGGGAGATAGACCCTCAGGAATTTTATCTCACTCTAGCAGAAAATAATTCTCAAGTCAAATCTCAACTTATTTTTTAAGCAAACTTCAATTGTGGGATACACAGAAAGAGTGAAATTTCTTCCTGCAATTGGTATTCTCTGTTGTTCCTTCAATGGCTGTCCTAATAGACCTCTCCTACTGTCTGTAAAAATGAACTCATCTATTAGTAAATATATATCAAGTGCCTATTTTATGCAAGGTATAGTAGTAGGAATTGGCTTTCCTAGCCTAGAGAAACACAACCTGATCAATTTATTCAAAATAAGATTAGGGACTCCTAGGAACCCTTGCAGGTTACTCTCTGTAGGGAAACAATTAGAAACACAGATGACCCTTCTGGTAGTCTGAACTCTGCTTCTTCCTGATTAACAATCTAATCAACAACATTAGTTTAGTACTTAGTGTAGAGTTATGTCGGAGAGGGCAATGGCACCCCACTCCAGTACTCTTGCCTGGAAAATCCCATGGATGGAGGAGCCTGGTAGCCTGCAGTCCGTGGGGTCGCTAAGAGTCCAGCACGGCTGAGCAACTTCACTTTCACTTTTCACTTTCATGCGTTGGAGAAGGAAATGGCAACCCACTCCAGTGTTCTTGCCTGGAGAATCCCAGGGACGGGGGAGCCTGGTGGGCTGCCGTCTATGGGGTTGCACAGAGTCGGACACGAGGGTGCAAGTATTTGTAAAGGTAATAATAAACCGGGTCAGTTTTTGCCTCTTCAAGAGTGATCATACATTTGTGTTTTTCAGTTCTTGTGGAGCCATTTGGGGGCACTAAAGTGTTATTAAATTCCCAGGATATTTAAAGCCAACAAACAAAATGATTTTTTTTTAAATAAAGCACCCAAACTTTCTATTGTTTTCAGACCAAAGAGATATTTACAAACTTTCAAATGGTTGTCATTTTGGCACTTTTCTTTTCTAACCCTATAAATATTCTAAGTTATATAACCACATAAATACTGATATTTCTACTTCTACTTTTGAGCTTAATCACTTAGTATTCATGTGGCACATAGGACTTGTAAACAAATTCATAATAATTAATTTGTTAAAGAAAAACACAGATGGATATTTTGGTATTCAAATTATATTGAACCCTGCTTCAAATATGTATAAATATATATACCTATAACTCCTAATATTTTCAAAATATTTTCTATGAAAACTGCAATTTTTTTTTCAAACTGACTTTCCATTTCTGTATTCCAAAACTCTATCATTCTGGTATTCCAATTTTGGCAAATAAAATATAATTTTTTTGTTGTTCACTCAGTCGTGTCCATCTCTTTGTGACTCCATGGATTGCAGCACACCAGGCTTCTCTGTCCTTCACTATCTCCCAGAGCTTGCTCAAACTCATGTCCATTGAGTTGGTGATGCTATCCAACCATCTCATCCTCTGTCTCTCCCTTCTCCTCTTGCGTTCAATTTTTCCCAGCATCAGGGTCTTTTCCAGTAAGTCCATTCTTTGTATCAGGTGGCCAAAGTATTAGAGTTTCAGCTTCAGCATCAGTCCTTCCAATGACTATTCAAGACTGATTTCCTTTAGGATTGACTGGCTTGATCTTCTTGCTATCCAAGGGACTTTCAATAGTCTTTTCCAGCACCACAGTTTGAAGGTATCAATTCTTCACTGCTCAGCCTTCTTTATGGTCCAGCTCACATCCATACATGACTATTGGAAAAACCACAGCTTTGACTATACTGACTTTTGTCAGCAAAGTAATGTCTTTGCTTTTTAATATGCTGTCTAGGTTTGTCATAGCTTTTCTTCCAAGGAGTAAGCATCTTTTAATTTCATGGCTGCAATTACTGTCTGCAGTGATCCTACTTTATAAATTTCTTACTATCATGGAGATTTGTCTAAAGGCTTTTTGATATAACCATCCACCAAGGGTAAGCATTTAAGAAGGCTCTCTTGAACAAATAAAGAATAAGTGCATTGTTTTTCCTAATGTTTTATTTCATTTTTACAACTTAATATTTCTATAGGTTCTCTTTCCACATCTTTGAACCAAGCATTCCTGATCAGTAATAATATTACATCTCCATCTGTATCTGCCTCCTTCATCCTTTTCCTCTTCTTTAAATACAGGTATCAGGGTAACTATTGTAAATCTCATAAAATTAAGTCAGTGATATTACAAATCTAATAATTAGAGAGCTTACTTAAAGCAAAAGAAGATAAATATCATTTTATATTCATTGTGTAACATGTATAATAGAACATGTACATACAAAAAATGCTCATTAAAGGACAAAAATCATTTAAAATAAAGCATGACCTAGTTATACAGATTATATATTTCAAAATAAAACTGGGAAATCTGATCCACCGCCTAAAAATGGTTTGAGAGAGAGAAAAAAGGGAACAAGAACCTGAAATAATAACATTAAGAATAATAAAGAAAATATGACTACCGATTCATAAGCTCTTTGAAAAATTTTAAGTAAATACTGAATTATATTTTATAATCTAGAAAATCTAGAGGCTATATTGCAATAGAAGATAGAAACCTGAATGGATAAATATAGGGATGTCATAGAGATAGTTTCAGCACACTCCATCAAAAGAATCCAGTTTGTTTTACCAGAGAAACGTACTGGCCTGGTTTTTGTATTATTTAAAATTATAGTAACTGAGTAAAATTCAGAAAGAATTTTAGTCAAAGCTTGGAAAAATCATATGAACACTAATATATGAGTCCCTTTTCAGAAAAATAAGTCTTACAGACCACATGTTGATTCACATATTACTTATATGTGTACAAGTTAAAAGTAGGTTTAAAAGTGAAAGTGAAAGCCCTCAGTCATGCCTGACTCTTTGTGATCCCATGGACTGTAGCCTACCAGGTTCCTCGGTCCATGGAATTTTCCAGGTAAGAGTACTGGAGTGGGTTGACATTTCCTTCTCCAGGGGATCTTCCCGACCCAGGGATTGAACCCAGGTCTCCCGCACTGCAGGCAGATACTTTACCATCTGAGTCACCAATTCCATATTAGTTTTAGCTTTTTTTTACCTTAAACTCTAAAAAAATACACATAAAATAAATGCATACCTACAAAAAATGAAAGATTATAGAATGTATTCCCAGTTACCCAATTTCAACTATTACATTAAGGTAAATAAGTGGCATAGGACTTGATAGAGGAAAGGCCTATTTTTCTGGTTTTTAGACATTAAGCTTAATAAAACCAATAATGAGTATGTCTGTTCACATACTTTTTTTTTTAATTACTAAAAAGTTCAAGGTTCGGTTTACTAGTTACAAATCATCAGAACTAACAATTTTTCAAAAACTGCTAATGAGCAATCTCACACTCTTCAAACATCAGTTTTAATCAGGTGCCATACAACAAGTCTGTAGATATGCCAAATTCACTTGAAAATAAATTAGCATTGTGGTACTTTGAAAGCAGGCATTAAATGGCTATTTTATCTTTTATTGCTGGAATAGAAGTAGATAAAATCTTCATTACTTATTTATAACTTCATTTACTTTTATAAATTAATAGTTTAAGGCAAAGACTATATCTGTACTTTTCATTTTTGGCTGTACTTCAGAAATATTTATAAAACAAACAAACAAACACACACACACACACCAAAACTGATGTCCTAGTCCCAACCTTATGGATTCCGATTTAATCTAGAGTCCCCCAAGATTTTATAGCAAGTGCTGGGGGCTTCCTAATCACACAATGTATATACATGTAACTTTAAGATATCATTAACTGTCATGATTAAATTCTTCTGGGTGTGATATGCCCATATTAATATGTTCTTTAAGAATGACCCAGTTCTTCACCTTTTTCTATCCCTTGTTGCCTGTACACCTTGTCATTTTTCAATCCAACCTTGGTGAGAAGGCCATCTTAAGCACAAAAGCAAAGTAGGACATTGGATTTGATAAAAGTTCTCAGTTGTAGGGTGCTGATTCACATAACCCACATAACATTATGCTTCAGTTTAGATCAGTTGATGTATATAATTTTAGAATGTTATCAAAGTAGGACGCTATATGTAAGTATCTTACAATGAAACTAAATCTATAGAATATTGGTATCCTTGGGTTTCAGTTTGTGAAACACAGTTAGAAATCAATGTAACATATAAATACATATGCAAATATTCTAGATAACTAACTGAATCCAACTATACTTTAAAGATGTGACATATTATGATTAATAAGGAATTTTTTACAAAGAAGGTAAATATCACTCGGACACGACTGAGCGACTTCACTTCACTTCATTTCACTTCACTTCACTTCACTTCATAGAAAAAGCAAAGGAATTCCAGAAGAACATCTACCTCAGTTTTATTAACTATGCTAAAGCCTTTGACTGTGTGGATCATAGCTGTCAGTTCAGTTGAGTTCAGTCACTCAGTCAAGTCCTACTCTTTGCAACCCCATGGACTGCAGCATGCCAGGCCTCCCTGTTCATCACCAACTCCCAGAGTTTACTCAAACTCATGTCCATTGAGTCGGTGATGCCATCCAACCATCTCATCCTCTGTTGTCCCCTTCTCCTCCTGTATTCAATCTTTCCCAGCATCAGGGTCTTTTCAAATAAGTCATCTCTTTGCGTCAGATGGCCAAAGTATTGGAGTTTCAGCTTCAACATCAGTCCTTCCAATGAATATTCAGGACTTATTTCCTTTAGGATAGACTGGTTGGATCTCCTTGCAGTCCAAGGGACTCTCAAGAGTCTTCTCCAACACTACAGTGTGGAATGCTCTTAAAGAGATGGGAATATAAGACCATCTTTCTTGTCTCCTTAGAAACTGTATGCAAGTCAAGAAGCAACAGTTAGAACCCTGTATGAAACAACTGATTGGTTCAGGATTGAGAAAGGAGTACAACAGAGCTGTATGTTGTTACCCTGTTTGTTTAACTTATATGCTGAGCATATTATGAGAAATGCTGTGCTGGATAAGTTACAAGGTAGAATCAAGATAGGTGGGAGAAACATCAACAACCTTAGATATGTGGATGACACCACTCTAATGGCAGAAAGAGACGAGGAACTAAATAAACTCTTGATAATGGTGAAGGAGGAGAGTGAAAAAGCTGGAATAAAACTAAATACAATCTTAAAAACTAAGATCATGGCATCCAGCCCCATAACTTCATGGAAAATAGAAGGGAAAAAGGTGGAAATAGTTACAGATTTCCTCTTCTTGGGCCCTAAAATCACTGCAGATGGTGAGTGCAACCATGAAATCAGAAGGCAATTGCTTCTTGGCAGGAAAGCTATGACAAACCTAGAGAGTGTGTTGAAAAACAGACATCACTCTGCCGACAAAGTCCCTATAATCCAGGTGGTCTTCCCAGTGGTCACATACAGTTGTGAGAGCTGGATCATAAAAATGGCAGAGCATCAAAGAATTGATGCCTTCAAACTGTGGTGCTGAAGAAGATTCCTGAGACTCCCTTGGACACAAAGGAGATCAAAACTGTCAATCTTAAAAGAAATCAACCCTGAATATTCATTGAAAGGACTGATGCTGAAGCTCCAGTATTTTGGTCACCTTGTGTGAATAGTTGACTCATTGAAAAAGTCCCTGTTGCTGGGGAAGATTGAAGGCAGAAGGAGAAGAGGGCATCAGAGGATGAGATGGCTGGATGACATCACTGATGCAATGGACATGAACTTGAAAAACTCTGGGAGATGGTGAGGGACAGGGAGGCCTGGTGTGCTGCAGTCCATGGGGACTCAAAGAGTCTGACAGGATGACTGAACCACAACAGCAAATATAAGCTACTGTTAGCAAACCTGCTGCTGCTGCTGCTAAGTCGCTTCAGCTGTGTCCGACTCTATGCGACCCCATAGATGGCAGCCCACCATGCTCCCCCGTCCCTGGGATTCTCCAGGCAAGAACACAGGAGTGGGTTGCCATTTCCTTCTCCAATGTATGAAAGTGAAAAGTGAAAGTGAAGTCGCTCAGTCGTGTCCGACTTTTCGCGATCCCATGGACTGCAGGCTACCAGGCTCCTCCGTCCACGGGATTCTCCAGGCAAGAGTACTGGAGTAGGGTGCCATTGCCTTAAGATAACCCAAATAATGTTTAAAATATTTTGATGAAATTTACCAATTTTTAGTAACTAGGAGCAGAAAAACACTATTAACTTAATAATGTCTTCCTTAAATCTAGAGCAAATTATTTAATGAAAAAAATCACTGGATTTTTAAAATCAAGGACAAAATTTTTTTTTGCCCAAAACTACTATTATTCAAAAACAATAATCTTGTCAATGAAACAAAAGGATATGTGAGACAATATAATATTTTTAGAAAGTAGCAACATGTATATTCTATAAATAATATTAACTATTGCCCTAGAAAATCTAAGGGCTTCCCAGGTGGCTCAATGGTAGACTATGCCTGCCAATGCAGGAGACACAGGTTTGACCCTAGGCGGGGAAGATCCCCTAGAGGAGGAAATGGCAGTCCAAATCAATATTCTTGCCTGGAAAATTCCATGGACAGAGGAGCCTGGTGGACTCCAGTCCATAGGGTCGTAAAGAGTTGGGCATGAATGAGCACACACACTCCTTCAGAAAACCTGAGAGAATCATTGGAAAAATTCTGTGAGTAATGAAGAAGTTTATTTTGGTAAGCTCCCCAAAGGCTTTCCTGGTAACTCAGCTGGTAAGGAATCTGCCTGCAATTCAGGAGACCCCAGTTTGATTTCTGGGTTGGGAAAATCCTCTGGAGAAGGGATAGGCTACCCATGCAGTATTCTTGGGCCTGCCTGGTGGCTCAGTCAGTAAAGAATCCTCTTGCAGTGCAGGAGACCTGGATTCAATTCCTGGTTTGGGAAGATTTCCTGGAGGCAGGCACAGCAACCCACTCCAGTATTATTTCCTAGAGAATCCCCATGGACAGAAGAGCCTGGCAAGCTGTAGTCCACAGGGTCAGAAAGAGTTGGACACAACTGAGCGACTAAGCATAGCACACTCAAACTTAAAAGTAACACATGAAAAATGAATAGCCTTTCCTTTATGCCAGTAATAACAAATCAAGGAGCATAATGGAAAAATGAGTTCTTACAGTAAAATAAGACATATGCAATAACTAGACATCAGCCAAAAAAACATTCAAGGTGTTCAAAAGAAAACAATAAATTTTAATCCTGGTTTCTAGCTCAGATAAAGTAATTGGAACTGTATTTACCCAACTGTCTTAGCCAAATAATGAAAACTGGAGCAGGGAAGAAACTAGACAAAGATTTTCAAGTATTGGAAAACAGGCAGTACAGGACAGAGATCCCCAGGTGAGGAACAACAAATGAAGTAAGACGTATGACTGCACCTCAGCTTACACCTAGAGAGGGTTTCTAGGCTGAAGTGCAGGGAAGAGGAACGTGGGCAGAGGCTGTTGGTCTCCCTGAGTTCAGTACTGATGTTGGGTTTCCAAGTAGGTCAATAGAGTAAGACTAATCGTAAGAAAGAGTACCAGGCAGGAGAGAGATGCAGAGAGAGAGATACGCAAAGAGAGAGAGAACAAATCACATTCTGAGATATAGAGACGCCCCACCTCCCACTTATAAGTCTTCAGGTAAGTACTGATCAGAGCATGTATCTGAAGCAACTGCTCAAGGCTTGGGAAAGTACAATCAGTTAAAAGATGGCAAAGAAATTTATAGTGCTCACAAAGGGAGAGGAATAACTGGTGTTCCAACCAGCCATATTATCAAATTCTCATAACACAGTGGGCATTAGGTAGAATACTCAGAAGAATACTGCCTCATATGAAGACATAATAAGTTCAAGACTTATTATATCTTAATATAATCTCATATATATGCTTAATATAATCTCATATATATATGCTTAGTATAATCCTCATATGAAGATATGGTACCAGAGCAACTTTAAAAGCAAATCTCATAAGTCATTTTTCAAATAGCTTGACTATATTTCAGAATAAACCTCAGAATGTTTGAATAAGTGCATAAATAGCCAGATCCAACAATGTAAACTTCATAATACTATCTAGAAAAAAAATAACAGGAATGAAAAGAAGCAGGAGAATACAAGCCATAATGAGGAGAAAGATATATCAATCAAAACTAACCCAGAAGTAACACATATGATAAAATTAATGGGGAAGTGCATTAAAATAGTTACAAATCTATATTCTGTATATAAAAGAAGGTAAAGGACGATATGGTGATGGACAGGAAGGCCTAGGAGAAGGCAACGGCACCCCACTCCAGCAGTCTTGCCTGGAAAATCCCATGGACAGAGGAGCCTGGTAGGGTGCAGTCCATGGGGTCACTAAGAGTTGGATACAACTGAGCAACTTCACTTTCACTTTTCACGCACTGGAGAAAGTGAAGTCGCTCAGTCGTGTCCAACTCTTTGTGACCCCATGGACTGTAGCCTATCAGGCTCCTATGTTCACGGGATTTTCCAGGCAAGAGTGCTGGAGTGGATTGCCATTTCCTTCTCCAGGGGATCTTCCTGATCCAGGAATCGAACCCAGGTCTCCCGCATTGCAGGCAGACGCTTTACCGTCTGAGCCACCAGGGAAGCAGTCCATGGGGTCGCTAAGAGTTGGATACAACTGAGCAACTTCACTTTCACTTTTTACTTTCATGCACTGGAGAAGGAAATGGCAATTCACTCCAGTGTTCTTGCCTGGAGAATCCCAGGGACAGGGAGCCTGGTGGGCTGCTGTCTATGTGGTCACACAGAGTCGGACATGACTGAAGCGATTTAGCAGCAGCAGCAGCAGCAGCAGCAGCAGGAAGGCCTAGCATGCTATGGTACATGGAGTCGCAAAGAGTCAGACACAACTGAGCGACTGAACTGAACTGAAAGGACTATATGAATATATGAACATAGAAAGACCAAGTTGAACTTCTACAGATGAAAATACATTTCAGAAAGGACAAGTACATTGGAATAAGTGAAAAGCAAAGAAGAAAAAGACTGAAGAAGAAAAGATGAATTTGTACATAGCAATAGGAATGATCCAAACTAAAACACACAGAATAAAAAGACACTTAAAATGTACAAGACATCAATAAAGTGTGAGGCAATTTCAAGCATCCCAAACTATATACTTGATATCCAAGAGGGAGAGAATAGGAAGGATTAGGAAAGAAAATTTAATTACAAAAGTTTTCCAAAACTGATAGAAAATATAAACCCACAGAATCAAGAAGTCTAGGAAACTCCAAGCAAAAGAAAACTATGAACATTATAATCTATTTTCTTTAAACCAGTGTTGAAGAGAAAATCTTAATCCGATCCAGAGAAGAAAAGATACATATGTACTAAAGAACAAAGATGCAAATGACAACAGACTTCTCATTGGAAACAATGCCAACCAGAAGACAGTGAGAACAATTTCAAGTTCTGCTGGAAAAAGAAACTAAGAAACCCTCTGAACCTAGAATTCTAAGACTTCTATACCCAAATATGCAAACGCTGAAAGAATTTAATAGATTTCACTACATGCGTGCTAAGTCACTTCAGTTGTGTCTGACTCTTTGTGACCCCATAGACTGTAGCCCTCCAGGCTCCTTGGTCCATGTAATTTTCCAGGCAAGAATATTGGAGCGGGTTGACATTTCTTCCTCCAGGGGATCTTCTCAACCCAGGGATCGAAGCTGTATCTCCTATGTCTCCTGCATTGGTGGGCGGGTGCTTTGCCGCTAGTGCCACAAGGAGATTTCACTACAAGAAATAAAGGAAATCCTTAAGGCAAAGAAAAGAGATCTCAGACAGAAATCTGGATCCATATTAAGGAATAAAGATCACCAGAAATGGTAAATATGTAACTAAACAACATATCACTTTTCTTTTTATTTTTAAATATCATTAAATGTCTAAAGCAAGGTAACAATGCACTGTTCCATAATAAATTAAAAAGTAAATGAAACCTAGAGGTCTGGTCTCAGAGATGACATAAACTAATTTTTCCCCGTCCTCTGCTCAACCCCTTCAAGTGGCCCACTATAGCTACACCAGCAAAGCAACAACTTGCCAGGAAAGAACAGCATTCCCTAAAATTCCTCAAAGTGGGAGTAGTAAAGAATCAGCCTGCAATGCGGGAGACTTGGGTTCAATCTCTGGGTTGGGAAGATCCTCTGGAGGAGGGCATGGCAACCCACTCCAGTATTCTTGCCTGGAGAATCCCCATGGACAGAGGAGCCTGGTGGGCTGCAGTCCATGGGATCACAGAGTTGGACAGGACTGAGTTGACTAAGCACACATACCTGCATGGTAAACAGCAGACACCCCTGTCTCGCTTCCTTACACATTGTGGCAGAAGGAGACAGAAGACTGACATCTCCCGACCCTCTACCTAAGAGCAGAGGATGACCTGAGCTCCCCATCCCTAAAAGGAAAAAAGAGACCCAAGTAAGCACCTTCTGTCCCCGCAGTTGACACCAGCAGGGATCCAGTACAAATTTCATTAGCACTAGGCAGGCTGACCCAAGAAAGCAGCCACTGAAACAGGTGAGGCATATCCTACCCCTCGCCAGGCAGCACCAGGCATAGGTAAGTGTACTTCAGCTCTATGGGCAGCATCAGCTGGAATCAAGCAGAAGCCCCAGAGGCAGCAAGAGAACAAAGCAGACCATGATAACACAGGAAGGGTTCAAAAACAAATTGTCACTGAAACTATGGAACACAAAAGTGAGACATCATATCTGCTAAAACTAAACAGAATTCCTGCTTGCTAACAGAGAAGATTTAAGATTTAGAATCTCCTAGATGGTGATTGCAGCCATGAAATTAAAAGACGCTGACTCCTTGGAAGAAAAGTTATGAGCAATCTAGATAGCATGTTCAAAAGCAGAGACATTACTTTGCCGACTAAGGTCTGTCTAGTCAAGGCTATGGTTTTTCCAGTAGTCATGTATGGATGTGAGAGTTGGACTGTGAAGAAGGCTGAGCTCTGAAGAATTGATGCTTTTGAACTGTGGTGTTGGAGAAGACTCTTGAGAGTCCCTTGAACTGCAAAGAGATCCAACCAGTCCATTCTGAAGGAGATCAACCCTGGGCTTTCTTTGGAAGGAATGATGCTAAAGCTGAAACTCCAGTACTTTGGCCACCTCATGCGAAGAGTTGACTCATTAGAAAAGACTCTGATGCTGGAAGGGATTGGGGGCAGGAGAAGAAGGGGACAACAGAGGATGAGATGGCTGGATGGCATCACTGTCACGATGGATACGAGTCTGAGTGAACTCTGGGAGTTGGTGATGGACAGGGAGGCCTGGCATGCTGCAATTCATGGGGTCGCAAAGAGTCGGACATGACTGAGCGACTGAACTGAACTGAACATAAAATGACACCACCCTTATGGCAGAAAGTGAAGAGGAACTAAAAAGCCTCTTGATGAAAGTGAAAGAGGAGAGTGAAAAAGCTGGCTTAAAGCTCATCCTTCAGAAAATGAAGATCATGGCATCTGGTCCCATCACTTCATGGGAAGTAGATGGGGAAAAAGTGGAAACAGTGTCAGGCTTTATTTTGGGGGGCTCCAAAATCACTGCAGATGGTGATTGCAGCCATGAAATTAAAAGATGCTTACTCCTTGGAAGAAAAGTTATGACCAACCTAGATAGTATATTCAAAAGCAGAGACATTACTTTGCCGACTAAGGTCTGTCTAGTCAAGGCTATGGTTTTTCCTGTGGTCATGTATGGATGTGAGAGTTGGACTGTGAAGAAGGCTGAGCGCCAAAGAATTGATGCTTTTGAACTGTGGTGTTGGAGAAGACCCTTGAGAGTCCCTTGGACTGCAAGGAGATCCAAGCAGTCCATTCTGAAGGAGATCAGCCCTGGGATTTCTTTGGAAGGAATGATGCTAAAGCTGAAACTCCAGTACTTTGGCCACCTCATGCGAAGAGTTGACTCATTGGAAAAGACCCTGATGCTGGGAGGGACTGGGGGCAGGAGGAGAAGGGGACGACAGAGGATCGGATGGCTGGATGGCATCCCCGACTCGATGGACATGAGTCTGAGTGAACTCCGGGAGTTGGTGATAGACAGGGAGGCCTGGTGTGCTGCGATTCATGGGGTCGCAAAGAGTCGGACACGACTGAGTAACTGAACTCTACTGAACATAAAATCTAAAATGTTCAGGATTCTACCAAAACATAATCAAATCATAAGCATAACCTAAATGACAAAAGTATATTCTGACTGTAATGGAAGTAAATTAGAAATCAATAGCACACTACTTGGAAAATCCATCAAATACAGAAACTAAATCAAATATCTCTATATATCCATTGAGTCAAAAAGGAAATTAAAATAGACAATATTTTGAACTGAATGAAATTGAAAACACAATGTATCAAAATTTATGAGATGCAAGTATAATAGCAATTAGAGAAAATTTTATAACATTAATTGCCTATTGTATAAACTAGGACTGCAGAGCAATGAGCTAATCTTCTGTCTCAAGAAATTAGGGAAAAAAAAAAGAATTAATCGCAAAGTAAACAACATAAAGATAAATTAGAAGGTAAGAGCAAAAATTAATTAAAACAAACAGAGACAAATAAAAGAAACCAAAAGCTATGTCTTTGAGAAAAATCGATACAATAGATAAACGTATAGCCAGATTTATGAGGAATGGAAAAAAAGCAATACAAATTACCAATATAACATAAAAAAAGAGGGCGGATATTACTAAAGAGTCTTATGATGTAGAAAGGATAATAAAACAATATTATAAATAACCTAACATCTGTAAAATGGACAAGTTGCCTGCTAAGTCACTTTAGTCCTCTCTGACTCTACAACTCCATGGACTGTAGCCCTCCAGGCTCTTCCGCTCATGGGATTCTGATTCTCCAGGAAGAATACTGGAGTGGGTTGCCATTTCCTCCTCCAGAGGACCTTCCCAACCCAGGGATCAAACCCACATCCCCTGCAGCTCGTGCATTGCAGACAGATCCTTAACTGCTGAGCCGCTAGGGAAGCCCTCAACTTAGATGAAATGGACAAGTTCACTGAAAGAGATAAACTACTGAAACTCAATCAAGTAGAAATAAACTAATAGCCATGTATCTATTAAATAAATTTAATTAGCAACTAAAAATCTTTCCACAATGAAAACACTGGCACAGATGGTGCCACTGGTGAATTACAACAAATATTTAAGGAGAAATAATGAGAATCCAGATAAATTATTCTCAAAATTAGATTTTAAAACATTTTCTGCTTCATTTAATGAGACCAGAATTATCCTGATACTACAAAGATATAACAAAACTTAATACCAGTGTCTCTCATGAATTCAGACTCAGTAATTCTCTTTTGAAATCTAGGAAATCAATTCTAACAATATTCAAAAAATTATACTCCAATAAAAATTAAAGAATGAAAGTCAACTGATCAGAAACCTTAAAAACTATAGTACTTCATGACTAAGCAAGATGTTATCCTGGAAAGGCAAGTTTGGTTTAATACACAATTCATCTTAATCACCAAAATAAAGAAATATCACATGATCATCTCAATAGATTCAGAAAAATAATTTAGTAAAATCCAACATTCATTTCTGATAAAAATTCTCAGAAAACTAGGAATTAAAAGATCCTTTCTCAACTTGGCTTCCCTGGTGGCTCAGATGGTAAAGCGTCTGCCTACAATGTGGGAGACCCAGGTTCAATCCCTGGGTCAGGAAGATCCTCTGGAGAAGGAAATGGCAACCCACTCCAGTACTCTTGCCTGGAGAATCCCATGGACAGAGGAGTTGGTAGGTCATAGTCCATGGGGTCACAAAGAATCAGACATGACTGAGCTACTTCACTTTCTTTCATTCTTCTTTCTTTCTCAACTTGATAAAAGACATCTACAAAAAATAGTCTACAGCTAACATTATGTTCAAAGACTGAATATTTTCTCCCATAATCAGGAACAAGGCATAATAGAGAAATAGAGCTTCAGAGAAGGCTGAATTCTAAGACCTGCCAAGTCCCTGATACCAATATCAGGACCCTAAAAGCATTAGAAGATGAAGTTCAGAGCTTTTAACTCCAGGATTACCCTCAATCTGCAGGGTGTTCTGAAGTGGTTCTCTTTTTTTGTTTACAAAACAAAAAGTAAATGGATTATAATGTCTTCTTAAAAGACAGTAGCTTCTCTTTCCTTGAAGAATAAAAAGAGGCTTTATTTAGACCAGGTGCTTTATAAGCCATCACTGATGGTGAGTGCACGCTCAGTCAGTTCAGTTAAGTCCGATTCTTTGCGACCCCCTGGACTTTAGCCCACCAGGCTCCTCTGTCCATGGAATTTTTCAGGAAGAATACTGGAGTGAATTGCCATTTCCTCCTCCAGGGGATCTTCCTGACTCAGGGAATGAACTTGTGTCTCCTGAGTCTCCTTCATTGGCAGGATTCTTTACCAGAAATCCCTCACTGACAACAGAAGACAGCAAAATTCTCAGAGAAGTGACCATTCATTCTACAGTATGTGCAGTCTTTCTTGGGTATCCACAGGGCATTGGTTCTAGGACCCTGCTGCTGCTGCTGCTAAGTTGCTTCAGCCGTGTTTGACTCTGTGCAACCAGAAACAGCAGCCCACCAGGCTCCTCTGTCCCTGGGATTCTCCAGGCAATAACACTGGAGTGGGCTGCCATTGAATACCAAAAGCCCCTCATATAAAATAGCACAGTATTTGCATATAACCTAACCACATCCTCTCCTCTATTTTAAATCACCTCTAGGTTATTTATAATACCTAATAAGATGTAAATACTATGTAAATAGTTGTTAATGCAATGTAAATGCTTTGTAAATAGTTTCAAGTGTGTGTCAAATCTAAGTTTAGTTTTTTGAAACTTTCTGAATTTTGTTTTCCTAGTATTTTTGATCAGTGGTTGGCTGGATCAACAGATGCAGAAACCATGGATACAAAGAGCCAACCGTATACTCCACCAGCTGATGATATTCTGTGAGAAAATTCAGAAGATGCATTACTTACCAAAGTAATAATGATTGTGTTAATGAGAGGAGCATCAGAATACTGAGAATCTCACTGATAGAAGAGCTGCTGGTATGATATTCTGTCACAGAATTGGGTACCTCGATAGCAATAAAGCATGATAAAGTCCCCAAATAAGAGAGGCCAGGTAGGAGTGCCTCGGGTTTCCCTGGCACTCAGTGGTAAAGAACCTGCCTGTTGATGGAGGAGATGAATTAGATTCCCAGGACACGAAGAGTCCCTGGAGTAGAAAAATGGCAATCCACTCTCGTATTCTTGCCTGGGAAATCCCATGGACAGAGGAGCCTGGCATGCACAGTCCGTGGGGTAGGAAAAGAGTTGGACATGACTCAGTGACTAAACAACAAAGCAGTGCCTTACCATCTAAATCAAGTGGTTACAGTGACCTCAATACTCACCAAGATCAGTGGCACAGATGTCCATCCTACAAAGAGCTATGGAGATGGTTAGAGAATATAATCTACCTAGAGGCAACCTGGATGACCATTCAAGAAGGGCATTGCTTAATGTATACAATCAAATGAAGTCAAAATGGAAAACTTAAGGCTGAGGGTAGACACATCAAGTAAAAGTATATGATCTTTTAACCCGTATCCAGACCTGAGCCATTTTTCATACTTAGAACCCACAGAATTGAAGAAGAGGACATTTTTTAAAGACTCTGAAGTAGTGCTACAAGTTAATGCAGTAATAATTTCTCACATACCTCTTCGGTCACTTCTCAGATGAACATATAGTAGACTAATATTTAGACACATGTATTAGACACATGATCTGAATGGAGATCAATACCCATGACCTCCAGTTAGAGTGGGAGCACATGGGAGGCAGATAATGAACTTCTGGCCAGGTCTGACTCACAATGGATTCACTGTGCCCACACACAAACTCGGTGATCATTTTCTTGGTCTTTAAATGTATTTTTGGAATGGAAATACTTGTAGTTGTCAGAATCCTAATATTGTACATAGTATCCACAGTGTATATGCGTCAATACCACAACTGTAATGAGAACACATTGTATAGCACAGGGAACCCTACTTAGTGCACTGTGGTGACCTGAATGGAAAGGAGATCCAAAAGAGAGGGGACGCATGTGCATGTATGGCTGGTTCACTTCTCTGTACAGTAGAAACTAACAGGACTTCTCAGCTGGCTCAGTGGTAAAGAGTCCACCTGCCAAGGCGAGAGACACCAGACACACAAATTCGATCCCTGGGTTGGGAAGATCCCCTAGAGTAGGAAACGGCAACCCACTCCAATATTCTTGCCGGGAAAATTTCACGGACAGAGGAACCTACACAATACTGTAAAGCAACTATACTCCAATCAAAATTAATTAAAAAAATAACCTTAATAATGGTTTCTAGACAGAGTAAGAAGTATTGTATTGGGTAGACTAAATGAATACTTTTGATATGTAGCTCCGCCCACCCACCCACCAAAAAAGACAATAATTCAAAAATGATAGTGTTACTGAACCAGTTTCATCATGCTGGATCCACAGCAAGTAAAAACGCGGAGACTCTGAGGTTTGTAGCCAAGAAAATGTTTATCCACAGGCTGCCGAGTGCAGGGAGTGGAGAACAACCTCAAACCTGCCTCCCAGAAGGCAAGGGGCTTAGAAGAAGCAGGGCAGTCTGAAGCACGATGAGCATGGGGAAAGGTGATTGGGAACAGGCGCGGTAATTGTTCTGCGCAGGCGTAACTAATCTACGGGTAACCGCATAGTCAAAAGGTCACCCAGAGGACGCATGCCCAGTTGAAGGGTCAGTGGTCCCAGTCAGTCTCAAGCAATTCAGCTTGAACCAGAGGCGGCTGACTCCAGGTTCATAGAAAACAACTTCGCAAACATCTATTGTTTAGGTTACCTGCCCCTCAGAAATGCAGATCTTAAAATAACCTTATTAGTAAAGGGAGGTGAAACAGATTTGTCCAATCATTATGCACGGTTTCAATAGGTGAAATGGCACATAACGTGCCACACGCAAAGACATAAAGAAGGAAGAAAATTAGTCCCTGTCATATCTTCATTTAATTCACCACTATGGCTCTCAAACTGCAGTATGGGTCATAAGATGGGAAAGGATGGTACTGTAGAATTAATCAAGTCCAATGTGGTGATCATCCCCTCCTGCACCAGAGAAATACATACTGCTCAAAAGGTACAAGGCATGCTGCTTGGCCCTGACAGATACTGAGCTTTTGAACATGAGACATCAAATGATGGACAGGGCCACAGCTGTCCATCATGAAATGAATCCTTTCAGACCAACCAAGTCATAAGCTTAACTGGCCAAGAAGCACTCTATTATAACATGGAGGTGGTGTACATTTCCCAGAAATCTACCAAACGTCCTAAAATTAATAAGGTCACAGGATATGAAATAAACATACAAAAATCATTTGCCTCTATATACTAACAATGAACATATGAAAAGAATTTGAACCAGTTTGCAAAACTGAAAACAACTAAAATGACCCTTAGTTCAGTTCAGTCGCTCAGTCGTGTCTGACTCTTTGGGACCCCATGAACTGCAGCACGCCAGGCCTCCCTGTCCATCACCAGCTCCCGGAGTTCACTCAGACTCACGTCCATCAAGTCAGTGATGCCATCCAGCCATCTTATCCTCTGTCGTCCCCTTCTCCTCCTGCCACCAATCCCTTCCAGCATCAGATGAGTTAACTCTTCGCATGAGGTGGCCAAAGTACTGGAGTTTCAGCTTTAGCATCATTCCTTCCAAAGAAATCACAGGGCTGATCTCCTTCAGAATGGACTGGTTGGATTTCCTTGCAGTCCAAGGGACTCTCAACAGTCTTCTCCAACACCACAGTTCAAAAGCATCAATTCTTCGGCACTCAGCTTTCTTCACAGTCCAACTCTCACATCCAAACATGACCACAGGAAAAACCATAGCCTTGACTAGACAGACCTTTGTTGGCAAAGTAATGTCTCTGCTTTTCAGTATGCTATCTAGGTTAGTCATAGCTTTCCTTCCAAGGAGTAAGCATCTTTTAATTTCAAGGCTGCAGTCACCATCTGCAGTGATTTTGAAGCCTCCCAAAATAAAAGTCTGACACTGTTTCCACTGTTTCCCCATCTATTTCCCATGAAGTCATGGGACCAGATGCCATGATCTTAGTTTTCCGCATGTTGAGCTTTAAGCCAACTTTCTCACTCTCCACTTTCACTTTCATCAAGAGGCTTTTTTGTTCCTCTTCACTTTCTGCCATAAGGGTGGTGTCATCTGCATATCTGAGGTTAGTGATATTTCTCCCGGCAAACTTGATTCCAGCTTGTGCTTCTTCCAGCCCAGCGTTTCTCATGATGTATTCTGCATATAAGTTAAATAAGCAGGGTGACAATATACAGCCTTGTCATATGCCTTTTCCTAAACTATAAAACCTGATTATAAAGGAGCAGAGTGAGGGAGGTCATTGTGATTGTGGAAGAGTTATATATCTTGATTGCAGTGGTGGTTAGACAAATGTACATGTGATAAAATGACACTTGTATTATACCAATGTCAATTTCATGGTTTAGATACTATGCTATAATTAGGTAAGATGTAACCATGGAGAAAAACTAGGTGAAGAGTTGGGACTCTGAAACTATAATTCTTTCAAATAAACATTTAAAAAATACCTCAAATAATGCTGGGTTTTTCCTCTAAGATTGGAATTGAAGCTGTTTGGGAATAAGTACAGTAGTTAGTTTAATTGTAAAACAGTTTATGTGAATAAAACATTTGTCTTGAATAGTGGAATAATAGATAACGGGAGAGGGATTTTCGCCTACCAAAGATCCAGGGGAATCAACAGGGAGAGTAGATTCACATTCACAAATCCATGTTCAGTCTGGGTCATAACTAATGATGAGTGTTGACCAAACCATTAGGGAAAGTTGATCACAGTTTGAGCTGCCTTAAGCGCTTGCCCTTGCTACCTCAAGTTCATTCGTCTGTGCTCATGGTCAGTCATGTCTGACTCTTGTCGATCCCATGGACTGTAGCCCACCAGGCTCCTCTGTCCACGGAATTTTCCAGGCAAGAATACTGGAATAGGCTGCCATTACATACTCCAGGGGATCTTCCTGAGCCAGGGGTTAAACCAACTTCTCTTGTGTCTCCTACATTGGCAGGTGGATTCTTTATCACTGTGTGACATGGAAGTCAGGTGCATATACGTGAGTCTGTGTACGTTCAATGCATATTTTTGGTGACCTCATATTGCAACAGTTAGAACCAGACATAGACCAACAGACTGGTTCAAAATTGGCAAAGGAGTTCGTCAAAGTTACATACGGTCACCTTGCTTATTTAACTTTTATGCAGAGTACATCATGGGAAATGCCAGTTTGGATACAGCACAAGCTGGAATCAAGATTGCTTTGAGAAACAAAAATAACCTTTAATATGCAGCTGACTGGAGAAGGAAATAGCAGTCCACTCCAGTATTCTTGCCTGGAGAATCCCAGGGACAGAGGAGCCTGGTGGGCTGCTGTCTAAGGGGTCACACAGAGTCAGACATAACTGATGTGACTTAGCAGCAGCAGCATGCAGCTGACACCACCCTAATGGCAGAAAGTGAAGAGGAACTAAAGAATCTCTCGATGAAGGTAAAAGAGGAGAGTGAAAAAGCAGGTTTGAAACTCAAAATTCAAAAAACTAAGATCATGGCATCATCTGATCACTTCATGGCAAATAAATAGGAAAAAATGGAAACAGTGATAAACTTTATTTTCTTGGGTTCCAGAATCCCTGCAGACAATGACTACAGCCATGAAATGAAGCCACTTGCTCCTTGGAAGTAAAGCTATGACAAACTAGCCAGTGTATTGAAAAGCAGAGACATCACTTTGCTGACAAAATTCTGTGCAGTCAAAACTATGATTTTTCCAGTATTCATAAACAGATGTGAGTGTGTATGGGTGTATGTGTTGGTCACTTCAGTCATGTCTGACTCTTTGTGACCCCATAGACTGTAGCCCATCAGGCTCCTCTGCCCGTGGGATTCTCCAGGCAAGAATACTGGAGTGGGTTGCCATGTCCTCCTCCAGGGGATCTTCCAGACCCAGGGATCAAACCTGTGTCTCATGTCTCCTGCATTGGCAGGCACGTTCTTTATCACTAGTGCCACCTGGGATAACCCACAGATGTGAGAGTTTGACCATAAAGAAGGATGAGGGCCAAAGAATTAGTGTTTTCTAATTGTGGTGCTGGAGAAGACTCTTGAGAGTCTCTTGGACAGCAAGGAGGTCAAAGCAGTCAGTCTTAAAGGAGATCAACCCCGAATACTTCAGACTGATTCTGATGTTGAAGCTCCAATACTTTGGCCACTTGATGTGAAGCACCAACTCATTGGAAAAGACCCTGACACTGAGAAAGATTAAGGCAGGAGGAGAAGGGAGTGACAGAGGATAAGATGGTTGGATGGCATCATCGATTCAATGGATGAGTGTTTAAGAATGAATGTTCTCGAGATGGGTAGGTCAGGTTAAAATTTATACTCTTTCAGTGACCAGCCCTGTGACTTAGGATAACTTCTTTAAGATCTTTGTGACCTAGTGTGAAGAAATCATAATAGATTCTTTTTTATATATATAGTGGTATGATTTTATTGAAGTAGCAGTATCAAAAAAAATTTAACATTTGCCACATAGCAAGTTCCCTATAAATGCTAGCTGTTTTAACTACTTCTCACAATCAGAATTTACAATGATTCTCTTTTTCCTTTTCTCACAAATGAAATACAGGATTTTGTGTGGGTTTTTCTTTGCCATCTCATTCCATATGCCACTAGTATAGTTTTGTTTTATTAATCAATTCCTTCTGGCTGTTAAAAGCATGTGTATGTGCTAAGTTGCACCAGTTGTTTCTGGCTCTTTGCGACTCTATGGACTGTAGCCCACCAGACTCCTCTGTCCATGGGATTCTCCAGGCAAGAATACTGGCATGGGTTGCTATGCCCTCCTCCAGGGGATCTTCCCAACCCAGGGATCAAACCCAGGTCTCATGTCTCCTGCATTGGCAGGCAGTTTCTTTACCACTAGTGCCACCTGGAATCCCCATTCTAAGCAGAACTACATGAGTTTTTTCCAAGAAGACAGCATGGTGCAGAGCTAAAAAGAGAAAGGGAGTGAGGATTCCAGCTCTGGGAGATTGACCCAGTCATTTTGCTTGTCTGAGTCTCGTCTCCTTCTCTGTGAAAAGGAGCTTGGGGGTACTGCTTTTCCTAAAGTCTATGGAGACTAAACCTCAGATAAGGTAATGGAAGTAACATTGTTTAAGAATAAATACAACTTATGAAACTTACTGAGGAAGATCAAAATCCAGCTCTTTCACTTATGACTGTATGTCTCTATTAGGTCAATAAGCAAAGTAAAGTGACTCATCACTGACTGTTTCAAGGTGGTTGACCAGTTTCCTTGGTAGATTAGTTCTCTGGCCTAGTACATTCTCCTGTTCATTGGCAAAGCAAAACAAACAAACCTATAATCACCTTGCTTAAGGCTTGTGTATGATAATGATGCTGAATCATCGTAGCTGAATGAGTTATGAGTTTAATCAGTCTCTGAAATGAATCATCGATTAGCTCTTCCATCTCCTTTTCCTGGCTATGTATTTAAAAACAAGAGCTGCTCACTTGTTTGTAGTTGAATAAAAGTAGACCATTTACTTGGAACCTATTATATGCCAGATGCTTATGTTAGTTGCTCTGTCGTATTCATCTCTTTGTGATCACATGGACTATATAGCTAGCCAGGCTCTCCTGTCCATGGAATTCTCTAGGCAAGAATACTGACCTGGGTACCCATTCCCTCTTCCAAGGGATCTCCCCGGCCCAGGGATCAACCGTGGGTCTCCTGCACTGAAGGCTGATTCTTTACCATCTAAGCCACTAGAAGTACATATACATGACCTCTAATTCCACTCTTGAAGGCTCCACTCTTATTATCTCATAAACACCCCACCTTCAAAAATATCATATTGGGTTTAGGGTTTCAACATGAATTTGGGGTGGGTGAACATATATATTCAATCATAAATATAGACATCTCTGTACTCAGTTTAGTCATAAAAAATTTTGCTAATGTATGTATCTGAAAGGAGAAACATCACTTATAGATTAATTGATATGCATTGTCCTGCTTCATACTTGGAACTTTTCTTCTGCCTCTCAGCCTGGTGTTCTGTGTATTTGGCAGGGATTCAGTTTCCTAATGGACTGACTCTCTATGACATTACACAGCATTGAATGCAAGCTTTTACCAAAAGGAAAATAAAGATGGGGGAGAAAGGGAATCAGTCTCATTAAACAGATGATAATTGCAATTATTCACCAAGAATTATGAATCACAAATGAGGATTGCAGAGTCAATTGGGAAACAATTTGGCTATAAATACCCATATTAAGCAGCCTAATGAAATCCGCTTTGCTTTAGAAACTTCCACTCTTGTTTTCATCAAGTGCTTTGTAGAAGTGCAAATCTTGATAAATTATTCCTGTCTCCAGCAATGTAGAAAAAAGAAACAATGTTCTATAATAAGCGTGTTGTGGTTGCAAGCTCTTCTGATGGTAACAGTATCACCTACAATTGAATTGTACAGAGTTTTCAGGTTTCCCACTCAAAATCAGTATTTCATATGGTATTCATGATACTTCATAATATTAGGCAAGAGAAATATTTCATTACAAATTTACAGCTAAGGAGAATGTTGTATAGAAAGCTATGATGACTACCCCAAGGTCACACAGTCAGTTGCTAGCATGGAATCTGGATCTGATGAGAATTCTTGTCCCTAAATCGTATCACTTCCACTATCAGTTTCAACACTTTTAGTTTCATATAACTGAAACTTGAATTTAAATGGACTTAAAAAATAACAGAATGTATTGGTTTATGTAGATCGTAAGTTCAACTGTAGATAGATGGGTATGATGGTTGGCTGGTTGGTTGGTTGGTTTGATCTAGTAGTTTGGAAATATCACCTAATTTTTTCCTATCTTTTCACTTTTTTTTGGTAATTTCTTTTTTTGGGGGTTGTTTAAGAATGTTTCACACTATATCACAGCATAGGAGAGGAAAGGAACTACAACATAAAGAGAAAGTTACAAACACAAGTCTTTGGCTTAGTTCTAATGGGCCAATGTAATTTAAATGTACTTTTCTTACCCAAGGACTATGACTAAGACACTACCATGTACTGATTAATTTCAACTAGTGTTGATGCCCATTTATTTTTACCAATCTCTAGGGCAAATAAATTATTGTTGACTGCATTAGAGCGATCAGAGTCCAATTCTGATGTCAGCACAGAGTAAATCTTACCAAACACAAACTAGGCGTGCTAGGGGCAGGACTCATTCCACAAGGAAAATCTGAGTGTTATTGGAAATGGAGGTAAATGAAATGTGACCTGGAAAGGTCACAAATGAATGTCTATTCTACCTCCAAATGAGCCATTCATTGAACAAAAATAGAAAAGAGCCTAAAGGCTGCTATACATAGATCTAGAACATAGGAGATACAGTCCATAGTTGGGGATTAAGAGGGTTGTAAATGCACATTAGTTCTCTATAAACTCAAGATTTGAAATGGGAGAGAGAATGGGAACCAGACAAGTAGTAGTTTGAATAAATTGATGAGGCCAGTGGTCTCATCTTTGGTGACCTTTCATGCTCTGCCTACACCCACTTTCTCATTATTTTGCTCTATTTCTGTTTCTCAGTTTTCTCCTATCAGGTAGAAGTGGTAGTTAAGATGCTCACTGACAGTTGATTCAGTCTAAATACATCTGGCTGCAACCCTGGCTGTATGATCTTATAAAAAGTATTCGACTTCTCTGGGCTTCAGTTTTCCCTTCTATACAATTAATGGTTTTACAAAATAGTTATAAAACACTTCATAACATCTAAGTTCCCTTCCAGTTTTAATATTCCAGTAATTCCCCTGCTCTTGAGATGGATTCATTTAGCTTGAACATTATATTTAACTCTGCATATATAAGGGAGAAATGGAAGAAGACTTGGGTAAGAAATTTCTATTTCTCATTTTATCATACATTAGAATGTCTTGCTTCACTCAGCGGAAATTAAAGGATTCCTTGTGCTTTAAAAGTGACCCTGTCTTCCTCCTTCCAGCTGGTAGCATGCAAAAGATTGTACACAAATAAATTTCCACTTTATTATCCACTGTTCAGTTTAGTTTTTGCCATAACATTGGGCTTCTCAGGTGGTAAAATGGTAAAGAATCTGCATGCCAATGCAGGACACAGGACAGGGCAGTTTGATCCCTGGGTCAGGAAGATTCCCTAGAGTAGGAAACGGCAACTCACTCCAGTATTCTTGCCTGGAAAATTCCATGCACAGAGGGGCCTAGTAGGCTACAGTCAATGGAGTCGCAGTCTGACAAGACTGGGCACACAGCTTGCACATGCATTGGTAGCCTAACCTAATCAATGACTGCTGTTTTCATTGAAAAATGTTTCAGAAATTATATCTGATACTTACTTTCAAAAATTACTGGATCAACAATTACTAGCTCCACCTTTGTATCTAAGCTTTTGCTGTTACTGACAATCCTTCAATAATTAGGATTTATATTTTTGTTCATCTTATTTTAGGAATAGATTCCTAAAAGTGGCAACAACAGGAGGAAGAAGAAAGAAATAAGCTATTTTGCTAGATATTGCCAAATTTCTGACCGTAAGCATTTTACCATTTTGCATCATCAGCATAACCTCAAAAACAGAGTATTCTGGCAAAGTTTAGAATTCTAGCCGATACATGAAAAATTGCATCAGACTGAAGTTTAATTTGCATCTCCTTGGTGAGGTTGAGTATGGTTTCTTGTGATTAAGAGTTATTTTCAGTTTGCTTTTTTCCCATAAACTCTGTTTATTTCCTTAGCTCATCATCCTATAGGGTAAACTATCTTTTATCTTTTTAGAAGTTCTTTAAATATTAATAACTCTTATCTATGACAAAAGTTGCCAATGTTTTGTTTTTTTCTTTTCCCCACTACATCATCTGTTTTATTGCTTTGGTTACTGTGAATTTTTATTGGACACTTTGTTTCATTATGGTGAAATCAGTTTGGATTTATTTAGAAGCTATTTTAAATAAGGTGCTGAGGAAATGTGTCTCTGGGGAGGTAACATTAGGTCTGACAGATCTGAAGGTACATATGGTGACCAGCCACCCTGTACTAAGAAACATTTCTAGGGAGGGCAATATTGAGAGCAAAAACTGGTACAGTCCAAGCCAAACCAGGATGAGTTGGTCACTCTACATAAACTTTGAGCTGCATTGATCATCTGAGGAAGCCAGCAAAGAGGATTTGGGGAAGAGTGAACTTTGAGGACAAAATGCTAAAGCAGAATAGAATCAAACATTCCCGAAGAAATGCTGTGAGAGCACTGTAGAATGAACACAGGAAAAGGAAAGGACACAAATTAGATGTCTAGCTAGAAGGGCCAGATCACTCAAGATAATTGCACCATGGGTGCATTTATTCTAAAAGCGTTTGGATGTTATTAACAGCTTTAGTACAAGAGTGGCATGATCTCCTCTTGCCATTTGGAACTTGTTTATTGCTCACTAACTGGGTATTGACTTTTGGTTCAGTTTTTACTTTTTGAACTCCAGTCTCTGTATGACAGCTTTATTCGGCCATACTGAATCTCATCCTTACTTCAACATACAGGGTATCTATTGCCAGGGCACACACAGTGATGAAAAATCCTTGTTGGATAAACAAGTGACAGAAGGATTGAAAAGTGGTCCATGTTCCCTTTACAGCAATCCTGTAAAGGACCTTCTTCAGGGAAACAGCTGATGGGAAAGCTTTTAAAGGCCAGAAAAACCCTCCAATGTAATACATAGCCTTCAAATTTAAAGCACCTTCATTTTTCTGTGTCTTTTCTTACGGTTCAAGTGGAAGTATTTATACTTACAGGTTTACCTGATACTGAACATTTTCAATTTTATTGAGCATAATTATCCTTTTCTGATTCCCCGTGCTCAACCATATTCTGTCAAACAATTCTTTCTGACCCCTTAAACACTCATCCTGGATAGATTTAAAACTCTTGTCTCAAATACATTTCAAATATCAACTCCTCCTTCCCTTTCAATGGGCCTCATTGTAGAGGGCTTGGAGTGTGAATAGAACCTGTGGTTTGATTTTGAATCAAGATTCCAATATTTTAGGGATGGAGGATACAGAGCTGGTTCTGGAATCCCTCCTCTCTCCTCCCACCTCTATGTTTAGCCCCTCCTTGCAGGGGCAGGGGATGGGAAAGAGTAGAAAAGAAGGAAGGGTGTAAGTGGCAGGAAGGTCTCCATGATCTTACCATGATTCAGCTAACTCCATTTGTTGCTGACATATCCACCAACATAGTGATTTCTGCAAATATGCAAGTGGTTTTTTGAGGCTGATGTTCTTTCAGTCTGGCTCCTCCAATACTGAGGGCACAGAGAACAGCTGTATCTTTTGTCAGCTCTGAAATTTCCACATATCCATTCCTTTTTCTAGGTGGGTTCCCTCCAACCTTGGTGGCCAAGTAGACCATCTCACATGGTCTTGACTCATAAGCCTTGACTCTATTCAAGACTTATTTCAGCTCACTTGAAGGCACAAGGTGCTGGTCATATATCAACCCAAACCTTACAAGTATAGGGCCCTGGCACTCCCCCTGGCATTCGTTTCCACCCATATCCTCTTGCTGACATCACCCAGGTTTTCCTTCAGGAAACAGCTCCTCTCACATCTTTGTGTAGCATCTAGGTGCTTTGGGTTTGGGCAGGATTTGCTCAACCTCTGCCACAGAACTGGACTGTGATTGGTTTAGGGTAATTAATCTTTAACTTTTCCCCATGAGAATTAGGCTGGGTGTGAGTCCCTGTTCCCTTCACAGCTAAGCACATAATCCAGTGATTCCAACTTGTTCTGTTGCTCTGGGCGATTAAGCTTTCAAGCATCTCCAGGGAAAAAGCAGTCCCTTGTCTCTGGGAATTCTCCCCAACTCTAGGGAACAAGTGTTAGGCTCTACCAAAAACTTAAGACTCTCTCCTCTCCTTCCCAGTGCCTTAGAATTCCATAATCGAACAACCTACCAGGGTGGGAGTGAGACCTGAGCACACTCTCATGCAGCCATTCCAAGCTCCACTCATTCCATTTTGGATGAAGAGAAATATCTCCATCCTCCACAGAGAAGAAAAGTATTTTAGATGCTCTTTCCTTTCTCCAGTCAGGAGCTAAACAGTGGTGGGAAAGAACAATGCTACAAAGAGATGGGGTGACAGAAGGCACTTATACAGATGCTGCTCATATAGCTCCTTTCGATGAACTAGAGAAGGGATTTCCACTCTGAGAGGATGAGCCTGTGTGCACTCAACCAGGTGAGCAGGCTGCAGGTTGGATTTCAGTCCTCACTACTCTCTTGGCTGTCCACATTCAAACAATAAACAACCCACGCTAAACAACTCTGGGCTATGGTCCTGACGCTGCAGTGATAATCAGGGAGAGCAGGATTGGTTTGGCTACAGCTTAATAAATACTGAAGAATGAGTCTAGTCTCAACTTGTATTTGCTCTGTGCCAGCTGTGTTATGAAAATGAGAGGTCAAAGAAAATTACAATCAAACTTCCTTCTGAATAAATATAATTAAACACTATTGGATAGTATGCTCAGTGACTTAGACTGCTGCTTGGAAAAATTGTTTTAAAATCATATCCAAGGGCAATTTGGAAAAGAAGCTATTGCTCATAATGATTGAGAGGAACTAGTCACTTAAAAAAACCAAAGTATAATTTAAGCCCCATATCTTTACCTAACATATTCAAAATAGCAGGAACATGTTTCGGTTAAGACAACCAAACTCTGGAACCAAATATGAAATGAGTTGACAAAATCATGAGAAAATGTTAGCTTGCCTTCAGCCTAATGAGAATTGTAATGTGACCAAATTCCCTTAATTTATATTCTCTTTGGTTTGTTCTTGAGTTTTCTTTTTAAAAAGTACAAATGAAAAGCTACTCCGATTCCTTACCCCAGAACACTCTCATCTTTGGATTTCTCCATTTTTAACTTGTTCATTTATTTTTCCCATGTATTCCCATCGTGAATAACATTTTTCTCTGAGTTACAGACAATTATTTTAATGTTTTTAAAATATATTTGTAAATTTGTATGTAGCTTTGTAAAATGTATGGGCTTCCTTGTGGCTCAGTTGGTAAAGAATCCGCCTGCAATGCAGGAGACCTGGTTTCGATCCCTGGGTTGGGAAGATCCCCTGGAGAAAGGAAAGGCTACCCATTCCACTATCCTGGCCTGGAGAATTCCATGGGCTATAGTCCATGGGGTCTCAAAGGGTCAGACGAGACTGAGCAACTTTCACTTTCACTTGGAGGATATTTTAAATTTTTAATTTATTTTAAAATATTTTATCCTTATATCTAGATACTTAACTCCTATATTTCTCATATGTATGTTTAATGTTTATAATATCATATAATAATTTCTATTTATCAGTTTTTTATACTCAGCCTTGTTTTTGAGATAATTCATTTTTATTGTTTATGTATGATTTTTCTTCTACTTGCCACAAAATATTCCACAATTTGCATTCACCACATTGCAATATCCTTTCTTTAAATAGTAGATTGCTTCCAACTCTAAGTATACTGATCCATAGTTCCATGGGAACCTGTGTAAAGCATAGATAGTAGTGTCACAGATTATCTGTTTATGTAATTTAGTGAAGCAACCGCCATGATGCTCTCATACTGTTCTACATTCTCCCCCCAATGAATGTGTGCTGTCTACTTTCACCAACAAATATCACATTTACAACTGGCTTGCCTTGTCCACTTCCAGCAGACATGCAGTTGAATCTACTTAATGCAAATGGTCTGAGAGAGGCTCAGATATCAGTGAGAAGCAATTGGGGTAGAGTTAGCTGTATGATGTGTGAATGCAGACAGGATATTATAATTATTAATCAGGTTGGTGGAAATCAGATAAGCTAAGTAGATTGTTAATTAACATGTTGAAGAGGGTCTCATTCTCTTTCTCATTTTTCCACATTAAAAATAAGTTCATTGCAACTGTTTCAAATGATTATGGAAAAATCACTTTACAATGACATTAAAGAGGAAAATAAAATTGGGAAAGTTGTTTTGTTTGGTCTATGCACATGTGTCTTTACATTTTTCATTATTGTGGTAAGGAGACAAGCATCATGAGATCGATCTCTTAAACAGCTGTGAAGAGCATGGTTTAGCACTGTGGGACTTCTCAGGAGGCTCAGTGGTAAACAATCCTCCTGCCAATGCAGGAGATGCGGGTTCAATCTCTTGTCAAGAAGATCCCCTAGAGAAGGAAACGGCAACCCACTCCAATATTCTTGCCTAGGAAATCTCATGGACAGAGGAGCATGGTAGGTTACAATCCACGGGGCTGCAAAAGAGCTGGACACGACCTAGCAACTAAACAACAACAATAGTACTGTTAGCTATAAATGCAGTGTTGAGAGTAGATCTCTAGAACTTTTCCTTTGCATGACAGAAACTATATGTCCATTAATAACAATTCCTGTTTACCCCACCTCCGATCCTGGCAATTACCCATTCCATTTTCTGCCTCTTTCTTATTCCCCTTTAAAACTATTTTCTGACTATCACAATTATACATGCTTATTATAGACATCGGGAAACTGTAGACAACTAATGCAATGTCAAAAATAAAATCTTATACTCTCTTCTTTATTCAGAGTCAATTAGTCTGTTCTACAATTTTAAAACATATCTGAGATTTTTTATGGTATATTACATTTCCTACCATTTACCCAAAATATGTTTCCATTTTAAGATGGTACAATTTAAACATTTTCTTCAAACATAATTTTAAAAAGCTACTTAGTTTGGCACATTGTATAGATAAATGCAGACTTTGTAGTTTCAATGTCATTTGGGGATTTACAATTTGAAGTTTTGGCGATAACTATAAATACCTGAAATAGATAATTTATTACATCATAAAAACAAAGATGATGTTTGTTGCTGCGTAGGACTGGTCAAAAAGTTCATGTGGTTTTTCCAAAAAAAATCTTAGAGAAAACCCCAAACAAACCTTTTGGCCAATCCAATATCTTTGCCGGATATCTTCCCTAGTCCAAAAATAAAGAGAATTTGAATTACTAACCTATATTCTATCAGTCCAATTCAAATTTGATATCTAGGTGGATTCCTTTGATTGCTTTCTTTAAGGAGACCATAATTTAAAATGAAACATCAGGAAATCATGACAAGACCAGAGGATTAATCTTTAAATTTCATCTAATAGCACTGAGAGAAAAATAATGTCATTACAGAGGACTGGGGGCAGTTAAAAGAAAGTAGAAGGACTAGTGAAATCCCCTTTGGTATTGGAAAGGGGAAAGGAATGTCATTTTGTTTTAGGCTAAACTTGCCATTGAGAAAAAATATACAATTTCGATAATCTGTTTTAACTTTCTGGAGTTATAATAGAGCTAGCAAGAAGGTCAGAATTTTTAGGTCAACATTTCAGAAACCAGGAAAGCCCGGAATGGTGAGTCCAACATCCAGTAATGCTTTCCTCTGAGCCATTTGCTAATTCAAAAAACAGCAACTGAGAAGCTAAAAAATCTGAGCATAAAGTTAAAGTTAAATGATTGGCAGTCTCACAGGTCCTGGGGCACAAATGGAGTCTAGGAGCCATCAGAAAGGAGGGGCTCTTATTCACAAATGAGACTTTAATTGGGAATTTGTCAAGCCACTTTGTAAATTTAAGTGTGAACCAGATTTAGACCCACTGTATAAGGACTGAAGTTCAGCTTTGAATCAGCTCAAACCCTGATTAGATTAAAGTAGCTCCTCTAGCTTTATTTTCTTGGGCTCCAAAATCACTGCAGATGGTGACTACAGCCACGAAATTAAAAGATGCTTGCTCCTTGGAAGAAAACCTATGACCAACCTAGACAGCATATTAAAAAACAGAGACGTTACTTGACCAACAAAGGTCCATCTAGTCAAAGCTATAGTTTTTCCAGTAGTCATGTATGGATGTGAAAGTTGAACCATAAAGAAAGCTAAGCACCAAAGAAACGATGCTTTTGAACTATGGTGTTGGAGAAGACTCTTGAGAGTCCCTTGGACTGCAAAGAGATCCAACCAGTCCATTCTGAAGGAGATGAGCCCTAGGATTTCTTTGGAAGGAATGATTCTAAAGCTGAAACTCTAGTACTTTGGCCACCTCATGCGAAGAACTGACTCATTAGAAAAGAAACTGATGCTGGGAAAGAGTGAAGGCAGGAGGAAAAGGGGACGACAGAGGATGAGATGTTTGGATGGCATTACCAGTTCGAGGGACATGAGTTTGAGTAAGCTCCAGGAGCTGGTAATGGAGAGGGATCCCTGGTGTGCCATAGTCCATGGGGTGGCAAAGAGTCAGACACAACTGAGTGACTGAACTGAACTGAGCTTCTCTAGCAAAAGGCCTCCTTGATCTTTCATCTCTAAACCATGCAATGCAAAATGTCTAGTTTCACTTTAAAAAGCCAAAAAAAAAACCCCAAAACTGAGTATCTATGATACAGTCCACTCTGGAAGCAGAAACTGTACAATGTATTCAGTAGAAATGATTTAATGGAAATGTAAGAACTGGAAGGCAGAAAGGAGGATGTCAAAATGTCACAAAGGTAGCAGATATGGAAGGAGCCATCTTATTTACAACTGTATGAACAGAAAAAAGAAGTTCAAAATATTTCAACAAAGCTTGGAAGAGAAGCCCCTCAAAGAGAGAAACCAAGACATTAGAAGGGGGTTGCTGTTAAATTCCTGGTGGCTGAAATGATAATCTGCCGGCAATGCACAGACCTGGGTTTGATCCCTAGATTGGGAAGATCTTCTGGAGAAGGGAATGGCTTCCCACTCCAGTATTCTTATCTGGAGAATTCCATGGACAGAGGAGCCTGTAGCAGTGCAGTCCGTGGGGTCTCAGAGTCAGACACCACTGAGTGCCTGAGCACACATGCATGCTTCTTGGCTAGCACCATCCATCCTTGAGCTTGGAGGAGAACTCCTGTGGAAATGAGACTCAGACTTCTTAAGAAGTAACGATGCCTGGCCAGGGCTGGAGCCTCTGAGCAGCAATATTAAGGCTGGTTCTTCATCTGAAGAGTTAGAAACTGGAACCAATTGCTTCTACTTAAGAAACACCTAGTCCAAACTGAAGAAACACTGTTATGGTGATACTGCTAGAAACAGAATGCAAACGTGCAGGAGAAAGTCCCTTCTCCCTGCAACCTTACTATCTCCCCCTAAGGTCTTTTATAGGCAGAGCCTAATAGGAAGAAAGTGGCCAAATCAGCCAAGTTTTCTCAGATTCCCTCCTCAGAGTAGGGTAGAGAATAGTGGGTTAGGAGACTGAGAAATTATAGTTCAGTAACTGCTTTAACAAGCTTGCAAAGAAATATGATTGATCAAGAGTAGGTGAAAAGGCAGACAAAAGAACAGAATCAAAGGGGATCCAGATATTGAAGTTGTGAAATGATTATTTTAAAATAACTGTGATTTGTGAATTTTAAAATATCTAGTCAAGAATTTAAATGGAGAGAATTTTGGCAAATAACTGGCAACTATGAAAGCAAGTAAAATGGAAGCTAAAAAGCATACTAACTGAAATTAAGAACTCAATGAAAGTTCAGACTCTGATTAGGAGGTAGAAGATTAAAGACCTTCAGTCTCACCAAACTGTCAAGAAATCAACAGGAGGGAAAAAAAAAAAAATCAGGCTTTCCTTTAGAACCCTGGAAGATCAGAGAGCAAAAATAATCTAAAAAACTGAAGTTTATAATGATGAACTCTTTCTAGGTTGAGCAAGACAAAGGGTACTTTTATGCTTGAGGCAAGTTACTAATGTTGGGTGACTGCAGGGGAGATGAAAGTCTATATGTGACAGAACTTCTGATGAACACATGTATTAACTATAAATTGACAATCAAACACAAAAATAAATTCACTCTGCCAAGTAATTATCCTACAAGGGAATTTTTTTTTTTTTTGAGAGGTAAGCAAATGTGAAGGCAAAACTAAAAAGTAGAAGTAGGGCTCTTACTTGTACATCTAGAATTTCAAATTCTCACAATTTCAAAGTCTTTCTGTCTTGTAAATTTACACTTGTGCAGTTTCACAGACACGGAATCTCATGGTTTGCAGTCTCACATTTCATAGTATCGCAATATTAAAGGCTAAAGGAATTAGTCTTGTGGTCACCAAATCTCTAAACTTTGCAAAATTATGGTCCCAGAATCTATGAATTAATAAAGAAATTTATATTTTGTGTCTAACAAATATTTGCCTGCATTGAACTTCTGTGGAAGGTGTGAGGACAGAGGGAAAGGCATGAAGATAGAAGGCTCAAGTGAACCAAAGCTTATACTTGGGGAGAAAAATTTCTCAACCAAATCTGTACTAAAGAGTGCAGTTCAGTTCAGTTGCTCAGTCGTGTCCAACTCTTTGCAACCCCATGAATTGCAGCACGCCAGGCCTCCCTGTCCATCACCAACTCCCGGAGTTCACTCAAACTCATGTCCATCGAGCTGGTGATGCCATCCAACAATCTCATCCTCTGTCCCCTTCTCCTCCTGCCCCCAATCCCTCCCAGCATCAGAGTCTTTTCCAATGAGTCAACTCTTCGCATGAGGTGGCCAAAGTATTGGAGTTTAAGCTTTAGTATCAGTCTTTCCAATGAACACTCAGAACTGATCTCCTTTAGGATGGACTGGTTGAATCTCCTTGCAGTCCAAAGGACTCTCAAGAGTCTTCTCCAACACCACAGTTCAAAAGCATCAATTCTTCAGCACTCAGCTGTCTTCACAGTTCAACTCTCACATACATACACGACCACTGGAAAAACCATAGCCTTGACTAGATGGACATTTGTTGGTAAAGTAATGTCTCTGCTTTTTAATATGCTGTCTAGGTTGGTCATAAATTTCCTTCCAAGGCGTAAGCGTCTTTTAATTTCATGGCTGCAATCACCATCTACAGTGATTTTGGAGCCCCCAAAATTAAATCTGACACTATTTCCATTGTTTCCCCATCTATTTCCCATGAAGTGATGGGACCAGATGACATGATCTTAGTTTTCTGAATGTTGAGCTTCATAAAACAGTAAAACCTAGCATATAACACCTGAGTTAGTTTAAATAATATTGATCAAGTTGTTGGTTTGACTTAGATTACTATTTTATAATATAAAATTTAGAATTCTACACATTGCATTAAAATGATTTACTTATTTCTTAGCCATGTGGGAAGAAAGGATTTCTCTTTCCTTTCTAGTTTGGTTCATGCTAAATCAAGTACTTTCACAACAATATTATACACAACTTTTAAAATAAGATTTAAAAAGCAACAACTAATTAGCAGTTATAATATCTATATTTGCTTTATCTTGGTCATAAGTTTCACTGGGTCAGAACCATATATTCATAATATTTAGTCTAGAATATTTTAGATAATTGATAACTATATGCTGGAAAAACACTGCAGAAAAAAAGTAAAAGCCACAGATATTTTTACTTTTGAAATATAAACAGTTGATATCTTGAGGAGGTGTGAGGTTTGGGGAGAAATATGTTTATTATTCCTTTAAGGTATACAAGCAATGTGATCAGATTAATCAAGAAAATCTAATAGTAATTGTAAAAGAGAATTTCATTAACCAATCCAATCTGGTAGATTCAGACAGTTGAGTCCAACATAAATATCCAAGATATTCAGGGCCTACTATTCAGAAGTTCCCAGTATCTAGAAAATTGCAGATTTAGGAAGCTAATTAATGTACAATGTAAAGTTTAGGTCACAAACCAAGGCATTATTTCTACTTTGTTCATACTGTCTGCTAAGTGAAAGTATCTTAAGTCATCCAGTATTCATCCATCTGTCCAACCATCCACTCATTTTTGGAATAAGTATTTGCCAAATATATACCAAGGGATGAGAACTAGGTACCAGAGACTTAGAGGTTGGTAATGTAAATATATGACTGCCTTCAGGAGTTCAAGGCAAGAAGAGACATAAATCAATTAAATTATCAGTAATAGTAAAACGTGATAAGAATGATGATGGGGTTTGATACGGATGAAAGACCAGAAGTGTGCCACTTACTCTAGAGGATCCAACAGGTATTCCCAGAGGAAGCTTTAGAACTGAGCTCTACCAGATAAGCAGGAATTTTTCAGTGTCAGAGAAAACAGTGAGAAAATGTTTCCAATAGAGGAAACAGTAGCTGATGGTTTCATGAAGATGAAGGCTTTCTTTTATTTAGTAGTAAAAGAGTACTTAAGGTCACCTCAAGATCCTCACCAAATGGAAATATGGAGGCAGCAGCTAAAAGGCTATTTCACCTTCCTTTTATTTATGATGAACAGGAAGTCAGGGAAGTTCATCATAAGCATGAACGCTGACAGCAGCACTCTATCAAGGAAGGCAAGTAAAAACTTATGAAATGATGTAAGACCACTTGTCAACTGAGAACTCAAGAAAATTCCAAATAAATTTTGGGCAGATACATGGGTTCTTTGATGCAAGGAAGATTATGGAACAAAAGAATCAAGGTTCATAAAATTAAACTCCAGAATGGGTGACATTTATTTTGGATGCTTTATATAACTGAGCTTCCTAATTCTTCTAAATGTCCAAGCCAATGGAGCCAGCACTCAGAGGAAGGAAGAAGTTTGTGTGTGTGTGTGTTTGGGATTTTCCTGGCAAGAATACCGGAGTGAGTTGCCATTTTCTGATCCAGGGGATCTTCCTGATCCAGGAATTAAACCCGTGTCTCCTGAGTCTCCTGCATTGTCAGGAGGATTCTTTACCACTGCATAATCTGCACTCATAGAGGCAGTCATTAATGTATTGGCTACCAAACGTTCACTGATGCTCGGAGTTCATTTGCCTCCAACACATGGGTCAGGAAAAAATGCCTTATTCTAAGACATCTTCCAATCCTATTGATTTCAGATGACAACATTAGAACTCTATCAAAACTACTCATTCTTATTCTCAGAAGCTCACGGCTACTCTTAGCCCTCTGATAAAATAATCCAGTGACCCAAGGCTTCTGTTTGCCTCAAAACTCTTCCTTTAACTCTGAAGACATTCCTTGTAAATACAAGAATTACGGTTTTGGGATTTATTTTTCCAGATTGTCCCAGAGTCAGCCTATATATGTACCCAAACATTCTTCCATGCTTAGTTCGGGCTTAGTGTTTTGTCTGGAATTTCTCTGTCATTTTTGAATGATTCTGAACAAGGTGATGTCAGATCCTGCAGCAATGATAAGGATGCCATCCTCTTGCATCTAGTCCTTCTCCTCACTCTGTTAAAGTGTTGTAGTGTTTATTCTATTCGTTTCCAGCAGCTTCTGGTTAAAGCATATAAAATAAATATAATGGTACCTTGTAAGGATATTGGGAGCTAGAAATTTAACATTTTTAAAATTCTATAAGAGGTTTAAAAAGATATAAGCAGAAAACATTATTAATAATAAAAGTGAAGAGAGAGCTGAAACATTTGTAAATAGCACAGCTCCTATGAGAGGGCTAGTTCAAACCCACTTCATTTAAAAACATTTTTAACCCTTATTTTCAGAGCATTGAATGGCACTAAATGCTACTCTCTTTATGTAACAGTGAAAGTATTAGAAACAATTCCACTACATCTGAAAATACCAAAGAACAATAATTAGCTCTACTGACTTGACTACAAGTAAAACTAAATGCTTTAGGGCACTGTGCTCCAGAATATCCCAGAAGACTTTCTCCTTTTGGTAAATGTATAATAGGGTATTAGTCTAAGATAAAAAGACACAGTTTCTGGCTTTTTAACTTCCTTATTCCTTAAAGGTTCATTTGTTGTTTTAATTCCCTGCTAAAAGTGGAATCTTTTAGTCTATTTTTTCTAAGTGCCTCCCACTTACCGATTATTCAGTTCAGTTCAGTCGCTCAGTCGTGTCCAGCTCTTTGCGACCCCATGAATCGCAGCACACCAGGCCTCCCTGTCCATCACCAACTCCCGGAGTTCACTCAGACTCACATCCATCGAGTCAGTAATGCCATCCAGCCATCTCATCCTCTGTCATCCCCTTCTCCTCCTGGCCCCAATCCCTCTCAGCATCAGAGTCTTTTCCAATGAGTCAACTCTTCGCATAAGGTGGCCAAAGTACTGGTGTTTCAGCTTTGGCATCATTCCTTCCAAAGAAATCCCAGGGCTGATCTCCTTCAGAATGGACTGGTTGGATCTCCTTGCAGTCCAAGGGACTCTCAAGAGTCTTCTCCAACACCACAATTCAAAAGCATCAATTACAATTATGATATCCTCATCTTTGGACTTCCCACCCACTAGTAATTAAGGAAAGCAATAACCTGTTCAGATTCTTCACGTAAGATACTCCTAATATTTTTATTTTACCTCTAGTAATAATATTCATCTACTCCCACAGTATCTATTATCTCTGAGGTAGACGCATTGGAAGACATTTGGACAGAAAACTCACTTTTATAATCTCGTTTAAAAATATACAAGGAAAGGTTTGTCTGCCCACATAGGTATGAGATATGGGTAAAGACAAAAGTGTTCCAGATTTTCTAGGAATCCTGACATATAATGCAATTGATCCATTTAATCAAAATCAACTATATTATGGGTACCTGTTATCAGTACAATACCATATTGAAAATTGTTGAAATAATAAATCACAAGATTTTGTCCTGGAAGTGCCTATAATAAAGAAAGAAACAAACAAATATTTAAAAACTTAAGGAAACAAAATGAAACAGAAACCAAGAGACACAAGACCACATTACTTGTTCAAAACAGAAAATTGGAAAATATGATATATTTCTTCCAATTCTAATCTGTATGATTAAGAATGAACAAGTAGTATAGAAAATGTATATTTCTGAGCATTTAATTTTTCTGGTATTGTGTTTCCCTTATCATCCTTTCCTCTAATTGTACAAGATTTATATTCTATTACCATCTATATTTTAATAATTACTAAATATATGTATCGGAGAAGGTGATGGCACCCCACTCCAGTACTCTTGCCTGGAAAATCCCATGGATGGAGGAGCCTGGTAGGCTGCAGTCCATGGGGTTGTGAAGAGTCGGACACGACTGAGCGACTTCACTTTCACTTTTCACTTTCATGCATTGGAGAAGGAAATGGCAACCCACTCCAGTGTTCTTGCCTGGAGAATCCCAGGGACGGGGGAGACTGGTGGGCTGCCATCTCTGGGGTCGCACAGAGTCGGACATGACTGAAGCAACTTAGCTGCAGCAGCAGAAGCAAATATATGTATTTTAGCCTATACTTTAGTCTTAACACCTAGTCTCATCTCTTACCCATTTGCAAAGTATCAGGACACAGTGGATGCATTTGGTGAATAAATTATCTGATAAACAAATGAGTTAGCTGCTATTTCCCTCATAATTTTGACTAATAGGAAAGAACAAGTTGGTGATTCAGAGGTAAAGGTATGATATTTTGAGAAAGTACCATAAAAAGGTAGGGAAAAACTAAAGGAGACAAATCTACATTCGACATTTGGGAAAAGCAGGTTTCAACATATTCAGGGGAAAATACAGTGCTCAGTCATGCTCAACTCTTTGTGACCCCATTGACTGTAGCCTGCCAGGCTCCTCTGCCCATGGAATTTTCCAGGCAAGAATACTTGATTAGGGTACCATTTCCTACTCCAGGGAATCTTCCCAACCCAGGGATTGAGCCCACATCTCTCGTGCCTCCTACATTGAAAGGTGGATTCTCTACCACTAGTGCGACCTGGGAAGCCCAGGGAAAATATTAATATAAGAGTCTATAGGCAAATGCCACTGAAGGAAAGAATTCTATTGAAACATTCAGCAGTATTACTGAGTGACTTTCTTGTGTCAGTGTGTTAGGCATGGGGGCAGTTTCAGATAAAGAATGAGAGGTCCTGAAAATAAATTTCTGTTAACAAAGCTGGTCATGAGAAAGCTGATCTCTCAGATACTTTCCAGCTCTACATTATATGACTCTCCAATCCTTTTTTATATTAGAGGTCACCACCAAGAGGAGCAAACATTGTAGATCTGCAAAAACTAGAGATTTCACAACCCAGCCTCTCTCAAAACTCTATGATCTATACTAGAAAGATCCTCAAACAGAGTATTGGTGTTAGACAAGGTCAACATCACTGAATTTCATTCCAGATAACGATTCTCCCACTGTAAGATTATGCGCAATCCTCTCATGAAGCTTCTCAAGGGCAACATGCTTATGCTATAATCTTCAGTCTTACATTTTGATTAAAAAGACTATTGAGTAAAATTTGGAAAGTATAAAAACTTAAAGCATAAAAAGAAAAAATGCAAGGCATATACATTGAAAAATGATCTGTAAGTTTACTATATCTCATTATAAACATGTTTGTGTACTTCAGCAAAACCAAACTGGTAACATGTTACATATACTTTCTTTATACTTAAGTAATGGTATGATGTTTTATGTACCATTTTATAACCTTTTAGAAATGACTAAATACTATTTTTTCTACTCTACTAAAATTATTTATAAAATTATTTTTCATATAGATATAACTTACTGAAACAAAATATAGTATGACTTAATAACTGATACCCTATTATTGAACATTTAGGTTGTTTCAACATTTTCACAGTTAAAAACTGTCTTAGATAAACATCTTAAGCATTTGGACACATCTCTGATGATTTCTTTATGATTAATTCCTAGCTGGAGTATTGCAGGAGTTAAAGGGTATGAACATTTTTAGGAATTTTGACGTATCTTGGCAAATTACCCTGGAAAAGTATGTACCCTATAGTCCTTTCCACACACCATAGGATTGCTTGCTACTTCATACACTTAACTAGGGCTTTTTCAATGTTATAGCTGAAACTGTTATATGATTTGTATTTGCTTGATTACCTATAAGGTTGACTGTATTTACATACAATCATTGGCTAGTATATCCAGGTTTTGGTTTGTTATTTATGAATTATCTGTGATGGTTGGTGCTCATTTTTAGTCAGAGTATATTTCTCCTGTTTGTAAGAGATATTGGAGGTTAAGGATATTAACCCTTTGCTTTTCATGTAAATTTTGATTGCATTTCAAAAGCAAATGCCATGCCTAGCTGACATCTGCTTTTGAGTTATTCTTGAATTATTTGAATTATTCTTGTAATTTTAGATAAACTGACATATAATCATTTTAAAAAGTGAGATGGGACAGTGATATTTATTTACATTTACTATATATGGGGTAATGTACCAAACTGTTTACATGCTTTACTTTTTTAACTTTAAGAAATACACAAAGTAAATGCATCCCAATGTTAATAGCAGCACTACTCACAACAGCAAAGACATGGAAACAACCTAAATGTTTATCAACAGATGAAGGGATAAAGAGGATTTTTATACAACAGATATATATACACACAATGGACTATCACTCAGACATAAAATAACAATGAAATAATGCCATTTGCAGCAATATGGATGGACCTGGAGATTATCACACTAAGTCAGAGAGATAAAGACAAATACTGCATGGCATCACTTATGTGGAATCTAAAATAGGACAAATGAACTGATCTACAAAACAGAAACAGACTCACACACATAGAGAATAGACTTGTCGTTGCCAAGAGGGCTGTGGGGGTGGGGGTGGAGGGATAGACTGGGAGTTTGCGATTAGCAGATGCTAATGTTATGCAAAGGATGGGTGGACAACAGAGTCCTACTCTGGAGCACAGGCAACTATATTCAGTATCCTGTGATAAATCGTGGTAGAAAAGAATATGGAAAAGAATATATGTGGATGTGTATCTGAGTCACTTTGCTGTATGTTAGAAACCAGCACAACATTATAAATCAACTGTAGGTCAATTAAATTTTAAAAAAAAAGAGATACATGAAGTAAATATTATTATAGCACCCATCTTACTAATTCCAAAACTAAGATTACAAAGATTAAACAGTTACTCCGAATGTTGTACAGTCGGTAGGAGGTAGGTCTGGCTTTCTGAAGATCTGTCTGAAGCCAGAACCCCTATTCTTGGACCTTACCTTCACATACCTTCCCTTAGCATACATTGTTTTTAAAATCATCCCCCCCAGAAATCAGATAAATGCTATCTGTATTTTATTATTCTGGTTCATTTGAGGCTTTAACTTTTAAAAATAATTCTAGATTATGTTATGAGTTAGAAATCACCATATTTATAATTTGATAATCCATTGTCCTATTAATATTTACTGACAAATTAGTTCCCTGCTAATATGAAATAACTCACCAATCTTTATTGTCAGGTCAGTTTCCTATTTTATTAGGATTTGGAGCCTGGATATAGGCCCATATTCTAAGACAGAAAACTTTATTCACAAAGTGAACCAACAGTAATGACAACAAAAACATTAACACGTTGCAGTGCAAATCCAAGGAAGGACCACTTGGAGATGGTTTACTCTTTTAGGCTGGCATGGATAACCAAGGCTGAGTGTTCTATTGGGCTGCATGAGGATGAGCACAAGCTTTCATTCACTGAGTACGATTATGTGCCTGGTATGTTCTGCATACCTCAAGTTCTGAAGGACATTAAACCCAATGTAACATACTGAAAGAGAAAGACAGGGATTGGGTAAGCACATTTTAGAGTTCCTCTGATCTGGGTCGGGGAGAAGGTAAATAGAGAAAAGTAGCCTTTCCATAGTAACCAAATTATTTTGAGGACAATTCTCACATGCCTATAGGAATCACTCATTTTTAAAGCAAAATCAATTTCAATTATTGTAATCAGAAGAGTCTGAGGCCCGTCAGACTTGTTAAAGGAAAGGCCAGAGTGTAAAAGACAGGCCCCTGAGCCACTGTGACCCAAGATCTGATCCCAGCAAACAGCTCTCTTTTTTTCAGTTCCCTCATTCGGAGGCATTCCTTCTGGGAGTGCTAATATAAAATCCGTTTATTCCTTTTTAAACAAGCTATTGATTACTCCAAAAAAGGCAGATCTCACAAGAAAAGCATGTTAATCTGAGAAGCAGTGAGTACATTTCATTGATCATGGTCTAGAGACGTGCCTTGTCGGGCCAACATTTAAGTTGAAAGGGTTCTCTCATTCAAAGGTGTAAATATTGCCAGGGTAAAATTGAAAGCTCACAGACGTAGATTGCACATGCTTAAGAGATTTAAATCATTATCCTGATGCTGGGAACAAGCATTCCTGAGAAGACAGAAGGAAAGAGAGACAGATTGAGGAAAGAATGGCCCTATTCACAGGTAGAGAGGATGAAGGAGAAGATGCAAGGGAAATGACATTGGCATGGCTAAGGGACAGACTTTGGAGCTGGTCAGCTGAGTCAGCAGAACAAAGCAAGGACTGGTTCCTGTCAAATGGACACTGCTGCTTTGGCTAATTATTCCTCCTTCCTGTATCTCACCTTACTCATTACCTCTCTGGGAAGCCTGAGTTATTTGTGCTTTCAATCAAGGGACTGGTTTTGTTCTCTAGGAAATTATTAATAGAATGTAGGAGTTCAGGAGGTCAGTATGTACCTAATAATCCTCAATTTTAACCTCGACATCATCATTTGCTACTAACCCTACCTCTGGTTAAAATATAATTACTATGCCTCAATTTCTTTATCTGTAGAATGAGAATGATAGTACTATACCATTAGTTTAAAATAAAGGCTAAACAAGTTAACATAATGAGCAAAAGTTTAACCCTTAGAAAAATGCCTGATAATTAATCATTGCTCAAGAAATGTCAGCTATTGTTACGAGTATTCTTATAACTCTTTTTCTTGTTCATATTCCATACTAGATAGTAAGTTCAAGAAGGCATGGGTTTAGATGCTCACTAGTACAGGGCTTCTGAAACCTAAGCGTGCATACAATATCCTTGAGGATTTTGTAAAATGCAAATTCTGTTTCCATAGAGGTGAAGTGGAATCTAAGCTTCTGTACTTCTAGTAAGTTCTCAGGTGATAAACGTCCTATTTAGATTAACCACACAGTGAAAACCAGAGACACTTGGAATCCAGGTCCTTGAGCATTTGGCCAGCACCACAACCCTCTACTTTCTTTTACTTGGTTTCATGAAATAACTTTACATCTATTTGAAGATGGCAGAATTGACCAATTTCTGTTTCCACATCTGAGATGAGTTCCATAGATAAGTGAAGTCAATTCTGTCAAATAGAATAGAATTGAATTAGTTTCTGATGTAACTGGTTTCCCAGACTCCTATTCAAGCATCTACTCAGTCCATCAAGCTGTTAGAGACATTGGGGGAGATGGAATCCACTCTATGAGAAGTAGCCAGCCTGATCATCTGTACTTCTACTTCAGAGAGTAAATGGAAATCTGAGCAATGGTAATAAGCTGGTCCCCTACCAGGGAGACAGGCACACTCGCTGGCCATACAGGAGGACCTTTATGGGTCATGAAAACCATTTAGTCTGAAGGTTCAAGGAACATCACTTGACCTACAGGCCATAATTTTATAGATTCTTTATTTGATGATTTGTGATATACTTTTCTATTGGTATTTGCTTTATGTGGGTAGGTAATACTGATTCTATAATGATGGTGATCAAATCCAGTGTGCACTTTCACAAATAGACAATTTAAAATGCCCAGTTTATTATAATCACAGTATACTGTACAGGAACAAGAGTGAATGTGGCTGCCTTTATAAAAGTCCTTTTAGAGGGATTCCTTGATTACTAACTATAATCCCTACCATCTTCTTTCTCTGAATTCATATTAGTAAAATAGTAAATATAATTAAAATTTATCATTATTTTTATTTCTTGATGATGATTATCATTATTTCTCATTACTTTCTACTGTTTTCATTTTGCTTGAAATCTGGTTTCCATGACTGTACTGTAAGTCCAAAAGAGCTCTTGTCTGTTTCATTATCCACCAACATGTTCAGCACAGTACTGGATACCCAAGACATTCAGTAAAGAGCTGCTGAATTTTGGAAATTAGTTCTAACCTTCCCTCTGGAAATTAACAGCAACTACTTGATGAAGCTTTCCAGGAGGTGCTAGTGGTAAAGAACCTGCCTGGCAATGCAGGAGAGGCAAGAGACAAGGGGTGTGATCCCTGGGTCAGGAAGATCCTTGGAGGAGGAAATGGCAACCCCCTCCAGTATTCTTGCTGGGAGAACCACGAGTAGAGGAGCCTGACAGGCTACAGTCCATACGGTCGCAAAGAGTTGAATGCAACTGAAGCAACTTAGCACACACACACACACACACACACTTAATGAAGCAACTAAAACTGAATTTCCAAACCTTTTATATCTTTAAGTGAAAATTAAGTTCTTGGAGAGTGTACAGTACAAATATTGAATTGGACCAACCTCCAACAGAACTTTTCTGTTTAGGAAAATCCAGCTGTCTAAGGCTTCTTTCTCTAGGGACTTAAGACTTCTTCTAAACATATATGACAAGTGATGATAAAGGAATTCAGTGGCTTTGAAAATGCCACCTGAGAATTTGATAAAACATACTGGTAAATTGCATGCTGTTTTTGTGTTTATGTGTGAGAAGGGGGAGGAGAGACAGAGTCAGAGAGAAATACAGAAGATATCAAAGGAGTTCATATGTGTAAAAACTTCTTACATACACACATATAATATATAAAATAATTAGATATTAATATGTATTGCGTGTGTGTATGTTCAGTTATGTGTGGTTCTTTGCAAACCAATGAACTGTAGCCCAACAAGCTTCTTCTCTGTCCATGGAATTTTCCAGGCAAGAATACTGGAGTGGGTTGCCGTTTCCTACTCCAGGGGATCTTCTCAACCCAGGAATCAAACCCACATCTCTTGTATCTCCTTCTTTGGCAGGTGAATTCTTTATCACTGTGCCACCTGGGAAGACATACGTACACGTGTGTGTGTGTGTGTGTGTGTGTGTGTGTAAATATATATATCACTCTTTCTTCAAGTCCAAAGGGACAGTATACCAGTGTATTGGTATGATTAATAGGTTAATTGATAGAAAGATGAACCCTGTTCTTATAGTACCAGTAAAACAGGAATATAAAATAAATGAGGAAAAGATAAAAACAATATAATATTCAATATTTTAAGCATTAAAACTTCCTAGATAAGCTTAGGTCTATATTTGCCTTCTTTCATCTTATTTTATGGTTTGGTTATATTTTTGTTTGAATTATTTATGGACTTATACTTGTTCCTATTCTCAGATCATCTGAAGTTCTTAATAGACTCTCAGGAAAACTAGCAATTGTAGGTTAGCAGATGGGAGAAATAAAAAGCATTAGGAACCTTTTCAGGTCATGCATAAGGAGTTTGCAGCCTGGATCCAAATTTCTTATCTGATATGAAATGTGATATGACACAAATCACTACATTTTAGAGTCTTATTTTTATTCATCAGCAATTAAATATTTAACAATACCAATACTGATCTCTTATATGACAGAAAAGTTTTGAGACCAAAACCGGATAGACGTTGTCATAAAAATGATTTAGAAGTTAAAATGTCTATATAAACAAAAGCTCTTGGTGAGTGATGAGATGTGAGAAATTAGAGGAAAAGAAGAAGTAAAAATAACATTGTGACTTCCTACATTAGTCTTGGGAAGGGAGTAATGTCATTACACTGAATAAGACAGTGGACTCATTATAAAAGTAATAGAGGATTGTGCTTGACTGGAGGTGATAGGCAATACCCAATAATATTCTGAACTCTCTACACAATATGAATCTCACACATCCCTATTCCTAGAAAATAGTCAATGTTTATACACTATTGTGGTTATATTGTGAAGACTTTAGATGGCAAAAATTATCTTATATACAAGTTTTTGACAGTTGTCCAGGGACAAGGCCTCAAAATCAGCACTATTTGCTTAAATCTGGCTATTTCCAACCATCTCAGATGATAGTCCATCATCCGTCTTTTCCTTTCTTTCTTCTTGATTCACTGTCTGGGCTTTGCACTTGGGCCTATGGTTTAAGAAAGCAGCCTACTCTCCTTGTCTAAAGGAATTTCTGTATAAAATCAGAAATTTATCAGTGCACAATAAATGTGATATAAATATTAGCAATTTTTATGCCTTTTAGTAACAAGTGCTAAACCTATAGGATTATGAATTTTCCTCTGAATAAAATTTTGGCTGTTTATTATTTGGCTGCATTTTAAATTATATAATTTTGAACTTTAGTCTTAAGAGATCACATGATCAACATGCTCATTTTTAATGAGAAAAATCAGAAAAATATAGCCAGGAAGTGACTTGGGAAATATTACAGAGCAGTTTCCAAACTATATATACAATTACACTTGCTAAAAATAAACCAGGAAAAATAATCGACTTTAACTTGTCTTTTGACTACATTTTGCAGGATCTAATGTGTATGTAAATCTATGAAATTATAACCAACTTAACTTTTGCAATACCCAATAATATCTGAATATTTGAAATAATATTTTCAAGAAAGTTCTCCCTTAACCAAATAAAAATGAAAAATGAAGCAAATAAAAATGGCAAATATTGCCTTCATGTCCAAATGTATATGAGTTTTGCAAATTCTCACAATAAAAGTCAGATTTTTAAATTACTTGAATAATTATTCCATTTTCCAAGTGATTTTGGCAGTGTAGATATCACCCTTCCCATATTATACAAAGACACAATCATTGAAGAATTTGTGTGCTTTAATTTAATTTCTTAAATGTCAGTTCTAAGAAGAAACTACTGCCTAGTTCTAAATTCATAGCTAGAAATAGGTTCTGAAAAATCTTAGCCACTCTGACAATTCATTCTGGTTTTGTTATATAATCACTACCACTGCTTTTGGCATGGTATTTAGAGTTTTCCCTTTGGAAAAATTAGAGAAGCCACAAAGAACTAACTATGCAGAGTTTGCATGCCCTTCACAAAGTCTCCATTGGGTGTCTCATTTGGAAACTATGAACCAAACGAACAAAATACAGGTTTAATTTTGTTTCATTAGATCGTGAAGAGACCAACATGAATTAATTAGTGCTAACTACAACACGCTTCGCTAATATCCTGCCAACACAAAGACTTCCTACAGTGCCAAGATGAGAGACATGTTCAGGATGATCGGAGAGAAATATAAGTGGGTTGGTGGTGCAATTATTATTACATTTATAGCTGCAAAGAGTTCTAATTGAAAGTGGATTTTGCATTTGGGGGTTAATAAGCTCCATTAAGATCTGAGGCTAGACATCTAATTTAATTTTAATGACATCTTTTTATGTTAAATGGCTGAAAATTAATTATTAAGGCATATTTATTGGGATTATTCATAAAGACAACATCTTAAAAAAAAAAAAACAATTAGGGATTTTTTGGTAGATAATCCAGCCACACAGTCCCTCATTGAGTTGAAGTGACTATGAATAGAGAAGAAGCCGTGGACACAGTGAGTGGTCATTTATGTGGTGAGGGAGAGGTTATGCCCACATCAGAGATAAGGATTTACCTTCAGCTTATGGCTCTGGGCATTTAAACTTGAGCACCTCTTGTTATTAAAACACCTGTTGTACAAATTATGAATTTTCTTCAACACTGAAGCTTGCTCTCACTCTATGTATTGCAGCACAAATCACAATAATGTTAACAAATTAGCAGTAATGTTTTGTCCTCCAGGTTTCCTACAGAGCAAAATACACATACAAATGGAACAAAGGTACAATGCCAACAAGCTGCAGTGCTAATCAATGTATACTTATGTGTACACACCTAAAAATTATACCTGGCAGTGATTTCCAATGATTGTCCTGTGCCTTGTAACTCTACCCACAAAGTGATGTAATTCAGCTCTTACTCCCAGCAAGAGTTCTCTGTTGTACTTCTAGCTGTCATTCAAAGGTTGCAATGACTTAAATGGCAGAGAGAACTGAAGCAACCCCTCACGTACACACACATACATGCTCCATGCACATATACTATACACACAAAGCTCTGAAATATTTTCTGGTTGTTTTAGCATTCATCTGACACATGTTGAACTCTTCAGAAAGCAAGGCAGATCTCCATGGCTTGGAAATGACAGGATTGGTGGTGGTGTTCACATGTTAATAAAACAGTGAATATAAAGAAATCTTCATAGGGAGGTGGTGCTGTGCTGTGCTTAGTTGCTCAGTCTTGTCCAACTCTCTGCAACCCCATGGGCTGTAGCCTGCCAGGCTCCTCTGTTCATGGGGATTCTCCAGGCAAGAACACTGGAGTGGGATGCCACGCCCCGCTCCAGGTAGGGAGGTGGTGGTGGTGGTGGTTTGGTCGCTAAGTCGTGTCTGACTCTTGAGACCCCAAGGACAGACGCCAGGCTCCTCTGTCCATGGGATTTCCCAGGCAGGAATACTGGAGTGGGTTCCCATTTCCTTCTCCAGGGGATCTTCCCAACCCAAGAATCGAACCCAGGTCTCCTGCATTGCAGGTGGATTCTTTACCAACTGAGCTGCAAGGGAAGTCTCACAGGGAGGAGTAACAGATAATATCAGTTGGGTGGGGTTCAGATCTTGTGTTATCTTGGTGGCAGATAGGAAGGGACCAATGTATGAGGAATACATGCACACTGTGATGCTATAAAAATATTTTGTCTAATGTCTCCTTCAGAGCACAGTCACCTTCTGGAAAAAGTGAAGCTTTACTAAATGCAGCCACTGCCAAGACAGACTTGGCCTTCCAAGCACTAGTATATCCCAAAGTAAAATCTCCAAGAGTTTTTCATCTACACTTAGTAGTAAATTTCCAAACCTTATTTCTCTGAAGAAGGATGACATAGAGCTCTCCAAACATCTGCAAAATAAATAGATTTTTGGGAAGAACAAATTGCAAGTTAAATGATCGGGTACCTCATTAGAGAAAGAATTTGAAAAGATCTGAATTGGTGCTGTTTGGAGAGTGGTAAGGGCCTTTTACCATCACAAGAGACCCCCACCATTACCTTCAGTTTACAAGACAGATATCAACATTGTAGTTCTCAAAATTCTATCATTTGGGTGATGGACAACTGTGTGAAACCACTTACACCCATGGATGCTAATAATGAAATGAATCTTTCGTGCTAAGATCCTAAAAATTCTAAACGACGCAAGGATTGCCTGATGAGAAAATAACTTTATCTTCACAGCTATATATATTGCAGAATATTTTAGTAAATGGGAAAACATTTTGTTTTTCTCCCTTGAAAATATGAAAATAATACATATTAACAGATTTTAAATTTAGGGAAAAGTTAAAATATGAAAATAAAATACTTGCTCTCTTTGTATGCTAAAATTTTGTTTATTTTTACTTTATCTGTGGACTAGGGGTTGTTACTCTTGGCTTGTTTTTCTCCCCCAGGAAATGGGTGATATTAGACAAGTGTCAGATACTTAATGGGACCTTCCTTGGTGGCTCAGATAGTAAAGAATCTGCCTGTGATGCAGGAGACACCGAGGACCCAGGTTCCATCCCTGGGATGGGAAGATCTCCTGGAGAAGGGAATGGCTATACCTTTGTCACTTAAAACTTTGACAGATTTCAAATATCTTTTCTGTTTCAGGACCCTCTTCTTCCTCATTAGATCAACTGATCATACATTAGAAAACTTCACTTATTGCTTTTCCCTTTTAATAAACAAATGCTCATATTCCTTACTATGTTTTTCAAGCTGATGATGGAAGATTTTATGATTTTTAAAAATGAATTAATTTGCTCTTTACCTATGGAACTATCCTTTTTTTTTTTTTTTTGGTCCCTCAGAGATACCCCCTTTTTGCATGATTAGTTCTTAGTGGAAAAGATATGTATTTCTGCTAGTCATGTAACTAGTTCTGGAACCAAGTGAATCATGGTTAGAATTAGTATCCCTATTAGTTGGGGAAACAGTGGAAACAGTGTCAGACCTTATTTTTTTGGGCTCCAAAATCACTGGAGATGGTGACTGCAGCCATGAAATTAAAAGACACTTATTCCTTGGAAGAAAAGTTATGACCAACCTAGACAGCATATTGAAAAGCAGAGACATTACTTTGCCAACAAAGGTCCGTCTAGTCAAGGCTATGGTTTTTCCAGTGGTCATGTATGGATGTGAGAGTTGGACTGTGAAGAAGGTTGAGCTCCGAAGAATTGATGCGTTTGAACTGTGGTGTTGGAGAAGACTCTTGAGAGTCCCCTGGACTGCAAGGAGATCCAACCAGTCCATTCTGAAGGAGATCAACCCTGGGTGTTCATTGGAAGGACTGATGCTGAAGCTGAAACTCCAGTACTTTGGCCACCTCATGCGAAGAGTTGACTCATTGGAAAAGACTCTGATGCTGGGAGAGATGGGGGGCAGGGACAGAAGGGGATGACAGAGGATGAGATGGCTGGATGGCATCACCAACTCGATGGACATGAGTCTGAGTGAACTCCGGGAGTTGGTGATGGACAGGGAGGCCTGGCGTGCTGCGATTCATGGGGTCGCAAAGAGTCGGACACGACTGAGTGACTGAACTGAACTGACCGATGTGATTTGTAAGCACATTTCACATCGTCGTCCTAAGATAGAAACTGACTTCCCTATGAGGAGTAAGAATCTGCTAGAACCAACTCATTTGCATTATCTAGCATCAGCTTTATTAAAGGGGGAAAAGGGTTTTCCTATCCTCTGTGTGTACAATATCTAAGCTGACAGAGTCAGGAAGTGAATGTGAATTCCCAGAACTGCCGCGTGGAGGGCAGACAGAGGACACAGTTCCCATGGCTGGTGCTGTCCCTTGCATTGCGGCTATGGCCTTCCTTCAGCTGTTTTCAGTCACAGAGGGTCAGAAACGGAAGTTACCTTCCGAGTGTAATGTCTGTGCTCCTTTTCACAACATTTTCCTCGCCTTGACAAATGGGACCTGGTTAGGCTCAGTGTATTCTGAGCCCACTCCTGGTGGGTTTCATCATTTTGTTCTTTGACCAAAAGTGCAACTCTGAATATATATCTGTCAGGATACACTTCTACAGAGATGTTACAAATTCAACCCCAAATTAGGTGCATGCAATAAATGAAACTATGAGATAAATTAACTAAATGCATTTTATGATGCTAAATCCTAATTTTCCCTTTTTCAGAAGAACGATTGACTTGTTAGTTTGTAAGCACTGAACCTCATGCCCAGAACCTCATGCCGTGCAGATTGCTCTGGGTCTCTTCAGCAATAAATCCTCAGTCCATAAGCCACTGATTTATGCATGTCCTTTCCCTCTGTGTGTGCACCATCTTTCTGCCTGTATTAGAAGCTATCCTAGGGTATGGATTTTGTCCTAACTGACTACCATATGCCTTCTGATGCCCTAATCTTTCTTAACCCTCTCTGTCTTTCCCCTCCCTTCACCTTATGAAAGATAGTTTAATTCATCCATTCTATAAAAATTAATAGATTTCTTCATTTGTTTTCTAACTACAGTATCTGAAGTGTTTATTTGCTTATACAACTAAGAAGAATAGGGATATGGGACAATCTCATCTATGGCTCCATACAGGGTCTTAAATAAAAAGCTCAAATGCTCTCTGTCTCTTTCTGTTTCTCTCAACTCCTGTGATAGCAGGTTCTATTTCTTTTGGAGTATGGGCCACATTGTCTTATTAAAGATGGTTTTCTCCATTTAAAAGGGGAAAATACCCATCCGATGTTCAGCTTAGATGTCCTTAAAGCTTTAGAGTCTAGAAGAGGAGCATGTCTTCCCCAAAGCCCTCTCATAACAGTCTTAGGGAAGCAACTGATTAACCTGGCCTGGTCTTATGTCCATCACTAAATTTAAAGAGCCCAAGATCAGACATACCAAAATCATATAAAATGATACCTATGTGATTTCTGAAAGAAAGGATTCTAGGTAACACACTACAAACGGGCAAGTCATTTTATTAGACACAGGGCATACAGAGGTGAAAGACAGGCCTGTAAGGAACTTGGAGACAGTAAAGGAAGCAGACAAAAGACAACTCTAGTTTGATGTGATAATTTCTGAATATTCTTAGCTCAGGGTACCCTTGGAGCACAGATGAAAGCCAATCAAAGGTGGTGTTACCTAAAGGATTCCTGGAGGAGCTAAATCCTGCAGGATGCCTAGGCATTGGCCAAATGAGGATTGACTTGCACATTGCAAATAATTGTAACAGCGTGAGGACAATGTTGCAGATAATAGAGCCTGTGACAGTCTGAGATCTGTCGGTGGTTCTGGCCACAAAGAGGAGGGTATGTGATAAGGTGGAAAAAGAAACTTGAGGCTGGGTAGGTACAAAGACTAGATCCTCAAGACTAAAACTTAAGAGCATGAAAATGGCTTATTATGGGAAAATACTAAAAGCTATAGCATAATCATACTTTTATATTAATAAATATAAGTCTAGGAACAGTGGGAAAAAAACGTGGAAGCAGAGGAATAGAGGGCATGGAGAACTGTCAAAAGGCATCTGCATTGACCTTAATGAAAGTCTAAAGGGAGCAGGAGAGACTTGAATTGAACAGCTTTGGAGAGGCTGAAAGCGACAAAACTGAGTGACAAATTGGATAGGTTAACAGAACAGCAAAATTGATTTCAAGTTTTCAGATCTGGATGAACAGAGGGATGACAGATTGGAATCAAGATATAGAAGGCTTGAAAAGGAATATTAACCCATTACCTATTGTAAGTCTATTCTACAAGCCAGATGGTCTTCTATCCAGCTCTGCAGAATTTCAAAGATTATTAGCTAGAGCTAATTGATATCTCATTTTTTTCTTATTTTTCTGATTATCATAAAATTCAACATTTATGACCCTCAAAAATCTCAGTTTTAGTATACTAATCTAAAAATAAGGTTGTTGTTTTGTGTTGCTGTTTAGTCACTAAGTCGTTTCTGACTCTTTTGTGACCCCAGGCGTCTCTGTTCATGGGATTTCCCCGGCAAGAATACTGGAGTGGGTTGCCATTTCCTTCTCCAAGGGATCTTCCCAACCCAGAGATTGAATCCATGACTCCTGCATTGGGAGGCCAATTCTTTACCACTGAGTCACCTGGGAAGCCCAAAAGTAAGGTTAGGTCCAAATAATCAGTGCTGCTTAGAATGGTATGATCCATAAGTGGTCTGATGGAGAGCTTTGATTGAAAGATCCTGGCAAAAGAAATCCTAGAGATAAGGCAGAAACAATGATATGAAGAATTTGAGGGGGTGGCAAAAGAAATCATGCAGTTTAAGTTGGTTCACAATCAAAGATGCAGAATAGTACCATGGATCTACAGAAGAAATTAGAAAAATGGGAAAGAATCCACCTTTAAATTATGGATTCACTTACTAATTTACTTGACCATCTTTACTATACTATTCTCTTTCTTTCCTCAAAATCTACTCTTTCCCTCTCAAAACTTCTCATCGTCAAGTTTTGGGTTTCTCAATGAAAAGTGAAAGACGCGAACCTGTAATTTTCTTTAAGAAATAAACATGCTTAAAATAAATACTGCCGAGAGTCTGTTAAACTTCTCTTTCTCTCATTACTTTTATCTCTGCCTCTCCTATCCATCTCCCTTTCAATCCCTTTCTCATTCTTCTGAACAAGATAATTGCTTTCTTTACAGTATAAACAAACTGAAATCCTCATAGTCTGACATCTTTCCTTGACATTCTACAGAAAAAGCAGCTATAAATCATGGAGCTGAGTTGCCTCAAGGTAAGCAAGAGGAAAAGGGAAGATTTATAGGATAATAGATCATTGTCACTGATTTCTGCCCAGGAATCATACAGTTCATGTGAAGTACCCTGTGAGCTAAGGCTGCACAGATAAGGCTAATCTTCAGATGACATTCTCAGAGCAGAAACTAAGACTTCTAAAGCAAACTAGCATCCTCAGCATCCATGGTCTAAATAAAGTCTTCTTCTAGACCTTTGACTCTCTGCTCCAAATTCTGACCTCTCTACTGTATTTAAACTTAGCTCTTCTGGGGATATCCACATGCTAGACTCCTCAACCTTCCTCCCACTGATTATGCCAACTGGTCCTTTTTTTCTCATGATATACTTTGGGCAAGGTCAGGCTCAGTGGGCACCCCTTTCAAATAATCATTTCCAATCAATTCCATCCCATTAAAATACTTTTCTAGTCAAGAATAGTTTTTATATGTAAAACCACATCTTTCTATATATAGCTATTGGTCTACTGTTCTGCATTATAGTTATAGTTCATTCATCGACAGCCACTAAACACTTGCATATGTATACAATCTCTGTGCTGATTACTGGTGATTCAGATACATGTTGGAGAAGGCAATGGCGACCCATTCCACTACTCTTGTCTGGAAGGTCCCATGGACAGAGGAGCCTGGTAGGCTGTAGTCCATGGGGTTGCTAAGAGTCGGACACGACTGAGCGACTTTGCTTTCACTCTTCACTTTCATGCATTGGAGAAGGACATGGCGACCCATTCCAGTGTTCTTGCCTGGAGAATCCCAGGGACAGAGGAGCCTGGTGGGCTGCCATCTATGGGGTCACACAGAGTCGGACACGACTGAAGCAACTTAGCAGCAGCAGCAGATATATGATATCTGCTGTAAATGATATATGCTCTGGGATCTCAAGGAATTCTGAGTAAACTGACGATGTCTATCCAACAGGATAAGTTTTAGCTGGAGATATTTAGAGGGTGCTATGAGAACACAGAAGAGATGCATGGGTTTCAGACTGGAGAGGCATAAAAGTCTTCCTGGAGGTTATGGGGCCTCAGCTAAGTTTGTGAATGACATGAAGAGTTACCTGGTTGGGAGATATGGTGGGACATCCCAGAAGACTTGAAATAGTCTGAGATATTGAAGAAATGTTAAGCTAATTAGTGTGGTTGCTACAGAAAAGGCATGCAATCAATTGTGGGAAACAGACCAGAGAAAAACTCAAATAGAAACTTTGATATACATCAAAATCACCTAGGGAATTTACTAGGGAAGTTTCTTGGCTAGGTCCTGGAAATATGATTCAATGTAGCCAGTAATCTGCAGATTTAACACATTCTATTTATAAAGCATTGTTCTGGACAATTCACTTCAGTTCAGTTGCTCAGTCATGTCCGACTCTTTGTGACTCCATGTACTGCAGCATGCCAGGCTTCCCTGTCCATCACCAACTCCCGGAGCTTACTCAAACTCATGGCCATCGAGTCAGTGATGCCATCCAACCATCTCATCCTCTGTCATCCCTTTCTCCTCCCGCCTTCAGTCTTTGCCAGCATCAGGTTCTTTTCCAATGTGTCAGTTCTTCACATCAGGTGGCCAAAGTATTGGAGTTTCAGCTTCAGCATCAGCCCTTCGAATGAATATTCAGGACTGATTTCCTTTAGGACTGACTGGTTTGATCTCCTTTCAGTCCAAGGAACTCTCAAGAGTCTTATCCAACACCACAGTTCAAAAGCATAAATTCTTCCACACTCAGCTTTCCTTATGGTCCAACTTTCACAGCCAAACATGACTACTGAAAAAACTATAGCTTTGACTAGATGGACCTTTGTCGGCAAAGTAATGTCTCTGCTTTTTAACATGCTGTCTAGGATAGTCATAGCTTTTCTTCCAAGGAGCAAGCGGCTTTTAATTTCATGGCTGCAGTCACCATCTGAGGTGATTTTGGAGCCCCCCAAAATAAAGTCTGTCACTGTTTCCCCATCTATTTGCCGTGAAGTGATGGAATCAGATGCCATGATCTTGGTTTTTTGAATGTTGAGTCTTAAGTCAAATTTTTCACTCTCCTTTTTCACTTTCATAAAAAGGCTTTTTAGTTCTTCACTTTCTGCCATAAGGGTGGTGTCATCTGCATATCTGAGGTTATTGATATTTCTCCCATCAATCTTGATTCCAGCCTGTACTTTACCCAGCTTGGTATTTCACATGATGTACTCTGAATATAAGTTAAATAAACAGTGTGACAATATTGTCATTGTTCTGGACAATGAAGAGCAAAGGCTGAGCAAAGACATTTGAAAGGAATCTTGAATTATATTGGGAGTGATTGAAGGTCTTAAGTAGAAGAAAGACAAAGTCCACTTGTTGAGAAGAAGTTGCCTGACTGGGGGCCATTTAGAAGGCAGGTTCAGTAATACACTTACTACATTTAAACACACTAAGGATTGTATCATATTGTTTTCTTTTAACCTCCAAGAGCAATGTTTCTAAAATACATCATATCATGAAGCTCTGACATATTGAAAAATGAAAATTTGGGGGCTTCCTCATTTCACTGCACATGCCAAGTTGCTTCATGTCCTGCTTTTCTGGCCCATGGACTGTAGCCCACAAGGCTACTTTGTCCATGGGATTCGTCAGGTAAGAATACTGTAGTGGGTTGCCATGCACTCCTGCAAGGCATCTTCCTGACCCAAGGATTTAGCCAGCATCTCTTAAGTCTCCTGCATTGGCGGGTGGGTTCTTTACCTCTAGTGCCATCTGGGAAGCCCTTGCTTATGTACTCTATCAGAGTTCCTGGAGTGCGACCAAGTGATCTACAGTTCAACAAGCAAGTTTTATATGCCACAACTAGCAAAGTACCTCCAGATCATCTCAGAGCAAACTGGATAGGTACCTTTCAGACCATCTCTTCAGGTTGCCATGGTAGAGTCTAATCTGAATGCATTCCAGCATCTCATACACAGAATTCGAAACATGCTGCATCAGCCCTAAAGCAACACTTTTCTCAGAACAGGGGTTTTTGGTATTTCCAAGAAGCACTTCCTATCTCCACAGCAGTTAAAAACAAAAAAGTCCTCATGTAAGCTTTTTAGGCTCACACTGAAGGAATTGTAGCTTCTAAAAGTCACAGGGAAATAACCACGTATTAAGATATTCTTTGAAAATAGAAAAAGCTGCCAATGCTTCTGTGAAGCTTAAGGAGCTTTTCCTTAAAAGAAATCAGGTAATTTGTTTTGAATTAAAGTTAAGCACTTGGCTTAGTTCTCTTTCATTTTTCTTCTTGTAAATCTCGGACTAAATTAATTAAAGCTGGTGTTTAAAGCTGGCAGCCAACCTGACACAGGAGGCCATGCAGCAAGCTGCACACTGATGGTGAAATTAGAACAGAAGTTAGACTATTTTGCGCAAGAAGAGCCAGCCTGTTTTTCTTCTGCCCCCTCTACACCTCGCAACACACACACACACAGGACTGGCTGCCAAGACCTTCCTTATTGGATGCATCATCCCTGAGTCCTGCAGCTAGCTTTTTTTGTTGTTGTTGTTATATAAAACTTATGACAAATGCATGAGTAATAAAAAGGAAGCTTGGCCATTTTCCACTCATGAGCCTAACAGCATGAACAGTTGCAGCTAATCTCATCATCCAAAACCAGATAAAGGCATAGTCTTCAGGCGAATGGCAGCAGAGAGGACTGCCTACATCAGAAGAGGAAGTGGTCCGGAGATTCCATTGACATCAGTTATGATGGCTAATTTGATGTGTCAACTTGACTGGACTAAGGGATGCCCAAGGCAGTGGTAAAACATCTTTTCTGTGTGTCTGAGAGGGTGTTTCAGAAAGAGTGTAGCATATGGATCAGTAGACGAGTAAAGAAGATCCACATCACCAGCTAGGGGTGGGCATCACCCAAATCGTTGAGGAACTGAATAGGATAAAAAGAAAGGGGGAAGGGCAGATTTGCTCTTTTTGGTTGGGCTGGGACATCCCTCTTTTTCTGCCCTCAAATATTGACTCTCCTCGTTCTCGGACTTAACAGATTCGGACTGGAACTTACACCACCAGCTCTCCTGGCCTGAGATCTCTGTACCTGAGCTGAGTTATACTACTTCTCCCCCTTTACTTACACATTAATTGGCAACCTATCATGGGCTTGGCCCTGATCAGTCCATGGTTAGCAATACAGGCAAATTCCCCATCCCAGTAGGGACCTTGCATTCCAGTGAAGGAAACAGATCACACACAATTAGAACAATGAATGGACAAAAATAATTAAAGATTGTACACATGTTATCAAGCAGCAAAGCAGAACCCTCTATTTTGTTCATATCTTCTCCTGTGGCAGAGGATAAGACAAGGAGCATTAGATAGCGTGCAGTTGGTCAGGAACTGGTATGTTGGTATGGAGAGATGCTGGAGTTGCTTTGGAACTGAGACATGCAGCCTAAGAAGAAGCCAAGAAACCTAGAGAAAGTGTTCCTGGCAGAAAGGCTCCTGGGATGGTACTCCAAGAATTCGAGAGGAAATTATTTGTCTCTTGAGACCACCAGCTCTATTCTTTGACATTCCTTTCAATAAGAAATCACATTTTCTAAGAGTGCTAAGTAGAAATTTCACAAGGCTCTCTCAGAGAAACTCTGAAACGAAGAGGTTGCTTTCAAAGTGACTTATTTATCCTCTTTTCTTGTAAGTTTAAGACACAAGTAGCTTGAGTGCATGAGGATCAAGGCACCTAACAAAAAAAAAAAAAAAACACGAGTGGAAAGGGACTCCGTTGGGGCACAGCTGTTCCGAGGTCATGATTAACCTTCATGCTAAGTTCGACATTCAGCATAATTCCTCCTCGAGTCAGCTACCAAAAAGGGGAAGGATTCTGCAGTAATTAGATAGACTCAGTTGTTCGAGTCCCTGAAATGTTTTTGACCTGCAGATTAAGGCAATTTAAAGCAAAATTTGTTTTGGTATGGAGCTGGGGGTGGGGGTCCTCAATGCTAAATTGTGGCAACTTTGAAATACCAGCTGGGTCCTGGTGGAGTGGAGACTGGGACAATCCTGGGCCACTCTGATCTCCACACTGCAAGATGATGTGATTTGACACCAATTAGCTGGCATGCACACATGTCTTTCCTTTTCACTGTTAGAGGTAACCAGACTAACATGCACCTCTTCAAACATGACATGCAGAACACAAGGCATTACTTTCATTGATGTTCATCAGGAATGACAGGCAGTGAGGTATGGAGAGATGCTGGAGAGGCAGAAAATGTGATTGGCCACAAACAGCACTGGGGAGGACAAAACGTCCTAATGTTTGCATGAGGTCAAATAAGCAGACAAAATGTAAGTGTATTACTTCTCCAAAGCATGAATTTAGACGGTAAACATCTGTAGACATCCTGGACATCTCAGGGGACTCATTGGTCCAGGAAGAGTAAGATCTTTCCCAGAAAACTCCCCAGCTGAACTTTCTCTTGTAGAAAAGACTGAAATGGTAGCTAACTTCCAGAGAACATTAAAGTTTGTAACTTTCTGATGTTTTTCAAAACTGAGAGCATTTTCCCAGAATAGCAAGAAACAAACCAAAACTTAAGGGTGACTTTGATGGCCATAATCACAGTTTACAACTGTGTTTACTTATTTTTTTAAAAATTACAATCCTCAGTGCATAAAAGGATGAACAAGTATGATAACAAACACTATTTCATCACACCTCTCATTGCTAGACTGATCTAAAATGCTGTTGCTTAATGCTTTTTGCCAGTCTAGGAATTATTGGTAACTCTCATTTCCTATAAAACCCCCAAATCCTCAACTCAGAATTTTATTCAATTCAGGTCTCCCTATGCAAACTTCTCCTTATGAAATCATGTTTTATAGTTCCACGGGTCTTCTTTTGTCTATGATCAAAGGAAATAAAGAGACAAAGACAAAGAAAGATCCACAGGAAATATTTCAAGGTCCAAAAGCCAAGTATAGAAAGATATATACCATATAATTCTGTGGTTTTTTTTTCCCTAAAGTACATGTTTATATACTCATTCAGTTAAAGGAATGGACAGAAAAATTACAAGGCCTAATAAAAAGAAAAGTTTCCTTTTTTAGCTTTTTTTTTCTTATACTGCAAAATTTGGGACCATTTTTTACAGTTAGCATATGTTGCATGTGTTCATGGCATAAACTTATATAGATGTATATCATTAACAAGAAACATTAAAGAGTAGTAATGAATCTCACCACATGGACCACAGCCTTGTCTAACTCAGTGAAACTATGAGCCCTGCTATGTAGGGTCACCTAAGACGGACGGGTGATGATGGAGAGTTCTGACAAAACGTGGTCCACTGAAAAAGGGAAGGGCAAACCACTTCAGTATTCTTGCCTTGAGAACCCCATGAACAGTATGAAAAGGCAAAAAGATAGGACACTGAAAGATGAAGTTCCCAGGTTGGTAGGTGCCCAATAGGCTACTAGATATCAGTGGAGAAATAACTCACTGACTCAATGGATATGAGTTTGAGTGAACTCCAGGAGTTGGTGATGGACAGGGAGGCCTGGCGTGCTTTGGGTCCATGGAGACGCAAAGAATCAGACACAACTGAGTGACTGAACTGACTGATGGATGAATCTCACAGTTCCATAAGATCCTACCTGAAATCTCAGAGAACACAGAGGCAGGGAGGTGGAGAGGGAAGGAGAGGAGAAGTGATTTATAGATCTAACCAAAAACAGTTTGTTGGTTTAAAATGATATAGATTAATCAATGACATATCTTCCTTAGTTTCTTCAATATTTACAGGAGAATGTCAATCACTTCTTCCAATTAGGCTGAGAAATGACAAGTTTAACTAGAGTCAGATGGTAGCTGTGCCCAAATCCTAAATTCAGTCTCAAAATCTTAGCTTATAAGAACAGTATTTATGACCCATTGCCTGAATGAAGTGCAAATCTGTCATCTCCCTCAATCAGCATTTCCTATGTCTTTTGGGACATAAATCTTCAAGATGTCCAGTGAAGAAAGAATTCTTTGGTCAACCAGGTTTGGTAAATATTACATTATACTCCCTTCCATTGATTCAGAGTGCACAGCAGTGTACAAAAATATATGAGATTTTTGAAGTAAAGAAAAACGCCTTGACTTACTAACCTAGAATTTTCCCAGTCTATTTTGTAAGGAACCTTTTTAAGCCAAACCAGATGTTTTATACCCAGAACAGAAATGCTTCTCCAGCTATTCCTAAATATGCTCCTAGTTTACATGCCCAAAACTTCTTACCTGCTGTGTTGCCCACTCACCTGCTATTCTATAAAGCTACAGGCCTGAAGAATCCCATGGACTGTATAGTCCATGGGGTTGCAAAAAGTTGGACATGACTGAGCAACTTTTACAGTCACTAAACTGAAATCTGTCTTGATATCACCACAATATATGCATGCACTTTGAATCATGTTGTTTTGGTTAGCAAAAATTATTGTGAAAATTGTGAAAAAGTTTGCTTATGTTAAAATAAACTCCCTAGGGGATGGATGGCATCCCCAACTCAATGGACATGAGCTTGAACAAACTCTGGGAGATGGTAAAGGACAGGGAAGCCTGGCATGCTGTAGTCAATGGGGTCACAAAGAGTCAGACACAATTTAGTGACTGACAAACAGTAACTTTTAGCTACTATTATGAATAGGCACAATGTTGAATTTCTTTTATACCTTATCCAACATATCCTCAAAACAATCCTATGAGGTTAGTGCTATGATTCACAATTAGTAATGAGGAAAAGAGCCTGAAGAAGTTTGTATAGTTTGGCCCAAGAGAACACAGCAAAGAAATTTTAGAGGTTTAGTTTCAAACCCAAGCAGCTTGACTCCTGGGCTCATGTTTGCAAACACTTCATGAACTCAGTGCCTAAAACAATCCATGATGGATACTTCTTTGTATTCCTCTACCAGAAATAACCTGACTCCTAAATGCTTTTAATGCTTGGTTCGCTGTGTGCTATGCTAAGTCACTTCAGCCGTGTCCTACCCTTTATGACCCTGTGGACTGTAACCTGCCAGGCTCTTCTGTCCAGCAAGAAAACTGGAGTGGGTTGCTGTGCCCTCCCCCAGGGGATCCTCCTGACCCAGGGATGAAACTCACATCTCTTAAGTCTCCTGTGTTGGCAGGCAGGTTCTTTACTACTAGCCACTTGGGAAACCCACTTTGTTGACTATATTTTATGAAATGGGCTTGTTTTTCTCTTCCCATTGGTGCACAAACAGCTCCAGCCCAAAGGCTGGCTTAGCAGATGTGCAGAAGGCATGTGTGTGGTAGACCAACCTATAAGTGGCTCCATCTGACATTTTTACTTATTTTCCTTTTGCCTCATTTTGCTTCATTTTGTGTCTCATCAGTTTTAATTTACTTTTTATTGTTATTCTGTGCATATGTTACACAAATATAAGGTGGCAAGGTAACAACATATTGCAGCTCTGGCACTTCTTATATATGCCCTATCTGCAGCAGACCTTTTTTTAATCCAGCTGCATCATCATAAAATATCATTATGAAAATGAGCCAGAATTGAGTTACAGTCATAAACATACCTTCTTTACTAGAGAGCTCTAACCCTAGCTGGCAATTAGCATGCAGTGCATTGCAGGGGAGACGATTTGCCAGAAGCTCAGTTTGTCATCAACAGATAAGTAAAAAATAGTTAATGTAAACCGCATTTCCAAAGTTCATTCCACTTAGCACAGTTCAGGATGGACCCTGAGACTGAGATCTAGAGATTGCAATGACAATGAGTAATATGATGACCACTTTTCATTTATGAGATCATCTCTCTCCAGAGAACACTTTGTAGTTATCCTATTTACTCCTCCTTGTTACACTTGTTTGGCTGTTCGGGCATATTATGAGAGTGTGGAAACCTGAGCAACCATTAGTAGCAACTCCCCAGAGTACACAGCTTAAACTGCATTAAGAGACCTGATTCAAACCAAGCTTGTACAAATGCCTCTTGCCCTGCGTGGGAAAGACATCTATTTCAAAGATGTCTGATCCTGTGAGGTGCTGATCTGATTCATCTGTATGGCTGTATCTTAACAACTGCATGGCCCATCAGTTTCAGTTATGGGGATAATGGAACCTAAGCTTAGACTTTGGGTTCAACTATGTAACCAGTTGTTTAGAAATAACAACAAAATCAATTTTTTAAAGACTTAAAACAATTAAGCTATGCTATAGAAAATTCTGAAAATATGGATACACAAAAAGAAGATACATAGCAACAAAATTGTTCACTGGGCCACGGGAATGTACTTGGATTTACACACACACATATATACTATATATATACAAACATACATGTATTCATGTATGTATGTATGTGGGGCTTCACAAGTGAAGCCCAGGAGTTAGGATTCTAAACTCCCATTTAACTACCTAGTAGACTGTATTATTATTTACCATGATCTAGTTCTTCTTTCTGCAGGAAGATTTTACTTTCTTGCCACCTTGAAGTCAGACTTGACTGTGTCACTTGCTTCGGCCAATGAAATACAAGGAAACAGATGTGAGACACTCCTGTGTGAAATGGGAAGAGCCAGTGCGTGATTTGCCACAATCTCTTTCTTCTCTCTCCCATGACAGCTGCCCTGTCCGCCTCTGCTTCAAAGCGATGGCAAAGACAGTGCAGTAGCCGAGCCCCAACTGACTTTGTGTCATGAGAGAAAGAAATGAGCCTTTGTTGTTTAAAACCACAGAGGTCTGGGTATTACTTGTTATCACGGCATAATCTAGCCTGTCCTGATTGTCACACGATCTTAACACAAACCAATTGCAATAAACTTCAAATGGCTATGCCAAAGCTAACAGAGCTATCATTTCTTAAGAGCAGACAAAAGAGCCACAACTACACAGAAAATGATGCTCAGTCACCATTTTTTTTAGATGATTCTCTTAGAAGACTGTGGGCTAATGTAGGAGTGTGGCTTTTGCTTCACCTGCAACATATATTCAGGAGAGGCGAATGCTATTCTTTCTCATTAATACACTAATAATCTGTCATCCATCAGTAAGTGGTATCCAAAAAAATTCCACATCAGATGTGGCATTGAATTCTTGCAAGAATAACTGAGATGGTCAGGCCTCCATCTGTCTTCTACCTTTTCCCTCCTCTCCTCCATAATAAAAGAATATTTGACCTTTCCTGTTTAAGAATGGGTGGGACAGAAGTTAAGACCTACTTGCCAATTAAATCTGATACTGTGTTAGCATGAAGTTTGTGCGATTTCTTGTCACTGAGATAGAAATACTCAAGTTCATTCCAGGTTAGGTTTCTTATTTTTCCATGTTTCTCATTTCCTACTCTTTTACATAAAGTTAAAACAAAACTTTAAAAAGTTTTATTTGGCTGCCCTGGCAGCTCAGCAGTAAAAAATCCACCTGCCAATGCCAGAGATGTGTATTCAGTCCCTGGGTGGGGAAGATCCCCTGGAGAGGGAAATGGAAACCCACTCTAATATTCTTGTCTGGGAAATCCCATGGGCAGAGGAGCTTGGCAGGTTACAGTTTATGGGGTACAAAGAATCAGATACAACTAAACAACAACAGTTTTGTTACTGGGTTCTGTGTTTTGAGAAAATTTATTTGAGACTCTTTGAGTTTTCACATAATGAAACTCTTTAAGTGGAATTTAAGGTTGGATAGGCTTATAGTATATTTGATAACTAATATAATAAAATCTGGCTATAATCTGTACCAAGTAGTTATATGAATAAAAGTAACCCCACATAGACTAATTATGTCAGTCATCACCTGAAGTCACTTTCAAATGGAAGCTGTATTGGAAGAATAATATTGATCATATAATAATATTATTTATTACAATACTGTGTGCTTACTGATAATCCATTAACTACTGGTGAATGAGACCAGTTGATGTTTTAAGAACTAAAAGTCATACAGCTAACACAAGCTTTGAATACATATCTGCATGACCTAAACCTGTTATCTTGTCTTACCTTAGCCTTTCAGATATCCAGAGAAAATGCAAATAACTTACAAATAATAGAGATGTCATTTTTATGGTTTCAGAAAGCTTGTGGTGTCTCTAGGCACAAGACTTGCTAACAAACACTTCATGAGATGGAAGGGAAGGGAGAAAATATTTCATTTCATTCATTTAATCTATCAGTCAATTAGGAACTCATTAATTCTAAAAATACTTATTGAGGCCCTATTATATGCCAGAGTTCCTGCTTGGCATTGCAGATAAAATGGTTATCAACAATAGAAATCCCTGACTTTATAGAACTCAAGCTACAAAAATAGAAGCTACAAATAAATAAATAAATGGATACCAGACAATAAAGTATGTACTGTTCATGATAAGTATGGTAAAGAGAGTAAACCCAGTGGTACCTGGGAATATCACAGCAAAGTAGATGGATGGGGATGGATAGAAGCATATTTCAGAGAGGATAATGGGAAAAACCTCTCTGAAGAAATGACATTGAATAGAGTTGAAAGATGAAGAGCTAGCCATGAAGAACCAGGGGAAATGAAACCTGCAGAGGAAACAGCAAAGTTCTGAAACAGGGGACAGCTTGGAATGAGAGTGAGTGGGGGGTGGCAGAAGATGGAGCCTCAGATAAGTCAAAAGGCCACTGGGACCCCAGCAGGTGGGAGCTTGCAAGCTGGTGACATGAAGTGAGATTGTCATTCAAAGGTCCATGGGAAGACACTGATGTTTTAACTGAATGTTAGAGGAACGTTTCTCAAGTTGGGAGTACAACACCCGGCAGTATTGAAAGAGCGTTCAAAAGTGACGTAGCACTGCTGTGAACATTTGGGTGCATGTATCCTTTTAAATTATGGTTTTCTCTGGGTATATGCCCAGTAGTTAGATTGATGGGCCACATGGCAGATTTATTTTCAGTTTTTTTAAGGATGGACTTAGAGAGCTTTCTTAAGGATGGACCTACTGGAGCTAGAGAGCTTTCTTAAGGATAGACCTAGAGAGTGTTTTACAAAGTGAAGTAAGTCAGAAAGAGAAAAACAAATATCATATATTAACATATGCATGTGGAAATTAGAAAAATGGTATAGATCTTATTTGTAAAGCAGAAATAGAGGCTCAAGCATAGAAAACAAATGGAGAGAAATCAAGGGGGAAAGGGGAGGTAGAAGGAATTGGGAGGTTGGGATTGATACATATACACTGTTGATACTTGTATAAAAATAAATAACTAATGAGAACCTACTGTATAGCAAAGTGGTGACCTGAAAGGGAAGGAAGTCCAGAAGCTATACATATGTAAATGTGTAGCTGATTCATTACGCTGTGCAGTAGAAACTAATACAACATTGCAGAGCAACTATATTCCACTAAAAGTTAACTTTAAGAAACTGATACAGGCTGGGCAAACTAGTTACAGCCAATGGATTCAAGTAGGTGATATATTCCTATGTCCAGGACATAGCATAGTATTTTGAAGATGCTCCTTTCCCTCTTTTCCCGTATCTTCTAACAAAGCAAATATCCTCAAGTCATTTGCTACATGTCCCACAATTAAAGCATCTTCAAAGTAATCCCAAATATTCCAAAATGCTGTATTTGGATTCCTTTGCCATTCTAGGGGCAAATAATTTGAGCTCCAGGATTTGTATGCATCTGGCCTATATCCATAATCATTTTTTAAAAAAGAAAACTGTTAAATATGAAACAGTTATACAGAAAAAAAAACTTTATAAAGATCCATCCCCCTTCACATAACTATTTACATTTTTCTATATGCACATAAAATTTCACATCATTGCAATCGGTGTCCACATACAGTTGTTTGGCATTTTTATCTTTTGTAGGCATTTTCACGCTTCTATAATTTTGGTATTTGTCATTTTTATGGGTGTATACCACTAACAGTTTCATGTATCATAGTCTAATTAATTCTTACTTAAGAGATAGATGTATTATCCATACATCTTCCTACTCCAAATTGGTTCCTAGACCCTTTTCAATATATTTCATGGTCTTTCCATGTTTCTGGAGCACCTATGACCTTTTAAAATAAAAATGAAAATTAAAGAAAAATGGATTTTCCTAAAATGATCATATATTTCTGACATTCAAAGAGGTTTTCCCCCTCAATTCTTTTATATGTATGTTTTTTACGAACTGCCATCTAACTTACTCCATTAGCTTTTAGACTTTATTTCTATAAACCTCTACTGGGTCTTTGCCTTTCTCATCAATTTTAGCTCTTTCTTTGGTTCCATTTTCATTAGACAGAAAGCCCAGAATAGCTAACACACTCAATTGTATTTCTTCATGCTTTTGTAGTTTGAATTTCTTCCTTTAGGATCAGAGGCTTGCTTAGACTTCTTCCTTATGAAAAATAGAAATTTTCCCCCAAAAGAATTAGAGTGGCATGTACTTTAATAACTGTGAAAAATATAGAAAAATTTAAAACAGAAACATATAGGAATTTCTACTGCTTAACTATGCTAGACTGAATTTGTTGGTATAGATTCATCCTTTTCTCTGTACAGTAGTTTTACCTAGCTGTGGTCACACTGCTTTTGTAATTTTATACCACTCTTCCACTTATCACAATCTAATAAACATTCTTCATACTATGATGCTTTTTCATAGCTAATATTTTAATGGCTGCATAAACTTCCTTTGATTGCAACATGCCAAGCTTCCCTGTCTCTCACTATATCCTGGAGTTTGCTCAGACTCATGTCTCTTGAGTTGGTTGATGCTATTCAACCATATCATTCTCTGTCATCCCCTTCTCCTCCTGTTCTCAATCTTTCCCAGAATCAAGGTCTTTTCCACTGAGTCAGCTCTTTGCATCTGGTGGCCAAAGTATTGGAGCTTCAGCATCAGGCCGTCCAATGAATATTCAGGACTGATTTTCTTTAGGATTGACTGGTTTGACCTCCTTGCAGTCCAAGGAATTCTCCAGAATCTTCTCCAGCACCACAATTCAAAAGTATCAATTTTTCAGTGTTCAGCCTTCTTTATGGTCCAACTCTCACATCCATACAGGACTACTAGTAATACTGTCATTGGTGAGCCTGCCATTTTGTTAACCACTTCTCCATTTTCTAAATCTGCATAGCTTTCTTGCTGGAATTCAGTGGGTTACCAAGAAGTTGAGAACATCCTTAAACAGCCTTAGAGCAGTGTCTCCTTTGTTTTACCAATTGATGCCATTTTTCAGGTATTTTCTTCTTACATTTTAGACTGTATTTTCACCTTGTCCCAGCTATTCCTTTTCTCTCTTGCCCTTTCTGCCTTTCAACATAGCTTGGAATTCCCGAAGACATGCATTTGACTTTATTTTACCCCTGTTACAAAGCACCTTCTAATCTGTCAGCAAAGCTCATTCCTTCCATCGCTTACCCTGTGAGCTGAAGCCCAGGGAGGAATTGGTGATTGTCAAACACATCATAAGCGATATAAAGATGAGTCCAGAGGGCATTAATTCAGAGAGAGGGAGAGAGGAAGAGAGACAGAGCAGGAGCAACTCCTCTGTGAAAGAGGGGAAGAGTGATGATAAAGGGAAATGGAAGGGCAGCTTTGGTCTCTAGAAGAAACATTCTGCTGTGAGAAATGCCAAGGAATGAAATTGACCTCCGTGATGGATCATTATGCATTGATAAGAGAGACCTGGAAAATGGCATCAGTTAAACACCACTATCCATTCAGTGCATTAATGAGACAGCTTTCAGAATTCACTTGTATAAAGAGGGCTATCAATACTGGAGAAATCCAGAGGTCCTGTGGCAGATTAGAGCAGGATAAATATTTGCTATGTGCACGGGGATTTTTCATTCCGTTTCTCATTTTCCTGCATACCACCATCAAAACTCGACTGTGCCCAGAAGCCTGAGAAATCCGGTCTCATTTTTGCAATATTGTATGATAATTTCATACCATTAAATGTGGAAAACACCAGTGAGTCTTCCATTCTGCTCAGTGTTCAAAGCTATCTGAGCATTCTGAAAATACAGGCTCCACAAAGCCTTGGAGTCAGAAACTTTTATTTCTCAAACAGATTGTCCAAAGACCACAAACACACTGCATCTGATTGGGAGATTTGTTGTTGTTACTATATTATATTAATAAATAACAGACATTCATTTACTGTTTATTTATATATTTAATATTTATATATTACCTACTACATATTCCACAAAACATTTGAGACCAGTATTAGACTATTTAAGAAAAGCTTATATGATTTTAAAAAACTGAGCTTATCATTAGTGAAAATTTATGCACTGTGATGAGATGGCTTTTATTGGTAATGACCAGAGTATTCTCTCTACTCACTTAAAATATATCCTGTTATATGTGCTATAACTAACATCAGTGTAAAGAACTCTGTGTATGTGGCTGGACGATTATGTAACAAATGACAACTGAGAAATAGGAGAAGCTTGAAGACTTCTAATTGCACATATGAATTATCTTTGTGCCTCCAGGGAACTCCATAAAAATATAAGAGAATAAATAAAAATAAATTGTAAACACATAAAAGGAGCAGCAAGGAGAAGGGATTTTGAGAAGTTTTTGTAATGAGACAAGTGGATGAAGGAATCAGTTTTGCTAAGAAACCTGAGTGCTTTAGCAGAGGAAGGCCTGTAGGGAATGAGCCAATTAGAACTCACAACTCAGCATCAATCACAGCAGCACTGGAAGAGACAAAAGGGGGAGATGTTGGTAGGAGTCAGCACCCTGAGCTATGATCTATTCTACCCAGTCAGGCAACTACATTTTCTTCACTCCAGCAAGTGCTTCATTTTAATTCTATAAAGGAATATAATCTGAAGAAGTTCCATTATAGCGGCAGGAGGCACAGTATGTAGTGGGAAGAATAAGAAGGTTGAATTGAAGTGACCGCAGCCACCACCCACAACTAATTTTTCCCAAGAATGCTGACACTGACTCCCCTATGTAACAATCAGCTATCCACACCAAACCCTCAGCCTGGGCTTGGCTAAAGAGAAAGCTGTTGTTTTCTCTTCTCAAGAAAGGAATACATAAAATACATAATCAAAATATAGCCACTGAAATCCCCACAGTGCAATTTCTAAGCCTAAACAATCACTGAGTGATGTCCACTCCAGATCTTCTAATCAACCATTCAGTGGCTGTTCTCTAATATAAATTTTAGAACACCAGGGATAAAAATAAGTTCCTAAAATATCCTAGCTGGCAAACAAACCAGATTACCCACAAAGGAACAGGAAAGCTTCTTTCCCATTTTAAGGTTTCAAGTCTTTTCTACTTGACCTAAGAAGCATTCCTTAACCACTATTGTTCACGATTTTCTATCTTTCTGAAACTTAGCATGATATAAGATTTTTCAGTAGCAACATTAGAAGCTGAATGAAAACGAAGCAATGTCTTCAAAACTCTAAGGGAAAGTGTATTTCTGACATAAGATGCCATACCTGGCCAAAGTATCAATCAAGTATGAGGGAAGCAAATTACATTTTCAGAAATATAAAGTCTCATGATTTCCTCTCATGTATCATTCTCAGAAAATTACTTGAAGCTGTGTCTCTCCAAAACAAGGAAATAGACCAAGAAAGACAACGGCACTTCATCCAGGAAACATTAGTTCAACCAAAAGGTGAGTGAAGAAAAGTCCCAACAGGTTGGCTGTGCAGTTCAGAATGCACCCAGTCTGGAGTAGAAGTGAAGGATGGAGGGCCCAGGAGGGAAGACTATTTCAAAGAAAAATAATTAAATAAATATTATCTCAGCTGCTGTAGGAATAGGTATTCTAAAGGAATCTATACATCTTTTGTAGTGTTTGAAAAAAATGATTATGGGTTGAAAAGCAAGCAATTTTTTACATAAAAGTAATCAATAACTCCAATCTAGAAAGTGATACCAGACTGAAAATATAATCATAGTACCCTTTATTGAATAATACTTACATAATCATACAATGTAACACATCAACATATATTTAACCAAAACTGGATTGTAATTATATTTTATAGATGGAGGGAAGACAAAAGGGGAAGGGGAGGTGTGGCAGGGGCTGAGACAGGGTCTAAGGGTGTTAAACCCTTATTTACTACACTATCAAGTGAAGATAGTGACTATCACCAGAAGGTCAACACCGAAATCAGATTGATTCTATTCTCTGCAGCCAAAGATGGAGAAGCTCCATACAGTCAGCAAAAACAAGACTGGAGCTGACTGTGGCTCAGATCATGAACTCCTTATTGCCAACTTCAGACTTAAATTGAAGAAAGTGGGGAAAATGCTAGACCATTCAGGTATGACCTAAATCAAATCCCTTATGATTATACAGTGGAAGTGAGAAATAGATTTAAGGGTCTAGATCTGATAGACAGAGTGCCTGAGGAACTATGGATCGAGGTTCGTGACACTGTACAGGAGACAGGGATCAAGACCATCCCCATGGAAAAGAAATGCAAAAAAGCAAAATGGCTGTCTGGGGAGGCCTTACAAATAGCTGTGAAAAGAAGAGAAGCGAAAAGCAAAGGAGAAAAGGAAATATATAAGCATCTGAATGCACAGTTCCAAAGAATAGCAAGGAGAGATATGAAAGCCTTCCTCAGTGATCAATACAAAGAAACAGAGGAAACCAACAGAATGGGAAAGACTAGAGATCTCTTCAAGAAAATTAGAGATACCAAGGGAACATTTAATGCAAAGATGGGCTCGATAAAGGACAGAAATGGTATGGACCTAACAGAAGCAAAAGATATTAAGAAGAGGTGGCAAGAATACACAGAAGAACTGTACAAAAAAGATCTTCACGACCCGGATAATGACGATGGTGTGATCACTCATCTAGAGCCAGACATCTTGGAATGTGAAGTCAAGTGTGCCTTAGAAAGCATCACTACAAACAAATCTAGTGGAGGTGATGGAATTCCAGTGGAGCTATTTCAAATCCTGAAAGATGATGCTGTGAAAGTGCTGCACTCAATATGCCAGCAAATTTGGAAAACTCAGCAGTGGCCACAGGACTGGAAAAGGTCAGTTTTCATTCCAATCCCAAAGAAAGGCAATGCCAAAGAATGCACAAACTACCACACAATTGCACTCATCTCACACACTAGTAAAGTAATGCTCAAAATTCTCCAAGCCAGGCTTCAACAATATGTGAACCGTGAACTTCCAGATGTTCAAGTTGGTTTTAGAAAAGGCAGAGGAACTAGAGATCAAATTGCCAATATCCGCTGGATCATTAAAAAAGCAAGAGAGTTCCAGAAAAACATCTATTTCTGCTTTATTGACTATGCCAAAGCCTTTGACTGTGTGGATCACAGTCAACTGTGGAAAATTCTGAGAGAGATGGGAATACCAGACCACCTGACCTGCCTCTTGAGAAATCTGTACGCAGGTCAGGAAGCAACAGTTAGAACTGGACATGGAAAAACAGACCGGTTCCAAATAGGAAAAGGAGTATGTCAAGGCTGTATATTGTCACCCTGCTTATTTAACTTATATGCAGAGTACATCATGAGAAACACTGGACTGGAAGAAACACAAGCTGGAATCAAGACTGCTGGTAGAAATATCAATCACCTCAGATATGCAGATGACACCATCCTTATGGCAGAAAATGAAAAGGAACTAAAAAGCCTCTTGATGAAAGTGAAAGTGGAGAGTGAAAATGTTGGCTTAAAATTCAACATTCAGAAAACGAAGATCATGGCATCCGGTCCCATCACTTCATGTGAAATAGATGGGGAAACAGTGGAAACAGTGTCAGACTTTATTTTGGGGGGCTCCAAAATCACTGCAGATGGTGACTTCAGCCATGAAATTAAAAGACGCTTACTCCTTGGAAGAAAAGTTATGCCCAACCTAGATAGCATATTCAAAAGCAGAGACATTACTTTGCCGACTAAGGTCCATCTAGTCAAGGCTATGGTTTTTCCTGTGGTCATGTATGGATATGAGAGTTGGACTGTGAAGAAGGCTGAGCGCCGAAGAATTGATGCTTTTGAACTGTGGTGTTGGAGAAGACTCTTGAGAGTCCCTTGGACTTCAAGGAGATCCAACCAATCCATTCTGAAAGAGATCAGCTCTGGGATTTCTTTGGAAAGAATGATGCTAAAGCTCAAACTCCAGTAGTTTGGCCACCTCATGAGAAGAGTTAACTCATTGGAAAAGACTCTGATGCTGGGAGGGATTGGAGGCAGGAGGAGAAGGGGACGACTGAGGATGAGATGATTGAATGGCATCACTGACTCGATGGACATGAGTCTGAGTGAACCCCGGGAGTTGGTGATGGACAGGGAGGCCTGGCGTGCTGCGATTCATGGGGTCGCAGAGAGTCGGACACGACTGAGTGACTGAGCTGAACTGATGCATGTGTGTGTATATATATATATATATATAATCATTGATAGTAATTGACTCTGCAGAATAAGAGATTCAGGAATAAAGCAGAGTCGGGGCTAGCAAAGAGAAAGTGTTCTGTGACAGTTTTACAGTATTTTTGATTCTTAATTTATGTTGTTTATATTTATAAATAATTTTTAGAAAAAGTGAAAAAAACTTGAAGGGGGAAAAATGGTAGATATTTTTATGTATAGAAGGTTAATATATTTAGATGGGGGACTAAAACAAGGAGAATTTTTTGTTGGTTACACTATTCCCGTGCATTTATGTATGTTTTTATAGTTTCATCGTTAAATCCATTAAGAGTTATAGTGGAGGTAGATGCTACAGAACTTGTTGACAGCTTAGCTGAATGGCTCATGAAAGAAAAGGATAAACCAGTCACTTATTTTGAGGATGGAAGTAGAGCTGTTTGAAGAACCAAACTTAAGGAAAAAGAATTTAAGCAATCAATCTGTTTGTGCTTTTTCCAAAGATTCTTTCCCATTTTATGGTTTCAAGTCTTTTCCACTTGATCTAAGAAGCATTCCTGAACCACTACTGTCCACAAGTCTCAGTCCTTCTGGAAATAATAGGCCTTCTCTGGTCTATGTCTGCCTTTGGTGAGTGACATTCTCTGTCTCATTCTTTGAGTTATACCCATAGTGTAGTAAGTTTTACACACACACACACACACACACACACACACACATACACACTCAGTGATGATTCTCTATTCTCTGCCAGGCATGGAATTAGACACATGATCTGTTCTGTTTCATTGGGTTGGCCAGAAAGTTCATTCTGGTTTCTCCATACCATTTTATGGAAAAACCCAAACAAACAAACTTTCCAGCCAACCCAATTCATTGCTGCCCTGAAGCTACCAGGAACTAGGACTGAGGGATCTTACCTATCTATCTTTACACTATTGAGAAAACAAAAACAAACAATAACAAACCAGCCCTTAACAAACAGGAACTGTCTGAGACAGCTAGGCCTTTGTGTCGGTGGGAGCTGGCTGGATATCCAGCTCATAGTTAGGCCAGGTTAGTGACCTGTTCGATATAAACAATCTTACAAAACACCAACATCAGAAAAATAACTCTGAAACCAATACAAAATGAGACAAAACAAGGTCACTTTACAATTTTGTATATATGCCAACAAGACAAGTCTGCCTTATAACCCACAAAATGCCAAACACCCCTCCTCCACCCCAGCCTTGTATGAGTAACACTGCTTCTTTACCAATTACAACTTAAACCTCACTCCAGTGTGCTTTCCCCAAAGATTAAATATTTTTACAACTTATTTTGCATTTTTTTTCTTGTAGTGTAAGCATCAATTAAGTTATTAAAAAGTGAAAACATACTCTATGCTTTCAAGGTTGTCTTCTGGTATATTTGGAGAAAGGAATGGCAACTCACTCCAGTATTCTTGCCTGGAGAATTCCATGGGCAGCAGGCTATAGCCCATGGGGTCACAAACAGTCGAACGCAACTGAGTGACTAACACTTTCACTTTCTTGTTTCTGATGTATTAGTTAATGTGAATAAAAACAATATAGGGACTTATTTTTAACTTCAGGGTTTTCTTAACATGAGAGGCATAGCTGGAGTTTTGTCAACCATTGAAATGTCTAGAGTCATGATGCATCTAACAGATTTATTTAAAATATATCACTTTTGGAAAAAAATAGGAAAATGTATCTAGCCTGATGAGATACTACAATCTTTTCTAAAGATGAAACTCCCAGTAGGATTTTTCACAGGTTTTACCAGTAGGTGGAATATTTTCACACAAGTCCTCCCACTAAAGTATCACTTGTTTCTAAATAAATGTATCAATTACACATTGGAAAGAAAGTCTCCATCTATCATTCTTCCAAGATTTGGGAAGGAAGATGCAAAAGTCAGCAAGATCCACCCCTGGCAGCCATGATTAGGAACATATTGCAACAATCAAAGTTGACATTGCTAACAATTTATGCAGTTCAACCTTAATTCTGATATACTGACAAGTGAAAAGCTGGCAGAAATACCTCGCCAAGATTCTCTAATGTTTCAAGGGCTCTGTGATGCTTTCTTCCAAAATCCTTCAACTCAATCCACACCCTAACTCTGTCTTGCAACGGTATCTTTCACAGGCTTTCAACCTTATTTTGTTATTGTCATGCAAGAACAAGTTTCAAGTTAAAAAGATTTAAATTGATCTATATGTCTTTCTGTTAGTACACATACATTTTTATGTCAAAAATATCCTAGTAAAATCTCAGTGATGGATTTTAAAAAAATAATTGATTTATGCAGTATCTTGGTTGAAATGGTGCTTTTGATTAATGTATGAAAAAAGCTTCCAATGAAATTAATCCACAGCAGTCATTCTCAAACTTTTCCATATATAAGAATATACTCGTTCATTTTAGAAGTGGGGGATGAGGCTGCATCTCATTCCAGTGAAACCTCTGTGAGTGAAAACCTGTCATCCATATTTCCAAAGCCCACTCCCAAGATGGTTCTAAGGTGAAGCCAAGTTTTGGATCAGTGATTGAAATGGGTAACTTGTGTGGAATGAAGAGCACTGGTATTAGCTGGAAGCTTGTCAGGAATGGAGAGTGCTGGAGCCCTTCCTACACGTACTAGTTCAGAATCTGATCTAGACCAGGGCTTCCCAAACTTCAAGGTACCTTCCAAGAACTTTGGAGTTCTTGAAATGCAGATGTGAATTCAGTTGTTCAGTCAGAGAGCCTGAGATGCTATACTCTCAAAGAACACCCACGGTTCTGGTTCAAGACTAGTCTTTGAGAAGGATATAGCTGGTACAGCATGAGCCACATTCCTGGGTACACAGTCATCACAGCCTCCAACATAACAAAGATAATAATAGCTACATCTTTTTCAGTTCAGTTCAGTGCAGTCTCTCAGTCATGTCCAGCTCTTTGCGATTCTATGGACCGCAGCACACCAGGCCTCTCTGTCCATCACCAACTCACATAGTCTATCCAAACTCATGTCCATTAAGTCAGTGATGCCATCCAACCATCTCATCCTCTGTCGTCCCCTTCTCCTCCTGCCTTCAATCTTTCCCAGCAGCAGGGTCTTTTCAAATGAGTCAGCTCTTCACATCAGGTGGCCAAAGTATTGGAGATTCAGCTTCAACATCAGTCCTTCCAATGAACACTCAGGACTGATCTCCTTTGGGATGGACTGGTTGGATCTCCTTGCAGTCCAAGGGACTCTCAAGAGTCTTCTCCAACACCACACTTCAAAAGCATCAGTTCTTCAGTGCTCAGCTTTCTTTACAGACTGATTCTCACATCCATACAAGACCACTGGAAAAACCATAGCTTTGACTAGATGGACCTTTGTTGGCAAAGTAATGTCTCTGCTTTTTAATATGCTGTCTAGGTTGGTCATAACTTTTCTTCCAAGGAGTAAGCATCTTTTAATTTCATGGCTGCAGTCACCATCTGCAGTGATTTTGGAGCCCCCCAAAATAAAGTCAGCCACTGTTTCCACTGTTTCCCCATCTATTTGCTATGAAGTGATGGGACTGGATGCCATGATCTTAGTTTTCTGAATGTTGATCTTTAAGCCAACATTTTCACTCTCCTCTTTCACTTTCATCAAGAGGTTCTTTAGTTCTTCACTTTCTGCCATAAGGCTGGTGTCATCTGCATATCTGAGGTGATTGATATTTCTCTCGACAATCTTGATTCCAGCTTGTGCTTCATCCAGCCCAGAGTTTCTCATGATGTACTCTGCATAGAAATTAACTAAGCAGGGTGACAACATATAGCCTTGACGTACTCCTTTTCCTATTTGGAACCAGTCTGTTGTTCCATGTCCATTTCTAACTATTGCTTCCTGACCTGCATACAGATTTCTCAAGAGGCAGGTCAGATGGTCTGGTATTCCCATCTCTTTCAGAATTTTCCAGTTTATCATTATCCACACAGTCAAAGGCTTTGGCATAGTCAATAAAGCAGAAAAGGGTGTTTTTCTGGAACTCTCTTGCTTTTTTTATATAGGCAGCTACTACATACCAGACAATAGGCTAAGAGCTTCTCTGTTACAAGCTCTATGAGGAAGAAGTATGACACTTTATATTTAAAAAATAAATTAAGTTTCAGAGAGGTAGAATGTGGCTTAAATCTGCTCAGCTTCCCCTATATCAAAAGCTCTCAGAGGTCAGAGTCATTATGAAGCACTCGATGTGTTCATTATGTATATAAACTATAAAACATTCTGCTTCAGCATGGTTGAGGTGAGGGGGCTCAGTAATCTGTCATCATCCCAAGGGATGGTCTGAGTCCCTTCTTAAGCTTCAAATGATGGCATCCCAACAAGATGATAGGACTACAAAGTGATACTTAATGAACATGCCAAAAGAACCCCAAAAGATTTCCACCTAGCAACTCTTTATAAGCATTGGTAAATATTCATTTAGCTGTATGTACTTAAAATTGCAAGGCATACTGTTGAAATGAATTTTTCAAGAGATGGGCTTCTTAGATTTCTAATAAATAAGAGGATACCATCACTCTGCTTACCCCTCCAGGATATTCAAAATAACTGGAATACACAGCACGTCTCTGAAAGCCACTTTAAGAGGAGACAGATATAAACTCATAAAGTAGTTGAGCAATAACACAAGGTGGCATATGGTAGATGCCAAATGAGCGACAGAGGCAGTATTCATAACGATAGTAGCTACCACTTCCTGAATAACTATTACATGGCAGATGTTTTATATAAATTGCCTCATTCGATCTCTACAATCCAAGTAAGGTTATAATTACTATTCCTATTTTACAGATAAGGAAAAGGAAACTCAATGAATTATGTGACTTTCCCAAGGACTCAGGGATATTAAAGGCCAAACTGGGATTCCAGCCCTAGGTCTGTGTGACCCCAGATGCTATTCGACTTCTAGACTACCTTATTACCTCTCCTACACCATCCTACCTCCTCTGTATTCTTAGGGGTCAGTGACAGAGAACATGTAGCTACAGAGAAAATTTTGTGGGGAGATTTTTACATGAGCTGTATTCATAAAGATTGCTGGAATTTTGATAAACAGAGAAGGGCAGGAAGAGAACCTGAATCAGGAAAAGATCAGGAGCAGTATCAGGAAATGAAGGATGTTGAAATTTGCTAAGAATGTCTTGTATGGGAAGGAATTGTGGGTTGGCATTCACAAACTAAGAGCATTATCAAAGACCTTTAAGATCCTCTCAGAGATATTGGTTTAAGGACAGTGTGGTCCTAGAGAAAATTTAGGAGGGAGAGAAATGATGACGTTAGAGTTTGATGAATAAGACCCCAGTGTGATGGATAGTTTGCAGGCTAAAAATGAATGAATCTGTGAAGGACTCTAAGAAGCCACATCGCAATTTTGTGGAAATATTAAAACTAGTAAATTTGGGGGCAGAGCAATTTACAAAAACTGAAAACACAAAGCAGTGATGGCAGTTCAGAATTGTAGAGTTCTAAGGGGTCAGACTTTATTTGGGGGGCTCCAAAATCACTGCAGATGGTGATTACAGCCATGAAATTAAAAGATGCTTACTCCTTGGAAGGAAAGTTATGACCAACCTAGATAGCATATTCAAAAGCAGAGACTATTTTCCCAACAAAGGTCCGTCTAGTCAAGGCTATGGTTTTTCCAGTGGTCATGTGTGGATGTGAGAGTTGAACTTTGAAGAAAGCTGAGTGCTGAAGAATTGATGCTTTTGAACTATAGTGTTGGAGAGGACTCTTGAGAGTCCCTTGGACTACAAGAAGATCCAACCTGTCCATCCTAAAGATCAGTCCTGGGTGTTCATTGGAAGGACTGATGCTGAAGCTGAAACTCCAATACTTTGTCCACCTTATGTGAAGAGTTGACTCATTGGAAAAGAGTCTGATGCTGGGAGGGACTGGGGGCAGGAGGAGTAGGGGACGACAGAGGATGAGATGGCTGGATGGCATCACTGACTTGATGGACGTGAGTCTGAGTGAACTCCGGGAGCTGGTGATGGACAGGGAGGCCTGGCGTGCTGCGATTCATGGGGCCACAAAGAGTCAGACACAACTGAGCAACTGAACTGAACTGAACTGAAGGGGTTTGGAATTTTCTCCAGCAAGTAAAAAGCCATCATGAAGATCATTTTAGGAAAGAAGGAAAAAAGAAATATCTATTAGAAAACAATGAGATTTTGGTTTGAGATGTTCATGGAAATGTGAAAGAAAGTATAAAAAATAGGAATCAAGACTCTACAGAAGATCAAAAAATAAAGAATGACTGGAATATTGGCAGACTGAAAGAATTCAGAATGACTAGAAGATAGTAACACTTTGAGGACTGTGAATTGCTCATCTATTTACTTGTACTTAAAATCTGGACATTGAATTTACAGTGTAAAGGAAACAATACTAAGTAGAATGTATTTTCCTTTCAAAAAATCCATGGTGATAATAATAATAGCTTATGTTTATATACTCTACTTTTACTTATAGGTTTTATTGTCTTATTTAAAAGACTCTTACATAGATTACCTCATTGAAATCTCACTTATCCATGAAGGGATTAGGGTAGAAATCATCACCCATACTTTCTATGTCAGGAAAGTGAGGCAGAGAGAGCTTCAGTCATGTACTTGAGGCCACTTGGAGTATAAAGGACCAAGCCAGAACTGGTCCCCTTGTTGTGTTTCAAGTCCAAGATCAGTCTCCTACAACACAGACAGCAACTCTTAGCCAGAAGAAAACTGAGATGGGTGGGGGATGAGCACACAGCTTTCTGTAGCAACGTGTCACTCCTTCAGTTAGTCCGTAAAGGAGAAGACAATTCAATAAAAGTAGCTAGTGACTTTGCATTTTAATGGTCATTAGGCTTAAATTACAGAGGTACTTATCACTTTCCAGGAAAGTGAGAGAGCAAGAGGAATGAAAGTTGTTTAAAGGTGAGGGTTTCCTCTCTCTTTTTCGAAGGGCAAATTATCTGTGTCTAACTGTAGAACACTTTGCATGAATCACTGATGCCTTGATTACTGAGTTCTAAAGCTATTCATCTGCCTGATCAGAAGCCCACTCCAACTGAGGTCCCCCAGTGTCAACAACTCTCAGATACTGATCATGACCCAAAGCAGACATGGGAGTACTTAAAGTTTCTCATATGCCAATTGGGCAGGGAGGTGATGAACCTTAAGATTGCATATGCCTCTAATTACATCCAACACTGCTTTTTGAAAGGAAACAAACAAAAATGATGGAATTCTGGAGAACTGGATATACCAATCTATAGATTGCATACACCTTGAGCACGTCATTCAATCACCCTGTGACTCAGTTTATCTATCAACTAACAATAGAACACATTAATTTCTAAATCTATCTACTGATTTACTGCATGAATTGAAGATTTTACTATATGCCAAGTGTCAAGTTTAGTGCTAAAGAACTGCATGGGATAACATAGGTTCTAGCTTAAATGAATCTTTGGAATTACCAAGAAAAACTAATATTAGACAAATAATTACATGTAATAACACTAACGGGCTTCCCTGGTGGCTCAGTGGTAAAGAATCTACCCACCAATGCAGCAGATGTGGGTTCAATCACTGGGATGAGAACATCCCTGGAAAAGGAAATTGCAACCCACTCCAGAATTCTTGCCTAGGAAATTCTATGGACATAGGAGACCGGTGGGCTATAGTTCAGAGGGTTGCAAAAGAATCAGACACAATTTAGCAACTAAAAAACAACAAATAATACTAAGACCTCAGTGTTTATTGGGGCTTTATAGAATGAAGAGATTTCTAAACTTAAGACACAATATAAAAGCAATCAACTTTAAGATCAGAGGAAGAAAGCTAAATTTTAATGAGAAGCCAGTCTCTATTAGATATTATGGTTGAAACTTTACATGCATTTTCTAATTTCATCTTCCCCTCAAACCACACATTATCTGCTATTACATGTGTTTTCTCATAAAGGAACGAAGACTTAAGGAAGTTATTTAACTTGCCCAGATTCATTATATTGTGGTGCTTAAGAACCCAAATTCTGGAGCAAGATTATGTGAGCTCAAATTCCATCTCTGCCTCTTATTATCTGTGAACTTGGGAAGTTACTTAACTTTCCCTTTACTTTAGTTATCTCATCCATTAAATGAGAATAATGGTATTATCCAGATCATAGAGTTTTTTTGAGAGTTAAATGAGTTCATTGTGCCTGGCCAAATGAAAGTATCATACAAATATTAAATTAGTATATTATTAATATTAGATTGTTTAATAGTTAATTTCATGTGTCAACTTGGTTAGGCCATGGTACCCATTTGTTTGGTCAAGCGTCAGACTAGATACTGTGAAAGTGTTTCTTAGATGCCATGGAGGCTATTTTTCAGATGTTGCTGTGTTAACATTCACATCAGTAGGATTTCAGTGAAATAGATTACTCTCCATAATGTGGGTGGGCTTATCCAATCAGTTGAAGGCCAAGACAAGGACTGAAGTTTCCTAAAGGAGAAAGGATTCAGCCCCAAGACTGCAACACAGAAACTCAGTTTTCATCACTCTCCCCAACCTTTCTCCTTTGGTAACTATAAGTTTGGGATTGACATACACATACCACTATATTTGACAGATAACCAACAAGAACCCACTACACAGCACAGGAAACTCTGCTCAATATTCTATAATAACCCAAACTGGGAAAAGAATTTGAAAAAGAATGGATATATGTATATGTATAACTAAATCACTGCTATATACCTGAAACTGACAAAACATTTTAAATCAATTATACTCCAATATATCAATAACCTCAGATATGCAGATGACACCACCCTTATGGCAGAAAGTGAACAGGAACTGAAAAGCCTCTTGATGAAAGTGAAAGAGGAGAGTATAAAGGTGGTTTAAAACTCAACATTCAAAAAACTAAGATCATGGCATCTGGTCCCATCACTTCATAGCAAATAGATGGGGAAACAATGGAAACAGTGAGAGACTATTTTATTGGGCTTCAAAATCATTGCAGATGGTGACTGCAGCCATGAAATTAAAAAAACACTTGCTCCTTGGAAGAAGAGCTATGATCAACCTAAACAGCATATTAAAAAGCAAAGACATTATTTTGCTAGCAAAGGTCCATCTACTCAAAGCTATGGTTTTCCAATAGTCATGTATGGATGTAAGAGTTGGAATATAAAGAAAGCTGAGTGAGAAAGAATGGATGCTTTTTTCTTTTTTTTATTTTACTTTACAATACTGTATTGGTTTTGCCATACATCAACATGAATCTGCCACGGGTGTACACGTGTTTCCAATCCTGAATCTCTGGAAGCAACCTAGATGTCCATCAGCAGATGAATGGATAAGAAAGCTGTGGTACATATATACAATGGAGTATTACTCAGCCATTAAAAAGAAAACATTTGAATCAGCTCTAATGAGGTGGATGAAACTGGAGCCGATTATACACAGTGAAGTAAGCCAGAAAGAAAAACACCAATACAGTATACTAACACATATATATGGAATTTAAAAAGATGGTAATGATAACCCTGTATGCGAGACAGCAAAAGAGACACAGATGTTTGGAATGGATGCTTTTGAACTGTGGTGTTGGAGAAGATTCTTGAGAGTCCCTTTACTGCAAGGAGATCAAACCAGTCAATCTTAAAGGAAATCAGTCCTAAATATTCATTGGAAGGACTGATGCTGAAACTGAAACTCAATGCTTTGGCTACGTGATGCAAAGAACTGACTCATTGGAAAAGAATCCGATGCTGGGAAAGATTGAAGGCAGGAGAAGAAGGGGACAACAGAGGAGGAGATGGTTAGATGGCATTACTGACTCGATGGACATGAGTTTGAGCAAGCTCTGGGAGTTGGTGATGGACAGGGAAGCCTGGCGTGCTGCAGTGCATGGGGTCGCAAAGAGTCAGACACAACTGAACAACTGAGCTGAAGTGATCCTTCCAATATAAATTCAAGTGATTTAAAAAATAATTTAGGGGGAAAAAAAAACTTGCCTGAGTTTCCAGCTTGCCTGGCCTGATTTGTAGAATTTGAACTCAAGACTAGGTCACTTCTCACCTGTGTTTCCAGCCTACTGGTTTACCATATGGATTTTGAACTCATAAACCCCCATAATAGGATATATCCTATTGGTCTTTTTTTTCTGGAGACCCTGACTAATACCATTGATAAAGCCTGAATGTGAATCGAGCTCTGATTGCCAGGGTTAGCTCTTCATTTCAGAGTGTCAGTGGACTTGCCTGTCATTAAAAGCTGTTCAATCTGCACTGCCCTCTTTTACTAATTTGTTTTTCAAAAAACCAAACAAAGGATTTTGATGAGTTTTTACTGAAAAAAAGAAGTGGTAGTCAAGTCCAAAGAGACCTGACTGCAGGTCTTTTCTCGTCCAGAATGTTCCTTCCCTGAGGGCTTTGTCACGGTGAATGGGGCCACCGCTGACAAGCCATATTTCTTTCATAATGGAGAGAAAAGTTTAAAATGAGATCCTAGACTTTCATTAGTTTTTGTGCTGCCCTAATTTCTTTTCTCCTTTGCTTTCACACCAGCTGCAGACTTTAATTAAACTGTGGCAAGTCTCCTAAACTTGGCGGACTTTGCAGAGAAAACAAGGGCATTTCCTCCCAGGGCAGAGCTTTCCCAGAGCCCTCCAGCTTGCATTTATTTCCCCCAACTGTCTGGATTAGTGGCTACAAACTTTGCATGTCCTCAAATCTTGCTTCCTCCCGTCTTTGATTCTCTCTCACTTCTCAGATTTCACAAAAACTTCCCTAGCCATGTATTACTGCCATGACTAATTCCAAGTAATATTTCAGGGCTGTAATTATGGTAAATTACTATACTGGTTTATCATTTTGATTCTTTACTTGAAAGCACCATTCATAGCCATAGGATAAACCATCATATCTGTATTCACAGATGACATTAATACATCCCTTTGTTATAGACAGTGATAAAATGAGAGGTGAAAAATGAAGGCTTATTTTCTTATTAGGCTGTAGATGATGACAAATATATTCTGGCCCATCTCAAAATACTCCTGAAACTCAGTGGCTGTGAATCCTGGGCCTTGTTTTCTGCATCTATTATGTGTTTATCAAACTGTGTAATACAGACAATTGAAACTCACAATTCAGCTGTGCTTATATGATATAGTTATTTTTAAAAAACAGTATATTTCTTTATTTATGAGACTATTTCCTTCTATAGAGATTCTTCTACAAGCTGCATCATGGGACCCCTTCTACCTCAAAATAATATAAGACAGTTTACAGGAAAATTATAGAAAATGTTGTTGTAAAGACGCTTTGTTCAGTCACTAAGTCATGTCCAAATCTTTGCAGTTCCATGGACTTCAGCACACTAGGCTCCTCTGTCCTCCACTGTCTCCAAAAGTTTGTTCAAATTGACGTCCATTGAGTTGGTGATGCTATCTAACCATCTTATCCTCTGTCATTACCAACTGAATAAATAAGGAGGGGTTAGTGACTGGATAAATGACAGGGAGAAGTTGTTGAGAATCGAAGATTGTGAAGAAGAAATACATACATATCTTTTGCTGAGGAAAGATAATACAGGGGAAAGGGGAAAACGGTACCGGGAAATAGCTGAAGACAAGGTTTTAATACCAAAAGTGGTGACATCTAGAATGTCCAGGAGAGCACGCAAAAATCAAAAGAAACCAAGATAACCCTCTTTCTAAAACCTAATGTATAAAAGATCATTATTTATCAAAGCCATCCTTTTTAAGCACTAGATGTAAGTAGTTCAACAAATATTTACAGAGAATCTACAGTATGCCTGGCCCTCATCTAGGCACCAGGATACAGCAGTGAACAAGAGATATATGGGACCTGCCTGAGTGATGCTTAAAGTTTAATTAGAAAGAAAAACATTAAATAATCTCTTAATAGTTTATTCTACTTAGAACTGTTAGAAGTTCTATAAAGAAAAACTACAGGATATTAATAGAGCATGTCGTGGGGTGGAGGTTGTTTTAGCTAGTCAGAAATTTCAAAGCAAACCTTCCTGAGAAAGTGATATTTTCAAACCTAAACATGAGTGAGGTTATACACTGGCTGTTCCCTCTGCCTGGAACTCCTCCCTTCCCTTATTATGGCCAAGAACCTAAGTGTGAAGAAGGCTGATCCTCAGAATGAAAAGTAGCAAACTTAGAGGATAGTGAGGCAGCAGGGAAGAGCCTGAGGTGAGAGGGTGGGGTGGGTCTCAGGAGGACCACACCAGGATCCACAGACTACATGGAAGATTCAAGCTTTATTATCAGAGAACGACAAGCAACTTCAACATTCAAAACTGAGGAATAGCACAACTGGATTTGCCTTTTTAAAAGATGCCCTCCAGCGGTATTTTTCACAGAGCTAGAACAAATAATTTCCCAATTTGCATGGAAATACAAAAAACCTCGAATAGCCAAAGCAATCTTGAGAAAGAAGAATGGAACTGGAGGAATCAACCTGCCTGACTTCAGGCTCTACTACGAAGCCACAGTCATCAAGACAGTATGGTACCAGCAGAAATATAGATCAATGGAGCAAAATAGAAAGCCCAGAGATAAATACACACACCTATGGACACCTTATCTTCGACAAAGGAGGCAAGAATATACAATGGGTTAAAGACAATCTCTTTAACAAGTGGTGCTTGAAAAACTGGTCAACCACTTGTAAAAGAATGAAACTAGAACACTTTCTAACACCATACACAAAAATAAACTCAAAATGGATTAAAGATCTAAGTGTAAGACCAGAAACTATAAAACTCCTAGAAGAGAACATAGGCAAAACACTCTCTGACATAAATCACAGCAGGATTCTCTATGATCCACCTCCCAAATACTGAAAATAAAAGCAAAAATAAACAAATGGGATCTAATTAAACTTAAAAGCTTCTACACAACAAAGGAACCTCTAAGCAAGGTGAAAAGACAGCCTTCTGAATGGGAGAAAATAAAAGCAAATGAAGCAACTGACAAACAACTAATCTCAAAAATATATAAGCAACTTATGCAGCTCAAGTCCAGAAAAATAAATGACCCAATCAAAAAATGGGCCAAAGAACTAGACATTTCTCCAAAGAAGACATATGGGTGGCTAACAAACACATGAAAAGATGCTCAACATCACTCATTATCAGAGAAATGCAAATCAAAACCACAATGAAGTACCATTTCACACCAGTCAGAATGGCTGCAATCCAAAAGTCTATAAGCAATAAGTGCTGGAGAAGGTGTGGAGAAAAGGGAACCCTCTTACACTGTTGGTGGGAATGCCAACTAGTACAGCCACTATGGAGAACAGTGTGGAGATTCCTTAAAAAAACTGGAAATATGTGTGTGGATTTATCTCTGGGCTTTCTATTTTGTTCCATTGATCTATATTTCTGTCTTTGTGCCAATACCATACTGTCTTGATGACTGTGGCTTTGTAGTAGAGCCTGAAGTCAGGCAAGTTGATTCCTCCAGTTCCATTCTTCTTTCTCAAGATTGCTTTGGCTATTCAAGGTTTTTTGTATTTCCATACAAATCTTGAAATTATTTGTTCTAGTTCTGTGAAAAATATCACTGGTAGCTTGATAGGGATTGCATTGAATTTGTAAATTGCTTTGGGTATTATACTCATTTTCACTATATTGATTCTTCTGATCCATGAACATGGTATATTTCTCTATCTATTAGTGTCCTCTTTGATTTCTTTCATCAGTGTTTTATAGTTTTCTATATATAGGTCTTTAGTTTCTTTAGGTATATATATTCCTAAAAAGGTCTTTAATTTCTTTAGGTATATATATTCCTAAGTATTTTATTCTTTTTGTTGCAATGGTGAATGGAATTGTTTCCTTAATTTCTTCTTCTATTTTCTCATTATTAGTGTATAGGAATGCAAGGGATTTCTGTGTGTTGATTTTATATCCTGTAACTTTACTATATTCATTAATTAGCTCTAGTAATTTTCTGGTAGAGTCTTTAGGGTTTTCTATGTAGAGGATCATGTCATCTGCAAACAGTGAGAGTTTTACTTCTTCTTTTCCAATTTGGATTCCTTTTATTTCTTTTTCTGCTCTGAATACTGTGGCTAAAACTTCCAGAACTATGTTGAATAGTAGTGGTGAAAGTGGGCACCCTTGTCTTGTTCCTGACTTTAGGGGAAATGCTTTTAATTTTTCACCATCGAGGATAATGTTTGCGGTGGGTTTGTCATATATAGCTTTTATTATGTTGAGGTATGTTCCTTCTATTCCTGCTTTCTGGAGAGTTTTTATCATAAATGGATGTTGAATTTTGTCAAAGGCCTTCTCTGAATCTATTGAGATAATCATATGGCTTTTATTTTTCAATTTGTTAATGTGGTGCATTACATTGATTGATTTGCGGACATTGAAGAATCCTTGCATTCCCAAAGGAGGCAAGAATATACAATGGAGTAAAGACAATCTCTTTAACAAGTGGTGCTGGGAAAACTGGTCAACCACTTGTAAAAGAATGAAACTAGAACACTTTCTAACACTGCACACAAAGATAAACTCAAAATGGATTAAAGATCTAAATGTAAGACCAAAAACTATAAAACTCCTGGAGGAGAACATAGGCAAAACACTCTCCGACATAAACCACAGCAGGATCCTCTATGATCCACCTCCCAGAACTCTGGAAATAAAAGCAAAAATAAACAAATGGGATCTAATTAAAATTAAAAGCTTCTGCACAACAAAGGAAAATATAAGAAAAGTGAAAAGACAGCCTTCCGAATGGGAGAAAATAATAGCAAATGAAGCGACTGACAAACAACTAATCTCAAAAATATACAAGCAACTCCTGCAGCTCAATTCCAGAAAAATAAACGACCCAATAAAAAAATGGGCCAAAGAACTAAATAGACATTTCTCCAAAGAAGACATACGGATGGCTAACAAACACATGAAAAGATGCTCAACATCACTCATTATTAGAGAAATGCAAATCAAAACCACAATGAGGTACCACTTCACACCAGTCAGAATATCTGCGATCCAAAAATCTGCAAGCAATAAATGCTGGAGAGGGTGTGGAGAGAAGGGAACCCTCCTACACTGTTTGTGGGAATGCAAACTAGTACAGCCACTATGGAGAACAGTGTGGAGGTTCCTTAAAAAATTACAAATAGAACTGCCTTATGACCCAGCAATCCCACTACTGGGCATACACACTGAGGAAACCAGAATTGAAAGAGACACATGTACCCCAATGTTCATCGCAGCACTGTTTATAATAGCCAGGACATGGAAACCACCTAGATGTCCATCAGCAGATGAATGGATAAGAAAGCTGTGGTACATATACACAATGGAGTATTACTCAGCTGTTAAAAAGAATACATTTGAATCAGTTCTGATGAGATGGATGAAACTGGAGCTGATTATACAAAGTAAGCCAGAAAGAAAAACACCAATACAGTATACTAACACATATATATGGAATTTAGAAAGATGGCAATGATGACCCTGTATGCAGGACAGCAAAAAAGACAGATGTGTATAGCGGACTTTTGGACTCAGAGGGAGAGGGAGAGGGTGAGATGATTTGGGAGAATGACATTGAAACATGTATAATATCATGTAAGAATTGAATCGCCAGTCTAAGTCCGATGCAGGATACGGCATGCTTGGGGCTGGTACACGGGGATGACCCAGAAAGATGTTTTGGGGAGGGGAGTGGGAGGGGGGGTTCATGTTTGGGAACGCACGTACACCCGTGGTGGATTCATGTCAATGTATGGCAAAACCAATACAGAATTGTAAAGTAAAATAAATAAATATAAATAAATAAATAAAAATAAAAAAACTGGAAATAGAACTGCCTTATAACCCAGCAATCCCACTGCTAGGCATACACACCGAGGAAACCAGAATTGAAAGAGACACATGTACCCCAATGTTCATTGCAGCACTGTTTATAATAGCCAGGACATGGAAACAACCTAGATGTCTATCAGCAGATGAATGGATAAGAAAGCTGTGGTACATATACACAATGGAGTATTACTCAGCCATTAAAAAGAATATATTTGAGTCAGTTCTAATGAGGTGGATGAAACTGGAGCCGATTATACAGAGTGGAGTAAGCCAGAAAGAAAAACACCAATACAGTATACTAACACATATATATGGAATTTAGAAAGATGGTAATGATGACCCTGTATGTGAGACAGCAAAAGAGACACAGATGTCTAGAATGGACTTTTGGACTCTGTGGGAGAGAGAGGGTGGGATGATTTGGGAGAATGGCATTGAAACATGTATACTGTCATGTAAGAAACGAATCACCAGTCTATGTTTGATGCAGGATACAGGATGCTTGGGGCTGGTGCATGGGGAAGATCCAAAAAAAAAAATAAAAATAATAAATAAATAAATAAAAGATGCCCTCTTTTGAGAACAGGTCACAAATAGAAGAGCGGGGTTGGGGGGTATTGGAACATAATCTCGGTGATGGTTTGTATTGAGAGCACTCTATATGACAGGCAATGTACTTGATGTCTTTGAACTCACACTGCCTCACTCTATGTGGCTGGGATGGACTGGTTTTGTAGGCATGTTGCAAAGGACCAGCTCGGACAACAGGTCAGAAGAGCCCTGCACTGAGGGTTTAAAGCTCTGTGGCGTCTGTCTTGAAATCCCTAATAATTTGATCATTGTGTGACTGGATATAAGGATGGGAAAATGGAACATGCCTGGAGTTTAGAGCCTCAGCTCACACACAGTCCTGCCTCCCCTGGCCTCTCTGCCTTTCTGAGATGTGCTCTCAGCTGTCTTCTCACAGCCCCCTGACCCCCTGGTCCCACCAGGCCTCCCTCTTTCCATCCCTGCCCCATGACCACTGCCATGGCCTGGTCATGTTGACCTGGAAAGGCCTGCTTTTCATCATCATCTTTTGCCCCCACCAGGGACCTCCCCTCTGCATGAGTACAGGATGGAGCCAGGGCACATGTGGCCATCCCTGCCCACTGTCCAGGGCTGGCAGCACCATGGGGTTCTTCAAGGGTGAGGGACAAGGCCTTCATCTCCCCCAGCCCAGGCACCAAGCACATCCTGGCAGAGAATGAGAACTTTTGGAGGTCATCATTGGCCCAGGGCTGGGAAGGCAGGCCCTGGGCAGGTGTTTGACTGGGATATATTGCCTTGGTCTGGCAGGTAACTGACCTACTGCCACCTGTCCTCACAGGGTGGGGCCCCAGGCCATGTGTGAGAATCTATGTACTTCCATCCCTGAGGGTACGTGAAAGGAAAGAGCAAAAAAGAAAATAAAAAACATACAAAGATACTGCCATGACAAATCAAGAGACAGACTGCAGAAAGAAAAGAAAGTTTTATATCTTAGTACCTTTAAGGGTTTATCCTGCTTTTTGAACAAGGGACCTTGAATTCATTTTACACTAAGTTCCATAAATTATGTAGCTGGTCCTGCCCATTATTGTTACCACATTTTCCAGACATGGAAATTAAATTTTGTGCAGGTAGTGATGTGACACAGGGCAAGTTATTTAAGCTCTCAGAGCCTAGGCTGTTAATCACCATGTGCAACTCCCTGTTTTAGGAAGAATGGAGTTTGGGATATATTTATTTAGGGTGCTATTGAGGCAACTAGAGGCAACTAGTAAAGATGTTATGGCAGAAATATGTGTGTATATATGTATATGCATATATATATACACATATATATTTTAAATTTTTCTTGTGAAATAATTTAGAATTATAACTCTGTCACTTATCTTTTTTATAGGTCAGCATTTCAAGAAAAAAAGGGCATTATATTGAGTTATAGATCTAAATTATGCCTCACAAGGAAGTTCTGGGAGTCAATTCAGATATCAAGGACTTTGGGGATCTTTTTAATGGAGATGATCAGATCAAAAATAAACACATTGAGCATGTTATTATGTGACTGACCTAAAATAAGACCCTATGCATGTATTATCTCCATTTATACCTAACTTTATTATAATCTAGCATTACCTCCATTTGACAAATAAAAGCCCAAGTCTTAAAGAGTTAGGTATAATAATTTGCCAGAGGTAACACAGCTTCATTTTCAGAAATGAAGACTGTATGTACAATTTACAGGGGTGTGAAGTGGAGTCCCTCTTCCCAGGCCTTGTGAGGAGTGAGGGTGTCTGAGTGTGACACTGCTCAGAAGGTTCTCTGGGTCCAGAGCAAGTCTCCTGGTTAATGGTACAGCTGGCTTCTCCATCCTCTCCAGGCCCAGTCCTGGCCAAAAAACTGCTGGCTTCCCTCCTTACTCTGAATGAGTGGGATATGACTATCAAGAGTTGTGCTGAAGTTCCTCACTCCAGTACATGGACAAGATGCCTTGTACTTCTCTCCCCTCATCTTGAACCCCCACTATGTGAGCAGATAAACAAGCAAGAATAAACACAAACATATAAAACAAATACACAGTATATGCATCCTCAGTACTTCTGGACTTGTAAGAATTTCCCAAAAGACTTCATGGATAAATCAATTCAAATGACAAGAGTCATTCACTGATTTTGAATTATGTTTTGATTGTTTATCATTCAGGGACCAGAGCCTGCTCTGGGTGTGGGGGATTACAGTGGGGGAACAAAATAGGAAATGTAGCACTCTCCTGGATCTCATATTCTAGTTGGGAGGTGACAAGATAATTAAACGGGCTTCCCTGGTGGCTCAGACGGTAAAGAATCTGCCTGCAATGCGGGAGACCCAGGTTCAATCCCTGAGTCAATAATTAATTATATGGCTAATGATGATAAATGCCATGGAGAAAAGCAAGCAGGTAAGTGCAAAAAAGAAATGCAGGAGACTGGCAAGGTGCTATTTTAACAGGGGGTCAGGAAAAGCCTATCTCTCTGATATGTTTAGACAGAAATTTGAAAGCAACAAAAGGCTAACCTATAAACTTACCCAAAGAAAAAACATTCCAGGAAGTATTACTATTTCAGCAAGTGCAAAAGCCCTGAGGCCGAAGCTTATTTATCCTGTACAAGGAAGATAAAGAAGGCAGAGAGAACAGGTAAGAGAAAATGAGGCCAAAGAGGTGATGGCAGGGGAAGCAGGGAGATCACCTGAGGCTTTGTAGGTCAAAGCCTTTACCTTCATTTGCGAAACCACCAGAAAGTTTTGAACAGTGTGGTCACAGAATCTAACATTTCAATAAGCTCATCATGGTTGCTGTGCTGAGAAGAAACTACCAAACTGGGAGGGGGTGGTCAGAGAACAAGGTATCTGGTTGACAACTGATGGTGATGATCCAAATGAGAAATGAAGGTGGCTTGGCCCAGAGGGGTGGAGATGGAGGTGGTAAAAAGGAGTCAGCTCTCGACATATTTTGAAGGCAGATGATAGGATTTGCTGGTGGACTTGCTGTGAAAAGAGGGAGAAAAAAGATCATCCAACAATTTTAGGCCTGAGCCATCTGTGATGGGGAATGGAATTTGAGAGCCCAGTTTTGGACATGTTAAGTTTGATATGCTTATCAGATATCAAAAAGGAGGTGTTGAATAGACAAGGTTATTTATGGTCTGCCTTTTAGGAGAGTGGTCCTGGCAAGAAATAAAAATGGCTTCTCATTAGAACACTAATAGTGTTTAAAGCTATCACAAAATAAGATTCCATGGGGGAAATGTACTTCAAAAGAAAATATAATTAAAATGTGAATAATGTATTTAATATACATTAGCTTAAGGAATCTTACATTATCTCTGCAAAGCGAGTCATATGTATCTCATTCTACAAATGAGAAATTCAGGAAGGTCAAGTGACTTATCTAAGTTAATTCAAGTAAGAAATGACAAGATGAGTCTCAAATCCAAGACACCTGCTTTCAGACCACACTCCTCCAGTGTAAATTCATTGACCACTGTGTGCTCTGGACACCCCAGCTTCTCCTCAGTGTGTGTAATTTTCTCACCTGAGTTGGGAAGTGTTCTTAGGTACTAATCCCCCTGTGTGCAATGCATCTGAGAGAAGCTGCTGAAGGATAAGGATCATTGCTCTAACATCCTCAGCCCATTTCCTTCCATACCAAGTCCCCTCCCCTGCAAAGTACCCAGAAGGGACCTCAAGAAAGGAGGCCATTGCAGCTGAATGATTTTGTTGCGGAAAGAAAGGACCAAAGAGTTTTACACACATCCCAAAGTTGAATGTTCCTAAAGTTTATTGCTGATGCTAGACGGACAGGCTTACCCTAGAGGTTGCTGTGAGCAATGGGATGCAGGACTAATAGGAGAAAGCATCTAATTCCCTGGGGGGATTTCCTACCACGTGTGGCAGGGCTGCCTCCAGCCCAGGCTCTCCAGTGGAGGCTCCCTCTTCTTCCTAACCTGGATGGCATGTGGGATTCTTGTGTTTGGTTAATTATAACTGTCTGTCTCTCTCTCGTGAATGCACCACTTTTTACAGTGTTCATAGCTCTTAATTAATATAGACCTCTCTCCCTGAACAGCTGCTGGCGTCTTTAGTGAAGTTATGGATTTTCTTTCTCAATTGCTCTGGAGCCACCCCAGGGCTATTAATTTGGGCTATTAGCCTTGGGTGATTTCAAAATCCATATTGATAATGGTGAGGTTGCACTGGCAGCCTGCTACATGGGCTGTAAGTAAACAAGTAATAGCTTCTTCTGTTATTTCTGCTGCAGACTGAATTTTCTGGGGTGCTCCTTGGGACTTAAGCTAGGTCAGGTCACTGTTATAAGAATCCTGTTCCACAGACACTTGGAGCCAATGGCTGGCTTTCACAAAAGGTAAAAATGACACTAATCACAATGATAATAATGATAAATTAACATATAGGCAGACCTCAGAGACTCTGGGGTCTATTGCAGACCATCACAGTAAAGCAAATATTGTACAAAATTTTTGATTTCCCAGTGTATATAAAAGTTATGTTTATACCATACTGTAGCCTATTAAGTGTGCAATAGCCTTTTGTCAAAAAAGTACGTACTTTAATAATAAGAATCTATTTCTAAAAATTGTCAAAATGAATAGTAACAAAGATCACTGATCACTATAACAAACATCATAGTAATGAACCAGCTTGAAATATCATGAGAATTAACAAAATGTGACACAGAGACACAAAGTAAACATGTGCTATTGGAAAAGTGACTCTGATGGATATGCTCAACACAAAAAGCCACACTTTCAATTCATAATCAATTCAATATCTAGAAGTACAATTAAATGAAGAGCAACAAAATGAGGTATGTCTATAGTAAATGAAATTTTATTACTAATAATGTTAATTAGTAGTGATTAATAATTCATCATTAGTAAGTGTCTGCCTGGAATGCAGGAGACCCAGGTTCGATCCCTGGGTTGGGAAGATCCTCTGGAGAAGGAAATGGCAACCCACTCCAGTACTCTTGCCTGGAGAATCCCATGGAGGGAGGAGCCTGGTAGGCTACAGTCCATGGGGTCGCAAAGAGTCGGACACGACAGAGCGACGACACTTTCACTTTCACTTTCAAACCTACTTAAGAAGGTAAAAGACCTGTGCTTGGAAAATTATAAGACGTTAATGAAAGACATTGAACATGACACAAGAAGATGGAAAGATATACTGTGTTCATAGATTGGTAGAATCAGTATTGTTAAAATGACCATACTACCTAAGGCAACCTACAGACTCAGTGCAATCCCTGTCAAAATATCAAGGGCATTTAATTTTTATTTTTACTTTACAATACTGTATTGGTTTTGCCATACATTGACATGAATCCACCATGGGTGTACATGAGTTCCCAAACATCAACCCCCCTCCCACCTCCCACCCCATATCATCTCTCTGGATCATCCCCGTGCACCAGCCCCAAGCATCCTTTAACCTGCATCGGACATAGACTGGCAATTCGTTTCTTACATGATAGTATACATGTTTCAATGCCATTCTCCCAAATCATCCCACCCTCTCCCTCTCCCTTAGAGTCCAAAAGTCCACTCTATACATCTGTGTCTCTTTTGCTGTCTCACATACAGGGTCATCATTACCCCATTTTTAAATTCCATATACATGTGTTAGTATACTGTATTGGTGTTTTTCTTTCTGGCTTACTTCACTCTGTATAATCGGCTCCAGTTTCATCCATCTCATTAGAACTGATTCAAACATATTCTTTTTAATGGCTGAGTAATACTCCATTGTGTATATGTACCACAGCTTTCTTATCTATTCACCTGCTGATGGACATCTAGGTTGTTTCCATGTCCTGGCTATTATAAACAGTGCTGCGATGAACATTGGGGTACATGTGTCTCTTTCTATTCTGGTTTCCTCGGTGTGTATGCCCAGCAGTGGGATTACTGGGGCCATTTTTAAAAGAACTAGAAAAAATAATTTTAAAATTAGTATATTTTAAAATTGCATTTACAATAATTTTTAAATTGTCACATTTTGATAATTCTCATGATATTTCAAGCTTGTTCATTATGATATTTGTTATGGTGATCTGTGATCAGCAACCTTTGTTACTACTTGTTTTGACAATTTTTAAAAATAGATTTTTATTATTAAAGTATGTACCTTGATTTTAATTTATAATTTAAAATTAATTTTTAATTAAAAAGAGACTTTTAACTAATGTGAAAGACTCCAAATAGCCAACATAAATTTAAGAAAGAAGAACAGAACTAGAGGAATCGTGCTCCCTAATTTCAGCTTATATTACAAGTTGCAGCAATCAAAACAGTATGGTATTGGAACAAACACAGACTCATAGATCAATAAAGCAGAATAGATAGCCCAGAAATAAAGTCATCCACTTATGGTCAATTAATCTACCATAAGGATGAGCTAATATACAATGGAGAAAAGACAGTTTCTTCAATAAGTGATGTTGGGAAAATTGGACAGCTACATGTCAAAGAATATTAAACTTTCTCTAACACTGTATACAAAAATAACTCAAAATGGTACTAAAGACCTAAATTTAAGACCAGAAACCATAAAGCTCCTAGAAAAAAACATAGGTAGAACATGCTTTATCATAAATCATGGCAATATTTTTTGGATCTGTCTCCTAAAGCAAACAAAAGAAAAACAAACAAATGGGACCTAATTAAACTTGAAAACTTTTGCACAGCAGAGGAAACCACTGACAATGCGAAAAAGCAACCTACTGAATGGGAGAAAATATGTGCAAGTGATATGACTGAGAAAGCATTGCTATTAAAAATATGCAAACAAACAGTTCATACAACTCAAGGGCAAGAAGACAGAGAGCTTGACTAAGGAATGAGCAGAGGACATGGATGGCCATTTTTCCAGCACAGACATGTGACAGCTGACAGGCCCATGAAAAGATGATCCACATTGCTAACCATCAGGTGTCAGTGAGGATATGAAGAAAAGGAAACTTCATACCTTGTTGGTGGGAATGCTGATTGGTATGGCCACTGTGGAAGGCAATGTGGAGGATTCTCAAAAACTAAGAATAGAACTTCCAAATGATCCAGTAATTCCACTCCTGGGTATATATTTGAAAAAGAAAAAAAAAAAATTCAAAAAGATACACACATCCCAATGTTGCGGTGTCATTGCCTACAGTTGCCAAGATGCAGAGGCAATAGATGATGGGCGTGTCTATCAGATGAGTGGATGGAGAAGCTACACATACACAAAATGGAATATTACTCAGCCATAAAAGGGAGCGAGATTTTGCCATTGCAACGACATGGATGGACGCGAAGGGTATCTTGCTAAGTGGAATAAGTCATACGGAGAAAGACAAATACTGCACGATATCACTTAAATGTAAAATCTAAAATAATAAACTAATAAATATAACAAAAAAGAATCAGATTCATAGATACAGAGAAAAAACTAGTGGTTATCAGTGGGTAGAGGAGGGGGGAGGGGCAGGACACAGGTACAGGATTAAGAGGTACAAACTATTAAGTATAAAATGAGTAAGCTACAATGATATACAACACAGGGATTATAGCCAAAATTTATAATAACTATAAATGACATATAACCTTTAAAAATTGTAAACCACCATGTTGTATAACATATAATATAGCAAGCACATTAACTATAACTAAACAAACCATAATTTATCATTAGTATTAACAATACAAATTTTAGTAACTATGGCATCTATTTCTATGATAATTCATTTATTTACTGCTAATGGCAAGGTACCCTGCTAAGTAAGTAACATTATTTTCATTGACTCCTCACACTTTCTCTAGGAGAGTTTGTTAGTGTCACCATTTTACAGGTAAGAAATCTAAAATTAGAAAATTTATGCACTCTTCCCCATCACCCTGTAAGTGTCCAGGCCTTAAACCTGCATCTGTCTAAGTCCCAAACCAGTGCTCGTGGTTTCAGATGTTAGTCCTACAGATTGGCTGATTCTCAATCACTTGAAGGGACTAGTTAATATACAAATTATCAGACTCCATTCTAGACCCATTTATCAGAACCTCTGTGCTGACCCCTGAATCTGCAGTAGTAAAACGCTCGCCAAATGATACTCACCTCTGTATTAATAACTTCTTTAACCACCACATTTTTCCAAGAGCAGGCTCTTAAATATGACTGCTTGGCTATGAATTCCAAATTCATCATTTGCTATATAGCATTAATCTAAACTCTGCTTAGTTTCCTCATTTTTAAAGGAAGGATAATAATGATACATATTCTAATATGTTGTTCAACACTTGTATTTTGAGCACTTAGTATGCGCCAGGCTGCGTGTGGTCAGGATGAGGTAAATTAACACAGATGGTTTTCCATCAGTGTCAGAAACAGGGTATTCGTTTTTCAAATTTCTGTTGTCAGGAAATGGCTGGTGTGGGAGTTGACAAGTGGAGACAGGAAAATCTAAAAGCAAGAAGTCAAAAGCACCCATAAACACTCCCACACAAATATAAGCATTTTGGTATATCTCCTTCCAAATATTTTCTATGATTGCAAATATAATTTTTGCAGTGTCAAAGTCTGATTATAATGCTGCATTATTTCACTTAATATTTGTATCATAAACATTCCCATATCTTTGAAAATTAAACACATTATTTATTGAGAGTCACAGTGTGGGTGTGCCATAATTTACTCAAACAGCCTACTATTCTTTGACATTTCAGTGGTTTCAACCTGTCATTGTAAAAATGGTTACACTGAGCACCATAATGTGAAAATCTTTATCTACAATTTTATTATTATGATATTTACGAGCAAAGCTTCCTCAAAATAGGGTTATCAGGTTCCACTTCTTTAATGTTGTTGATATCTCTAATCCAAACTCCCAACAGCAGTTTATTAAAGGGCCTAATTAATGAAACTCTTGGGATTCCCCAGTGGCTCAGCAGAAAAGAAACCACCTGCAATGCAGGATACTCAGGGGACTCAGATTTGATACCTGGGTTGGGAAAATCCCCTGGAGAAGGAAATGGCAACCTACACCAGTATTCTTGCTTGGAAAATTCCATAGACAGAGGAGGCTAGTGGGCTAGAGTCCATGAAAACCTCCAGGAAACTTTCCTTTTACAAATGGTGGAAAGGCTGAGATAACCACAAAATTTGAACTAGCCAATTTGAAATTAATGTAGCTTTCAGTTCAGATCAGTCACTCAGTTGTGTCCAGCTATTTGTGACCCCATGAAAAGCAGCACGCCAGGCCTCCATGTCCATCACCAACTCCCAGAGTTCACCCAAACTCATGTCCATTGAGTCGGTGATGCCATCCAGCCATCTCATCTTCTGTCGCCCCCTTCTCCTCCTGCCCCCAATCCCTCCCAGCATCAGTCTTCTCCAATGGGTCAACTCTTGGCATGAGGTGGCCAAAGTACTGGACTTTCAGCGTTAGCATCAGTCCTCCCAAAGAATTCCCAGGGCTGATCTCCTTCAGAATGGACTGGTTGGATCTCCTTGCAGTCCAAGGGACTCTCAAGAGTCTTCTCCAGAATCGCAGTTCAAAAGCATCAGTTCTTCAGCACTCAGCTTTCTTCACAGTCCAACTCTCAAATCCATACATGACCACAGGAAAAACCATAGCCTTGACTAGATGGATCTTTGTTGGCAAAGTAATATCTCTGCTTTTTAATATTCTATCTAGGTTGATCATAACTTTCCTTCCAAGGAGTAAGTGTCTTTTAATTTCATGGCTGCAGTCACCATCTGCAGTGATTTAGGAGCCCAAAAAAATAAAGTCTGACACTGTTCCCACTGTTTCCCCATCTATTTCCCATGAAGTGATGGGACCAGATGCCATGATCTTCGTTTTCTGAATGTTGAGCTTTAAGCCAACTTTTTCACTCTCCTCTTTCACTTTCATCAAGAGGCTTTTTAGTTCCTCTTCACTTTCTGTCATAAAGGTGGTGTCATCTGCATATCTGAGGGATTGATATTTCTCCATCAATCTTGATTCCAGCCTGTGCTTCTTCCAGCCCAGCATTTCTCATGATGTACTCTGCATATAAGTTACATAAGCAGGGTGACAATATACAGACTTGACGTACTCCTTTTCCTATTTGGAACCAGTCTGTTGTTCATGTCCAGTTCTAACTGTTGCTTCCTGACCTGAATATGGATTTCTTAATAGGTAGGTCAGGTTGTCTCGTATTCCGATCTCTTTCAGAATTTTCCACAGTTTCTTGTGATCCACACAGTCAAAAGCTTTGGCATAGTCAGTAAAGCAGAAATAGATGTTTTTCTGGAACTCTCTTGCTTTTTTGATGATCCTTGGATGTTGGCAATTTGATCTCTGGTTCCTCTGCCTTTTCTAAAACCCACTTGAACATCAGGAAGTTCAGGGTTCATGTATTGCTGAAGCCTGGCTTGGAGAATTTTGAGCTTTACTTTCCTAGCATGTGAGATGAGTGCAATTGTGCGGTAGTCTGAGTATTCTTGGCATTGCCTTTCTTTGGGATTGGAATGAAAACTGACCTTTTCCAGTCCTGTGGCCACTGCTGAGTTTTCCAAATTTGCTGGTATATTGAGTACAGCACTTTCACAGCATCATCTTCCAGGATTTGAAATGCTCAACTGGAATTCCATCACCTCCACTAGCTTTGTTCATAATGATGCTTTCTAAGGCCCACTTGACTTCACATTCCAGGATGTCTGGCTCTAGGTGAGTGATCACACCATCATGATTATCTGGGTCATGAAGATCTTTTTTGTACAGTTCTTCTGTGTATTCTTGCCACCTCTTCTTAATATCTTCTGCTTCTGTTAGGTCCATACCATTTGTGTCCTTTATTGAGCCCATCTTTGCATGAAATGTTCCCTTGGTATCTCTAATTTTCTTGAAGAGATCTCTAGTCTTTCCCATTCTGTTGTTCTCCTCTATTTCTTTGCATTGATCAGTGAGGAAGGCTTTCTTACCTCTCCTTGCTATTCTTTGGAACTCTGCATTCAGATGCTTGTATCTTTCCTTTTCTCCTTTGCTTTTTGCCTCTCTTCTGTTCACAGCTATTTGTAAGGCCTCCCCAGACAGCCATTTTGCTTTTTTGCATTTCTTTTCCACGGAGATGGTCTTGATCCCTGTCTCCTGTACAATGTCACAAATCTCCATCCATAGTTCATCAGGCACTCTGTCTATCAGATCTAGTCCCTTAAATCTATTTCTCACTTCCACTGTATAATCATAAGGGATTTGATTTAGGTCATGCCTGAATGGTCTAATGGTTTTCCCTACTTTCTTCACTTTAAGTCTGAATTTGGCAATAAGGAGTTCATGATCTGAGCCACAGTCAGCTCCCGGTCTTTGTTTTGCTGACTGTATAGATCTTGTCCATCTTTGGCTGGAAAGAATATAATCAATCTGATTTTGGTGTTGACCATCTGGTGATGTCCATGTGTAGAGTCTTGTCTTGTGTTGTTGGAAGAGGATGTTTGCTATGACCAGTGTGTTCTCTTGGCAAAACTCTACTAGTCTTTGCCCTGCTTCATTCCGTATTCCAAGGCCAAATTTGCCTGTTACTCCAGGTGTTTCTTGATTTCCTACTTTTGCATTATAGTCCTCTATAATGAAAAGGATACCTTTTTTAGGTGTTAGTTCTAAAAGGTCTTGTAGGTCTTCATAGAACCATTCAACTTCAGCTTCTTCAACATTACTGGTTGGGGCATAGGCTTGGATCACTGTGATAGTGAATGGTTTGCCTTGGAAATGAACAGAGATCATTCTGTCATTTTTGAGACTGCATCCAAGTACTGCATGTTGGACTCTTCTGCGCGACCATCCACTCAGAAGCACACCAGCTGAGATGGACCATGTAGAAGGGCGGCCGAGAGGAGCTACCCCACATCCAAGGTCGGGGTGGCGGCCGTGAGTAGCTATCCCACACCCAAGGTCAGGGGCGCCAGCTGAGAGGATCAATCCCATGTTCAAGGAGCGGCAGCTGCTCTGGCTCAGGAGGGCCTAGAGGAGCTTCTCCACGTTCAAGGTCAGGAGGGGGGACCTCATCTGAGGTAAGGAGTAGCAGCTGCACTTTGCTGGAGCAGCCGTGAAGAGATACCCCACATCCAAGGTAAGAGAAACCAAAGTAGGATGATAGGTGTTGCGAGAGGGCATCAGAGGGCAGACACACTGAAACCATAATCACAGAAAACTAGCCAATCTGATCACATGGACCACAGCCTTGTCTATCTCAATGAAACTAAGCCATGCCGTGTGGGGCCACCCAAGATGGTTGGGTCATGGTGGAAAGGTCTGATAGAATGTGGTCCACTGGAGAAGGGAATGGCAAACCACTTCAGTATTCTTGCCTTGAGAACCCCATGAACAGTATGAAAAGGCAAAATGATAAGATACCAAAAGAGGAACTCTCCAGGTCAGTAAGTGCCCAGTATGCTACAGGAGATCAGTGGAGAAATAACTCCAGAAAGAATGAAAAGATGGAGCCAAAGCAAAAACAATACCCAGTTGTGGATGTGACTGGTGATAGAAGCAATGTACAATGCTGTAAAGAGTAATATTGCATAAGAACCTGGAATGTTATGTCCATGAATCAAGGCAAATTGGAAGTGGTCAAACAGGAGATTGGAAGAATGAACATTGACATTCTAGGAATCAATGAACTAAGATGGACTGGAATGAGTGAATTTAACTCAGATGGCCATTATATCTACTACTGTGGGCAGGAATCCCTTAGAAGAAATGGAGTAGCCATCATGGTCAACAAAAGAGTCTGAAATGCAGTACTTGGATGCAAACGTAGCTTTACTGCAAATTTATTTTTCAATTATGTATTATAACGAGTAATCAGCCCACGTTAAACCCCATCTGCAGAATTTGGGATAGAAATATGTGACTGAGAACTAGATAGAATGACCTCAAGTTCACATATTTGGAGGATATCCAATTGACCTGATTTTTTGTGATTCTCTCTGCTAATCTCACTTTTTAATCCATTCACTCATTTCACAAATATTTATTGGGCACCAACTAGACTCACCTTTTGATTCAGTAAATAATGATTAAAATCATATTCTGAGACAAGACATCAACCAAAATTCTAAGGCTATATCAGTTCGGTTCAGTCACTCAGTCGTGTCCGACTGTTTGCGACCCCTTGAATCATAGCACATAGGGGCAAATAAGACAATTACACCCTCAAGTCACTTCTACTTAATTGGACAGGTAATTACAAATATGATAAATGTTAGACAAAATAAAGGCAGGATACTATAGAAGAATATAATGGGAGCATATGATGTGAGTATCATGTCTATCTGGATTATGAAGGGTGAGCAGCAGTGGGTCAGTTGAAAAATAGAGAATTATATGAAGAAGGAACAACATATGAAAAGCAGTTGAAAAAGGAAGCTTCATGATATACTTGAGGAACTGAAACACAATCTGATTAGAGCACAGAGAAGGGTAGAGCAAAGTGCTAGGTTCAGATGGAGAGGATGCTGGCACAGATCAGATCTTACAGGCCATTTGTAACTCAACAAGTTGACCCAAGCACTGAAAATAATTGAATACATAAAGGATTTTAAGAAAAAGAAAATCATTAGAACTGTGTTTTCAAAAGACAACTCCAGTTGCTATTTATCACCGACTCAACGGACATGAGTTTGAGCAAGCTCAGGGAGTTGGTGATGGACAGGGAAGCCTGGCATGCTACAGTCCATGGGGTCACAAAGAGTCGGACATGACTGAGCAACTGAACTGACTTGGAAAAGGAAAAAATTAAAAATCTAGTGGTCAGTTATCAGGTTAATGCAATCCAGGAGAGCAATGATAGTGGTTCGAACTTCAAGATGTCTCAATGGTGATGGACAAAATGGACAGTCTTAATGTTAACAACCACAGTGGTAAAACTCATTACTATTTGAGTCTTTTGTACAGCTATAGAAAAAATCTTTCTTCTCCCTTTAGGATAGATTCCTGATTACTATTAATTCTGTAAGATCTTTCTCTGCATAAGATCTACACTATAAAATTTCTCCTATCTTTCTTTCATGTCAAGTAATCCTATCTCTTTTTATCTTGGCTCTCAGGATATACCAGTTCCAATTCTTTAAACAGTTGTTTAAAAGCATTCTTTTAGGAAGTGTTGGGAAGAAGGCCTCCAAGCTCTGAAAGGTGTACATTTGTCATTCTCCTACAGCAAGAAACACTTATGGACTATTTTCCTTGGTTATTGTAGAAACACTGCATATATTTAAGAACCTATTCATGAAATGCTAGAATTTTATAGTTTATAAGGCAATATATTTATTCCATTTTCTACAGTTTGACAAAAATATGATAGGACAGGAGAAATATGTCTGCAAATACATTTATTTTGAGGCATGAATACAAGTACTTCCTATGTTGGGCAAAAGTGCAAAACCCAGAATAACCACTTTTCTAGTTGTTTTTGCCATGAAGGTGGGGGCAGTGATGATTCCTCCTCTGACACTTCCACTGGCTTGATCTTGAATTCTCTACCCTGTGTCTGCTAATCACCTCATCTCACAAAAGAGAGAAGGAAGGATTAAGGAGACACTCTCTGTGACTTTATACAGCACCTCAAAATAAAAGGGCTACATATATTCAATGCATTATGAATCTGATTGTGTTTATATTCATGACTTTTGCAAACATTGACTTTGCCTGAAAAACTTCCTGTTTTCTAATTCTGCACTAGGAAAGAAATCTAGTATTAACCCCATTAATAAGTGTTTTTGTCTGGTCAGGAGAAACCAGAGGCAAGCAGCCTTCTTTCATGGTTTATCTTCTCAACAGTCAACCTCTTTCTCTTTTACCAAATCATCAACCTTTTCATGTTTTCTCTCATCTCAGGCGGACATAGCCCCATCTCTACATGACTTCAGAAAGTAACTATGTATACCTTAGTCACTGCTCTTGCCTCTTCCATTATTTACACCCAATATCTGCCTCTGAGAAGGCAATGGCACCCCAATCCAGTACTCTTGCCTGGAAAATCCCATGGGCGGAGGAGCCTGGTGGGCTGCCATCCATGGGGTCGCTAAGAGTCTTGACATGACTGAGCGACTTCTCTTTTACTTTTCACTTTCATGCATTGGAGAAGGAAATGGCAACCCACTCCAGTGTTCTTGCCTAGAGAATCCCAGGGATGGGGGAGCCTGGTGGGATGCCATCTACGGGGTGGCACAGAGTTGGACACGACTGAAGTGACTTAGCAGCAGCAGCAGCCTCTCTGTTAATTGGATTTTGGATTTGGAAATAAAGAGGGAAGGATGGTACTCAGAAAACCAAAGAGAGCAATTTGCCATTTGCCTCAAGACCCTGCACACTGATCCCTTTTTGTAGGCTCCTGTATTGTATTTGATGTTGTCTGAAAGCACCAGGCTGAGAGTGACATTCTTCTTAAGTATGTCCAGCAACCTGGGGTAGCACAAAGCTGCTTCCCATAATTTCATGAAGATGCCTCAACCCTGATATTTAATTGCTTTTGCAGTTGTCAGACTGACTTCCTATGATTTAAAACAATTATTATATGTGTTTGCAGTCAAGGTGATTTTGCCAGGCTCAAAGAAGACAAAAATGAGCTTCCTGGCTGTGTTTCATGAATTTTTGCAGTACAGAACAATGGAGCAACAGTGAGGCAGGGTGGAGGTGGGTTGGGGGATGAGAGCTGAGCTTCCCCATATTCCTGCCTGGAACCTGATCTATGCCTGTGATGAGGAGGGCGGGGCCGAGCTCGGCAAGTCCACAGTCACGTTTGTCACCATCCTCAAGCTCCATTTGTTCAGCCTCCTGGATGAAAGTCTTCTGTTTATTTACTTGTGATTTGCAAAACTGCACCCTTGGCAAACTGCTGGTTTGGGGAGGAAGCACATAGCAGAAACTAGGCAGTAAGTCACATAAAGACTGGTATTGCCATCCCACCTCTGTCAGCAAGAACTGATTTAATGATCCCATTTCCTTCATCAGTAGCCATTAAGACAGGGCTATTTACAAGGATGGGGCTTTCTTTGAGTTCAGAGAGAAGGGAGGTCAGGTTTCCTTCCCTTATGATTCCCAAATTGTCTTAGAGCAATTCTGTGTTGTTTGTTCTTCTGACCCTTGATTGTTGACAACCTAGAGAGAAATTGTATCCTTAAGATGTCTGGGCTGCTGCTGCTACTAAGTCACTTCAGTTGTGTCCAACTCTGTGTGACCCCAGAGACGGCAGCCCAGCAGGCTCTGCCGTCCCTGGGATTCTCCAGGCAAGAACACTGGAGTAAGTTGCCATTTCCTTCTCCAATGCATGAAAGTGAAAAGTGAAAGGGAAGTCACTCAGTCGTGTCCAACTCTTAGTGACCCCATGGACTGCAGCCTACCAGACTCCTCCATGCATGGGATTTTCCAGGCAAGAGTGCTAGAGTGGGGTGCCATTGCTTTCTCCAAGATGTCTGGGCAGATCTCAGCAAAACCTTTTTAATATAGAGCCTCCTGTGCCTGGTCTGGGGTAGTCCATGGGGCAGGAGAACACTCTCAAACCCTTTACTGCAGCAATGTCATCTGTGTCAAGGATAGAAATGATATCTCCTTCCAATCCTTATCTCAAGGACTTTAAAAGGGCAGTTCCCCTGGTCCCTTTAGCTGAGAAGATGAAGGAGCAGGGGAACCAGCCCCAATCAGGAAATTAGCTTTCCAAATGAAGGAAAATAGCAAAGCTCTTGCCAGAGGGAGGGTGGTTAGGGAATCGGTGACATTTTGAAAATGTGATCTTGTCGTGTTCTTTAAGAGACACTGCACCAAGATGAGTAGTGATAAGTCCTCTATGTCCATATTTTTTCATTAAGATTATCATTAGGACTAAAGGATGATGACGACCTTAGGTGACCCCTCTTCTTTCTGGTTCAGCCTCCTCTCCTTTCTCTAATTCCCTTTCACTGTCCTCTTCAAAGCAGAGATTGAGAGGATCAAGTATTCATTTAGAGGCAAGTATATCATTAATTCAAAGTTAGACTTTCTCTCTTATTGGCCCTGTAATTTTAGGAATCTCATTGATACATGGTATGGGTCTGGTAATTAAAGAATGGAAGTTCTGTGTATTATAACTATGGATGCTAGCTGGCCCTGCATGTCGTTATTTGTTAAAAAAAAAAAAAAAAAAGAGGTTAAAAATTTACCATATAGAACTAGAGTGAAGGTTAAATGAAGTAATGCATTATGACTGACACAGTAACTAAGAATACTAAAAAATACAGATTGAATGTAGAGATGGATGTGAGAGAGACGAGTACATTTTTTAGCACCAATATAATCTGGATAAAAACATGAATAACTTGAAAGTCCTTCCTCCTGATATTGTCTCAGGATACTCTATCAATATGCTCATGACAGAGCTTCTCAGTCAGGGCTGAATTTCTGGTCTCTCACTTTCTCTTCCTCACAGTCATCAGACCTGATATATGTGTTATTCCTAATATAAATCTAATGGCAGCTGGCTGTCTAGGTAAGGAAAGGAAAAGGCAATCTCACAGCCACATTAGCATTAAATTGCTAATGACCAGCACAGTTTATTACATTTTTCCATTTAGAGATATTTGCATTTTAATCAGTGCCTTAGCCAAAAAAATGGGTATATGAAGGTGGCTTTTCAGGGTTCAGCATTTATAAGCTGTATCTTTCTAGATTATGAAGCAGTCATAACCCCACCTATCTCCAAGACATTTAAGGATAAAATAATTTATAAGTTAGAACATTCATAAAAAGCCTATAAGCAGTCTCTTTTATGCCTTCTTTGATCAAGAAGCCAGTTACCAAGCTATAGCACACCCCTGTCTACTTGAAATATACACCTATGAGATGTATTTGGAAAATTGTCCATATAAGGTGAGGAATGGAGGGAAAGCTCTTCTTGATCAATTTTTTTTTTTTTTCAGTAACCAAACACATGGTCCTCTGATGACCCAAGCCACCTACCGGGAAGTGCCATCACTGCAACCATGAATGTAGACAAATTCAGAATCAGACCATACCTTCTGACAGATAGCGGGTTTATGGGACACAGGAGCAGGATAATTAAAATCTAGATTTTACTGGAAAGGCTTGGACATAGGATTCTCCTGTACCTCTGTGTAGGTAAAGAAGCTGCCCCTATCTGACCAGATTAGACCCTGGACAGACAAGTCTGGCTGTGTGCTATTAGCTACACAGGAAGGCTTAGCAGACAAAGGCATGGTCCCATGGCAGCAAACATCTCAGCAAAGGCCATGTAACAAAGGGATGCTTTTGTCCCTAATAAGGTTGATTATTTGAGGGCAGAGGAGAAAGGGCCGACAGAGGATGAGATGGTTGGATGGCATCACTAACTCAATGGACATGAGTTTGAGCAAACTATGGGAGATGGTGAAAGACAGGGAAGCCTGGGGTGCTTCAGTCCATATGGTCACAGAATCTCAAAGAGTTGGACATGATTTAGCAACTGAACAGCAACAAAAGTTGCATAAGGAAAAGATAGTTCTAGGGAGACACTGCATAGACCAGATTTTGCAGAAGGGGAGGTGTTTCTTGTGTTTCTCAGATGCAGATGTCTATTCTCAAAATAGAAACCTAAGTGTAGCATTGTTGCCATTGGTCCTACATGAGTCTCCTAATCTCTCATGGCCTTAGTTTCCTCCTGTTTGAAATGACAACTGGCATTCCAGCCTTGCAGAATGGAGCCTGGGTGGGGGATGAGGGGGGCAGAGGTAAGGCAACAGGCAGTGGTAGGCATGGCTCACCCGCTGTGCCTCCCCAATCCTGAGTCCCCATCCAATGCTCTCACTGCCTTCACATCCATTCATGACAATGAATCCTCTTTGCCTTGCCCTCTTCTTTAGTCTGGGCATTTCCTTCTGATACCTGCCCGGATAGAGAAGGCCTTAATAATTACTGCCTGTAGTACTTCTTCCCGAAAGTACTGCCAACTGCTGAGCCCTGACCTTGCTCTCTCAGCCCGAGCGTGTTTTCCCAGGCCTGGCTGAGAACAGCCCACTTCATCTCCAAGATTTTGACCTTTTCCCAATGTCTCTTTGTTGGTTGCAGCTGTCCTCTCTAAAAGCTTCCTATTGATGTTTGACTCTAATAGAGAAACGTAAACAAGAGATAGATAAAGGTTAACAATACCCAATCAATGCTGCCAAGGGAGGCGGCCCTGGGAGGGACGTATTGAAAGGCCAAATGTAGGGAGGGCTCTATTGACAATTTAATTGCATTCTTTCTTTCCTCCTTATACATTGAACTAATAACAAAGCTGCCTGATATTCTTAGCTACAGTGAGCGTTTTTTTTTAATAGATGAGAAGAAAAATTGGCATGCAAATATGTATAGCATCTTTTTCCGAATTTTTTAAAACTTTCTCAAACACCCTCCTAGGTTGCCTACTTTCAATTTCCTAAGTTACTCTCCCAGTGCCTGAAGTGTGCTCCCCTATCTTACCTTCACCTCTGTTAAGCTGACCCCCGCCCCCACCCTGCCCAGGAAGCCCAGTTCCCCTGCTGGTCTCCCTGTGAAGCATTTCCTGAGGTTCCCACCTGCAAGTGCTGCCCCTTGCTCTGCCACAACCACCTGATCACAGCTTCCATGGAATCACCAAAACCCATCATGTGTGCAAGGAAGATGGAATTCAACAGGCAGGGAAGGAAAATGAGGCTTAAAAGGGTTGCATACATTTTCTGGAGTCCTACAAAATCTGTCCAGATTTGGAATTATCAGTCTATTTTTCTTCATTTAGTTTCTTATACAAATAGCATGAGATGAGCAAGGATAATTCATGCCTGAAGGATATTTAAAACACACATAGCCCCCCCCCCACCAGCCCAAAAAAAAAAAAGTGATCAAGAGAAAAGGCGAAAGGAAGAAAGGAAGGGAAGGAGGAAAAGGAAGAAGGAAGGCAGGAAGGAAGGAAAGCCCATGCTGCCAATGAATGTAAAGCTCACTGGCGGGATCCCATGGGCCAGGTTCCAACCTCTTCAATTAATCCCAATATTACTTTTTCATTGTAATGATTTATTGGGTCCCACCCCTTATTTTCCATCTCCCTGCCTACCTAGCTTAGAGTATTCCAAGAGCCAAAAATATTCTTTTTTAAAAGAATTTGGTAGGTAAAAACCTGGTCTTGAAGAAGAAAACATAGGTAGTGATCAGAAAGAGTGTGACTTATCACTACTGCCACCTGGGAAACCCCTTAATAACAATGTCTATGCCTAAATGATTCCACCTTTACCACATTTTTATATGATTGGGATTTCCATTTCCAGCATTTGATTGACCAGTTTCAAACTATAAAAACACCTATTTGCAAAAAATTAGGGCTACCTGGACAGAAAACTGTACTTTTTCTACCTTGCCCATTGAGAAGCTTGTCCATCTCTTTGAGGCTTGTCAATAACTTAATGCTTGTCTAGAAACCTCACATCTCATGACACATGTACAGAATAAGCCTGTGTTTGAGAAGAGATCTTGCAAACCAGTAACTGTGGGGTTCGTTCCAAAAGCGGAGAGATAGAAATCAAGGTCTCTGTTACCTCCAGCATAGAAAAGGAGGGAAGAGGATGCCAACAATTGGGAACCAATCAATTTTCTGTGTCCAGCTCCATTTATATGCTACAGAGAGAGAAACAGCAAAATACTGTTGCATCAAAGAAAAAATTGCATCAATTTTTAATTATGCTCTTAACCGTCCTCTTCCAGAAGAGCAAGTCATCTTTCATGACATTTTTACATATTTGAAGGCAGCACTGAGTAAGCCCAGGGCAGGATGCTGGGTTTATTAGATGTCAAAGACAATTTCAACTGACATGAGTGGGTTGATTCAATGGACAAGAGCTTTTAAAGCCCTGTGAGTGCAGACATTAAGGAGACATGCAATGCCCAGCCTCAGAATTTATTTTCCTTCATATAGTCACTCAATGAATTTGCTAAAACTAATTCTATGAGGTATAATATTCTAAATGCAAGAGATACAGACATGAAAGATAGTACCTACTTTGAAAGAGCACACAGTGTAATTATTGAAGCAAACATGCCGATAATAAATTAAAAGATTAATGCAGGCACAGGGCAGGCTGAGAGTGCCCTGTTCTGGGGCAAGGAATTGTGAATGTTTCTGGTTTCTCAGAAAAGATTTGGAAAGCTTTAAGTAGCATTTTGAGGGTTTTGAACAGACAATATGGTTTTGTATGTCTGTTTGTATGTTTTCCCCAAGAGTGCATTTCAAAAGAGAAGGGGTGACTTCCAGTTAATGGAAAAAATTACCTTTGAAAGCCTGTAGATATTTGTTAAAAGGTAACATATTAGCTTTCAGGCTAGAGATGACCAAAGGCAGATGTATTCTACAGATGTTGAATTACTTCCCACAGTTCTTTCAACATAGAATCTTTGTTTCTGTGATCCAATTGAATGCAATCAAGGTAAGATAACAGGACAAAGCCAGAATTATTATTGTTGACTATGGTTACACTCTTGAAATGTGTTAACTTTAAGTTGCCTTAACATTTTTGAAGTTCCTAGTCTTGTATGTTTCTTTTTTAAAATTGGGGCAAAACATATGTAACATAAAACTTACCATCCCAGTCCTTTTTAAATGCATAGTTCTGTGGCAATTAGTATGTACACACTGTTGTGCAAGTTTTACCAACATCTATCCACTGAACACTTTGCATTTTGCAAAACTTGAACTCTATCTTTTAAACAGTAGCTCCCCATTACTTCTTCACTCATGTCCCTGGCAACCATGATTCTGTCTCTATGAATTTGACTACTTTTAAGTACCTTATATAAATGGGACTGTATATTTGTCCTTCTGTGACTGACTTCTTTGGCATAGCATAATACCTTCAGAGTTCAGCCATGTTGTACAATAGCACATGTCAGAATTTCCTTCCATTGTATGTACACACCACATCTTGTTTTTCCATCACACACACATGGATATTTGCACTGCTTCTATCTTTCAGTTATTGAAAATAACACTGCTATAAAAATAGATATAACAAATATCCCTTTGAGACCTTGCTTTCATTTCTTTTGAATACATACCCAGAAGTGAAATTGATGGATGATATAGTTATTTTTTCTCTAACAGTGAAATTTAGGATTAAGGATTAAACTAGTATCTAGGATATCTGACTCTGCCCTGTGGGGAAATGTTTTGGTACACAAGTCACAAAACATGGGCTCTCACCAAATTTGTATCGTTAGCTTGCCACATAATCTTGAATAAGTTTCTTTGCCTATTAGTTCTCTTGTTAAAAGAAGAGGGACTATATATCATCTGAATCCCCTGTCACTCTGACATTCCAAGGTTTTACACTTGTGACAGTTGTGTCTTCTCTCAGACTGCTAAAGAAACGAAATTTGGTTTATCCATTATGACGTTGCACACCCATGCTCTGCCTTCTTCTAGATAGTGAAATGTCCTACGGTGAATACTCACGAGGGCAGGGATGGGGAGCAGTCTAGTTAGAAAACCAAAGACTAAAATCAAGATTTAAATCACACTATATTAGGTAGCCTGATTATGAGCTAGTACCATATCCAAGAGGTCCTTTGGCTGTGGCAATCTAGTGATGGGGAGTGCAGTTTATGGAACAATACAACCTGGGTTTGAGTCCTAGATTTTCACTTATTAGCTATTTGATCTTAGGCAAGTTTTTGAATTATCCTGTGCCTCGGTTTCCAAATTGTGAGACCAATACACACTCTATGGTACTGTTGTGTGGCTACAGTTCATGGGATCACAAAGAGTCAGACATGATTGAACATGCATGCAACACAATACTAACCCTACCTAGACTAAGTAAAGTACCATGGACAGTGCTTTTCTACCCTTCAAGTGCATGCATGCCACATCTCTTCAGTTGTGTCTGACTGTTTGACACCCTATGGACTGTAGCCTGCCAGGCTTCTCTGTCCATGGGATTCTCCAGGCAAAAACACTGGATTGGGTTGCCATGCTCTCCTCCAGGGGGTCTTCCTGATCAAGGGATAGAACCTGCATCTCTTATGTCTTCTGCAAGGGCAGGTGGGTTCTTAACCACTAGCACCACTTGGGAAATCCTTCAGGGGGACTCTCAATAAATACTATAGAATTAGGTGGGTGGATAAACAAGCACTTCCCTTCAGGAGTTGCCTCCTTCTTTAGAGGTCAGCAATGATGCTTTCATTTTTGGAGTGTGTGCAATGTCAGAAACCAATCTATACACTTACCAATCTTAAGCCATTTTTGCAAACAGTAGTTATCCACACTTTACAGATGAGAAATCTGAGGTACAAAGAAGTTAATTAATCTGCCAAGTTTATACAGCTGCAAATTGGCAGTGGTGAAGTTAAAAATTCAAGCAGGGTAGTTTTAAAGCCCCACTCTCAACCATTGCCTCCTCTGACACCAATTTCCACACAAGTCAACTCAAATCTCACTTTTTCCTGGTAGAAAGTCTTGACTACTTTAGTCCTTTCTATGTTCCACATGACGGAATGAACACCTACATTACAGAATGTTCTATGTTCTTCATTCCTATGCAGCAGCAACCATAAGCCACCAGAAGTATGAGATGTAGACCCAGGAAGAGAAAGTGTATTTTGGGTTACCATATTCTAGCTGTTCGTCTTGGGTGAATTTGACCTCTGGATCTAGTTTTCTTCCATAACAATAGTTTTCTCTTGAGGTTCTTTCAAACATCCAATGAAGAAACATAAAAGAATTCTGCAATTTTAAGGTGCTGTCCCAATATTTTTTAAACTTCTCATTCACTCTCTGTCTGTTCCAAATTAGATTATGTCTCAAATTCAGGGCTATTCTTGTCTCTCCCTTTATTTCCTCTCACAACTTTCAAAATTTTTCTTTGTTTATGACCTTTGCTCAGATATCAGTTGCAAAGCAGACTTGCTAAATACTCAAACATTGAGGGCCCCAGTTCTTACTAACCTCCAAAGCTTTATTTCTCAATAGATTCTCCAGCCTAAAGATGACTCAGGAACCCAACAGGTCTTCCAGCCCTGAGACATGCCTAGCCTAGCACACTGATTATATTACATAGGAGGCACAGAACACCATTTATGTTAGTCATATTGGTTTAGATTCTGTTTAGTTACATCATTCAGACATAGTAAATGTACTTCTAATTCAGAACCAGCCTTGGGCAACATCATGAGGTTCAGAAGTTTCTCTTTGGTGTCTAACCCTTTCATTCTTCTCCCCTCCAAATCTGCATGTAGAATTCCTTGATCCTTGGATCTTTAGTGTAGATTAATCTTTTGATTTATGTGAATGTGTGTTACTGTGGAGCTTCCCTGGTGGCTCAGACAGTAAAGAATCCACTTGTAATGCAAGAGACACAGGTTCAATCCCTGGGTAAGGAAGATCCCCTGGAGAAGGAAATGGCAACCCACTCCAGTATCCTTGCCTGAAAAAAAATGGAGGCTTAAGTTTTATTTATTCCTAGTGCAGATGAGCAATGTAATTGAAGTCTTTGAATGACTATAATTTTACATAAGGCATTAGCTCCGACAGTAGAAATGTTAGGCATTCCACTGGTGTTAGGGTCAGAGATAAAGGGAATTTGAGACAGATAAACATTTCAAAAATTTGTCAGAGTGACTAGGAAACATATTCCACCTGTTAATCTATAAGGCAAGTTCATTCTTGATTTAAATATTGAGAAGTTGTGAATAATTATTTCTCTTGTGAACTTTCAGAAATTTTTCTATTCTTCAAAAATGAACTGATCCTAATTTGATGTTCATTGCTGCATTGCAATTTGAATAAAGCTTCTAAAGGTTATAATTTGAGTCTTAAGCTTGAAAAATGGCACACTTAGTTGCTGTGTGTTCACTGGAGTCAAATTCACAAAACTTATTGAGCATTTATTTTGCACAATAATTCACTTAAGCTGACAAAGATGTGAATTGTCTCTCTCTAGATAGGTATGCATTAGCAGAAAGATGGGAATGGACACATCTGAATTAAAGTTTGGAAGGAAATCTTACTAATTAAATTATTTAACCTCTCACACTTCAATTTCTTTCTCTGTAAAATACAAATTATAAAACAGAATATCTGGTATTACGAGTCACTTATAATGAGACAATATAAGAAAGTGCAGGATATATCATGGTCTCTTAAACAAATAACAGTTCCATTTTTGTATATAATACATGGCTGCTGCTACGTTACTTCAGTCACGTCCGACTCTATGTGACCCCTTAGATGGCAGCCCACCAGGCTCCTCCATCCCTGGGATTCTCCAGGCAAGAATACTGGTGTGGGTTGCCATTTCCTTCTCCAATGCATGCATGCATGCTAAGTTGCTTCAGTTGTGTCCAACTCTGTGTGACCCCACAGACAGCAGCCCAGCAGGCTCCTCTGTCCACAGGATTCTCTAGGCTAGAATACTGGAGTGGGTTGCCATTTCCTTCTCCATAATACATGGCCGATTATGATAAATTTTATAACATAAGTGCAAAGTACCACAAACCTATGGGACAAGATTAATCCTGACTGAGAGATGTTTTATTGTCAAGCTATATCATTTCATCTAATGGGATCCTTAACTTTATTTGCTAGAGTCCATTAATCTCTCAACTTCAAATAGGCAGAGGGCTTGGTTTTAGAAAAATACCTTCAAAGACATCAATTTCCAACTCAGACTCTCCACCATGTAAGAGAATCTATGTTTCTAAGCCATATCCAGTCAGCTTGATGGGATCCTTGGGCATTATTCCTACCTTTATTTCTACTACCATGTATCTCCCACAATCAGAGCCACTGCAATTTATAAGTTAGCCATGTTTCAAAGAACACACACACACGCTCATACACACACTGAGTTCTTAGGGGAGAGGTGTGTGCATGTGTGTGTGTGTGTGTGTGTGGTGGGAAACAGAGATCATTAATTCAAACTCTTGGACTCTCAGATGGTGTTTACTATTCGGAAGACAACATAGATTATATAATACCCCCTCATTCATTCCTTCTTGTGCTTTGGGCTTTTTTAAATAAATTGTTGTTGTTTTCCTTTCCTTCTGTTTTTCCTATTACTTTTGGATTAAACCTGCTCTTACTGAATACTTAAGTGCCCACTGTATTTTCCACACTGTTCAAGCATAACCAGGTACTTTCCGTATTTTGTCTTATTTTCAGAGAAATGAATGGCTGGCTGGCTGAAGAACATGAAATCCACACATCAAAAAGGAGACTTCCAAAAAGCTTACATGGATTCTCAGAGCCAAAGCCACACTGCCAGAAAAGGCTCATCCTCATTCACATGCACACAGTTGTTAATTTATCCCTTACAATAAAGAAGATCCATGAACACTGGATTTCCCAGCAAATTCTGTGTAAGGACAGATCTAAGCATCTGCAATGGACAGACTTAAAACTATTTTGAAAAGTTTTGTTTGGGTAGACGTGAATTTGCGCTTAACAACGCTATGCACTGGAAGATATATGTGTATCTGAAATAGGGTAATTTTTTACTTCTCTCTTCAGCCATGTTGTTTAATCTATGCTGCCGTGTATGTTTTACTATTTTTTGTGACTATTAAAGTGGTTTTCTGCACACAGGACCTTGTACCAAGTAATTGAAAAACAAGTTTTTACATTTTCCTTAATTATTTGATTAGTTATTGATTTACAAATAGATATGCACTACAGGATTTTTTAGAAAAATCTTTCTTTGCTACTTTGTGTATTTCTTGCATCTAACTGACTCTCTGCCAATAAATCCATTGAGTAACATCATCTTACTTCTGACCCTCCCCAGCCCTGAAAAAGGCAATAAACTACCTAATATACAGAATGCTTGCTAAACATTTGCTCAGTGTATGTTGACCCTCTCTCTGTATCACACCCTGTGCAGAGGCAGCTCTGATGCAGTGGGATTCACATAACATCCTTGAGCCATAATGTTCTCCACTATATCATGGAAATAACTATTTTGAACACTTAAGAGTTAGAATGGAGACTTAGGGAGAGTTAAACAGTTTTTTTTTTTTTTTTAAGCCACACATTGGTGTATAAATATTAAATTGATATCATGTTCTTTCCCAGCATATTTTTACCTCTTCTTAAACTCATATCATTTTTGAAAGGGCAATCAGATATGAATACCTGCAATGACAGTCTGTAGTCTTCATGGCCTAAAAAATAAAATATAGTATCTACAATAATTTCTGCCTAATGTATTTTTGGTTGCAAATGAACAAATGATTTCAAGGAAGTTTAAGCAAATGAATAGACTTTGTGCTTATGTGTTAAAGATAAAGGGATTATCTCACAAAGCCCAAGGACAAAGAATACTGCTAGCCTAAGCAAATAACTAAAACATAGAAAGGAAAAGATATCATTAACCAAGCTGGAGCAGCTTCTCAGCTTCACATTTGGGTCTGTGGTCTGTGCTTCTGTGTGTCTGCTTCATTATTCTCTCTCCTCCATTACCATGGTGGAGAATAATGCTGTACAGATCCCAAGTATATATAATTATACTGTTGAAGTAAGCACCCTTCAGAGTTCCAAAGTGATAAATTCTCTAACAGCTTGGTTCAATATCCATTCATGGCCAATGTATATGGCTGAACCTGTTCATCCCTGTTGGTAGATGAGGTGGATTCAGGGTGTGGTAGGACTGTTTTTCTAAGAAGATGGCATCTATAAGCTTCACAGATATCTCAAAAGTTGTCTGCAACAACTATATTTCCTTCTGTTATATTTTCTAATAACTTTACCTTCCAAGAAGATTCTAAGTATGTACAGAACCATGTATGAAAGTCAATAAGCTGGAAAGGAATATCTCTTCCTTAAGTGTACCCCACAACCATCACAGTTCACGTTGTTACTGGAGAAATACTACAAAAGGGACATGGACATGCACTCTATACAGATAAACTAGAGCAAAATATATAAATATATATTAAATATCTCATAGGTTTGGGCTTCCCTGGTAGCTCAGTTGGTAAGGAATCCACCTACAATTCAGGAAACCCCAGTTTGATTCCTGGGTTAGTAAGATCCCCTGGAGAAGGGATAAGCTACCCACTCCAGTATTCTTGGGCTTTGATTAAGGCTCAGTTGGTAAAGAAACTGCCTGCAATGTGGGAGACCTGGGTTCAGTCCCTGGGTTGGGAAGGTCCCCTGTAGGAAGGCATGGCAAACCAATCCAGTATTCTTGCCTGGAGAATCCCCATGAACAGAGGACACAACCATGACAGTTCACACTGTCATGAAGTGTGACAGTCATACTGTCACACATGTACTGAAGAAATGCTGCAAAAGAAACACAGCATGCACTCTATACAGGAAAACCAGAGCAAAACATATAAATTTTTATTAAGTATCTCATATATTTACAAATAACATATGCAAGTATATAAGCTATATATAAATCATATTTGTATGTTTATATAATAAGCGGCGGCTACACAGGCACAGGAGGGCCGAGAGGAGCTACTACATGTTCAAGGTCAGGAGGGGCGACCTCGTCCAAGGTAAGGAGCAGTGGCTGCGCTTTGCTGGAGCGCCGTGAAGAGATACCCCACGTCCAAGGTAAGAGAAACCAAAGTGAGATGGTACGTGTTGCGAGAGGGCATCAGAGGACAGATACACTGAAACCATAATCACAGAAAACTAGCCAATCTGATCACATGGACCACAGCCTTGTCTATCTCAATGAAACTAAGCCATGCCCTGTGGGGCCACCCAAGACGGACCAGTCATGGTGGAAAAGTCTGACAAAATGTGGTCCACTAGAGAAGGGAATGGCAAACCACTTCAGTATTCTTGCCTTGAGAACCCCATAAACAGTATGAAAAGGCAAAATGAAAGGATACTGAAAAAGGAACTCCCTGGGTCGGTAGGTGCCCAATATGCTACAGAAGACCAGTGGAGAAGTAACTCCAGAAAGAATGAAGGGATGGAGCCAAAGCAAAAACAATACCCAGTTGCAGATGTGACTGGTGACAGGAGCAAGGTCCAATACTGTAAAGAGTAATACTGCATAGGAACCTGGAATGTCAGGTCCATGAATCAAGGCAAATTGGATGTGGTCAAATAGGAGATGGCAAGAGTGAACGTCAACATTCTAGGAATCAGCAAGCTAAAATGGACTGGAAAGGGTGAATTTAACTCAGATGACCATTATATCTAGTACTGTGGGCAGGAATCCCTTAGAAGAAATGGAGTAGCCATCATGGTCAACAAAAGAGTCTAAAATGCAGTACTTGAATGCAACATCAAAAATGACAGAATGATTTCTATTCATTTCCAAAGCAAACCATTCAATATCACAGTAACCCAAGCCTATGCCCCAACCAGTAACGCTGAAGAAGCTGAAGTTGAACAGTTCTATGAAGACCTACAAGGCCTTTTAGAACTAACATTGAAAAAGAGTCCTTTTCATTATAGGGGACTGGAATGCAAAAGTAGGAAGCCAAGAAACACCTGGAGTAACAGGCAAATTTGGTCTTGGAATACGGAATGAAGCAGGGCAAAAGCTAATAGAGTTTTGCCAAGAGAACGCACTGGTCATAACAAACACCCTCTTCCAACAACACAAGAGAAGACTCTACACATGGACATCACCAGATGGTCAACACTGACATCAGATTGATTATATTCTTTGCAGCCAAAGATTGACAAGATCTATACAGTCAGCAAAAACAAGACCAGGAGATGATTGTGGCTCAGATCATGAGCTCCTTATTGCCAAATTCAGACTTAAATTGAAGAAAGTAGGGAAAACCACTAGACCATTCAGGTATGACCTAAATCAAATCCCTTATGATTATACAGTGGAAGTGAGAAATAGATTTAAGGGACTAGATCTGATAGATAGAGTGCCTGAGGAACTATGGATGGAGGTTCGTGACATTGTACAGGAGACAGGGATCAAGACCATCCCCATGTAAAAGAAATGCAAAAAAGCAAAATGGCTGTCTGGGGAGGCCTTACAAATAGCTGTGAAAAGAAGAGAAGCAAAAAGTAAAGGAGAAAAGGAAAGATACAAGCATGCAGAGTTCCAAAGAATAGCAAGGAGAGATAAGAAAGCCTTTCTCAGTGATCAATGCAAAGAAATAGAGGAGAACAACAGAATGGGAAAGACTAGAGATCTCTTCAAGAAAATTAGAGATACCAAGGGAACATTTCATGCAAAGATGAGCTTGATTAAGGACAGAAATAGTATGGACCTAACAAAAGCAGAAGATATTAAGAAGAGGTGGCAAGAATACACAGAAGAACTGTACAAAAAAGATCTTCATGACCCAGATAATCATTATGGTGTGATCACTCACCTAGAGCCAGATATCCTGGAATCTGAAGTCAAGTGGGCTTTAGAAAGCATCACTACGAACAAAGCTAGTGGAGGTGATGGAATTCCAGTAGAGCTATTTCAAATCCTGAAAGATGATGCTATGAAAGTGCTGCACCCAATATGCCAGCAAATTTGGAAAACTCAGCAGTGGCCACAGGACTGGAAAAGGTCAGTTTTCATTCCAACCCCAAAGAAAGGCAATGCCAAAGAATGCTCAAACTACTGCCCAATTACACTCATCTCACACGCTAGTAAAGTAATGCTCAAAATTCTCAAAGCCAGCCTTCAGCAGTATGTCAACCATGAAATTCCAGATGTTCAAGCTGGTTTTAGAAAAGGCAGAGGAACCAGAGATCAAATTGCCAACATCCGCTGGATCATCAAAAAAGCAAGAGAGTTCCAGAAAAACATCTATTTCTGCTTTATTGACTATGCCAAAGCCTTTGACTGTGTGGATCACAATAAGCTGTGGAAAATTCTGAAAGAGATGGGAATAGCAGACCACCTGACCTGCCTCTTGAGAAATCTATATGCATGTTAGGAAGCAACAGTTAGAACTGGACATGGAACAACAGACTAGTTCCAAATAGGAAAAGGAGTATGTCAAGGCTGTATATTGTCACCCTGCTTATGTAACTTATATTCAGAGTACATCATCAGAAACGCTGGGCTGGAAGAAACACAAGCTGGAATCAAGATTGCCGGGAGAAATATCAATAACCTCAGATATGCAGATGACACCACCCTTATGGCAGAAAGTGAAGAGGAGTTAAAAAGCCTCTTGATGAAAGTGAAAGAGGAGAGTGAAAAAGTTGGCTTAAAGCTCAACATTCAGAAAACTAAGATCATGGCATCTGGTCCCATCACTTCATGGGAAATAGATGGGGAAACAGTGGAAACAATGTCAGACTTATTTTTGGGGGCTCCAAAATCACTGCAGATGGTGACTGTAGCCATGAAATTAAAAGACACTTCCTCCTTGGAAGAAAAGTTATGACCAACCTAGATAGCATATAAAAAGCAGAGACATTGCTCTGCCAACAATGGTCCGTCTAGTCAAGGCTATGGTTTTTCCACTGGTCATGTATGAATGTGAGAGTTGGACTGTGAAGAAAGCTGAGTGCCGAAGAATTGATGCTTTTGAACTGTGGTACTGGAGAAGACTGTTGTGAGTCCTTTGGACTGCAAGGAGATCCAACCAGTCCATCCTAAAGGAGATCAGACCTGGATGTTGATTGGAAGGACTGATGCTGAGGCTGAAACTCCAATACTCTGGCCACCTCATGCAAAGAGTTGACTCATTGGAAAAGACTCTGATGCTGGGAGGAATTGGGGGCAGGAGGAGAAGGGGATGACAGAGGATGAAAAGGCTGGATGGCATCACCAACTCGATGCACATGAGTTTGGGTGAACTCTGGGAGTTGGTGATGGACAGGGAGGCCTGGCGGGCTGCGGTTCATGAGGTGGCAAAGAGTTGGACACGACTGAGTGACTGAACTAAACTGAACTGATAATATATACACAATATTCATTTTAACTTAAGCAAATATATAATGGAAGTAAACCATAACTTATATATACATCAATGTTTTCAAAAGAGGCAGAAAGGTTTTCTGAGTGTCCTTCGGTCCAGATGAAAAGGATAAGGAGAAATGCAATTGATGACCATCAATCTTTCCTGTGGATTATATTTCAGAAGTCTCACCTACTATGTTTCATCATGAAAAAAAAAATCCATAAATTGGGGACAATTTTAAATGGCAGGAGGCTTTATGAACATTCAAAATTGCTTCTACCTAGAAAAATGAGGAATTCTGACCTAAGGCAAAGGTAAAGGAGGATTTAGAGAGAGTAAATTCCAGTTTCAGATAACCTTCTCAAAGGTAATATACACATTTCAGTGTTGCTCTCCATTTTTATTGACTTGGGAATCTCCATCATGGTGGATTTATGAGACTTTAAATATTTACCACCATAACACATGCCTTAAAGATGCATTATTATTTTTTAACCAACATTAAAGTTTAAAAACAGAATAAAAGCTCTACTCCATGGTTGACCAGATTATCTCTCAGAACAACAACAACAAAAGTGGACGAACAAATCATCAGCAAAATTTAGAGTCCAGGGGGATGCAGTTTACTTTGGTTCCTTTGATGGGGCATTTGTATTCACAGGAAGAGTTTGGAGAAGCAGGTTCTGCTTTAAGTTTTGTAGTTAACTAGCTTAGCACATTTCCTTTTCAGAAGTGAAACCATAACCTACAAATTAAATCAGATGACTAGTTAACTGCCCTAGGATGGGATCCAGTTTGAGCAGTATTAGCCTATCCAGTGTCTTTAAGAAAGTGAGATATTTGTCAACATTATAAAATCTGGCCTTCTTATATTCATATTGGATTTATGGCTCTATTTTTATACTTTTCTGAATTAAGAAGAGGCTGTTGTTCCCTTTACTTTTCCTGTTCTAGTTTTCTCATATCTTGTGCCTTGACTGTCTCCTAGACTCTAAGGTTGCACAGCAATGGTCATTTAATACAAGGGACGGTATTTTGGCTCTTTTCCTAGAAGTCAATTCAAAGAAGGCAAATTAAAGCAGGTCTGAGTGACCATATGTTTCAAGAAAAGTTAGATTCAGCATGTCTCTGAAATAAAGAATACTTTCATATGTGTAGGTAGGCAATGAAGTAATATAATTTAAGTGACTACCATAAAATAAACCAAGCTGTTTCACTCATTTTTTATTAAAACACCAATAGCAATCAAGTATTTGACTCATGGATTTATTAGAACTCTTCTAGTTCTAATGTTTTATTATTCCACAATAAATTCTGTTTGCTTTATTATTTTGACAGGTGTATCGAAATAATTTCCATGTGGGTTATGAAAATGCAAGGAAGAAAGGATAATCTTGTTCTATAAAAAGAGGAATACCAAACTAGGGATAGGAATCTAAGGCTCAGGCTAAGATCCCTAGATCACAGCCCAGGATAATTTCTACCATTTCTACTCTTTCATAGAAAAGTTAGTCAACAGTGGGAGCACTGCTGAGTTCTTTGGGTCTCCAAACTTCTTTGCACTTCAGAGAAAAAAGAAAGTACAAATCTCTTAAATGTCACAAGAATGTCCTTTTCCATTTTCTTAATGACTTCACATTTTGTGAAGATAGTGTGTATATATATATATATTTTTTTTTTCCTTCCTCTATTCTCTAAGCATTTCTCAAATCTCTTTGGAGACTTCTCTCTTCTGAGCCTGTAGAGTGTTTACTTTCTACTGTCATAGAAACTAGAAGTGAATGCTTTCTTAGTTTAACAATAGAATAGGCTTGCTTCCCAAGGCACGTGGTAATTGTGTTTGGTGCAAAATCGCCAACTGCATTTTGAGCATTAGTGATTCATGATGTTTTCTAGTCTACTTGCAAATGCTGAGTTTTCTGTTTTCCAGTTTCTCCCTTTTCCAGCACAGAGGACTTCCTTGGACAGAACACACAAAAACAAAAGGGTTCATCAGTTTCATGAAAGAGCAGGTGAGAGTGCATTTAAGGAAGGCAGTGCTTCTAAGAGTCTAAGGAAGATCCTTCAGAAAACATGCACCCACGCAGGGCTTGAGAGTGAGGCTCTTCTATGAAAAGAAAACACTGGAATCAATCCTCAACTTACTGTGTGTTTGAAAGTGAAGCTATGCTTCATAAATCTAGGTAGGAATGTTTTTGCTGTAAGAAACAAGTGTTGAAAGAATTTCTAACCTGTAGATTTGTTATAGATGATCTGATCACAGTTATTCACATTCCTCAAAAGACAACACTAAGGATTGCATTACCAAATGCAAAATAGCCAGATTCACGTCTAAATCAACCAAAAGTCTGCCTGTATTTGGAGGAGTTCTGGAAAGTCAAACAGAGCCCAGAATCTTGGAGCTCTTAAATAATAGAAAATGTATATTATTCTCTTCTAAGAAGAGAAATTAGTACAAGACCATTGGCTTCAATTACAAAATGCACAATTACCATTTTCTTTACATAAATGTATCATGTAAATTAAGATGCTTCAAAAGCTCCATGGAACAAAAAGAATGACTATTTGCAATATATTTAGTGGATTAAAAACCCATGAGTCCATAGTAACCATAAAAGGAAGTAGCCAGTTACTACAATTGGAGATGACTACCAATTCCACACTGAAAATTGGCAGTTAAGAACATAGACTAGGAGAGGGGGTCAAGACAGTAGAGTAGGAGAGCATGGAGTTTACCTCCCCCAGCAAATACATCAAAAGTACATGTACATATAGAACAATTCTCCCAGAAAACTAACTGGAACCTGGGAGAAGATCCCCTATGCAACCAAGGCTGAAAGAATGACCTTCGCATAACTAGGTAGGATAGCAAAAAAGGCATCAGGTCAGGACTGGCACCCTTGGCAGGAATCTGTAAGAAACAGAAGATACACACAGGTGGACCCTTACCTCAGGGAAGGAGCAAATAGACCCATAGTCTGGGCATCCCAGTCCAGGGATCCTGTACAGAGAAGGCAAACCCGCTTGCCTGCTGGGAAATCCAGTGAGACCAGCAGAAGGGCTGAAGAAGCCTAGACTCTGCTTGCAAGGAGTGTCCCCATGCTGGCTTGCCAACAAGGGCAGAAAAAGCCTTGCACTAGAAGCTGCCTCTTCACCACACTTCCCAATCCAAACAGGCAAACATCCCAGCCTGCTCATTCCACATCACAGCCTGGAGGGAGATCAGGGGAAAGATTTGGCCCAGCTGCACAGAGACACACAGGGACACTTGGAGTGTGATCCAGGTGGAATCACGGAGACCATGGTTAGTACACACACAGGGACAGCGAGTCAGGTGGTGGAGACACTGTCAGTGTGCTTACCAGGCAGGCGGCACCACAGAACTAGGAGTGGCCAAGCGCTGAGTCACAAGCAGACAGGCCCTAGGAGAGGACTCAGTCCAACTCCTCAGAGACAACCCAGAGGGCCTGGGGTATGGTCAGGGAGGGCCGGAGCCCACTGTCAATGCACGAGGCAGGGTGGCAGTGAGTCCAGCCATGGGAGATATTGGCAATGTGCTCACCAACACAGCACCACAGGGATGCACAGAGGCTAAGTGCAGACAGGCCCTGGGCAGTCCTCAGCAATCCCTTTCCCAGTGAGAGCACCCTGGAGCCACCCACTCCACACCACAGCTTGGTGCTGGACCTGGGGCAGACAGGTCCTGGGAGAAGTCTGTGGCAGAGAGAGCCCTGATCCCAGCTGACAGCACAGCCACCTCAATTCTTGCAGCCACAGCACCCCAGCCCCCATCTACTCCACACCACAGGCTTACACTAGATCTGGAACAACACAACAGAGAAAGGGATGCAATCTTGGGCTGCTTCTAGGCTGAACTGTGGACCCCTACACAGGTTCCCTGTGATGGCAAGGGCCTCACTTGCTTCTGGAATGACCTCCTTTGGGGCAGGGCATGAACTCAAGGGAAATGGAGCCTTGAGACCTCAATGATCACCATGCAATTTGTAATAATGATTGTGGTACAGAGAAGATAAAACGCATCAAGAGACAATTGGCTAAGAGGATGTGGTATATATGTATACATATATATACATACATATATGATGGAATGTTTTTGTTGTTGAGTCACTAAGTCATGTCCAACTCTTGTGAGCCCATGGACTGTAGCCCATCAGACTCTTCTGTCCATGGGATTTCCAGGCAAGAATACTGGAGTGGGTTTCCATGGAATATTACTCAGCCATAAAAATAATGAAATATTGTCATTTCCAGCACTGTGGATGGATCTGGAGAATATTATACTTAATGAATTAAGTCAGCAGAGAAAGATATATGTTATCACTTACATGTAGAATCTAAAAATAATACAAATAAATCTATATTCAACACAAAGACAGACTCACAGACATAGAAAACAAATGTATGGTTATCAAAGGGGAAAGGGGTGAGGGATAAATTAAGAGTCTTGGATTAACAGATACAAACTTCTATACATACAGTAGATAAACAACAGGTATTTGCTATATAGCACAGGGAACTATATTCAATATCTTATAATAAGCTACAATGGAAAATATTCTGAAAATATATATATATAACTGAATCACTTACTTACACCTGAAAGTAACATAATATTGTAAATCAACTATACTTCAACAAAATTAAGCCAAAAAGAAAGAATAATTTTTTCAACATTCATGTAAATGAAATAAGATAATAAAATCATTAGGTAAAAAAATAGAGAATGGGATGTTTACACAGTTTTTAAGTATTACTCCAAAAAGCAAACTCCACAGATGTACTTGATTTATGTGGTTGCATAACAAATTACCACAGACATGTCTTTTTTTTTCTTTTTCTGCTGTGCCATGCAGCTTGCAGGATCTTAGTTTCCCCTACAAGAGATTGAGCCCAAAGCCTCAGCAGTGAAAGTGCCAAGTTCTAGCCACAAAACACCGGGAAATTCCCAAAAACTTAGTATCTTAAAATGGCACACAATATACAACATGGGGCCTCCCGAGACTGCCATCACGGTGTCGTGGGGCTGTACGCCTTTGGAAGATACCTACAGGTCATTGTCTGCTGGCCTGTCACAGCCCCTGTCACAATAGGACAACTCATTCAAAGACAGCAAAGGATTAGGGCAGGTGGGAAAGAGAAGTACTGTTCAACGAGCTTAGCATTTCAGTTTCACAAGATGCAAAGAGTTCTAGAGCTCTGTTGCATGACAATGTGCAGAGTTAACACTACTCAACTGTACTCTTAAAATTGGTTAAGATGGCGAATTTGCATTATATGTTTTTTTACCATATTTTTAAAATCCCTCCCAAACTGAAACACAAACACCTTTCTGATCTAAGGATTAATATTATAGGAGAGAGTTACTACCTACCTATTTTAGGTGTCTGGAATTGTCAGCTTTTATCAGCCCATGGTGCAACCTTTGTCTCAGACTCCAAATCACTCTCAATGATGTTGACTCTGTAGGGAAGGTTGTGGCTGCTATATTTTAAACAGTTAGAAGTGCCAGGAGGTTGCAAAAATCTTCCTGGCAAAGAGATCCCCCTGCTCCCGACTGGGTCCAAGAGGAGGTGGAGGTATCTTAGGCAGGCACAGCCACAATTTAACACACATACAACCCATCTGGAGGCTTGTTAAACTGTAAATTTCTATGAAGTACGTCTAGGTGGGATCTGAGATTCTACAAAGTTCTACACTCTTCAGGTGATGCTGATACTGCTGATTTAAGGGCCATACCTTGACTAGAGAAAGCTTAAAGAAATTCAAGTAATTACCAAAGGTAATTTATCAAAGGCAGGATTTACCAAGTTCATCTTATCATAAGAATCACCTGGTACTCCTGTTAACATCAATATCTAGGCTCCTGCCCTGAGGATGATGCCTTACCTGTTCTTTAGAAGTCTGGAATTTTTGTTTCAGCTTTGTGATTATTATAATCAGCAAATTGGGGGAAATAATAACTAAATAATCTTTAAGATGGTTTTCAATAGTGACTTTCCCTGATCCTGCTTCTCTATGTTCCTTGTAGGGTTAGGTCCAGGCTAGTTTTCAGTGGATACCTAGCTCCATCTTTCTCTCGATGTTCTGCTTCAGGGACCTTCACATTCCTGTAAGGAGGATCAGCATCTTTTATTTTCAATAACCAAAATAAGCAACCAATATGTGAATCCACTTTCATCATTTGATGGGTAAGCTATTTCATTCAGTGATATAATTTTGTGTAGCTATGAGGTTTATATTATTTCTCTCATTGTGTTGATTTAAAAATTGATAGAAACCAAATGACTTGCTCAAGATCATACAGATGTAGGAACTCGTGATGTCAAGATTTGGCTCTCATTTCAATCTGAAGCTGGTCACACTCAGACACTAGACACCTAATCACACTCATTGCCAATCTCCCTCTGCCTGCTAGCGATGAACGGAGCCTGCACACTGTTCATATCCTCTGCTCTTCTCTCCTTAATACAACGTCACCCTTTATCTTGGCTTATGTTTCCTTCTCAGGACTTTATGTTCCTACCTTTGCCTTTGCTCTCCCCAGGTCTCCCAGCTCTAAATAAAGACCAGCCTTGATTCTGGGGATCAGATTCACTCTTTCTAATCTCTCTGTCTGGTATTTGTGAAGATCCACATTCATGAGGTTTGGACAAAAAGCCAAATTGTGATGCAATGAATTTCTGATGACAGGCTCTTCAAAACAGCAGTAAAATGCATTGTCTGAGCTATTCTTTAATCAGAACCAGCTATCCTGCACAGTCATGTGGTGGGCTTAGTGGATGGGGGAATTAGCCCTCATAGATGGTTAATGATGACTATTGCTGATTCTTCTCTGTACCTCAATCATCATTAGTACAAATTACACAGTGATCATTCATTTAACAGATATACATTGAACACCTGCCTGACACTGTACAAGGTACTTGGAGATGCAGGGCTGAGCCCAGCTGACATGGAGGAAGATAATTATAATTAAATAAGCAGAATAGGAACTTCCCTGGTGGTCCAGTGTGTATGAGTCCAGGCTCCCAATATAGGAGCCCAGGATTCGATCCTTGGACAGGGAACTAGCCCCACAGGCCACAACTAAAGATCCTGCATGCTGCAACTAAGCCAGGCACAGCCTAATAATCACAACAATTCATGTGCGACTACAAACAGAAAGTGAAAGAAAGTGAAGTCGCTCAGTCGTGTCCGACTCTTTGCTACCCCATGGACTGTAGCCCGCCAGGCTCCTTTGTCCATGGGATTCTCCAGGCAAGAATACTGGAGTGGGTTGCCATTTCCTTCTCCAGGGGATCTTCCTGACCCAGGGATCAAACCCAGGTCTCCTGCATTGCAGGCAGATGCTTTATCCTCTGAGCCACCAGGGAAGCCCCTGATTCCAAATAGAGACCAGGGCTAATAAGGAAAGGAATATAGACATAAAGTCTACAAACATGGTAGAAATCAGCAAAGATCTGATCTGATCTAAAGATTAATCTAAAGATCTGATAATCTCAGATCTCTGATAATCTAAAGATCTGATCTAACCTCATTTTTTATTTATCCTCTTTAGTGAAGTTGTAATGTTTATAGATGTAAAAAGAGCTAACAATTATAGAGTCCTTATTGTATGCAAGTATCTTCTTATAAGTACTTGATATGCTTTATCATATTATATCCAAACAGATACCATATTAGCCCTACAAAATAGGATATTCCCTGCTCACTTCAGTTTCTTCCTTTGTGACTTTTGGACAGAATGCTTATATAACCTGCCCACAATCATACAGCTAGTAAGTAGTAGGTGCTGAATTCAACAGGATTCTATCTGACTCCAGTGCTCAAGTTTATAAACCACTGTGGATCAGTTACTGCCTTAAGGAAACATGATGATGTGATGTATTGAGAGCCAGTAGGAACAGTAACAAGTTGTGTCATATAGTAATTGGACCCACGATGGAGAGATTATGACCGGATATAAGAACAATTAGGTAGATGAATCATTGGTTGAAAAAACAGAACCAAAGATGATTTTTTTTTTTTTTTGGTGGTTAACAAATAGGAAGAAAGTTTGTAATATCTTGTCTGCATGCTAAGTTGCTTCAGTGATGTCTGACTCTTTGCGACCCTGTAGAGTGTAGCTCGCCAGGCTCCTCTGTCCATGTGATTCTCCAGGCAAGAATACTGGAGTGGGTTGTCATGCCCTCCTCCGGGGGATCTTCTCGACCCAGGGATTGAATCTGCATCTCTTATGTCTCCTGCATCGGCAGGCAGGTTCTTTACCACTAGTGCCACCTGTAATATCTTGGCCCTAAAATATTTTATCACTGGATCTAGGTTAACATATGAAAGGTGAGGGTTCGTTACATTTATGGACAAAAAAATGCTGGGAGTTAATATGTTGATTGACAAAAGTAGTATTCACACAAATTCCACCAACTGAAATGAAGGTCTGCATCTCATTAAATGTGCCTCACATTAACTGTGATATTTAATGCAAATATAAGTGAGGTCTTGCCTTTTGAGTTAGGGATATCAGCTTTTGGGGCAGGATACTCAAGATGAGGAAACAATAGAAGGTGACATGTAAAAACTTTAATGAGATCTGTGCTTGACTCTGAGATGTGCAAAGTTTAGAAAAAATGTGAAAAATAAAGGCTATCAGAGACAGCATTGCTTTATCCGAGCTCACTATTTATGGAATAATGTATTCCACATGTCTTCAGTTACATATGAACCAATCATATCATTTAAAAGAGAAAAGCCAGGATGCTAAAAGCTAGGAAATAATTTCATATGAGGAGCAGTTAAAACTCAAATGAATAAATAAAACTAGGTTGTTTACTCTAGGGCAGATATGACTCAGGGAAACTGATGAGCTGTCTGTAGCATTTGGATTCTCCTGGAAGAGGTGGCATGACATCAAGTTGGGGCTTGGGATGGGGGTTACTGATGAGACCCCTGGGCACAGGAAGACAAAACCATCAGAGAATAACTGTTAGTCTCCATTTTACAGATGAGAAAACAGAGGTCAAGAAAGTTTCAGTAGCTTTAGTCTGAGTTAAGGACATGCTGGATAAATCAAGAGAGACAGAGAATGAAGTAGGTAAACCTTTTTAGGAAGAATGTCAAAAAAACAATTCAAGAGTCAGTACAAAAAGTACTTGGCAACAAAAATAATAATAGGTAAAAACGCATAGCTCTGATTTTATACCAGCCACTCTACTAAATGATTTCTATACCTGGACTCATTTAATATTCCTAGCAATCTTTTTTCCATTTGAAAGATGAGAAGATTGAGGCTGGAGGAGATGAAGTAACTTGCTTATACAAAGCAGAATTGTGACTTGGCCATATCTGGTCAGACTACAGAGGCTATACTAATACCCAACCCTTTGTTACTTCTAATATAGTTTAGAACAGGAGAAAACCAAGAGGTTGGGGGAGGACAGCAAGGGACACCAGGGCTAGGAAAAGAGAGGTGTTGGATCTTGGGGAGCAATTGGCAGACTCTAGTAAGATATCGGGGTCTGGATGGGGAGTGATGAGTAATCATGGGTTACTAGAATAATCAAGAGAATGACAGTCCCTGGAAAGCAATGGCTACAACCAACTCCAGCTAATATCAACCTTCCCTGAGTTTGGGTCTTTCACCACGTCAAGTCTTTTGACAAAGGTCCTGTTTCCAGCAGGACCTCACATCTCTGTCCTTTCAGGGCAATATCACTTGGCTTGAGTGGTGTTTTCACTGTCTCTTGCCTTGATAGGTTGTCTACATTCAACCTATGAGTTTTTAATGAAAAGAAATCATTAACAACTAACACGATGCAAAGTGCTTTGAACAGCAGGGCTACCATACTGATACTGTAATTTGTATTGATGTCCTGCCTCCCTGCCCAAGCTTCTCATATTTTCTTTCTTGTAGACTTCTCCATGTTCAAGGCAACAAACATTATCTTTCTCTCCAGGAGCTGGGGAAATAAAGATCACCATGCTTTCTAATGTTAGACTTAGTCCTGGGGAAGTTGAGGCTGGTGGGATATGATTTGAGTCCTCAATATCAAAGACTGTCGTAGAGGAAAGCCCTAAACTAAGATTCTGCTTCTCAAGGCTGTTATCTCCCCTGCTGCCCCCATACCCATCTCCCCAGATTGCTGCCTCTGCTACTTATGCCAGAGGAACCATTTTGCTTTCAGCATTTTTCACCCGGAATGTCATAAGGCCACTTCTGAAACAGGGCAGGGGGCTGTTGGTAGAAAAAGTATCTTGAGCCTCCCAGGATGGGTCCTGGTAGTAGAACTCTCTCTTGCCTCCTAAGCAACAGCTGCCATGTGAGTTAATTTCTTGCTCCCTGGCATCTTGCTGTGCACTGTTTTATTAAGAGGAATTTACTCTTCAATTTCCTGCAGTGATTTTAAATCCCCAAGGTTACTGTCACACCTTACTTTAGAGCAACAATTACACACCACTCCCTAAGGTCGTAAAGGATTTGGAAATACATCCTCAGTGGAACCTTTACATGTCAGATGCCACCAGCTTGCAAAAACATTAACTTTCTCATTAGAAGCTCAAGTATGAGATGCTTTGAGGTCGGGGGCAGGGGGGCGGGGGGGAGGAGTGGGGTGGGGGTGGGGATGTGGAGAGAAGGAGCCTAAGAAGAATAAGTAAAGGTTTCTTTAAAAATCCTAACCTTGCCTCAATACTCAAAAGTGTGCCTTAAGAGAGAAGATCACAGTAATGGTTAACAACCATTGGTTTTCTCTTGCAGAGAGCAGTTTCATGCTTGTAGGGGGTCTGATTTCTTCCCTCCAGCCTCTAATCACAGAGCCGCACAACTCTCCTCACAAGGGTGTTTATTTTAAATGTTTAACATTTTTCAAGGAAAGTTACTGCTGAGGCTCTTTTAATCTACAGAGCCAGTTGGTAGGGGGCCTTCATTGTGCTTATTTAATGCTACTCTAACAATTCGCTCAGGGCAGAATCTCAAAGAATCATCCACTCTCCAAATGGGAGTTGAGGACAATGCTATAGACCATTCAGTGCAACTCTGCATTTTATAAAGGGAACTGACACTCTAACAGGGTAACTCAGTTCACACATTATCAAACTGTAAGTAAATTGGGAGAGATTTTCTTTATACTTTTATTGTCCATAAATTCCATAGTCACCATAAAGAGACAAGTGATACACTGATTCACCCATAAGTTACTTTTTTTTTTTTTTTCGATTTTCAATTTTCTTTAATTCAGTTTGCCTTTATAACACCCCAAATTTGGGGAATTTATGATCAGAGTAAATTAGGAGTACACACCACTGATTCTTGAAATAATTTAATCTACTTAGAAACAAAACAAGATGTGCAGTCCCCATTTATGACAATAGTTATGGAAAGGCCAAGGATTTTGAAGGGTTTCTCATCAGCATACCAACAAATATGAGATGAAAAAGTTCCCCACCAAACTGCAACCTTCTAGAGGCCTTTCCTAGATAAGATGAAAAATGGCAGCCACCCAGACGACCTGACTTGAAATTTGTCTCATTCTTTCTTATCAGTCCGTAGCCTCAGGGTATGAAATAGTGGTTTGTAGAAACATGTGTTGTTGTTGTTTAGTTAGTTGTGTCTGACTCTTTTGCAACCCCATGGACTGCAGCCTGCCAGGCTCTTCTGTCCATGGGATTTCCCAGGCAAGAATGTTGGAGTGGGTTCTCATTTCCTTCTACAGGGGATCTTCCCGACCCAGGGACTGAACCTGAACTTCTTTTGTTTCCTGCATTGCCAGGCAGATTCTTTGCCACTGAACCATCAGGGAAGCCTGTTGAAAAATATGTTAGCAGGCAAATAAGTTTGTATTTCAAATGACTATTTTGTATATGTAAGAACATATTACTTTTTCTCCTACCTCTGCTGTAGTAGAGACATTCAAAGGGGGAGGATGGAATACATTGAGGAATATATCAGTGATCTTCATTTCAAAAAAGTCCCTTCTAGAAAAGAAGATGACCTAGGAAATCTTGAGATCTGGATACTGGTCAGAAAGCTTGTCAAGGTACTTCTCTGGTGGGCCAATGGCTAGGACGCCATGCTCCCAATTCAGGAGGTCTGAGTTGGACCCCTGGTCAGGGAATTGTATCCCACCTGCTACAACTAGGAGTTTGCACACCACAACTAAAAGGGATCCCACATGCCACAACTAAGACCAGGGCAGACAAATAAACAAATATTAAAAAAAAAAAGAAGAAGCCTTGTGTAAAAATCAATTTATGTATTTATTCAGCAAGCAGTTTGAGAAATGTCTCAGTCTTTGCTTTCAGATGGAAAAATGCAGAAACCCAAAAAGAACAGTAGCAAAAATCTCAAATGAGGCATAATGATGGCTTATTAAGAAATTCAGGAATAAAAGTTTAGGAGAAGAGAAAGGCAATGAACGTCTGCTGAACCCCTACCCAGTCCAACTGGATGCTTCAACATTATCATATTTTTGTTTAAGAAAGAAGTTTAAACGCTGCAGATCTTTTGAGCAGAAAAGCTTAATTGCATTAAGTAAATTACCATGACCTCACCTTTAGGTAAGTGTGGGATTAGAATATAGGTTTGTCTGATTCCAAAGCCTATAGCACTTTTCACTCTCTGTGCGTGTTCAGTTGTGTCCAACTCTTTGCAACCCCACGGACTGTATGGCAGCCTGCCAGGCTCCTCTGTCCATGGGATTTTCCAGGCAAGAATACTAGAGTGGTTGCCATTTCCTTCTTCATCACTTTCTGTATGAATTACTTAATGGTACAAGATTCATATATAGGCGGGGTCTAATATAATCCCCAGAAGTGTTAATGTTACTTTTCATAGAGTTTCAGAGACTAAGAGATAAGTTAAACCTTGTTCTACATCAAGTAATCACTGACTTTACAGGCAACAGAACATGGACGTTACCCCCATGGGTTCTGAAATCCATCCTTGGATTTTGAATCCTACTTCAACCACTTAGGATAAAGACTAGGGAATTGGAGGAGAGTTTAATAATAGAGTTTTTCAACTGTTAATCTCAACTGTTAACAGTGCCAGGATCTGCTCCCTCTCCAGGGCTGAAGAGGGAGAAGGTGGAACACAGAGAGGAGAGCTGTGTGGGGATGGCTGGCTGGCAGAAGATGCAAGTTTCAGTGAAGAGTTGCATCCATCCAAAAGGGACCCCACAGTGAGGGAGCTGGAGAATAAGTACTCCAACCTCACTCTTTCCCTTTCCTACAATTTCCTGCTCCCTGGTGGCAGAATTGAAACAGAAGCCAGAAAGAAGGAATGGCATTCCTAGAAGTTGGCCTTCCAAGTATTCCAACAGAATGAGAAATTATAGAGGGTGGATTTGAAAACAAATGTGCATCTATCAAACTGGAATGATAATGTACCTATCTCTGAAAGCAGTTGCAAGGATTACATGAATTAAAACATATAAAGTACTGAGATGGATCCTGATCCCATGAAAGTCTTAGCTATAAGTCCAGAGTTGAGATAAACTAAGAATGATCTACTTTAACATCTTCATCTGATGAATGAAGACACAAGGGCCCAAGAGAAGTGACTTGCTCCAAGTTTCATAAAGAGTGACAGAGTCAAGAAGAAAATTCAGCTGTCTAGGTGCGAGAGATCTACATCTGTGCTGTGTCTAGGGAAGGGAAGGCTCACACTCAATCTCAAGTCTAAAAAGATGAGAAAACTGGCTTTATGATCTACTGAGCTTACCTCTCCCTGAGAGTTCCAGCAACGTCCCTACAGTGGTTTGCATTCTGCAGTAGGGACTATGATTTCTTGGACTAGTTGGTGCACGAGCTGACCTGCATTTTTCTCTCTCATGGATTCCTCTGTGTAAATAAGATTCTACATGGTAAACTTTACGGACCAATAAGCAAAGAGCAGGGACCACTATTACAGTCCCAACAGTTTTAAAGAGCAGATCCCTTCTGGTCTGCAGTGACTATGCCAGAGTAGGAAGCAGAACCAGGACATTCAAAAAGCAACTTCTTCTTCCCAGAAATATGAGAACTTTGCAGGGGCAATTTTAGCCTAGAGCCCTTCGTGATAACTGCAGCCAATTATATTTTGACCAATCAAGTCAGTTTGCCTGGGATTTCTCCAGTTTTATCACAGCAAGTCCCTCGATCTGCAGTGACTATCCATCCCTAATCCTGCTCTGCCTTGCCCCAGTCCAGGGCAAACCAGAATGGTCAGTCATGTTAGATGATTTACAGAGATTTAAAGACTTCAGACCAGGCCTTTCCCAGTGGCTCAGCAGTAAAGAATCCATCTACAATGCAGGAGACGCAAGTTCAGTCCCTGAGTTGGGAAGATCCCCTGAAGGAGGGCAAGGCAACCCACTCTAGTATTGCCTGGAGAACCCCATGGCAAAGGAGCCTGGCAGGCTCAGTCCATAAAGTCGCAAAAAGTCGGACACGACTGAGCACACACACAGGCACAGGCTTCTGACCAGACAAGAGCCCTGCGCTTAGGTTCTGGCTGGTTGCTTAATTGTATCCTTTAGAATTTAAAGTGGCATTTCTAAACAGTAACCTACATTTGCCTCTGGGAATTCTGATAAGCATATACTAATAAATCGAAAAGTGGTCACAAGGATAGAAACAGAAATTAAGAGGCAGCTTAAAAACAAAACAGAGGACAATCTAACTACCTGTAATTCAGAAAACACTAAATTCCTGCAAGAGACCACTCAAAGCACACACCTATCTAGTGAGCATGGACTGGTGAAGCGTCCACAAGAAGACCGGTGGGAAATACAGAGGGTCTCAGATCCTCTACTGACTGGGGCAGTGACATCAAGGAGTAGACACAGTTATTCAAGACACTCCTAGTAGTATCTCACAAAGGAACTTTGGCTACTGTAGAGTACAATCCATTCTTGGGGAATTAATGAGTGAGGAATGAAGGCAGAAGAAATATGCTGCCATTGCTATGAAATATTGATAAGGGTCTTCAACATCACTGTTTCTAGATGTTTCTGCACTTGAATGCAAGGGGGTTTCCTTGGCCAACCTGCTCTCCCTCAGTTCTCACCCAGAGCACTATCCAACACGCTGAGTCCCTGGAGTCCATCAGACAGAGCTGTGCGCTATGCTCAGGGAGACCTGAATTATACTTGGGATGGTAAAAAAAAAAAAAAAAATCAGACAGCCTGTACTGATCCAGCCATTTTCCTGTCCGGAATTAGGTTGTTTGAGCTTAGACTTTATCTTTCTAACTTCACCATATGAGAGGGAACTCTGATGCCCCAGATCAATTCTTGCAATATCTGTAGTGGGTAATTAGGTGAAAAAGCAGGAGAGCTGTGTTTTTTCAGAGATAGTTCAGTAGAAGTGTGACACAGGGAGTTTTCAGTGATATTAATGGGTCTATGATTCACTTGCATGATATTCTAGAAATCTAAGTTAAAAATGAAATAATTAATGGTTAATTGTGTTGCATTAACTGTGCTTATTTTTTAAAACATGGCACCTTTATGGTATAGAAGCACATGGTCATACATATTTACGTTTCAGGTAATATTCTGCATGATACTACTTTATACTACTCATAGGACAGGAAAATTGGCTAGTCTGATATTTCAAGGTCAATGAATAGAAGTTGTTTATATCAGTAAACACAACTTACCCTGACATACATTGAAATCCATATGATGATGGATCATTCTGTTACATATACTGTTAATATTTTATAACCTAAAATCTTATATACAATTGTTGCATTTTCAAGCAAGTCTACAGCATAAGCTAGTTCTGGGTAATAAAATGGTCTCATTAGTTTACAGTGAATGATGGTTTTTATTTAGTAAGAAAGTACACAGGATCAAAACTCCCAGTCTGTGGCAATCCTAGCTAGGTTACTGATGGGCTGTATGAATTTTGGAATGTTACTCCACTGTTTTCAGTCCTCAGCAGCTTTGGTTTACAATATGTAAAGTCATAATCACAAGACTCAGGGTATCAGATTTGACCCTAAGTAAACCCATTGAAGTCGGCTTACCAGGTGCCAGTGCAGGAGACGAGGGTTTGATCCCTGGTTCGAGACAAGTCCCCAGAGGAGGAAATGGCAACCCACTCCAGTATTCTTGCCTGGACAATCCCACGGGCAGAGAAGCCTGGCGGGATACATGGAGTCGCAAGAAGTTGGACACGACTGAGCTACTGAGCAAGCAAGCAAACCCACTGAGAAAAATGTCAAAGTTTTATACAAATGAAAAGCTATGCATTTGATGAAAACTAACTAAAGAATTAGGAAGATATAAGTGTACCTAGTATTAAGTGGACTTGACTTATAATCTTCCTGTGATGATTCAGAATCAACAAAGGCAGAGCAGGTCCCACAAGCTGAAGTGGGGTGATTTGGTTCAGTGGTACTATTTTTGGATTTGGGGACCAAGGTGCTAAACATTTTTAGTTTGCATTTAAATTTCCTCGAGGCTTAGCCTTTACTGATTTACAGACCAGCTCCCATTGCCTTTCCCACCTCCTTTGCACAAAATGGTTCAATCTTACTGACCTCTTAATTCCTAGGTAGCAATTGCTACACACAATTTCAAACCAGGCAAACCTTGCCTTAAAAATCTCAGATAAACAACCTTTAGCCTCAAGGAGAACTAGCACTTGGGAACCCTGGCAGAGAACCTCAAATGGAAGCAGGATGGAACAGTCTGTTCTACACTAAATCCTGCAGGATTTCTCTCTGCTCTGACCAGATGGAATGAGTAGCCAGCAGGGAGCTTTAGAGGTCAGTAAAAGCACATACTGAGATTAAGCATTTACTGTTGAGCCTCAGCGTTCTCACCAATATGAGGTAACTTGCTCATATAGCTGTTTTTAGGACAGCCTGAGATCACTTACGTTCAATGTTGAGTGAGAGGTACGAACTTTTGGGTGTAGTAAGATAGAGATGGGAATACCAAACCACCTGCTGGGAAATAGATGGGGAAACAGTGGAAACAATGTCAGACTTTATTTTTGGAGGCTCCAAAATCACTACAGATGGTTACTGCAGCCATGAAATTTAAAAAAGATGCTTACTCCCTGGAAGAAAACTTATGACCAACCTAGATAGCATACTGAAAAGCAGAGACATTACTTTGCCAACAAAGGTCTGTCTAGTCAAGGCTATGGTTTTCCAGTGGTCATGTATGGATGTGAGAGTTGGACTGTGAAGAAAGCTGAACGCCGAAAAATTGATGCTTTTGAACTGTGGTGTTGGAGAAGACTCTTGAGAGTCCCTTGGACTGTAAGGAGATTCAACCAGTCCATTCTGAAGGAGATCAGGCCTGGGATTTCTTTGGGAGGACTGATGCTAAAGCTGAAACTCCAGTACTTTGGCCACCTCATGCGAAGAGCTGACTCATTGGAAAAGACTCTGATGCTGGGAGGAATTAGGGGCAGGAGGAGAAGGGGACGACAGAGGATGAGATGGCTGGATGGCATCACCGACTCGATGCACATGAGTTTGGGTAAACTCTGGGAGTTGGCGATGGACAGGGAGGCCTGGTGTGCTGCGATTCATGGGGTCGCAAAGAGTCGGACACGACTGAGCAACTGAAGTGAAGATACTCAAGGATGTACTGTACAACATAGGGAATATAGTCCAAACTGCAAATGGAAAGTAATCTTTATAAATTGCATAAAACATTAATAATACATTTTGATTAAAAGCCACTTAATATAGTGTAGGACACATAGTAAAGTGCCAGGTATATATGTTTATCTATTATTATTTTCTGAGCCTTTAAATTAATTCCGTTTTCACAGTTATAACTCAAGGAACTGGATTCCTTTGCTTCATGGTTCTGCTACTGGCATGTAATTACATGGTCATTATTGTGATTATTTGTTTAAAACCTGACTCTCTTTGGATCATCACTTCATGAGCACAGCATCCTTGTCTGCTTTAGAACAGTACTGTAGCTCCAGCTACCAGATGGTGCCTGACATATTGTAGGTGCTCAATGCATCTGTATTAATTTTTAAAAAATGAGCTCCATAGAATTTATACCAATTATCACCAAGATCCAGAAAAGAAAATAAGCCATAGTCACTATTAACTGCCTATGAGGGCTAATTTCCCCATCCTACCAAGCCCACCACATAGCTCTATGCAGGATAGTTGGTTCTGACTGAAGAAGAGCTCAGACAATGCATTGTACTGCCGTTTTGAGGAGCCTGTCATCAGAACCTCAGTGCATCACAATTTGGCCTTTTGTCCAGACCCCAGTGAACGTGGATGTTCACAAAGACCAGAGAGAGTGATTAGAAAGAGCGACGCTGACACCCAGAATCAGGGCTGGTGTTTATTCAGGGCTGGGAGACTGGGGAGAGCAAAGACTAACATAAGAACATAAAGTCCTGAGGAGCAGAAGTAAAGCCAAATTAAAAGGAGACGTAGTAAGGAGAGTGCAGAGGATGTGAGCAGTGTGCAGGTGCTGTGACTTGCAAGCACAGAGAGGGAGATGGCATTGCGGGCGATCAGGGGTCTAGGGTCTGAGTAACCAGGCTACACACTGAGATGAAAGCCAAATCCTGACTTCACGACATCTTGCATCTATATGACCTTGAGCGAGTCACTTGGCTTCTATCAAGTTTTTAACCCACACAAATGAGGGAAATAATATGAAACTCAGAGTTGTTATACAAATAAAATTCTATCACTTACCCAAATCACCTAACCACCAAACCATGACAGCAGGTTCACATACGGAGAGCTTGTACTTGATTATTAAAGATAAAAGGCAGTAATTCCCTCTAGTAGAAATCTTATTGATTCTGAGACAAAAAAAATAATAATAATACAAAAGCAAACGGCAAAAACTAACAAAAAATGTAGATATAAAATCAATAGCTAGCCCTATGGGAAATACAGAAGAATTACACTGTGGAAAGATCATGGAAGATCACCTACTTAAGTGTTCTCCAATTGAACTGATCATAAGAATTTCCTTTTAAAGCACACAATTTCCAGACTTCCACCAAAATCAACTCAGTCACAGTCTCCTGGGGAGGAAGCTAGAAAGCTGGATTCACAAGGATATGAGGTGATTCTTATAACCTAGAAGGCTTGCTTCAGCTTCATCTTTCCTAATTACTTAAAAGCCCTCAGGTGTGTTCGGTGGACCAGAAGCAGCAGCAGCAGCATCTAGGAACTTGTTAGAAATTCAGAATCTCAGGCACCAGGGCAGGTCACTGAATCAGAATCTGCATTTTAAGATGACCCCCAGCTGATTCTTAAGGTCTGTGGTCCAAGTCATGCCACAGACCCTTGCACATCTTCAGTGACGGAAAAACACACTACCTCTCAGGAAATCTGAGAGGTTCCATCTCTTAGTATCTCTGAGCAGGGGCCACCCGCTCCCCTGAGAAGTCTCATAATTGACAACCTTCAGGACCTGAACCAAAGATGGCACCATGGACTGGGTAACAGCTGACGTTTCCAGGATAACTAACAACACTTGTTTTTGTTTTGTTTTTCCTTCTATGTCTTTTTTTTTTTTTCTATGTCTCTTATATGTCTCCAAATCAGAACAAAAAGCAGGACGACGAGTGACATTTTTACAGGTTTGCAAATCACTTTAATGTTCGGCTAAACAGAAGACAGCCAGATTCTCATATCGGATTCTGCATTTTTTTCTGATGCGATACATTGTTAGATTGAAATATAAGAAAAAATGGCCACATATTGATGGGAGGAGTATTTTATTAGTCTTTGGCTAATGGTGGATATTATTTTCTGATACTACATCAAAACTAGAGAAGTGGTAGTTTATTTTTTTTAAAAAGTAGCATAGTTGATCCCTGGTCAGGGATATTCTCTGGAGTAGGAAATGGCAATCTGCTCCAGTATTTTTGTCTAGAAAATTCCATGGCAAGGGGACCCTGGCAGGTTACAGTCCATGGGGCCACAGCTGGACATCACTGAGCACACACACATTAAAAAATTAGTTACAATGTGGAATCTGATGCTATATTAGTGAACTTTTACTACTGATTAAAATCAGCTAACTAGTTTACCATACATTTTGGTAGCTCCTTTTATACCTTTGAATGGAAAATATTGGATCATTGGGTAATGAAGATATTCTAAATATAGACACATTTCATTAAAAAGTATCAAATGAATCCCATTCAATAATATCACCACAGATCTCATCAAAAAAGTCTTAAAATTTTGTTAATCGTTTAGGTCATGGTGGTTTAAGCAAGTTTTCCAGATTCAATTTTCTTAAACTTTTCATTGGTAACATCTATTATAACTTGTTTTCCTTGGAGTGACATACTTACTGCATTTTTTAAAAACATGTCTGTCACAAACTTAAGATGAATAATCTTAGTTTTCCTGCCAGTTGTATTAGTTACTGTCTCTGCTCACCAAGGCGTGTTCTTGGTGGATGATAAACTGGACAAAAATGAGTAACTTTCAAACTTCTTCATATAGAATGCTTTCTTAAAGTGACAGTTGATGCAGAAACCCAGCCCAAAGAAGAGTTTGAATCAGATGTACTCTATACTCTGGACACAGTGGCTCCAAGAGAGTTCATCAGGTCCTTTGGTTTTGAAGAAGCACGCTTTGTGTACTCCTAGAGAGTGCCACATCTAAACAAATTCTACATCTTAAAATCAGTGTTTGTATTATATACACAATTCTGACTGATGTCTGCAGCCATGACTTATATGGTAAAGCCTCACTAATTTTGAATAATGGTGCTAATATGACTCAGTAACAAAACCAAATTACAGATGTTTTGTTAACAAAATGCAATTTTATTACTCTCGAGTGAAGAGTGTTTTATAAACTGAGTTATAAATGAATACTATTAAGCTAAATGGAATAAGTTTATGTAAAATTACAGCCCACTATAGGCCTACATAACATGGTGATGTATCACAAACACGTAAGTCCTTTAGCATAAGAGAAATAATTGCTGTGGTAGAAAAATTGAAAGCAGAGCAAAAAGGGTCTTCAGTTTATTGAATTTTTGGTTTTCAAAGCTATTACTTGTAATTTGACTACATCTTTAAATAGAATACCCTGAAGAATCAACAGTAAAATAATTATTCCAATATTTACCTGAAAAAATGAACAGTACATAATTTTTGAAAATATCAATTGAATATTTGTAGTTGCTCAGTTGTGTTCAACTCTTTGCAACCCCATGGGCTGCAGCACACCAGGCTTCCCTGCCCTTCACTATCTCCAGGAGCTTGCTCAAACTCACGTCCATTAAGTCAGTGATGGTATCCAACCATTTCATCCCCAGTTGCCCCCTTCACGCCCTGCCATTAATCTTTCCAGCATCAGGGTCTTTTCCAATGAGTAGGCTCTTCGAGTCAGGTGGTCAAAGTATTGGAGCTTTAGTTTCAGCTTCAGCAACAGTCCTTCAAATGAACATTCAGAGTTGATTTCCTTTAGGATTGGTCTGATCTCTTTGCTGTACAGTTCACTCCAGTCATTCAGTCATGTCCAACTCTTTCCAACTCCATGGACTGCAGCACACTAGGCTGGCCTGTCCATCACCAACTCCTGGAGTTTACTCAAACTCATGTCCATTGAGTTGGTGATGCCATTCAACCATCTCACCCTCTGTTGTCCACTTCTCCTCCCACCTTCATCTTTCCCAGCATCAGGATCTTTTGAAATGAGCCAGTTCTTCACATCAGGTGGCCAAAGTATTGGAGCTTCAGCTTCAGCATCAGTCCTTCCAGTGAATATTTAGGACTGATTTCCTTTAGGATAGACTGGTTAGACCTTCTTGCAGCCCAAGGGACTGTCAAGAGTCTTCTCCAACACCACAGTTCAAAAGCATCACTTCTTCGGCACTCAGCTTTCTTTATAGTCCAACTCTCACATCCATACATGACCACTGGAAAAACCATAGCCTTGACTAGACAGACCTTTGTTGGCAAAGTAATATCTCTGCTTTTTAATATGTTGTCTAGGTTGGTCATAGCTTTTCTTCCAAGGAACAAGCATCTTTTAATTGCACCAGTCACCATCTGCAGTGATTTTGGAGTCCAAGAAAATAAAGTCTGTCATCGTTTCCATTGTTTCCCCATCTATTTCCCATGAAGTGATGGAACCAGATGCCGTGATCTTCGTTTTCTGAATGTTGAGCTTTAAGCCAACTTTTTCACTCTCCTCTTTCACTTTCATCAAGAGGCTCTTTAGTTCTTCTTCACTTTCTGCCTTAAGGGTGGTGTCATCTGCATATCGAGGCTTCCCTGATAGCTCAGTTGTTGTCCTAGGGACTCTCAAAGTCTTCTCCAGCACATAGTACTGAAGTGGGTAGCCATTCCCTTCTCCAGGGAATCTTCCTGACCTAGGGGTCAAACCTGAGTCTCTTGCATTGCAGACGATTCTTTACCATCTGAGCCACCAGGGAAGCCTCCACTGAATATGATGAGGGGTACGTTATTATTGTACATATAGGTCTAGGTTCTTGATGATATTCAAAGACAAGTACTGAGTCAAACAAGGTTAAATGATGTATATGGGTGTAGGAGTCTTCCAAAACAGAATATGCTAAAGCAGAGCATCTCAGACTTTCATGTGCTTGTGAATTGCTTGTAGATCATGTTAAAAATCTGGATTCTGATTCCATAGCTCGCGGTGGGACCTGGGATTCTGAATTTTCCATGTGATATACCGGTCTGCAGGTCTGTGGACCACACTTGGAGTAAAAAAGTGCTTTAGTGCATCCAAACTTTATGTGAGAAAGCTGAATAGATATAATAAAACATTTTTGAATTTGCATCTTTTACAGGAAGAAGGAGAAAAGTTCAAAGATTATTTTATTGAACATATGATTTACCTTTACTAAGCAGGATGACCCTTTAAGTCCACCCTGCTGTTTGTTTTCTCATCTCACTTCCTCTAAGCACTTGGTAGGGGGGCTTTCCACACTCCAGTACTCTTGCCTAGAAAATCCCATGGATGGAGGAGCCTGGTAGGCTGCGGTCCATGGGGTCAGAGTCAGACATGACTGAAGCAACTTAGCAGCAGCAGGGGGCCTTTTTCATTAGAGTATTACTGCATTATATTATATGGGAAGTCAAGTATAGAATTCCACAGCCCCAGTTCTCTGATGTTGGCATAGGGGTCCTGTAATTGGCTGGCTTAAAAACTTCTTGAGTAGTGTATTTTCTTTAGGTAAATTAATTTTAATTAATACTATTTAATCAGTGACTTTGTTTAAAAATGCTTTCAGAAAATTAGTTGTTTTACTCAAGAGTAAAGCCAGCCACTATGGAGAACAGTATGGAGATTCCTTATAAAATTAAACCTAGAGCTATCGCGCGTGCGCGCGCGTGCGTGTGTGTGTGTGTGTGTGTGTGTGTGTGTGTGTGCGCGTGTGTGCGTGTGTGTGTGCGCGCGTGTGGTCGGTTGAGTCCAACTCTTTGTGACCCCCTGGACTAGAGCCTTTAGAGGTACCATATGATCCAGCAATACCATTCTTAGGCATGTATCTGGAGAAACCATCCTTCAAGAAGATACATGCACCCCAATGCTCATTGCAGGAGTATTTGCAATTGCCAAGACATGGAAGCAAACTAAATGCCCATCAGCAGAGGAATGGACCAAAGCAGATGTGGTACATATATACAATGGAATACTCAGCCATAAAAAATAATGAAAATGCCATTTGTAGCAACATGGGTGGACCTGGGTATTATCATACTAACATATGATATCACTTAAATGTGAAAACTAAAAAAAAAGAATGATACAAATGAAGTTATTTACAAAACAGAAACTGACACAGACTTAGATAACAATGTATGTTAATGGGGCAGGGGGAAAGTGGAGAGGAGTGATGAAATAGGAGGGTGAAATTGACATATAAAATAGATAAGCAGCAAGGACCTTCTGTACAGAACAGGGAACTATACTTAATATTCTGTAATAATCTACATGGGAAAGAAACTGAAAAAGAATGCATATAACTAAATACCATGATTGTACACCTGAAACCAACACTGTAAATCAAATATATGTCCAAATAGAAAATAAATAAGAAAAGCTACCAATTGCTCTTCAGATGTGGAGACTTATAAGATTTTAGGTTGAGCAGGTTATTAGAATGTATATCATCTAAAAACCCTTGTTTTTCCTGTAAAAACTAGATTTTATGGTTAGTTCCTTTATTTTTAGTTTTTCTTCGAATTTTTAAAGGGAAATGTGATCCTTAGCGCTTCTTGAATTTAAACACAAATGTCATTTATCTTGTATATTTATGGCTGATGAAAATAGTCATCATATTGATATATTTGTAAGTATATCAGTGTAGAAACCACTTTATTCGTTTTCAGATCCTTAAAATGTGTGCATCAAACTATGTTATGATGAGTGATTTAACAGTCTAACATCCAGTTGCTTAATTTTGGCTGTCCACATTTACGTTCAGTGCCCATATGAACTTGCGTTCCCAGATAGATTTAACGGAATAGCCATATTGTTCTAGAAAGAAATGTGTTTCGGGGAGCTGTAATGCAGGTTCAGGATCACAGGCTTACACAGCCTCTGATTATTGTCCACACAGGGCGCTGAATGGTCCCAGTAATCTGGTGAAGTATGCACAAGACATGCTCTTCAGCTCCAGTCACTTGCCATTTAGCCCTGGTGAGCTGGCTAGGCTCCAATTCAGGTAATTGCATCCTGTCTACTCAAATTTCCTTTGCAATTTCAATCAGATCCGTTCTCCTCCTTAGCATGGCTGCCCAGAAAGATGCTTCAGGATTCCCTTACAGCTGCTGAATAGCTGTTGTGTTCAACCCAAGAGGTGACTGTGTTCCAGTGCGAGGTAAAACGACTCCTTGTTATTCCTTTTCCGTATCACAGAGGCATTCTGAAGCTTAATTAATTTAGATGTGTACAGCTTCCAAGGGGCAAGTTAGAGCAAAGATGATAGGCATTAATTATTAAGCATTTTTAAAGAGTTCTGCATTTACCTTTGCCTCAAAGTGGTATCTGGGCATGATACGTTCCTTACACTATGATACTATCTGGTGTAAATTTAACAAGAAAACTATTGTCAGAAACCAGCATTGATTGAGTTACTCGTTCCCTCTTTTTATCACTTTAAATGATCTTCAGAATTAACAAAGCAAACTTCTCATTTAAAACTGCATTAATAAACTTTTCACTGATGGTTCAATTACTAATTACAGACAGGGCAAGGGTGTTGATCTATTTGGTCCGTCACTTCCTAATTTTGCTATATGAGTTTCTTTGCATGCACCTTTTTGTGAAAGAAGGCTTCATTTAAAAAAAGAAACTATCCCCAAATTTAGTGGCTTTAACAACCATTATTTAATCATATCTTATGATTTTTTGACCAGGAATTTGGTAATAGGTCAACTGGGAAATTCTTGGGCTCCACGTGATGCAGAATAGGGTCAGCTGGTGCTTGGAAGGCTCTGAAAATCTGAGACAGCCATGTTTTGTTTTAAACATGCTCAGTGAAGACCTCGGATTGAAAAGCCTGAGACAGAAGTTGGCAGTTCTCTTAAAGGCTGCACCTGGATAAAGCTCAATATCACTTTTAATTTTATTGTACTTTCTCGGTCAAAGCAAAGCTAGGTCAGATTCAAGGGAAAGAAAAATAGGTCTACCTCTTAATGGGAAGAATGTGAACAAAGTATGAGCACCTTCAATCCAATACACTGACCATTTTAATAATAGTATTCTTTTCCATAGTGGTTTCAAAGAGATCTGAGTTTTTCACAAGGGTCACCTCTACAATTAAACACACAGACATTCAGATATAAGAATAGACTCTGTATCAATCTCTTAGCTTTAACCATGGCCAAAAAGACCTTTGGAAACACAGCCAATGCAGATATTTCTTCAGCATTAGCATCTGTAAGAGGTGCTGACCACAGTACTTCATTTCTGCTCTCTAAATGATACAGTACCAGTCCCCCACACTATGACCTCAAATAAGCTTGCAAACAGCTGTAACTATTTCAAGTATATTTACACCTAAAATACTAAAAACAAAAACAAACCACAAAAACAAAAAACTTGCAGTGAAAATAGGTCAGATATTGTCCTTTTATCTTGCTGAGGAACTTGAAATAGAGAGGTAGGTAATTTGCTAAAAAGTCTCCAGGTAACGAATGGGCCACTCAGTCCAGGACTCCATCTAAGACTTCACTCCAAATTCTTTCACCCCGTTAAGATTTGACTTGCAACCTAAAAAATCCCAGATGAAGTTCAAGGTTTCTGACTTCACTGTAATGACAATGCTTTTGGCAAGGGAGCAAAGTTATTCTCAAGTTGAGATTCCCGTTTTCATTGAGAAATATCTAAATTGGGACCAACAGCTGCTGTTGTAGCTAGTTTGCTTTTACAAGTGTGGAATGAGTCTTGTATGGTTAAAGAATGTTGTTTGCTTCATTTAGCCAAATCACAGCCAAAGATTCAAGACTGTTCCAGTCCTGTGTTTTCCCTTCATAAGCAAAACACACTGTCTCCATTATTCTTGCCCTTTTGTCTAATGTTTCTCATCCACTCAACTCTGTTCTCTCAACTGCTCTAGAAAGACTTCTCCCATTCCTTCAGTTCACATTCTGCTCTTTCCCTTGAATTCAAAGAACTTTACAGTCTGGAACACGTATTATCAGAAATCAATCATATTCTTTCCTTCACTCATTAAACGTGACATTACTAGTAAGTGACAGAAACAGGATTTAAACCCAGAACTAACTCCAGAAATAAAGCCTTGACCATTAGGTTATAACATTTTGAATTGTGTTATATGTAGGCACTTACGTGTACATGTATACAGTCATGCAGGAAAAGATATGGTGACATTTTATCTTTCAGATGTCATGTATAGTGGCAAGGAGCTGTGAGAGTTCAGATAGAAGCAAAATAACTTCGTCTGATGTAAGATTCATGGCATTTGACACCAGCTTACCGGGGGAACAGTGAGTAGTCTCGTTTAACATAAGAAAGGTGTAGGTGAGCCTGAAGTATAAGAATGCAGCAGGACAAACACAAAATACGCCATGAAATTTACATGTACTCGTATAAGTCACTGCTAAGTTTTTGAAGGTGCTTAGTGTGGGTTAACAAGATTAGACATGAATTTCAGAGGACACATCTGTCAGCCTGAGCAGTAGGATGGATTGGAGTAGGATCTTGCTGAAGATACAAGTTAAGCCTTACCCTTTTAATTCCTTCCAAAGGACATTATGAGTTTATTGAAACAGTCCAAGTAAAGCAAAGTAACACACAGACTTCAGTGTAAACCTACTCTTGACTTCTTTGTTGATTGTATTAAGAATGCGGTTCTTGAATTATTACATATTAATAACAATAGTGATATTTTTGTGATATCCTTCTTTCATTAGATCTTCACATACATTATCCACTGTATTTTAAATGGACCACTGAACACACAAAGCTGAGGATCACAGACTAGCAATGTACTGAGGATATAGCTGCCATTCCAAATGTTTGGCTAACTTGCTAACTTACTAATACATAAGCCATCACTGTCCCTCTGTTCTTGGAGCCATTCTCCATGGTGTATCTACTCACAGTTATCAAAGCATACCTAATAATCAAAAAAATAATGATGATAACTTCAAGTAAATAAGTTATTACTATTCAACAACTTGAATATTTATATTTATTAATATTTGACATTCTTTTATAAAGAAACTGAGGCATAGAAGGATACATAAATACCCAAGCTTATGTACCCATTAGGGATAGAGCTGAGATTCAAATGTATGCCTGATGACTCTAGAGTCTCCCAAATCTACATTGTCTAGTCTTGGTTCCCAAGTTTCTATGAGATCAGAGATCTTCCACTAAGGGCTGAAGGAAGAAAAGCTATATTTTTGTAAAAAAAAATTTTTTTGGACACTGTAATCTAAATAGATATTTGGTGATGCGTAATTATGTTTAGAATAAGGACCGTCTACCTTGCAGATCATGAGTTTAAACTTCTTTGTGTTCTACTGAGCGTAACATGTCTAATGGCAAAAAGGGACCTTGAAAACCAGTAGGTGGAAAGACTCCAAATTCCCTTATCTAAAATAAGACACAATTTCTAAATCCCCAGAAGGTTTTCTCCCTCCTAGCAGTCGGCTGCCAGGATCAGAGCGAGTTCACCACAGCCCTGCACAAGATTTAATGGGGTAATTAAGAAGTATGCTGAGAATTTGGCCTGGGACTTGGTTCTGTTTTTGCTCTGCAGATTTTTTTGTTGGTGGAAGCAGTTCAGGCAATCTGTCATTTGTACTTGGCAATGCCAGGGACACAAGTCAGTTCTTGGAATGCAGTAAGGGACAACGGTACTGAATGGGTAGCCAAGGATTGGCAGCAACCTATAGAGGTTTGAGGGGTGCTTTGGCTATGGTTACTGTTCCTCTCAGATAACTCTTAGCAGCACATGGCTGGGGAAAAATGGAACTGCCATTTCCCCAGTCTGTCTAGACTTTGCTACTTTTTTTTTTGGCCGGGGGTGGGGGGTGCTTACTGTTTCTACATCTATATGCAGACTTTTCTTTTTATAAGAAAGCTTCACATGATATTACTAATCTAAGTGAGAAATCGTATCTTTAGAGTATGTAAATATATGAGTGAGATAGATCACCTTTCAAATGTTGGAGAATTATTTGCATTTCTTTTTCTATGAGTGTGTTTGTTCCATTAAGCAAAAATCCACAAACTTCTGCAGGGAGCTATGAAATGGGTGCCTACTTATGATGATTGTGGAATTACAATGCATATAGTGATCTGTCAATATCTAGTAAAAATTAGGTATTCTTGACAATTCCATTCTTATGTATTTATCTTACAGACAAACTCACATATGTACAACATAAGACCTTCATTGAAACATAGGTAAAATTAAGGTAGGAAACTATATACACACACACACATATATATATAGTACCTGGCTAAATGAACTATGGGAGGAACGTCTTCCTCCAGCCATAATGGTATGAGCTAACTCTCTAAACATAAATACTAAAAGGATATACAAAATACAGGAAGCAATATTTTTGAGCACTAGATAACAGATCATATAACTTTGGGATTCCTGAGCCAAGGGAAACTAGAAAGGTAAGGGGCAAATTGTCCAACCATCTACATGGGGATAATTTCCTGACAATGTACAGAGGGTTGGAGCCAAAGCAGGCTGTCACAGTCCTTTTGAGTTGCAAAGGCAGAGATCAGAGTCTGGGGGAGATGAGAAGGCTGAGATACACAGTGTGAGCTATGAGAAAGGAAGAGGGAGCTATGCTCAGACAGCTACAAAGAATCTACACAAAAGCTACATATACATTTATACTGGCAAACATCAGGGAATTGTAGTGAAAACGAGTAATGTTTACAAAAGCATAAAAAGTAGGAGACATAAGAGACGTGGGTTTGATCCCTGGGTCAGGAAGATCTCCTGGAGGAGGGGACCAAGTCCAGTATTCTTGCCTGGAGAATTCCATGGACAAAGGAGACTGCCAGGCTAAAATCTGTAGTTTCAAAGAATCAGACATGACTGAAGTGACTTACATGCACACTTAGGTGTTAATATGCCAAATACATACAATGTTTTTACTCTAAAAACTATAAAACATTGTTAAGACAAATCAAAGAATACTTAAATAATGGATTGGAAGGTTAATTTTGTTAAGATATCAATTTTTCTATAATTGATAAATAGATTTAAAGCAATTGCAGTCACCTAGAAGTAAATGTGCTAAAATCTATATGGGATAGCAAAGGAACTAAAATAGGCCAAACAATTTCTATAAAGAAGGACAAAGTTGCAAGTTTCACACTATCCAGTTTCAAGATTATTACAAAGCTACAGTAATCAAGACATAGATTAAACGAACATACTAGAGTCCAGAAATGCACCCATACATGCTCAATTGTATGTTCAATTGATTTTTGACAAAGGAGTTAAGAAAATTCAACTTAGAAATTATGTTGGAACAACTTGAAAGCCATATTAAAATAAATAAGAGAAAGAAAATAAACTGAGTCCACAGGTCACACACACAATTTAACTCAAAGGGAATTATAGTCTTAAATATAAAACTTTTCATAATAACATAGAGGACAATCTTTGTTACCTTGTATTAGAGCAAGATTTCTTAGATAAGACACAAAGAGCATAAACCATAAGAGAAAAAAACAGATATATTATACATCATAAAATTAAAATTAAAGCTCTTTGAAAGTTACTATGAAGAAAATTAGAAGATAAGCCACAGACTGGGATAAAAAATATCTTTAAAAAATTCATCTATTTCAAGTACATGTAAAGAACTATCACCACTCAATGGTAAACAACCAATCCAATTCAAATCAAGTGGGAAAGGGGAGTATTTTCAACAAATAGTGCCAAAATAACCACATATCTATATGGGGGAGGGTGGGGGAGGGGAGGAAATTGACTGCTATATTACAGCACACACAAAAATTAACTTGAAGTGAGTCATACTGCTGCTGCTGCTGCTAAATCGCTTCAGTCATGTCCGACTCTGTGTGACCCCAGAGACGGCAGCCCACCAGGCTCCCCTGTCCCTGGGATTCTCCAGGCAAGAATATTGGAGTGGGTTGCCATTTCTTTCTCCAATGCATGAAAGTGAAAAGTGAAAGTGAAGTGAGTCATAGACCTACCTAAATGCAAAACCTAAATCTATAAGAAACTTCTATAAGGAAACATAAGGAAAAAAATCTTTGCAACCAAAAGTAAGCAAGGATTTCAAAGCACACAAAAGAACAAACAAAATAATTTTGGTAGATTGAACTTCATCATAATTAATACCCTTTTAGACTGAACTTCATCGTAATTAATGCCAGACAGGATTATGCCCCAATCCCCAACAAAAAATCCCGTGTCTAAATCCCCAGAATGTTTGTGACTATTCTACCTTACGTGACAAAGGGAACTTTGCAGTTTCTAAATTAGGTTAACCATCAACATACCTTAAAATAGGCAGACTATCCTGAATTTCTGCATAGACAAAGTGTAGTCACATGAACCCTTAAAAGCTGAAGAGAAAAGCAGAGGGAAAAATCAGAGAAATTTGAAGCATAAGAATAATTTAATGTTGCTGGTCAGAAGATATGGATAGGACCATGTGTTAAGGAAACAGGGAACTCGGTCCTACAACCACAAGGAACTGAATTCAAATAACCTTAGTGAACTTGGAGACAGATTCTTCCCCAGGGCTTCTGGAAAGCTACACAGCCTTGCCAACACTTTGGTATTGTAAGACCCTTAGCAGAGAATCCAGCCACAAAGTGCCAAACTTATAACCTACAGATCTGAGAGTTAATAAATGGGTGATGTTTAAGGCCTCACTGTTTATGGCAATTTGCTACACAGCAATAGAAAACTAACACAGACACCATTAAGAAAGTGAAAAGACAAGCCACAGAATGGAAGAAAATATTAGCAAGACATAAGTTGAATAAAAGACCTGTATCAAGAATACATGCAGAACTCCTGCAATTACTTAATAAGAAAACAAGCAACACAATTTAAAATTTGAACTGGGCTTCCCTGTTGACTCAGTGGTAAAGAATCAGCCTGTCAGTGCAGGAGACATGGGTTTGATACCTGGTCCGGGAAGATCCCACATGCTGCAGAACAACTCAGCCTGTGTGCCACAGCTATTGAGCCTGTTCTCTGGAGCCTGCAGACGACAGCTACTGAAGCCCATGTGTCCTAGAGCTCACACTCTGCAACAAGAGAAGCCACCGTAATGAGAAATCTGTGCACCACAATTTGAGAGCAGCCCTTGATCACTGCAACTAGAGAAAACCCCATGCAGCAATGCAGACCCAGCAGAGTCAAAAATAAAATAAATAAATGAAAATTTTTAGAAAGCAACTTAAACAATATTTTATAGAGAGTTCATGAAAGACAATATATAAATGAACAAAACCATGAAAACACCTTGAACATCATGAATCATTAAGATTCATATCAAACATGCTGAGATATTGATGAATATGCATTAAAATGGCTACAGTTTAACACACGTGTATACCTGTGGTGGATTCATGTTGATCTATGGCAAAACCAATACAATATTGTAAAGTAATTAACCTCCAATTAAAAAAAAAAAAAAGACTAGCCATACCATGGATTGGAGATCATGATATAAGTGGAATAGGTATACATTACTAGTGGAAAAGAAGAAAGCACTACAGAAAACTACCATCCTGCTATTTCATTCTCAGATACTCGCCAAAGACAATTGAAAACATACAAATGTTCATACAAACACTTGTTTGCAAACATACATGGAAGATTTGTTGGTAACAGTCAAAACCAGGGGGAAAATCCAAATGCCCATTGACAGGTAAATGGATTTTAATTTTGATATTATGGTATATCTATACAATGGAGTACTACTCAGCAATTAAAAGGTAATGGATTATTGATATACACAACAAAATGGATTAATCTCAAAAGGGTGATGTTAAGAAAACCAGACCTTCCCCAAAAGTACATCATGTCAGATTGTATTTACATGAAATTCTATGATATGCAAACAGACTTACAGTGACAGAAGCAGGTCTGTGCTTGCCTGAGCATGGGGATGGAGAAAGAGAAGGATGATAAAGCAGCATGAGGAATGTTAGAGTGATGGAAATACTTATTACCTTAATTGTGATGATGGTTTAACAGGTATATACATATGTCAAACTTTATCAAACTGTATACTTTAAACATTTGCAATTATTGTACTTCAATTATGTCTCCATAAAGCAGTTTAAACAATTATATGGCCCACAAAGCACATCTTCCAGCCAGGGAGGCCTGGCTATGGTCCAGTAATTTAAATTCTCAGAACATGATAAAATTCAGAAGGACATTGAGATAATTAGGATTTTGTCAGAGTGATCCAAGTTGGGATACCTCTGAGAAGCAGGTGGGAAAGGAGGGATCTCCTCTTCCCCATCTCTATAGGTAACAAGAAAAATTAGCCTCCTAAAAAACTATTTGCCCTGGCTGATTCCCTCGACACACTTTGTCCTGAGCCACTGAACCTTAATCAGCACCAGGTGCTGCGAAGTCAGGGGGATTTCTCAAGTGCAGGACTTAGTCCTTAGGATTCTAGAAGACTATATCTGGGCCCCTGCTGTTATTAAGCATTGCCATTGAGTTTGTTAGTGGTGGCTGACAGAATTAGCTAGAGTCACATTTCAGGGACTCCCTCGGTTTAAAAGATAAAGGAAATTCCCTGAGGAATTTTCTAGCCAGCCCCAGAGTAACAAGAGGACTTTATCACATCTGGGAAAGAAACAAAATTGCTCTAATCACATCTTTTGAATTTTTTATGCCAGAGCCTACTTAGAGGCCTTTGTATCTGCTGCTTCTGCCTGGCAGGGCTAGTTTCTCAGCTCAGGGGTCCCATGAAGGCATAGCTGATTGCTGGACAGAAACCAAAGAACTGTCATTGCCAGGGGGAATCTGCCTCCCCCGATAGAAGCATCGCAGCAGAGCAAGGCAGACCAGCCTCCATCCTTCCTTCAATGTGCTTCAGCCCCAGCACAGAGAACAGCCAGCTGCAGAGATGTTGATCCTTTCTCCACTAACAGAAGCAGCACCAGCTGGGAAAACAAGAGGACTTAATCTCTTCTCTGTCCTTGGCAGCCAGATCAGCAGGTACCTCAGATAAGGGTCCTCATGTGACATTGTTCCTGTTTGCCTCAAGAAATCCTTAGTTTCCAGAAAAAGCAACTCATTGCCTCTGAAGTAGGATAACTCATTAACCTCTCACTTCGTCATTGTCCCCATCATTTTCACATTCATTTATTCAATAAATGGTTAATGGATACCTACTTTGTATAGGTCACTCAGGAATGATTGGTAGGGAACAAAATTAAAATCTAGATCTGCTAGAAATTGGAACAATGATTTCTTTACCTCATTAAGATTATAACCTTCTATCTTTGAAACACTTTCATGTGCCAGCTGTATTACAGACATGATTTGCTCCCTCATAACGCAAGGTAGGTATTATAATAAGCATTTTACACTTGGCAAAACAAAGGTTAAGGAATTCATCCAAACTCTCAGTTTAATAATTTAAAACAAATTTAGAAATATCTCAAATCCATGCAGCTTCCACTCTATCAGGCACCTCTGTCAGTTTCTCAGTCTCTTTCAAGTGATTTTTATATGGTGATGTTTCCTGATTTATAGCACTTCTGTAAACAAGTTTGTGTTATTTTCTCTAGGACATTTATTGGGGCACTAAAACAGTAAGATGACATCTGGCTGCACAGGCCTTCAGGGAATTCCCTTGGTCCATTTTTAGGTTCTCAGCCTTTAGGTTCAGAGCTCAATTTTATCCTTCATTAGAAAATAATTTTCTAAGTGCACAGGAATCTGATGTATGAGTAAGCCTTCTAATTCATTATTTTAAAAGCTAAGCATACCCAAAGAACAGAGAGGAATATTGGCTATACTGACTCATCCATTCCACAAACATTTATCATGTACTAGGTGCCAGAGTGGTTCTAGATGGTGGGGATAAAACAGAAAATATGAGCAGCAAAAGGACTGCTGTCATGGTGATTACAGTGTCAGTCCTGATAATCCAGGTTGCTGCTTGGGAGGAAAACAGTCACACAGGACATTTGGCTTTGACTAGGTAGTTTGAGACGTCTAACAGTTGAGAGCCAATTGTTTACTTTTCCATCATTTTGTGAGCTGGTTGATGTCAGTTGGTAGCTAAAAATCAACCATGATCAGTATATTTATGTCATGGAAATTGGCAGACTTCACTTTGGAGCACGTCTTTCCTCTCCCCCATGAGAGCTGGTTGGCAAAGATTTACTGGCACATCACTGAGTAGAGGAGCAGAGGATGGATACACAGACCAGAGACTGTGACCTCCTAGCATTCTAGAGCCTGCAGTGAAGTTTCCAGCTTAATAGAATACAGATGGTAATAAAAGTCTTGGGATAAATACACTACCCCAGGGCAGAGTGATGAAAGAAGAAGACTGAGAAAAGAGGTTAACACACACACCCGCACACACCCACCCGCACACCCGCATACCCACACCTCCCCCACAACAGGGGGTGGTTAGGGGAGGAGAAAGGGAAAAACAAGGGCAAGGCAGAGATTTGAACACATTGGTTTGAAGTTATCAGGAAGGAGTTTTACAAAGGAAAGTGTAATAAGGCATTTTCAGAAGGAAGTGTTTTACTTTGCTCTGTTAATCTTTTAAAATTATTGTTTACTTAGAAAGTGTCCAGGAATTTTGGTGCTTGGGATGAGGTGAATCACTGATACACTTGGACAAAGCACATTCAAAGAATAATGGGGAACAAAGTTAGATGCATAAAAGTCAAAAGTTGATGGGGGTGGAAGCACAAATAGCAAGGGTAACAAACCAGAGAGTTCAAGTTTGATGAGAAGCCCTTCCCTTCCGGAAAGGGGAGAGCTGGATAATCTTCCTCCAAGCCACTGCTTGGACCCTCGTTCCCTTGTCTTCATGCAGAAACTACCCTCTGTTAGCACATTCCATCTTTACATGGAGGATGCAGAAAGCATCAACTTTAGCTCTGCTAAGCAACCATACTCTCCTGAGATGATGGATGAGGCCCAAATCATTGAACCCAGAAGTTCAACTTATCATTTAGGGTAGGTTTTTCTATAGATGGCTAATTTCATTTCCTGCATGTTGACTTTTTCCTAGCTCTTGCCTTGGAAGGGAATCTAAATTTCATGCTTAGGGAGTACCTTGCCATTACCCATGAACATATGCTTAAAGAGAGAATATTTCCTCTGTTCATTTTTAACTCATGAAAGATGCAGCAGGCTTAGGCAGGGAGAAAGAAGAGTATGAAATTTACATGGTCTGTCTAGCAGTAGCCATCCCACGACCTTCTCAGAGGAACTGCCTCATCTCTATGTACACCAGGAGAAATGGTCATCTCTGTACCACAATACTCCACTAGCCAGGTCTCAGCTGATGAGGCCAGAGTTGGACAACCACTCAAAATCTGCACAAAGACAGTACCTGGCTGGTTAAAAAAAAAAAAAAAACTGCAATAATAAGATCCCCTCTATCTGAGACTTCCTTCTAGGGCTCTTAGCTTGTAGGAGCTAGAAACTTTCTTCTAGGACCCTTACAGTTGGAGGAGCAAGCACTGGTAAAGCAAACGAAAATAGAGAGGGCTAAGAGCAGGCAGAGGAAATCAGAGATGCAAGATGATAGAGATTAAGACCCTATTTTCACTGTCCCCAAATAATTCTCAGAGTGGGAAAGAGAAACTTGTGTTAAGGGTTCATTGCAAATGGGAGAAAAGGAGAATTAGAAACAGCAGCTAAAGTCACAGTTTGGGGGTAGAGCATTTCTGCCATAATTGAAGGGCAGCCTGATTTTCTTGCCTTTGGCAAACCAAGGGCAGCTTGGACTCCCATAAATGACCACAGGGTGCTTGCAGCTTACCTCTGTTTCTAATCATTGGTTCATTACTATAGGCAGTGTTCATATTTTAGCCCACTTGAAAGGCTGGTTTCTCTCTCCGCTACAGAGCCATAGTCTGTCCACTACCTCTGGGTTGTAACTAGAGGGATATACTGATTTGGTCTGGATAATTCCTATAAAATGTAAATATAGTTTTCTTCATTGAGAGTTCCAAACCAAGTCACAAGAATAATGTACAGACCAGAGGCACTCAGATTAGCATTTGATAAATGGGAGCTAAGTGGGGTACAAGAATTCTCTCATATAATCCTCAAATAGTACCATTGAACACCTACTATTATTATTATTTACACTTTGAGATGAAAAGAAATTAAGGCTTAGTGATGTGAATTCACTTGCCAAAGTCACCAACCAAAGGTGACAGATAAGACCCAGTTCTATTTCTGTGGTCATCATTACATCAAAGAGAGACATAATACAGAAGACCCCCCTCCCACCCAAACTGATCCAGACTGCTAGCAAAAGCAAGGCAATCAATAGTTAAAAGTTACATATTCACCAATCACACTCTTAGTAGTTATGGGCTTTGGGGAGGACAGTTGCAAAGAAAAACCTAGAAAAACCTGGATTTAAGTAAGTAAAAGATAATGTATGAGTAGATAATTTCTTTATAACATAAGGGTCCCAGGGAATATCTTCCACATATATAAATAAAAACATATGAGTCTGGGTGTGTATGTATGTGTGAATATATATTCAGACCTATTGATGGAAAAAGAGAGAAATTCACAGGTCTTATAACAATTATTGTCAGGAACAATGAGCTGGTCCTACTTAGCAGTAATTGAACAAGTTAAGATGGTAGTGTTTTCTTTGGCAAACAGAGAAGTTAGAAACTTAATTAGCAAGAAAATCTCTCATTGTGGGAGGTTGTGGGTCATACCTCCTCTCTCCAGACAAGGGCTCCACAAAAACAGTTTGTGCAGTGATGAAAATCTGGAGCTAAATAATGAAGTAGGTCTCTAGTCCTTGGGAGAGAAGCAGAGCAGCCTTTGAAAGTATCAGTTAGTGTTGACTGGAGGGAGGGAAGAGACAAAATATAAGCGTTCCTTTCACACACCGGATGTTCCCAATAAACAATCACTCATACACCAGATATTCCCAGTAAACAATCACTTTCAAGAAAGCTCAGCTTGTGTGGTCAGTAATCATTCCTGAGACTGAGGGCTTAGCAGCCACAGAAGACAACTCCTAATAGAGGCAGGGTTGTTGCTGTGGTAGGCCATTACACCACAGGTGTGCACCATCCTGGAGGAGGTTGGGGTGTTATAGACAGACAGTGACCCCTCTGGGGCAGGAGCAACAGTGAGGCATTAGCAGCCAACACTCACAGAGGCTGGTGCTGGGTGCACTGCTGTAGTCAAAGAAGTGCAAACAGGCGCAGGGAAAGGCCAGGAAATTGCTTTCGTCCTCAGCTCACTGCTGTAGCAGCTCTCAGCTAGTATATTAAATTCATTACAGGATGGGGTATTTCATTTGGTACAAACAATGGCCTGATAAGACAGAAAGGGCAGACATCATTTCTCTTCAAAAATCAAATCCTATTTTATAGAAAAGGAAATATGCCCAGATAGATGGAATAACTAGCCAAAGACAACCAAAGAGTTTGAGAAGACTTGGAACTAGAATCTAGGACATCTGACCTCAGTTCCTTGTCCATTTCTGCTACATCTCTCTGCCGCTTGCCCCTCTCATGGTGAAAAGGGAGAGAAAAGTGGTGATAGTACAATTCCAGGTTGTAGAGCAAACACATGGGAAACAGCGAACAAGGAGGAAAATTGAGCTAGTCTTGCTGGGAAGGCTTGCTGAGGGAGTCACAGCTGGGCTGGATTTAGATGGATGGAGAGAGTCTGAGAGCTTCTCAGACTCAGGGAGTCCAGAGACTATAACAATCCTGGGTACATCTGGGGTATGGCATGTGGATCATTCTGGAGAAGGGCTAGATTTGCAGAAGCATCGTTCAGCTGTGTGTATGGGTTGGGAAGAGTGGTGTAGCTCGTCTTTCCTCTCACTTATCTATGTACCCACAGCATGCCCTTTTCTAGCTTCTAAATTCAGCTGTAGTTTCTGGTTGCATTAACTCCTGAATAATTGGTCCCACATGGTGGAGAGTTGCATGAAATTGCTTTCCTCCACCAGATGAAGAGGAATAAAGTTCTTTCAAGATACAGATGCTGTGGAGCAATGGTAGGATTTTATAGAAATAAGACGGTGTAAAATAGGACAGTGTATCAAAAATGCCCCACTCTGGTTTCAAACACTCCTGAGAGGTTCCCAAGAGTCTTATGGGAAAAGACAAAGGGAAACCAATTACTACTTTCTTGTTCCTAAGACCTGGGCCACAAACTCTAAATGCAGCATGTTTTAAGAAACCTGAGTGATACCTGTGACTTAGCCTCGATATTTATGAAGCCTTTCTATCAACCTTTCCTGTAAGTACCAGTGAAATCACAGGATATAATGGCTCAATCTATTTTATGAAAATATAGAAAACTACAAGAATGCATACAAAAGAAAACTTTTTGCTGAGGGCCAGCCACCTCGTAGCAGCACAATGACCCCAATAATTAACCAAGGAAGTTCAACCAACCTGTGTTCTAGAATCTGAGCAATCAGACCACTTTCTCTCCTTCCTTGAAGAGAAGTAGGGACAGGGGTATCAATGGGAAGTTTCTGCCAATGAGAAACCACTAGGCTAAGCTAAGACACCAGGTAATTATAATAGTTCACAACATGCAGATCAGAAAAACAAACCCAAGTGGACAGCCTGGATTCCTGTTAGAAAACCAAAGGGACCCTGGCATGGTAAGTTTTGATGGGGAAGAAAGCGTTAGAGGAAAGAAGTGGATATGGGGCCTGGTATTGGGTGCTAGAAGTTTCTACACAGATATTCTGCCTATCCAAACTTTCATCCTTCTACCTACACCTTTGTTCATTTTTATTTTTAGGACTGGGTCTTGTAGTGAGTTGAAGTGGTGATCCTCCAAAAGACATAACCACACAGACTCTGTGAATGTGACAGGTTTCTTAGCTGGAAAAGGAATCTTTGCCGATATAATTAAGGATCTTTGGATGAGATTAATCACCCTAGATTAATCAGATGGACCCTAAATCCAATGACAGATGTCCATATGAGACAGAAGGGAGAACACACAAATGAGTCATGTGAAGATGGAGGAAGAGACTGGCGAGATACAGGTACAAGCCAAAGAATGCCAAGAATTGCCAGCAGGCAGCAGAATGCAGGAGAGAAACAGGAGATGAAATTCTCTTCAGGGTTTCCAGAAAGAGCCCAAACTTTGCCACACTCTGATTTTGGACTTCTGGCCCTAAAATCATGAGGGAATCCATTTCCATTGTCCTCGGTTACCTGGTGTATGATAACCTGTTAGAGCACCCCTAAGGAGAGGAATACAGCCAGTTGGGTGATGTTCCGTAGGAATATCCTTAGTAACAATGGTGTGGGTGGATGGATGAACCACTAGGATGCTACTTGCTCAGGTACCCCCAGCCATTGGAAAACAAGGTTATGAACCAGCACTGTAACCTACACCAAAAAGCAGCGGGGAGAGCTTCCATAGTTTCTCTGGAGCCAGCCATCCCACACACAAGATTCTGGCTTTGGCCCCCAGGTAGCCCTGGGGCTCCAAAATATCCCATTTAACCCAGCTCAAGCACTTCTCGGGGCCCCTGGGAAATATACTCAAATGACAGAGACGTTCTCCTTTTTGGCAAAGGTCTTTCATCAAGCAATACTGAGTGTATTTTCCATCATTCTCATATCACAATGAAGAGACAAACCCTGTTAGTGTGTGTTCACTGAGCAAGTTAAAAAAAAAAAAGCCAGATGTAAAATGCAGCAGCTTGGTATACCCAGGGACTAGCTAGGGCTTGGAGCATCCATGAATCTTAGCAGTAGCCAGCGAAGTGTAATTCAATCTTTTTAACTTCATGATATATATTCATGTCAGTGGCTTTAAGATAAGGAAAAGACTTTAGTGAAAAATGAAACTTCTGATGAATAACTTGGAGGACTGTTGAATAATATACAAATATTTCTTTCTTCACAGTCAGAGAGATGCCAAATCCTGCTGAATTTTCAGCCCTGTCACTGCCATTCTTTTCTAAGGAGAACAATTTAGGAGGAGGAAAGAAAAGAAACCTTGGCATTTGGGAAAGAGGGAGGGAGGGAGGGAGGAGGGGGAGGGGAGAGGCCAGGAGAAAAAAGGGGAGGGGAAAAAAACTCAGCATGCCATAATTGAAAGATCCTAAAAGATGCCAGAAAATTGGCACATCGTTGATAATAACCATAATAAAGTTAATGATAGGCTCCTGGAAGGCCCTCGCTTGGTCTCAGATTTTTTATAAAGAGAAGGAGCTGTTCAGCTGGCAGGCAGGGCTGTTATTTGAAATGCAGCATTCATCCTCCAAAAGCCGACCAGCCTTCTCACTGGCAGGGCCGCTTGTCTCCTTCACTGTCCCAGCCCTTGGTTTGCCTCTACAAAATTATCGCTATCTTGGCTCTTTTCTGAGACTGGACAAAAGAACAGGTGGGGTGTGGGGTCAGTGGCTGTCTTTTCTAATTGTTTTCCATTGTTTCCTATGCTAGAGAGGAGAGGCAGCTCTGGGTTGACAAATGGGCTACAGCAGGGACCCGATGGCCGAGGGGACTGAGGAACACTCCTTGGGGGTCTGAGCCTTCCTGTACTGCTTCTACCTTAGCAAGGAGCCCCTTGCGCCCTGACATGCAGGTGTCCTCAGTTCCCTCGCTCAGTCATGTCCAACTCTTTGCAACCCTATGGACTGCAGCACGCCAGGCCTCCCTGTCCATCAGTAACTCTTGGAATTTACTCAAACTCATGTCCACTGAGTCGGTGATGCCATCCAACCATCTCATCCTCTGTCGTCCCCTTCTCCTCCCACCTTCAATCTTTCCCAGCATCAGGGTCTTTTCAAATGAGTCAGTTCTTCGCATCAGGTGGCCAAAGTATTGGAGTTTCAGCTTCAGCATCAGTCCTTCCATTGAATATTCAGGACTGATTTCCTTTAGGATGGACTGGTTGGATCTCCTTGCAGTCCAAGGGACTCTCAAGAGTCTTCTCCATCACCACAGTTCAAAAGCATCAATTCTTCAGTTCTCAGCTTTCTTTACAGTCCAACTCTCACATCCATACATGACTACTGGAAAAACCATAGCTTTGACTAGACAGACCCCTGTTGGCAAAGTAATGTCTCTGCTTTTTAATATGCTGTCTAGGTTAGTCATAACTTTTCTTCCAAGAAGCAAACATCTTTTAATTTCATGGCTCCAGTCACCATCTGCAGTGATTTTTGGAGCCTAAGAAAAAAAGTCTGTCACTGTGTCCCCATCTATTTGCCATGAAGTGATGGGACCAGGAAAGCACATGTGTCCTAGGAAAGCACAGAAGGGTGAGGGTAGAGGGTATGCTCACTTAGACCCAAACCGTCATACTCTAGTTTCCTATTTCATTTTCTTCACAAGACAAAGGAGAAAACTGAGGCTTGGGAAGATAAGCATCTCACCCAAGACCACTCAGGGAGGAAAGGCAGAAGGTGGAATTGAACCAACATGTAAGCCCTTCAAAGGCTAAATCCTTCTGATAGCATCACGAGTCTGCCCCTAAATGTGGAGGCAATGTCCTAGCCATGTCTGCAGCGGGACATGATCTCTGAATTCTGAGAGCTCAGAATTCAGAAATCCACTAGATTTGGAAAACCATTATAAACATTTGATGTGACTTTCACTTCATTTTAACAAAGGGAAGTTATGTGATACACTGATCAACGCTCATAAAAAACACATACCATAAATGAAAAATTGTTTAAAGAGCAGTCTGTCTTCCACAGCTGCTGGGACTAGTTTGAACGTGCTTACCTTCCATTTGATGTCTGCTGTGGGTCACCGCATCCAGTTCCATGGCTTCTATAGATTCAGTTCTGAACCTCTAGCTGTCACCCTTGGATCAGACGGTCAGCTGGGTGCTAAATCTCAAGGAAGAATTTTGCTCCAAGTTTCCCTTTTTTTCAAAATGTCTTCTAACACTAGGCAATGCCTCCCTCAAGCTGAGTTCTTCACCTCACAGTTCACGCAGAATCTCTCACCATGTTTGATAGCCACTTAAAACCTTACTTGGTGTTGTTTGGTTCCAACATTTGTTAACAACGGCAAATTACTTACAGATGGGATGGTGCCAGCAAAATTGCTCAAAAAAAAGTTTTGTTTTTTTTTTTTTTACTTTTGTGAAAGGAATAAGACAAAAGAGTAGCACAGAGCAACATAAGAGCCCATTTCTTTTGCCAAGAATCTTGAGTAATGATTTCCTGTATCTTTTTAATACTCATTGTGAAAGACCTAAGTAATTAGTTTCTTTTTGCATTTATAGAGACCAATAAACCATTCTCTCATAGATATTATGCTACCACAAGTCTCTTGAAATTATTGTGCATCTTTGACCTATAAATGTTCTTACTTTAATTATGCTTAATAATCAGTATTGAAAAACAATCTCTTATGATTTTTTTAAAAGTGTATTAAAAAGGACTGTAATGAAATACCTGGAAATCTACTAGATCTTGAAAACTTCTATAAACATTTAATGTGATTTGTACTTTCTTTATTAAGTTATGAAGTGAACATACACTCAAAAACATTTGAAGTTCATATAGAAAATACAAACTATCCTGTGCAAATAAGGTCAACATTTTTCTAAACTTCTGACCTGTTATTTTCTAGTTGTTTTTCTAGCCAGTTTCCTACCATTCCCCCATTCCCATTCATCGTCCTGTTTTGCTACTTCCCAACTTTTAGAGCTCTATCACTTTGCTAGAGAAAGAAAGGAAAGGGAAATGCTAGATACAGAAAACTGTGAACAAAGACCAGCATATTTAATGCCTAATGTAAATGCCATTTACTTTGCTAATTCTTTCTCAGTTTTTACCACCATCCTACCTCCGGATGGCAGGATTAGCCCTCTCCATCACTCTATTAGCTCTCTCTAAACTATCAGAGCATTTTGTCCCATGAGAAAGTGCTATAGAAAATTGAATACTTACAAGAACGTAAGGAGACACGGGTTTGGAGACCTGTTAGCACCCATGGAAGTGATGGCTGCCTCTTTCAAAGGGATGCATTTGAAGGGGAGGTATGAAGCCCGCCCATTGTTAAAAAGCCTACCAAGATCTGAGTTCCACCAGACTTGAAGCTTTTCCTCCCCCTACCTGCCCTCCCTATCGCCTGAATGAGGCTCCGACTTGATCAGTAGGCAACCAACATGCCACTAATTAGGAGGCATGAGGCGTAGCAGAGGATGATTAGCTCGTGATGAGCACATGCTGCCTAGAGTTGTCTTGTTACCATTATAAATAGATTAGAAATCTGGGGAGCATCTGTATTCTCCCCTCACAGAGGAGAATCTGAAATTGACAGGTTGAAATGAGAATGTGTCAACGAGAGCTTTGTAATTGACAAAGATTAACTTTATTTCTCTCACCTCATCTCTCTCCTCTTCTTCTCTTGGCACCCCACCCTCAGAATATCCCAGCTGCCAGTGGAAGACACCCAGCAATTCTCTAATTGAACCATAAGATTTTGGAAGGTCAGTGTAAGAAAACCATTCTGGCGTTCCAAGGACCAGGTGTGTTGTTTATAGAGACAATTATGTGCTTCCCAGGTGATTCTACCTGGAAACCAAGAAAGGCAGATTAGTGACAAGAAAAACAATTCTGTTCTGTCTCTGTTGCCGCTGCACAGCCTCCTTTCTCTTCGTATCCACCATGCTTGAACACACTCTTAACGATAGCCAGTCCTGGACCAAGGGCAGTGACAACCCTGCAACTTAAAAAAAAAATCACAACGTGGAAGTTGTAAGTTAAGTTTTATTTGGAGTAAAATGAGGATGTTAGCCTGGGAGACAGCATCTCAGATACCTCTGAGAAACTTCTCCAAAGAGACAGGGGAAGGTTAGTATGTTCATGACTTTGGCAAAGGGGGAGGACGGGCACTCAAGCACACATTTTTTTTTTTTTTTTTTTTGCAGGGGTTTTCTGCTCATCACAAGGATCAGTCATTACCATGAAGGATTTTAGTGATTTTTTAGATATGAGGCAATATAAGAATTGGGCTCGCAAAATCAGCTCCTGAAAATATCTAACTATCTGAAGACCTGTTCTGCCAGGTTTTCCCAGAGCACAGACAACCTCATTTCTGCTCTCCACCCTGGACTCCTTTCAGGGGGTGTTGTAGGCCAGCAGCTGCAGCAGCACATGATTTAATCCTTGTAGAGATAAATGGCAAGCACCCAGGGCAAGTGCCAATTAATAGCCAACAACCCTTTGCAAAAGAGAATAAGCAAGAGAAGACCTTGTTGTGTAAGAAGAGGCTTCTAGGAGAGGCTCCAGGAGAAGAACCAGGGCTTTCTTGGTGCAGCGAAACCCCTGGAGTCCAGCAGCCTTCAGCACACGGGGCACTCTGCCACAGACATTTCAGCGGAAGTTTCTGTTCTTCATGGACTGGACCACATGCTTTCTCAGGAGCAAATCACTGGAGGCCCCACTGTCTCTAGTTCATTTCCAGTGGCTGCAAACAGCACCATTCCCCAGAGACTAAGCTATAATGACAGATGGCATGTGTGCCTGTCATGATCTATTTTCTTCCATCTTTGCTGACATTTGGGGAAGAATCTCTCTTGTGCTCACTCTCTGAAAGAGCTCTTCTTAAGCTGTGACCAGAGTCAAAGGCAAGAAACCATTTCTTTGGTATGTCCATTTATATAAAAGGTATTTTTTTTTACAGATAATTGTTTTATCTGATTATTTGTCAATGCATGGAGATAAACTCAATCAGTGACCCTCAGAGAGGCTTCGAGGGACACCAGGACCTAGAAATGTAGATCACAAAAGCTTTGTATGAGAAGAGAATGTAAATAAGAAGCAAGTTATGTTATAAAGGTTGGAGTCAAAACCACAAACAAGCATGGCCAAACGGTTTATCTCCAGTAGAGTGGCTCTCTGCAGGGCATCATTGCATTCTGCAAGTCTGAGCATAGCTCAGGACCTGAAAACCTCCAGTCTTCAGTTTTATGAGGCGTTTCTGACAGTCCTGATTGGAAATGTCCATTTCTTGTCCCCACCATATAGTCCAAGTAAAATTAGATCAGTTATATTAACAGCAATAACAAAAAGCAATAAAATAAGCAGTGACTTTAGGGATCAAGGTATAAATAATGGATTTTAACCAAAAATCTCTTCCTTTCAGCTGGGGATGATGACAGGTCAAGTAATTCTGAATTCTTTCTCTAGCAGAATGGCTCTTGGCAAGAGAATGGTCATTAACTTTTATAACTTGAGGCCAGGAAGGACAGAGGAGAAGGATCTAGGACAATACAACTAGAGCTTCTCAGATTCAATTATTTTCTGCTAAGGTCCAGTTATTTCAGGTGGGTTTACTCCAATTATTGGTTCCCTGATGGCTCAGTGGTAAAGAACCCTGCTGTCAAACAGGAGTTGTAGGTTTGATCCCTGGGTCAGTAAGATCCCCTGGAGAAGGAAATGGTAACCCACTCCAGTATTCTTGCTGGAAAATCCTACGGACAGAGGAGCCTAGAGGGCTATAGTTCATGGGGTTTGTAAAGAGTCAGACATGACTTAACGACTCTGCATGAGCACTCCAATCATTCTATTTGATCACTGTTCCAGCACTTCGAGGTAGACGTCATTATTGTCAATTTATAGACAGGGAAACCAGACTCCAATGATGTCATTGTACCCCTCCAGGTCTGAGATAATTTAAAAGCAGAGCTGTCAAGTTGGTTTTTGTGGGTTTTGTTTTTTTTTTGAGATTTTGAGTCTCTGAATAAATTAAACACTGGCAGAGACTCTCCTGTTTTGTATACAATATCCCATTGGTTTCTCTTTGAATGAACTGATATTTCATAATGATAATATGGTCTGAAAACACAGAGGCAAAGAGCAATTTAACTCTGCTACTGTAAAGTTAATGGTAAAGAAGCTAAGCTTAAGGACCTGGTGATGCAGATACTTTGGGAGGTAATTGTTGGGCCACATCTGGTCCCCTTTGGCTGTAACATTGGACTGGACAAGAGAATTTGGCAGGATCTGGTATGTGTGTCAGGATGAGGCATTCTCACTGCTTATGTTTGCTCTCTGGCCATCTGAACAAAGCCAAATGTTCTGAAAGGCAAGCAGCAGGGTGTGTGAAGCTGGAGCCTGGTAGCTGTCTGTTGAGCAGCCTTACTTCAGTCCAGTGAGGGAAGCAAGGACATCAGGCCTTAGGCTGCTAAACAGGTGGGTCAGCAGGGAGATGGCAAGTGGAGATGAGCCTTTGAATGATGAGCCCACCTGGGAAGTCAGATTCTAAAGCATTCTGTACATTATGAACATGGGGGCCATACTGCATACCCAATTAGACTCTCTGCTGACTCTCAACAAGGGCAGTCGGATCAGTTCTGCATTTGCTGAGGAGGTATGTGATAGAAATAATACTGTCCTACAATAAGGAGGATATGGATTCTATCTTCAGCTCTGCACTAATCTGTATTGTAGCCTTAGAGCAGTCACTTTCCTCTCTGAGTCTCAGTTTATCCCTCTACAGAAGAAGCGAGTTCACCTAAGCACTCCTAAGCACCAGTCTCTTGATAACTGTGGAATTGGCAGTGTGCTTTTCACATCTGTGGAAATCAAAACTATACAATGAGGCAGACCATAAGGTGTTTTCCTTTTACAAATGTAGAAATTGTGGTCTAGAATGACTTGCTGACTGTCAGAGCTCTTCTAATTCCAGGCTTACTATTTGTTGCAGGGCACAATCCATCACCACCCTGACTCAGTGTGATTTGCTTTAGGTAACTCAATCAGGGAACTTGCCCAGGGTTGCAGCTGTTGCCCAGGAGAAAATGAGCAAATTTGGAAACTGTTCTCACTTCTATAGGTCAAGATGCCTTGTGTCATGGTAACAGGGGCTAGGGGAGGTGACTTTTATCCCAGTGACTCTTACTCTCGCTAAGCTATTTTAGTGGTAGACAGAGCAGTGATTCTCGAACTTCAGTGCTCATCAGGATCCTCAGAGAATCGGCTTATGGTGCTGATTCTGGGGCTCTGGCTCCAGAAGACTTCTGTAGGCTTACTTTTCTGGCCTGTAACTGCCTTAGAGAAGACAGTTCCCATGCACGGAGAACATTCACCACCAGTGAGACATCCTGCATAGAACTCGCTACAAAGCCAGTCACACTCTCTGCCATCTGCCTTTCTCTGTCTACCACCGAGCAATCTGCCCAGGCCCATGCTGGTGGTGGGTATGGAGGCTATATTCTTAGCATGACTTTGCTCAGATGAACCAGTTGACTCATTCCATTTTACCACTGTATTTCATTGTCATCCTCTTGAATCTGGTGAGGCAATTTCATCAGCCAGGACATAAAATTAACATGGAAAGAACTCAGATCTCATGGAAAGCAAAAGCCAATTCACTTAGGAAATTCTCCTTTGACTTAGGATAGGACTATTAGACACCCCACATTATTGGAGAAGTTCAAAACCATTAAAAATCCCTTAAAGATGGGGGCCACTTTATGTTATGAACTACTGAAGTTAGACCCCAAAACACCACTTCTTTAGAGGTACATAAATGACAGTCTCAATATCTGTAATTTTTTAAAGGTGTGTATAACTCAAGAAAAGTTATAGCAAGAAAATACATAATTTTAAAATGCATTCACAGAGCAAGAGAAAACCATCTTTGTTTTATCCTACATCTTCAAGTGAGTTCAGAAAATACAATTCCAGGATAGTCACTTATATCCAAAATATGGGCTACTATTGACCAAAGCTTCTGGTTTTGTGGGTTTCTGGGATCCATGGAAATTTATCACATATTTTGAATACTAAAACATTAAAACATCTAACTATAGCCCTTATTCTAGGTTTTGGTTCACTCCTTACTACCTAATATGCAAGAGAGCCCCTCATTCCGCCTTCCAAATTCCTCACTCAGTGTGGGAAAGAGATTTGTTGCTAGTTTGATGCATCAATCAGAATTTTAAAAAAGGTTTTAATAAGGGATATATAACTTACTTCATTCTGTATAACAGACTCTAGATCCATCCACATATCTACAAATGACCCAACTGCATTCTTTTTATGGCTGAGTAATATTCCATTGTATATATGCACCACGTCTTCTTTATCCACTCATCTGCTGATGGGTATTCAGGTTGCTTCCCTGTCCTGGCTGTTATCAACACTGCTGCAGTGAATACGGATGCCTGCGTTCCGTGGTGACCTAGATGGGTGGGCGGGAGGGCCAAGAGGGAGGGGATAGATATAGACATACATAGCTAATTTATTCCTTTGTACAACATCGTAAAGCAACTATACTCCAATTTTTTAAAAAATAAAAAGGATATATATCTTGTTGGTTTCCTCTCCTCTTTTCATTACTCTTGCTGAAATCTTTCAGACCTGAGGTGGAATCCCACCTCTGCTACTTACTGGGAGCTCGTGTCAGATGCAAAGGCCTTGGGATTTTAAGACTTCTGCTCAAAAGTCCTGGCCACAAATATTTGGGATGGGAAACTTGGATCCTGATTCGAATGGGCCATCTAGTGAAAGCTCCCCATGGGGGTCACAGAAAATGAATAGGTAGACTAAATTGAACTATTGTTCTCAGTTCTTCTTACCCTCCCTAGATTGGAATTGTATGTCCACACCTTTTGTCATGTAATTCAGTAACGCCTCGCACCAGTGTCTATTTCCCTAGCCTCTTAATATTGAACATGGCTGTATGGTTTTCCTTAATTAATGGAAGGTCAGTGACAGTAATAGAGGGGCCATTTTGAGCCAAGGCCTTAGAGGATAGTGTATGCTGCTGGTCTCACTTGGAATTCTGTGATCTACCATGAAAATAACATCCTGGGGGGGCTGCTGGTCTCAGAATGATAAGCAGAGTTGAACCAACTGAAGGGTGCATTCAGGAGAGCCTGGTCAACCCCAAGTGAGCTCAGCCAAGTCACAGCCAACCTGAAGACTCACAAGCAAAGCATCAACATCTGTTCTTACATACTTGTCAGATTCTTTTACCCATGGAGAATTATTGCAGCAATAGTTGACTGATACAATAGATCAAGACAACTGCCCAAAGAGAGAACTCTCAGCCAGGTATATAGCTTTGATGTACAAAAATACATTTATTTTCAACAATTTCAAAACCACTGTCTTTTTTTTTTTACAGTAGAAATATTCAAATGGAACAATAAAACCAAGAACAGTATATGTACATATACTGTATATATAGATATGACTCATGCATTTGTATTCCAGTGTTTAGTACAAGTATTGCAATTGTCTGCCCCATTTAACCCTTGAAATGAGAAAGCAGGATCTTTAGAAATAGTCCTAATTCTATGCTGTAGCCAGTCCAATTTCTCGAGGTCACATTCTCTCAATGTCTCACAGAGAAGGATGTGAACAATATCCCACAAAAATGGACAGGTACAAAATTTAGCCTCTCCTCCCATAGATATATACAGTACACCTTTTCTTTAAAACAAGTGTGCTCAAGCTGAGTCCAAAATAAAACAATGCTACAGCATGGTTTCAAGCAACCCTCATAAAAAGAACTGGCATGTGAAATGTGTGAAGGGGCTGGGGTGCGGGAAAACACTGGCTTTGAAAGTTACTCGCCCCAGATGCAAGAACTATCTTAAGAGAACTGAAGGCAGACATTTGACTTTAAGGAAGTTGTTGTGTACATCTGACAAGCAAGTAGCACAGCTTTGCTAAAATCAACTTTGACTAAGATCGTGAAAGGCTAGACCCCTATTTACCTGCAGGGTTTGCACGGTCACACGATTCTACTAGTGCTGGCTCCCTTCCCACCTCTAACTTCTCCCAGGCTGAGGCACTCACTGGACTCAACCTAGTGCCTAAGGGATTTTTCTGAGTTACGAATGGCCAGAGAATTCCCTGTAAGCATTATACAATTCTAAGGAATCCAACCAGAAAACAGGATGCCTTTTTTTTTTTTTTTTTTTTTTAGATCCATTGCCTGGCTTCTTTAGAGAAAACCTCAGACTGATAACTATCCTCAACCTCATTCTTCTGGAGGGGAAGCCTTGTTTGCCCATCTGGGTTTCAGATTGAAGTCTCTAGTGGACTTCATCTTGCAACTTCTTCCACATCACAAATGGGACCAAAAACTCACATGTTCTACGATGCCACTCTTGTCCTCCCTTTACCAGTTGTTTGTTTCAAAGAAGTACTCCCCCTCCCCACTTCATATATAGAAATAGAAACCAGTGATGGCAGGGACACAGAGATGCAAGAGTTAAGTGCGACAGACAACTGGGGAGCACCCAGAACCCAACACATCAAGCAGGCCTGGGGGTGGGTCAGCTCCGAAGCTGAGTGCATAAGCCAACAGACGCGTCTTTCTTTTTTCAGTTTTCTTTTTTACTAAACATTAAATTATTTCTTAGGAAATAAAAAGCTATTTACATTGTAATTATATACAATAAGCCATCTGCAGCCTCGCAATGGACATGCATGAGGCAGGGTCTCTTCTGACAGGTGTGTACTTTCTGCAGACACGCTCACTCCCCACCAACCTACCTTCTGCAGATCTAACTGGGAAATGGTTTCTGTTTTAGGTGGGTGTGCTGGGAGGGAGGAGCTGGGTACTGGTGGTTTGGTGTTGTACGGGGCAGGGAGAGGACGGGAGGTTAGTGGAAAACCAACCCAACTTAAAAACATGAAAAGACAGATCACAGGGGAAACAAGATTTCTTGCACTATAAATGGCAGAATGAAGTAAGAAAGCCATGGGAAGATGCATCCTTTGCCCTTAGCACAAAAACAGCCATTTATTCTTCGTGGCTCATAATCAGCTAAGTATGCTTTGCCTCCCAAAGCTAAGCATCTGCCTGCTGTTCATGGGGCCCTTGGTAAACAATAAGTAAAAAAGACACTTTCATTTTTCCATAATAAGAGTAATAGGAATCATCAAAAATAAAAAGTCAGAAAGATGGTTAACCACACGGCTTGCTGGCATTAAACACTAGTGCAGTTGGGGATCTCCTTTGTGCTTTCACTGTTTGCGATGGTGGCAATTCCTCCTGCAGGGGAGAGAAGACAAAGGAAGGTAAGGATGTGCATGTCACAGGAGGATGGATCTTTGCTTTGAATGTGAAGTCACTCAGTCATGTCTGACTCTTTTTGACCCCATGGACTGTAGCCTACCAGGCTCCTCTGTCCATGGGATTTTCCAGGCAAGAGTACTGGAGTGGGTTGCCATTTCCTTCCCCAAGGGATCTTCCCAACCCAGGGACTGAACCCAGGTCTCCCGCATCACAGACAGATGGTTTACCATCTGAGCCACCAGGGAAGTCCAATACCAAGCCACCTTGCTGTGTGTTTATCAAACAGGGCAGCTGGGTGGTCTATCCTATCAGTTCACTGCCTTATCTAATCTGTGTTTAGTGTTTGCCCTCTCCCACACCAGCACACAAGGTAGCATCAATACCTTGCCATCTTATACTCTTGTCATTCAACAGTACTAGCCAATAGGATGGAGAAGGCGATGGCACCCCAGTCCAGTACTCTTGCCTGGAAAATCCCATGGGCGGAGGAGCCTGGTAGGCTGCAGTCCACGGGGTCGCGAGGAGTCGGATGCGACTGAGCAACTTCCCTTTCACTTTTCACTTTCATGCATTGGAGAAGGAAATGGCAACCCACTCCAGTGTTCTTGCCTGGAGAATCCCAGGGATGGGGGGGCCTGGTGGGCTGCCGTCTATGGGGTCACACAGAGATGGACACGACTGAAGTGACTTAGCAGCAGCAGCAGCAGCCAATAGGAATTGAACACTTATTATGTGGCAGGCACTGTGCTAATGACCTATGCCACTTTATGATCACGACAATCTTATAAGGCAGGTAATGTTATTCCCATTTCACAGATGAGGAATATGAGGCACAGAGAGACCACAGAACTAGCAGATTGACAGAGCAAGAAAATGAATCCAGGGCTCTCTGATGGCAGACTCCCTATTTGTGTGATTATTAGGATGCATAATGCTTTTGCCTTAAAGGAAAAAAAGAAAAGTCCAATAGTAATGGATAGTTGGCCTCAGCCCTCTCTCACTCAGACTCCAGCACTTTGGATCTTGATTGACTTTTTTTTATTTTATTTTATTTTATTTTTATTTTGTTTTATTTATTTATTTATTTTAATTTTTATTTTTACTTTATTTTACTTTACAATATTGTATTGGTTTTGCCATACATTGACATGAATCCACCACGGGTGTACATGCATTCCCAAACATGAACCCCCCTCCCACATCCCTCCCCATAACATCTCTCTGGGTCATCCCCGTGCACCAGCCCCAAGCATCCTGTATCCTGCATTGGACATAGACTGGCGATTCATTTCTTACATGACAGTGTACATGTTTCAATGCTATTCTCCCAAATCATCCCACCCTCTCCCTCTCCCTCAGAGTCCAAAAGTCCGCTCTACACATCTGTGTCTCTTCTGCTGACTTTTAAGAGAAAAAGTTCTGCTGATTTCATGTGGTCAGAGGAGGCAGACGCTGTAAAACCTGATTATGTCAGGTTTTATGTCACTGAGGCAACTGATTGTTTTCCCCACCCTCCAGACTAGCTCTACCTGAAGGATAGGCCACGTGGGCTGGCTGACTCAGTGTCTGGAAGACAGAGGAAGCAGGAGCTTGGGGATTCCAGCACACATACCTATGACCCGGGTGTCCAGCTCTTTGTCCAGCAGTTCCTCGGGCTCGGTGAAGTCACTGAGTGTGATTTTGGGGGCGTTTTCACTTTGGCTCACTGACCCAATCATCTCCTGCTCCTTGTCATGTTGGACTTGAGCATAGAAGTTGATCCAGGGTATTTTCCTACATGGGACAGGAACAAAATCAGATTAGAATCACAGGGCATGCCACACTGAGGCAATTGGAAATCCTGGGTGATAACGGGGAGGAGGAAGCTACAGGATCAAAGTCAGGGAAAGGGGCTGGCCACCCAGATACTGTCTTCACGAAGTCAAAGAACACAAGGAGGGACCCAGATGCCCAGGGGAACTGTAAACCACAGAACTCCCCAAGGAATTCACCTTTTTCTGGGGCAAAACCAGCAAGTGTAAAGAGAAGGGCAATACTATTGACCAGCTGTGCATTAAAACCCTTAAAATATTTACCAGTTATCACATTTATAAAGGAGCTGAACTTTGAGACTATGAGGTGGCATCATAGTGAAAAGACAGCTTTTTCTAAGTTTACATCCATTTAATTAACTCACATTGGTTTCGTTTATAAATAGGAGAGGAGATAAAAGACTTATAGCCACTGCTACCATTTTCAGAACACCATCCATGGACCAAGTATCGTAAATACTTCCATAGTCAGTTTCCTCATCTGTTCAACAGGAATAACAATAGCTTTCTCTTAGGATTGTGGAAAGGATTAAGGCAAGGATTGCTCTTCTCTGTTCAGTCACTAAGTCATGTCCAACTCTTTGCAACCCTATGGACTGCAGCACGCCAGGGTTCCCTGTCCTTCACTATCTCCCAGAGTTCGCTCAAACTCATGTCCATTGAGTCAGTGATGCTATCTAAGGTAAGGATTAAGAGAAGTAACTTCCTTCAAAGACACCAAAGTAGTAGGTTTGTAAACAAGGCAGACAGACTCGAGTTTGAAGAAGCAGGAAGCTTAAGACTGAAATCTTACAGGAGTACTTATCTCCTGACTCATCTCTCTTATTTCCTGACCCACTGTGCACCAGCTTCTGTAGCCTCCTTTGATTTCTTCTAATCCCACACTCCTTAAACTTCAATGTGCTTATGCCTCACCAGGTTCCTATTAAAATGCATTTGTTGCTCTAGAGGTCTGAACAGGAGGGGTTGAAATTCTACATTTCTGCCTAGTTCCCAGCTGGGTGATGCCGCTAGTCTGAAACCCAATCTTTGAGTTTCAAGATTCTAATACATCAGGCTCGTCCCCACCTAGGGGACCTTGAATAAACTGTTCCCTCTGTAACACACCTTCTACTCTTTTTGTGATAGTGTCTTTCTTGCCCATCAGAATTTGGCTTATAGGCCACTCTGAGAGGCCTCTCCTGACCACTCAAACTCTCCCACCATAAATGTGTAATAACGGGATGGTGTCTGTGAAAGAAAAGAATAGGGTGTTGGTTTAGGGTGATGGAATAGGCCATGTGTGTGGACTTCTTTTCTGTCTTTCTCTCCCACTAACGTCCCATGTCTGCAAGGTCAACATTTTCCATTTCCAATGCTATACACTTAACATAGTGCTTGGGATGTGGTTTATATTCAGTAAGTATTTGTTGAATAAATAGATAAATGGCCTCAAAGCTAATGCTCTATTTTCATTTATTATGCCCTCTAACAAAAAGACCACACTTCTATCTTAGAATTTTACAGGTAGAAGAGCCCTGTCTTACCTCATTAAATGGTGGGGAAATTGGCCTGAAGTTCAGACATTTTCATGAAGTTAATTACTGGCATAGATGTTATTAAAACTCAAGGCATATGACACCCATCTGAATACAGAACATTCTGTGAAAGTGTGAAGCAGAATCACTCTGTTGACCTAGTGCCAACCAGTTGTATTTTTAAGCATCTACATTCCCTTCCCTGCTTCAACCCCACAACAAAGTAGAATGTGGGCATTTAATAAGGTCTTCTGTAGCTAATTTGGAAAGCCCTCAAAATATGTTTGAAACATAGACAGTTTCTATCTTTCATTGACATCCAATCTTCATGTTTTTAATGGCTGCTTTCCATACATTAAGGGAGGTGTCCCTTGACTCCTACTGGTCTAAACTAGCTTAATATAATTTAAAAGAACCTTAAATGAATAGATTATGTGTGAGGCAGCAAACTACAGGCTTTCCTAATGTGAGTAATTAAAATTTCATGCTAGCCCTTACTTTCTTCTTATCTAAATAGAAAGGCAGCCTAATGACTTAGATTTCTTCTAATCATAAAAGTACATATTACTTATGAATGTTGGGATCAACTGTAATATTTATTAGGTGCTGGGGCAGTCAAACCACTCCTGATCACACAAGTCTGGGTACTTCAGAGCTTCAGCCAGAGATCACTGTCTCCCCCTTCCTGCTTTTTTAATGATTGATACCTGTGAGAATTTGGATATACTTGCCCTTATAAAGATTGCTTACCTTATTTGCCTCTCTGAAAACACACTTTTTTTCAATATTTTTAATAGCTGATTGGAAGAGAATTAATTTTATGTCACAATTGGCAGCATTTAATTTTTTTTTTCAAATTGCTGTTTATTTTTTAACACATCCACCTGTAAGACTTTCGAGACTATAAGTCAAGACTAAACCCCACTTTGCAGAAAAGAAAGGTGGGAAATGAAGTTTAGAGGCACGTCCTGAGCTATACATTCATATAAGTTTTAATAAGAGGATCTTAATAAGAGGAGTAAGATGGATCAATCCAAATCATCTATATAAATTTCAGCTTTTGTTTGTTCCAACTATGAGTAAGTGTTAGAAGCTTGTGAGAAGAATTTAGAAGAAGCAGAGTAGGCTTCACACTATCATGAAAGCCTTACTGGAAAAAAAAGACTAGAAAATACAACAACCCAAAAGTTTTCTTGGACAATAAGAAAAAAACAAATCTACAGTCTAGAAAGAAGGTGTTATTAGGCAGAATTTTCAGAAAATCACAAAATGATTTTTTATTATATTGCCAAAGATATCACAAAATAGCAGTCACTATCCAAGAATAAGATCAAATATAGTCCCTTAACAGAGGAAGGAGAAAAGAGTTACTATGATCTCCAAGATTCCTTTAAATAATTCAATTCCCCTTTTATTAAGTGACCACTTAGGATGCTGAGATTGTAGACAATGCCTGGTACAGAGCAGGCATTCAATAAATGTTTGCTGAATGAATTATTGGCTTAATGAATTAATGTTGGAGATGGCAGAGAGAAAGTTTGGGGTCTGAAAACAGAGCCTGGTGAGTGATCTTGAAACAGAAAGAGAATGACACTTCCCCTAGCATATGCTGTCCAAGTGTCTGCTAGTCAGCTATAGCTATTTAACTTTAAATTAATTAAAGTTAAGTAAAACTGAAAATTCCATTTTTTCACCATACCAGTGGCTACTGTATCGGGCAGTAGAGATCATGAAGAATTTTCATCATTGCAGGAAGTTCTATTGGACAGAGATGAAAGAAGCAAAGGAGACTCTGGGAACCATGGATAAGAACCTGACCTTTACTTGCTGGCAGGCCAGGTACCCTCCATATAGCCATCATTGGAGTTCCAGGTGGGTAGTGAGAGGGAAAGGAAAACAAAGAAATAAAGGGAGATCCAATAGGACCTCAGCCAACAGGCTTGGGCACTGGAAGAAAAGCTTCCAGAAAAAGTGACTAGAAAAGAAAAGTTAACTGATAACTGGTTACACTTAACTGACTCATATTGTTTATCCATTTTAACTAGTATTTGTTTCCTGTATCCTAATTCACTGCCAGGGACATAGAAAGGGTTGACTGGTATTTAAGAAAGGGTTGGCTGGTATTTAATTATTCTATAGAGGCAGAATAATTCAGAAATGCTATTACCTGGCATAGATTCAAGTATTAAAGTCTGCACATTAAGAGATAGCTACATTAATAAGTTGGCTGTCTGGTGGCTCAGACAGTAAAGCGTCTGCTTATAATGTGGGAGACCCGGGTTTGATCCCTGGGTCAGGAAGATCCTCTGGAGAAGGAAATGGCACCCCACTCCAGTACTCTTGCTTGGAAAATCCCATGGATGGAGGAGCCTGGTGGGCTACAGTCCATGGGGTTGCAAAGAGTCGGACACGACTGAGTGACTTCACTTCACTCACAAGAGAGGAGAAAGTTTTCTTAAGTCACAGGATACCTCTGGCCTTAATTTAGAGACACCTGACACAAATACCTCTTTGCAGGACTTCTACTGGCCCCTGTTCTCAGCAAACGTGGAGTTCTAGGAGCCAGAAGGTGATAAATCTGGTTTAGCTGATCCTGAAGCCTCAGCAACCACCAGGCATCCCCCAAACCAAATCTCTGAATGAATGAAACTGTGCTTTGTATGTAACTGAAGTATCTCCATAAATGGGTATTGCTCTGACCAGGCCATCTCTATTAATATATTGAATCTTTGCTAATTGGATAAGAAGGATTTTCCCTTCTTCAAATAGAACATGGTAGGTGGGTTGATACATCATGGTCCAAGAGGACATGAACCCAAGCATTAGTCTATATACTGAAAGGGACGGTAAAACCCACTTTGTCCTTCTAATGGAGAGTGTTGAAGGATTCCTGCTGTTTGGCCAGTGCTTAGATGTACACTGAGTAAAACTTATTATATATATATATTTTAAGCCTGAGAAATCCACTAGCAGGAAGCTGACAGGGGCTGGAGGAAGGGAAGGTAGAGTGAAGCATGTTTACCACTGATCTCTTCTAAAAGCTTTAGCTTCAGAGTTTAGAAAACTTCCAAAGCTATAGTTTCAAAATTCATCTGACAATAATAATGATACTTTTACTTTACACAGACTTCCTGTGATGCACCTTTCTATGCCACTGATACATATGAGCCTACTTTGTGCCAGTTTGTGACACAGAGTCACCTTCTGGAGGCACACTGTTATTCAAAATAGCTTAGCTTTCAGGATTTTTTTTTTAAAAATCATGAAATTATAAAAATATAAATTATAAAATTTTTCATGAAAAATCATGAAATCTAGTACATATTATGTACTAGATATAGATATTTTTGCCTTGAAAACATGTAGCAAACCTATAAAGTATTATTGCTTTTCCATTTCACACATGAGGAAATGAAGGCTTAGTTAGAGAGGCAGATTCAACTGCCTAAGGCTGCAAGCGCTAAAATAAAACTGAGTCTGTCTGATTTTGAGTTCACGCTCTTAACCAGTATATGCTTTGTCGATGCATTACATTATGTAAATAACAGTACAGAATTATTGATTTCAATTTCATGTTTTTAATGAGTATCCTATTATATCACCCCTCCTCTGGTCTTCAAATATAAATTTTGAATACATGTGGGGTTTGGTTTTTCTGATCTATTTACCTTTAGAAATAGGGAAAATAGGGAGGAGGATTAAAAAATGTATACTTCTGCGTGCAAATTTATACAGAGATACTGGATAATAACCACTATACAAGTGTGCATGTGTATGTGTGTAACCAGATTTCAGCTATATTTTCTCTGTTTAACATCTGAAGTGGGGCAGTGGTAAAGAATCCACCTGCCGATACAGGAGGTCCAAGAAACATGGGTTCGATCCCTGGGCCAGGAAGATGGCCTGGAGTATGGACGGAGGTTCATGACATTATACAGAAGACGGGGAGCAAGACCATCCCCAAGAAAAAGAAATGCAAAAAAGTGAAATGGCTGTCTGAGGAGGCCTTATAAATAGCTGTGAAAAGAAGAGAGGTGAAAAGCAAAGGAGAAAAGGAAAGATATACAAACTGAATGCAGAGTTCCAAAGAATATCAAGGAGAGATAAGAAAGCCTTCCTCACTGATCAGTGCAAAGAAACAGAAGAAAACAACAGAATGGGAAAGACTAGAGATCTCTTCAAGAAAATTAGAGATACCAAGGGAACATTTAATGCAAAGATGGGCTCAATAAAGGACACAAATGGTATGGACCTAACAGAAGCAGAAGATATTAAGAAGAGGTGGCAAGAATACACAGAAGAACTGTACAAAAAAGATCTTCATGACCCAGATAATCACGATGGTGTGATCACTCATCTAGAGCCAGACATCCTGGAATGTGAAGTCAAGTGGGCCTTAGAAAGCATCACTATGAACAAAGCTACTGGAGATGATGTAATTCCAGTGGAGCTATTTCAAATTCTGAAAGATGATGCTGTGAAAGTGCTGCACTCAATATGCCAGCAAATTTGGTAAACTCAGCAGTGGCCACAGGACTTGAAAAGGGCAGTTTTTATTCTAATCCCAAAGAAAGGCAATGCCAAAGAATGTTCAAACTACCCCACAATTGCACTCATCTCACATGCTAGTAAAGTAATGCTCAAAATTCTCCAAGCCACACTTCAACAATACATGAACTGTGAACTTCCAGATATTCAAGCTGGATTTAGAAAAGACAGAGGAACCAGAGATCAAATTGCCAACATCTGTTGGATCATCGAAAAAGCAAGAGAATTCCAGAAAAACATCTATATCTGCTTTATTGACTACATCAAAGCCTTAACTGTGTGGATCACAATTAACTGTGGAAAATTCTTCAAGAGATGGGGATACCAGAGCACCTGACCCGCCTCTTGAGAAATCTGTATGCAGGTCAGGAAGCAACAGTTAGAAGTGGACATGGAACAACAGACTGATTCCAGATAGGAAAAGGAGTACGTCAAGGCTGTATATTGTCACCCTGCTTATTTAACTTATATGCAGAATACATCATGAGAAATGCTGGGCTGGAAGAAGCACAAGCTGGAATCAAGTTTGCCGGGAGAAATATCAATAACCTCAGATATGCAGATGACACCACCCTGTGGCAGAAGTGAAGAGGAACTAAAAAGCCTCTTGATGAAAGCGAAAGAGGAGAGTGAAAAGGTTGGCTTAAAGCTCAACATTCAGAAAACTAAGATCATGGCATCTGGTCCTATCACTTCATGGCAAATAGATGGGGAAACAGTGGAAACAGTGGTTGACTTTATTTTGGGGGGCTCCAGAATCACTGCAGATGGTGATTGCAGCCATGAAAGTAAAACACACTTGCTCCTTGGAAGAAAAGTTATGACCAACCTAGACAGCATATTAAAAGGTAGAGATATTACTTTATCAACAAAGGTTCATCTAGTCAAGGCTATGGTTTTTCTAGTAGTCATGTATGGATGTGAGAATTGGACTATAAAGAAAGCTAAGCGCTGAAGAATTGATGCTTTTGAACTGTGGTGTTGGAGAAGACTCTTGAGAGTCCCTTGTACTGCAAGGAGATCCACCCAGTCCATCCTAAAGGGAATCAGTCCTAAATATTCATTGGAAGGACTGATGTTGAAGCTGAAATTCCAATACTTTGGCCACCTGATGCAAAGAGCTGGCTCATTTGAAAAGACCCTGATGCTGGGAAAGATTGAGGGCAGGAGGAGAAGGGGACGACAGAGGATGAGATGGTTGGATGGCATCACTGACTCAATGGACATGAGTTTGAGTGAACTCCGGGAGGTGGTGATGGACAGGGAGGCCTGTCCTGCTGCAGTTCAAGGGGTCGCAAAGAATTGGACATGACTGAGCGACTGAACTCAACTGAACTGAGAAAACACAACCTACTCCAATATTCTTGCCTGGAAAATTCCATGGATAGAGGAGCCTGGCAGGTTACAGTCCTTGGGGTAGCAAAGAGTCCGATACAACTGAGCACACACAGGGGCATTTCTCTACTTAGTCACCTTAGATGAGTGGTAAGCTGTAGAAAAAGATCTCCTAACTATTTGAGACCCTACTATAGAAACTTAAATGAGGTCTGAAAACCCCTCAAACTTCTCTTCAAGAAAAGAAACTGACTTCATAGGCCACCCCTCATCTTCCTAGTGTTGTGTTAGTCACTCAGTCATGTCTGCCTGTCCGTGATCCCATGGGCGATGGCTGCCAGGCTCCTCTGTCCATGGACTTCTCCAGGCAAAAACACTGGAGTGGGTTGCCATTCCCTTCTCCAAGGGATCTTTCTGACCCAGGGATCAAATCCAGGTCTCCCCCACTGCAGGCAGATTCTTTACCATCTAAGCCACTTCATTTTCCCAATTCAACATGATTGTAAACTGGAGAGATTCATATTAAGTCCATTTACTCTCTGACCCTTAAACATGTCCTGTTCTTTCCAATGGCCAAATACAGCTTCAGGGAAAGTTAATATCACATATTTGGGATGAGTTTAGCAATGTAAGTTACAGGAAGAATCAGCCCCCAGGAACCTAGCCCCATGCCTAAAATTGAGTGACGGCAGCACATACCTTTTAAACTTGTAGATCAAAAACACAGCCAGGCCGACAAACACTACTGACAAGAGCATAAGCACGGCTGAGCTGCTGTGCCCAGCACTAGAGTCCACCAGCGGAGCTAGGAGGAAAGAACAGACTGCTCATTCGGAAGCTATTAGCTGAGGGGGTCTCCATTGGACAATGAGGCCAGCTGGTCTCCAACCTTATATACAGCCTCCGATTGCCCTGCATGCTGTCTGGGCAGAGGAAGCTTGGCTTCAATAAGGATGGTACCCTGATTACAGCTTCTTAGGGAAAGTAAACTCCTCTCTCTGCCTGGGGAAGCCTGCTGTCCCTGCTGTAAATTGTACTCAGCTAAGGGGAGCAGGAATAGGGTATGAATGCTCCTTTTCTCAGACACCTGAGTGCTTGTCAATGTGATTATAGGTAATAGTGTTTCCATTTCTTCCTCTAGTCAATTCTGGTAAAACATGGCTGGATGGGCATATGTGGAACCTCTACATCTGAAAAGCTTTCAATAATTAGGAACAGTTAGCAAATAGGCTTTTCCAGAGAGCCAAAGGTGGGTGTCCAATGGGACATGCCTTGTTAGAATTTCTTTCATAAATCAACCACCCAGAGCTAGTCCCTCTTTTCACTAAGATTTAAACGTTATAAATTGAAGGGAGTTTTAAAGTTATTTGATCTGGTCTCCCAATCAAGATTCATTGAATCAGATAACTGTAGAAATTAAGGGAGATTGAAAACTAAACTGTTATACATAAGAAACATAATAAAGTCAAGGCCCAAAGAAATTGTAGGTTTTCCTGAAGTTCCTCCAGGAATTCAGTAGCAAAGCCACTTCTAAACATGTCTTCTTGCCACCCTAACCAGAGACCTCAAGAAAGATGTAATTAATCTTTCCTTGCCATCACTACACAAAGCCATTTATGAGCATTTATCGGAAGGTATTTGATAACCATCTCCTCCGTTTTATCTTCAGGATATCAGATCACCATACCCATCTCCCCACCCCATATGCCTTTAGGCACTTACCTAAGGTCAGCTGTGTGACATACACAATGACTTGAACCCCTGGCTTCAGCTCAAACTGGACCAAGTTTTGGTTTAGAGCATTAAATAGAGTCTCTACAATCTGGAGGAAAAAAAAAGAGAGAAGCTGCTTGGGAAGTAACGTCATGTGATGGTGCCCCTCATGGAGAAAGAAACCAGGTTTCAGGCAAAAAAAAAATAACCTATTCAATGAGAGGACAGCATATTGGAACATTTTTATCCATTTGGTTCTCCCAGCCCCTAGAGCCCTGTGAAGCCAAGGACAAGTTGGTATATTTTGCTATTACTGGAAAGGAGAGTGAGACAGAGGTGTGTCCACAGTCACCTAGGGAATTTGAGTTGACAACAGACATAGATGCTTCATTCATCTCCCAGTTCAGTGTCTTTTCATCCAAGCCTGTATAACTTTCCATAGAGAGACGTGTTATGGGTCCCAATGAAAGAAAGTCAACCCACCATTAGTTCTTTAATGTGAACAAGCAACACACACAGGATAGAGGCTCCTGCCAGGATTAAAGCAGGCATGTACGCCACAGCCCACTCCTCTGCTGTTTCTCTTTTAGAGACAATGGGAGGCAAACATCAGAGCAGAAGCTGCCTCCTTTTTATGGGATAATTTTTCCTCTTTACTTTTCCCCAGTAAGCCTCAGAACACATAACATCAATTTAATCACTGTGTAATTCCCACATGAAAGCTGAGGCAGACTGAGGCTGTTGTCCCAACTCTTATCTCGCTGTCCGTGCCTTAATATCACAGCCGCTATTCATCACCGTAATTACCTATTTATCTAAATGGATGGATAGTGTAGCTTCCAAATATAGCTCACACATGCCACTTGCTATTTCAGAATAAAGAGGTCTTATAAAAGGGATGTATGCATTGAGAAGCTGAATTTCTATCTGGCCGATTTCAATATGCAGCCCTGTAATGCAAGGATCCACTTCGTTTCCAGAGAAACTGACCATGATGGCATCTATGCAGCCCTTGGTGGACTGTGCCCAACGTGGGATGGGGTGACAGCTAGGTGAGTGGCAGAGGGACTTGGAAGATGTCTGTACATTGATTAATTCGAAAGGGAGCAAATGTGTTTGATTTCTGCTGGTTTTTAGCAGCTTTTTTCTCACTTATTTCTAATTCATCACAGGAAGACATGGGAAGGTAAAGCAAAGCCCAGTCAAGTAAGACCCCAGCAAGAGCAGGGAGAGAGAGAGGGAGACTTGGGGCCACTGCCACCTTCACTTCTAGGCAGGTATGCAGATCATAAGAGCTATATGCCATTTGATAAAGACAGTAAATCATGATCCCTTTGGGAAACGCTGCTTCCTTAGTCAAAGCAAGATGAGGCAATCCATCTCTCTCCAAAGACACACGTTTAAAAGCAGTTCATTTTCTTCCTAGAAGCAGAACTTCTGTTGACCAGGATCTTTCAAGACAGGAAGCACATTTTTGAGAAATAGACAGGGAAACAAGTTCTTCTCTTCATCCCCCACCCCACCCCCATCTCTTTTCACCAGGACAACTCATTAGCTGGGAGACATGAGCAAGTTGCAAGAATGGCAACTGTTGGAATGAATGATTTCAGGAGTGCTTTACTTTCCTGTGTGGCTAAATGTTCCAGTGTTTGTGTTTATTCTGGGTAAAGCTGATTGCTCTCCAAAGCCCTGGTGCCAGACAATGAGTGACAGGTTGGTGGACAAATAGGAAAGGGTTCAATCTACCTTTTGGGCTAGAAATACTTTGTGTTCCCTTAGAGGGTGGTGCAGGAGAGCATCCTAGCCAAGTTTTCTCTCACTTACTTGTTCCAGGTCCCCTTCATTGCCTTTCCTCCTCTCCGTCAGGTTCTTGGGGGGAAGGATGAAGAGCTCTGCAGAAGTGGGGAGGCCAGGGAGCACAGCAACTAGGATCTGGTCTTCCGGGACACTGGTTACCTGCAAAGACGTTTTGACTGAAGAGTGGGGTCCTGAAGGATCCAGCCTTCCCCAAGTCAATAACAAGGATATTGACTATGCATTTTTAATACAGCATTTAAGGCACAGTTTCCAATATACATTCAGGCTTTCCTTTTGCTCTCCCTATAACTGCTAAGCAGAGAATTAGTTTCTCTACCTCCTCTGCTCTTACATACATCTTTCATGAAACGAAAATACTACCATGAGTGATCTGCAGAATATTGTTTGCTGGCAACACTGGCAAAAGCTCCTCCCATATTTTCCATTTTTCTACACCAGGAAGACTAGAGCTTCTGGCTAAAACATGAACAGACTGGCTGCAAATGAAGAATAAGAAGTTATAAACAAACATGGGAAAATGCAAATTAAAAAAAGAGCAAAGCAGTTCTTGTTTTCACTTACTAAAGCAGGATTTTTTATTAAGTTAAAATAGCTAATACTGGTGCAGCTTCAATTAAGAGGTTTCCTCAACTGTTGCTGGCAGCACTAAAAATTGATACACGTTGCCAACTTATTTTTCAAAAGGCTTACTGTAAAGTCGTAAACATACTCAGACCCTTCATTCAGAAACTGTAACTTGGAGTGTTTGTCCTAAAGAAATAATCCAAAAGATAGGAAAGGCCATTTGGAGGGAGAAACACTCATGGCATTAACTATAATATCAAATAAATGGGAAAATGTTAAATATTCAAAAAAGTTAAGCAAATATGGTTATGCTACCATAAAGATGATAATTAGCACAGACATGGAAAAATGCTTAATGAGGGCTGTATTCTGATCTAGTTCTTTATATTTCCTTGGCTACAACTCTATAAAAATAAAAATGTATACACATGACAAATAAAACAAGACCCTAAAAGTTGAGTGAAGATGCTGAAATTTTTAATGAATTTTTCTATTCCGGAGGGTTTAGTAAAAGGATTATATTGCTTTTTGATAAAAACTAAATATAAGCTTCCATCTGAAGGTAAAATCCTCAGGAAAATAAAACTCTGAATTCTTCCCTGTAAAGAGTAGTCCTATTCTTTCCTATGTGTCTCCTGAAAGTCTTTTATCCAGAACTAATCTTTTGTCCATTCAGATATGATATACACATATATAAACACAGTTTTTGATTTGGCAGAAATTCCCATCTCCTCCTAGAAGTCTCCCCTGATTATCTCACCTTCAATGACCTGTTCCCAGTCAGCCTCTTGCTCCTAGCACTTCAGATTTCCACGAAAGGAATTTAGATCATGCCACATGCCTATCTGCTACAGTCTTTTCTCTAATCAGGTCTTATTGTATGTCTGCCCAGATACTGGGAGGAGGGGAGGATGGTCTCTATGACTACCTCACTGTTCCGAATGATGCCTGACAGTGAGGAAAGAATAAATAGACACTGGACTGAATATGAGTGGAGGCGCTGTCTCCCATTAGCTCAGCTCCGATTTGTATTTGGAACTAGAGACTGGTGTTAACTCTCAGGGATGTGATGAAGGAAAGAGAGTGCCAACCTGCAGAGAGCTAGTGAGTGGCAGTCAGAAGCCTGGAAAGCCCCCCAAAGCGGGGTGGCATCTCCAGGGAGTTTGAGGAGGTTTTGCCAGATGCCTCAGTTCCCTGCTGGGAGGCAAGATGGATTTATTCTAACTAGGCAGGGGAAGGAATTCTCAGAGAACAGACTGAGGTCAGATAATCACCCAATGGAGAACATGGGACAAACCCAGGAGTGTCATGGCAGGTGTGACCCCGTGTCCCAGGGAAGAGTGATCGCAGGGTTCATCACTCAGTTAGGGAATATGGAAGGACCTCACTCCAATCATACAAATCCAGCACAATCCTAGATGTCTCATAGTCAAAGGCGTGCAAGATCAATTTCATTTTCATCCCTCTCTTCGAACAAGTTTTTGTAAACAGATATGAAGTGTGGTTCTTATAGATAGCTCCTCACAGGAATGCTCTTATATTATTATCTTTTATCTATTTTTCCTCTCTGGCAGCTTCTTTTCTGTGTCCTTCCCTGGATCTTTCTCCTTTACCTTGGAGACCATCAACATCCATCTCTGCCCTGCCCCTTCTCCCTCTCAGGGTGGCTTGGGGGTGGGGGCAAACTTAAAGACCTCCATGGCCTCAGTTCCAGCCTCACTACCTCCTACAGAAACCTCACTTGATCTCCAATCATATCTTTAACTCTCTTGGTTATCTTTACCCAGTTGTTTCTCAGATACTCCAAACTCATATAAAAGACCAAATCATCACTGCTCCCCAAGTATGTTTCTCCTACACAGTTGCCATCTTGATCAATGGCAAGGAAAATCCTCTCCTTCCTACTCTTATAATCAGAAAGCTTCTCCTTCCATCTCATTCACACTACATTTTATTAGTCACCAGTTCTATCTCAACAGGTTAAGTTAGCCTTTGGATCTTTCCTTTTCAGGATTTTATTATTACATCTGGTTTAGACAAGTGCAGTAGTCTTTTAACAGGTCATCTCCTGTGAAATTATCCCCTACCTATTCACTTCCCACCTCTAGAGACCATCCTCTGTATTACAACAAGATTGGGTGTCTGAAATATAAAGCCACTAATCCCATCACAATCAAACCTGAGACTGTGAGTCATGTGGCAGGGCAGTTCTCCTGAGTTCCCTTACCCTACTGCTCTCCACCCAGGCACCACTTTCCAATAAAATCTCTAGCTTTGTTAGCAAAATAAATAAGTAAAGTATGTTTTTATATAAATAATAAAGAAAGAACACATTTCACACTTCCCAGAACCTACAGGATGTATGTCAAAACCCCTTTTAGCTGCTCAGACCTTTCACAAAATGATCGATCCGTCCCAGCATAACATCACTCACACCTGCCCTTATAACTTATAGGTTGGCTAAAATAAACTGCCACTTATCAAATATGCTGTACTTACCATAGACCATGGCTTTGCACATGCTTTCATTGTACCTGAGAGACATCATCCTCTCTGTTAACTACTGTTTATCCTTTAAAACAGAGTTCAAGTATTCCCTCCAAAGACTATTCTACTAGTTCACAAGTATTTACTGAATCACAAATATGTGTCAAGCCTAAACTTTTCTGGATAGAGTGAACTGCACTTTTCTCCATGCTCCTTTGAAATGCTGGCCATGTCTCTCTCATAGACCTAGTTGCACATTAGACTTAAATTTGAATTGACCATGTTTTCTCCATCATTATACTCTAGCACCTAGGTCTGAGCAAATGGTTAACAAAACCATTTCAACTTGCTTGCCAAGTCATGTCTGACTCTTTGTGACCCCACAGACTGCAGTGTGCCAGGCTTGGTGCTAACTATCACCCTAGAGTTTGCTGGCATGCTCTAGTTCCTAGCTTGTCACCTTCTGACTGAGACATATGGTCAATGGAAATCTTGAAGTCTGTCTGGTTAAAAAACAACAACAAAAGGGAGGGGATATATGTATACCTACAGCTGATTCATATTGAGGTTTGACAGAAAACAACAAAAATCTATAAAGCAATTATCCTTCAATTAAAAAACAAATTAATTTTAAAAAACAACAAACAAACAAAAACTCTCTAAACATTTATGGGCCAAACGAGTGAATGACATTAGTATATACTTAAGCAGTAGTCCACCAATCATTTTATTAAAGGGGTCAATCTCCTGTCTTAGAAAAATGTAGGAGAAAGATGGTGCCAATTTCTCATCCTCAAACATGGGATTGATTCTGTCTCTCTCTTCTGAATCTCTCCATCTTTCTTTTCCATCCTTCATTTCCTCTACCCTTCTCTCTCTTTTTACAGAACAATAATCTTTATTTAACTGTAGAATGGTGGTCTGAGTCCATGAAAATGCCTCCAGGACCACACCATCTGGTTCTTTATTCATGAAGATGTAAGCAAAGATAAAGTCAACTTACTTTCACCAGTGCCCGCTTGATCACATTGGCAATATCTTGCCTCCACTCTGGAATGTCAGGATTGTGGTAATCCAGATTAGGAGAGAAGGATAAGAGCTGGGACTGGAAGTATTCTGCAAGGAGAGAGCACGTGTGAGTGAGGCTGAGAGAGGATGTGATAAGGTGGGGAGACTCCACCATCTTTGCGCTTTAGGAAAAGGGCTTCCATGTGGCCTCATCTCTAATTCTGTCTTTTCAGCCTGTCTCTTGGCTTCTAAATGAAGTGGGATTTGGTGACTGGAAGTCACCTACTGGAAGTAGGTTTGTGCTCCTACCACTTTTTTTTTTTTTAATCTTAAGAATTTCTTCCTGTAAATAAACATCCAAAATGCAAGATAATTGTGAAACTCGAGGAAAAGGAGACTTTTGCTGCTACAGATAGTATCATGCAGAGGCAGCAATTAAGCATTAATAATGAGCTAGATTAGAGTGGAGCTTTCTCTTGTGTTTCCCTTTGTTCCATCGATACTGCTAGAAACTGCCTCAGGGGTTAGAAAATAGGTCAAAATGCTGTATCTAGGTGTGGGTAACATTTGGTTTCTTGATCTGATTGGTAGATACACAGGTCTGTCCACTTTGTGGTAATTCATGAAGCTGAAACACGATCTGTGTACTTCTCTGTACTTTAATTTTTCAGTTGAAGTATGGTTGATTTACAATGTTGTGCTCATTTATGCTATACAGCAAAGTGACCCGGTTTTATACATATATGCATTTTTTCATATTCTTTTCCATTATGGTTTATCCTAGGAGACTGGATATAGTTCCCAATGCTATACAGTAGGACCTTATTGTCTCTCCGTTCAAAATGTAATAGTTTACATCTACAAACCCCAAACTCCCAGTTGCACTCCAATAAAAATGTTTAAAGCCTTCCAGGTCCCCAATGAGAGAGCCTGAACCTCAAGTTTGCAGAGTTGTAGGAAAAGGCACTCATCTGGGGTGAAGTGGAAGATATAAACTGAGTCAAAGGATCACATGCCTTAGTATAACTTTCCAGAAAGCCCTGTTTTCTAGGGTTTTCTTCTAGGCTTTTTTTTTTTTTCCTATGGCAGCTGTTTTTAGGGTCTGAGGGAGGTTCACTGAATGGTGGTAGAACCACAGTTTGATTGAAAATTAACTTAATAATTAAGAATGGTTCTCCAGGATTGAGAACAGAATGGTGATTCTGTTTACCACTCTCCTGCCTTGTTTTATCCTCATATTCTTAGCCTTATTCTTATCCTTTGCAGCGAAAGATGTTAGTCTCCAGCAACAAACAAAACACATCGGTTATGTACAGTTCATCTCAGTACCTAAGCTATGAGTTCCTCAAGAGCAGGTACTGTAACTCCTCCAGCTTCTGAAATCACTGGTTCACACCTCACAAAGAATGGATGCTACATGTGTGTTCTAGATACCTTGGCGGTTCAACAGATCAAGATGCTTCGATGATAGTCTTTTTAGCTCAGCATCTCTTCAACTTATGATTTATCCCTGTCTAATGAGACCATCAGGTTGTGATGCAGACATATCATGGAAGACAAACAATGCTTATCTGTACCTACTTCTCTAACAATCTCTATCTATTCAAGGACAAGTAAAGAAGTACCTTTAGATACCTTTTGTGGACCTACATAATTTTCCCATGGCCTGGGCAATTTCCAAAGCAGTCAGTGAGTGCCACTCAGGTGGCTGGAGGGGCTCACTGGGCAGAAAGGGGCATCATAGGGCTTACCGTGAACAGCAATATCTTTTGTGTCTTGGATGAGGGCATTCCCAGCGGCCACCTGGACAGTGATGGTATTAGTTCCCTCTGCTAGGAATGTGAAGGAAATGCTGCTGTCCAAGGTGATGAGGGGCTAAAAGAGAGAAGCCAAAACACTTAGTCCTTTATGGGAATATCAGATTCCCTCCTTTCCTGTAAATCTCAGACTGTCACCAATCTGCATAGCATTTGCATATCCCCAAGGGATCCTAACTTGAAGAAGGAAAAAAAAAAATTGCACAGCTTTCTAAATTATATAGCTCGTATCCAGGAAGCATATTAATATACTTGAAATGCACTGTAAAATGCTAATTCTAAGAGATGGAGATGAGACTGGGCACCATGAATTTTGTCCATCATTCTGTTACTTCTCCTGGGGCAAAGTAGAAGCACCTTTTGTAATCTATTCCTAGTGACTCTGGGGATAGGTGATCACTTTCTCTTTTCCTCTAATATTTTGTGTGATTTATATTTTCATCATGTATTCCACTGGGCTGCAAGATTTTTCAGAGAAGTGACCATATTTTATTTATTTCTGAATCACCTACCTGTCTTTGGCATGTTGTCTTACATCTAGCAGAATCCGTATATAAGTTGTATATACAATCATATTATTGACATTTTGTTTTATCATATCTGTGTGTTCCATTGCAAGGCATTTCTAACAATTTAAATAAGTTGGGAAACAGATAAACATGCATATCTGTGCTCACTTTTTAATCTTTTCTCTTTTCCTGTTTTCTTTCCCTGATCATAACAGATAGGGACTTGCCAAAGATAAAGAGAGAAAGATAATAAGCACATGCTTTCCCTTAGAAATTAGGATCTCAGTAGAAGCAAGGGCTTATTGGAGAGAAGAGAATGCAGATTCTGAGATTAAAGTGTCATTATTCAGTGGTTATCTTGAGGCCCATGTCCTCTCAAGCTATCTGGTGTTTGCAAGGTAAGGCACTCTAGTAGGAGGCTTTTCTAAGGCAGCTCTTGAATAGATGTCACAAATGCAGATGAGCAGATCCCATCTCGTCTCTGTGGGTTAGGATGACAATAGGATAGAGCAGTGATGTCACCAGTTGTGAGGATGCATAGCCTTGCCTTTTAGGAATGTGGATATCAGCCAGTGTTCACACAGCACATCTGTGCACCTAGATGCCGTAGAGCCTCACAGATGCAGCATTCAGACTACAGCGTCCCTTCTGCAAAACTGAAATCGCTTTCTAGCTCAGAATCTTCACCTGGGCCTCTGAAACAATAATCTGATTTATTGGCTTTAAAATTCTATTGCTCTATTTTATGGCCAAGCTGATGGCTGGAGTCGGACAGGATTAGACATTGCCCTAAGCTTGCGGACACCCTTTCTTCTGTTTGCTAAATGAAAGAAGGGAGTGTGGAAAGAGTTATACTCTTTTTTATTAACTAAGGGTAAGCCCAGAGTTCAAGCATGCTTCCTCATACTTATGGTTCTGTGATGCTATGCACAAGGATGTGAACTCATTAATTAAACCACAAATGAGGTACAAGTAGGTTCTGTGATGGACATCAACTCCAACAGACTAACGGTGGCTGTTTAGTGTCCTGTGTTGAGAAGTCAAGTCAGGCTTAACATGGCAATATTGGCCATGGACATGGAATAAAGGAAAACTGTAATGCCACTGAGTTGCCATGGTTGGTGTAACAAGAACAGAGACTTGAAACTCTGGCTTTGTTACTATTTTAATGGATGGCCTTGGGAAAAGTCTGTCCCCACTGTGGGCCTTAGCTTAAAGTTGTAAGGACTTACTCAGCAGTAAGAACACACAGAATTAATGAATGGCTTTTGGCTAATTTTCTAGTTCCTACTAATCAACCCATTAGGGCTTGTCTGTCAGAATGCCTTCAACTGTTTCATTACCTTAGTCATATTCTTTGGGAGGAAAATGAAATACATCTGTATACCCAACAGAATGACAAAAATTTCTGTAAAAATAATAACAAATATTGTTGAGGATGTGGAGCAACTGGAACTCTCATACATTTTTGATGGGATGTACAATGGTGCAACTATGTAGGAAAAAGTTCACTTTTATAAGAAATTGTAATAATTTTTCCAAGATAATTATGCTATTTTATATTTATAGCTTAGCAATTGCAGTCTGGGAAATTTAGTCAAGATAAAAGAAAACATGTATCCACAAACAGAAGAAAATGCTCATAGCAGTTACATTCATAGTGGTCAAAAACTGAAACAAACCTAGAAGAATTTATCAATAGGAAAATGAATAAACAAGCCAAAGCACATGCATTCAACAAAATAAAAAAGCAAATATTGATATACATAAGAGTATGGATGAGTCTTAAAACCATAAGAAATTAAAGAAACCTTATAAAAAGAATTCATATGGTATGATATGAAGTTCTATTAATAGAAAAGATAGATCTAATTCATGATGGGAAAAAATAGTGGTTGGTTCTGAGGTTTGGGGTGGGAATTTACTGAGAAGGGGTATGGAGAACTTTTGGAAGCAATGCTAATAATATATATCTTGATAGGAGTTTGGGTTATAGGTATGTGCATTTCTCAGAACTCAGGAAGTACAGACTTCAGATCTGTCCACTTCATGATTGATACATTTCATACCTCCATGGAGGAAAAAGTGTAAACAAGTAAAGAACTCTAGCCAATGATTCGTAGCCTGAAGCATTTAGGATAAAGCATACAGGTGTCTGAAATTTATTCTGAAATGAATTTTAAAAAATTAAGGTCAGTTGATGGCTGGATAGAAGGATGGACAGATAAATAGACATAAAACAAGCAGAGTAGATGTTAATGATAAACTATGTGTACTTTGTCCATGGGATTCTCCAGGCAAGAATACTGGAGTGGGTTGCCATGCCCTCCTCCAGTTATAGACTATAGGTGGTAGGCATATGCATATTCACTGTAAAATTATTTCATTTTTTACTTTGTGTTTGAAGTTTTTAATAATAAAATGTTGGGAAAGAAACAAAACAGCAAAGGAATAACTGATGTGTTTTTAGTTTTTCTTGCTTCTTTAAATTGCTCTCTCTGACCATAACTATATCACATTACACTTCTGTTTTGGTTACTGCCCTCAGCTATCTCTAATCTCCTCCCACCTCTCACCATCAGGATCCTTTATCCCCTAATGGTAGTCCCTTCAAGGAATCTGGCTACCCACTCCAGTATTCTGGCCTGGAGAATTCCATGGACTGTATAGTCTATGGGGTCACAAAGGGTCAGACACGACTGAGCTACTTTCACTTTTTTTTTTTTTTCAAGGAATCTGCACTACTCCCACATCATCCTCAGCACTCAGGGGTCTATGTGGTCCCCACTCTTCTTTCTCTGAACACTATTCTTGTCTTAGACTTAGGTGACTGGGCTGGGCAACCTAAAAGGAGAGGGATTCCTCCTGTTGCAGCAGATCTGACTTTCTCTCCTCTGGCTGCTTTCCTAGCAGATCCAGGAACCAAGCAAGGAAATGCCAGCTGAGGTGGGAGGGAGCATGCCATCCCACCAGCCAGTCAGGGCTCTGAGCCACAGCAAACTGTGTTAAATGAGCACACTTGGCCTCCAGGGTAGCGGACCACAGGCTTCCACACTAGAGAGATGGCAGAAGCTAATTTTGTTTTTCAAATTGCTTTTGTTTTTCATCAGCTATTATGGCATCATGTCTGATTTCACCTCCCTTGCAAAGCTGGAACACTCCATGGAATTCTTGAGTTCTTCACTGGCCACCCATGTCTAGCGCACAACACTAAATTAAATCAAGTATTTTAAGGTTCATTTACTAAATCTATTAGGCAAGCAGACACATTTATTAAGCCAGACCTCTGTTAATCCCAGCAAATTGGCCTTTTAGAGCCCCACAAATCCAACATGCGGCAAATTGACTTCTCTGTGTTTTGTCCAAGCTGCACGGACAGCCCACAGCAAGGCTCATGGCCTACATAGGCTGTGGGTTACATCCCTTCCCACAAAGAGTCCCTCATGTACAACAGGTCACATACTATCCAGTAAACCCAGCAAGACATCAGCAAAGCTCTTGAGAGACTACATAGTTAGAAGATATCCACCTGAATAATGGATCCAGGAGCTTCAAGGAAATGTGTGGATGCAGCCTAAACCATTTCTCCAAACACAGTAAATCAACATAGAATATCATAAAACATCCACAGTTTAAATGTATACCTTGATAAAAACTTGCCATTCCCAAATTAGACAGACTATGCAATCACTACGCTTATCTCCCTTAAAAGTTTTAGCAGATTCCACAATAACATGTGCATGTATGTTCAGTTGCTTCAGTCAAGTCTGACTTTGTGCAATTCTATAGACTGCAGCTGGCCAGGCTCCTCTGTCCATGGGATTCTCCAGGGGAGAATTCTGGAGTGGGTTGTCATGCCCTCCTCCATGGGATCTTTCCAACCCAGGGATTGAACCCACTTTTCTTAAGTCTCCTGCACTGGCAGGTGGGTTCTTTACCACTAAGCCACCTGGAAAGCCCACTATCTTACAATATCCTCTTTGAAATATGAATTTCTATGACAAAATAAAATGTATTCATTTGTGTCATTTAAAGCCATTGGTCACCTATCCACTCCAATTTTTGTTGTTATGCAATTCATCCGAAATGAATCCCACTTTGGTAGAATCAATCTACACAGAACAAAAACATACCCAAAGCCTTACCACTGCATACAAATCCCTTCCCTCCTTTCTGCCCCAATTCTACTGCTCCTTCAATGCTAGCTTAGGACCAGCTCCATACACGACTTGCTCTAAGACCAAGAAGCCTTGCATCCATCACCCCCTAAGCTGCTTGGCTGGGCCAATAATGTTATATTCCTATTACCATAGCTTATAGTATCTATTCTTGGATATTAACCTCATAGTCTCAAATACAGGACTTCCCTGGTGGCTCAGACGGTAAAGCATCTGCCTATAATGCCGGAGACCCTGGTTCAATCCCTAGGTTGGGAAGATCTCCTGGAGAAGGAAATGGCAACCCACTCCAGTATCCTTGCCTGTAAAATCCCACTGGACGGAGGAGCCTGGTAGGCTACAGTCCTTCGGGTCACAAAGAGTCGGACTCGACTGAGCGACTTCACTCACTAAGGGGAACAAATGAAATTTATACTGTTTTTGTGTTCCTCATAACAACTAGCACAAAATACAAGTTCTTAAGAGAGATTCATGGAACTACTGATATAATTTCATATCTGCTAATAGGTTTGAAGGTATACGGGCCTACAGTTGGATTTTAGGAACACTTGATCTCTTCCATTTATGTATACATCATCATACTTGATCACCAATAACTGTGTGTGTATCCATTGTGCCTTCTTATCAGAAATGTAATTTCCTTGAAGGTGGAGACAAAGCACTCTTCTAGTCCCAAGGGCACCAACCAGAGGGTTGACTATAAATATCTGGGGGGAAGTCAACTGATTCTTTTTTAAATAAAATTTTATTTATTTATTTATTTGGCCTGCACCAGGTCTTAGCTGTGGCATGTGAACTATTAGTTGTACATGAGGGATCTAGTTTCCCAACCAGGGATTAAACCCAGGTTCTCTACATTGGGAGAGAGGAGTCTTAGCCACTGAACTACTAGGGAAGGCCCTCAACTGATTCTTACTGGGAGGTTGACTTAATTCAACCACTGGGGTGAAACTGTCCAATTCACCTGGTCACAACACACAGATACACGCACGCAAGCCAATTTCTCTTTCATCAGTGATATTCTGATGACTAAATACAATAATGTATATAAAGACAATGATAGAAATAAATGCCCAAAATTAATATCCACTCCTTTCGCAGAGCAGTTTGTTTATCAAGGGCAGCCAACTAGCTTGACACTCAGAGCACTCACCAACCACCCAAAGAAACTCATTTGCCAGGAAAATTCTCACTGGATCAACTTTTCAGCACTATGGCTACCTTAATGTGTTTCCGTCTTGATGCTGGAAAAAGCACTGAAAATACACCTTTTTAAACTAGGCAGAATAACCATGCTTAGAGGTAGGAGGAAACCTGTGGAACCATGTCAGATTTGCCCCCCAAGAGGTATATCCCACTGATACAAAGGATAACCACAACAGTGACTGATATTCAAGTGCTTAGATATGTTCTAAACACTTAAGTACCTTTCGTTATTAATCTTCAAAGCAATACTAGAATATAGTCTCTACTAGCCTTACTCTGACATTACAATGAACAAAATTGAGGCACAGAGAAATTACCTGATTTGATCAAAGACATAGAACAAAGAAGAATCTGTATCAGGACCCCAAGCCAGGCTTGTCTCATTTCAATACCACTCTGTTTGAATGCCTCTAATGTAGTCTCATTCTCTTGGTTCTTTGGAAACAAAAACCAACCAGCAGAATCTTTGATATCTAAGTATTTTTATACTTCATGCTCTTTACAGGTGGAATTCTTAACCGAAGGAATACTTCAGGTCATTGACATTAAAAAAATAAAACCATAATGGCATTCTGTAATTTTAAAATTTCCCCCTCATAATATGGCACAATATAAATTAGAGAGGCAGATAATTTCAAATAATAACTCAGTGATGTTCAGGGACTAGATGTTATTATCCTTGACTTAGAGAAAAGTACATTGAGCTTCAAACTAACACAGATGATTATCTGAGAAATAATAGAAATGACCCTCCAGTCACACTGTCCACTTCTCCGTTGATCAAATATTTATTAGACACTGTCTGGTATTTCAGGTCACAGAATCAACACACAAAGAAAAAAACTGGTGCCACAGAGAAGCACTGTCCTCAGTTCCTTGTGGGCAGTTGAGTAAATCATTGTGTTTATGATGGCCAACAACTGCCCTCTGTACACAGTCATCTCCCTGGAAAGTCCAGAGGTGAACAAACTCTACGAGGAAAGAACTCCCTGGCTGGACAGCCCAAACCTCACATCCTCTGAGGTGAAATGAACTTAAAATCCTTCTCTTTCAGACGTTCTCCTCCCAGAAAACTTTTTTTTTTCTTTTACCATGTTTATGTCTGTAGTATTTGAAGCAGAATTTTAGGGTCTATTGTCTCTTGGGCTTCCCTTGTGTCTCAGGGGGTAAAGAATCTGCCTGCACTCCGGGAGACCTGGGTTTGATCCCTGGGTGGGGAAGATCCCCTGGAGAAGGGAAGGGCTACCCACTCCAGTATTCTGGCCTGGAGAATTCCATGTAGTCCATGGGGTTTCAAAGAGTTGGACATGACTGCATAACTTTCACTTCACTTCACTTCGTGAGCTCCCAGAGACAAACTGAGTGATACAGAGAAAGCATCCTGGGGCTGGGAACGGTACTGGTATAGCCGGAGTGAGGACACCTGGGTTCTGGCTCAAGAGTGAACCAGATGTTTGCCCTTAGAATGCTCATCTCACATAGGGAGCTTCAAGACTCTAATGTACCAAATGGGCATCTTATTAACTAACCTCCTTACCTATTGTCCCAGTGAACAATAACACTAGAAATGCAAAAGCATCATAGCCTATACTAAGAAATTAAAAGTATACAGCACAAATGATACAAACAGAAAATGGTCCTTGGTGCCCCATAAATCTAGTTGTCTTTTATCAACCCATCCTAACTGCCATATTTTATACCAAAAAAAAAAAAAAAAGAGCATCATTTAGTGAGTACCTAATCTATGCCAGGGAAACACAGATTATTTTATTTAGTTTTCACGAGAATCAAGATGACATAGGCATTAGTCTCTCAGTTTTCAGTTGAGTGCATTAAATGTTAGGTTGAACCACTTGATCAAGCTCACACAAACAACATGCAGCAATGCTAGAAACTTAACCCTTTTCTTTCTGAACCCACAGTACATATTCTCTCCACCATATAATCAGTTCAGTCACTCAGTCATGTCCTAATCTTTGCGACCCCATGGACCGCAGCACACCAGGACTTCCTGTCCATCACCAACTCCCAGAGTTTACTCAAACTCTTGTCCATTGAGTCAGTGATGCCATCCAACCATCTTATCCTCTGTCGTCTCCTTCTCCTCCTGCCTTCAATCTTTCCCAGCATCAGGATCTTTTCCAACGAGTCAGTTCCTCACATCAGGTGGTCAAATATTGGAGTTTCAGCTTTAGCATCAGTACTTCCAATGAATATTTGGGACTGATTTCCTTTAGGATGGACTGGTTGGATCTCCTTGCAGTCCAAAGGACTCTCAAGAGCCTTCTCCAATACCACAGTTCAAAAGCATCAATTCTTTGGCACTCAGCTTTCTTTATAGTCCAACTCTCACATCCATACATGACTACTGGAAACACCATAGCTTTTATTGATTGACCTTTGTTGGCAAAACAATGTCTCTGCTTTTTAATATGCTGTCTATGTTGGTCGTAACTTTTCTTCCAAGGAGCAAGCATCTTTTAATTTCATGGCTGCAATCTCCATCTGCAGTGATTTTGGAGCCCCCAAAAGTGAAGTCCCTCACTGTTTCCATCGTTTCCTCTTCTGTTTGCCATGAAGTGATAGGACCAGATGCCATGATCTTAGTTTTCTGAATGTTGAGTTTTAAGCCAACTTTTTCATTGTCCTCTTTCACTTTCATCAAGAGGCTCTTTAGTTCTTTTCTTTCTGCCATAAGGATGGTGTCATCTGTGTATCTGAACTTATTGATATTTCTCCCAGCAATCTTGATTCCAGCTTATGCTTTATCCAGCTCGGCATTTCGCATGATATACTCCACATGTAAGTTAAATAAGCAGGATACTCCTTTCCCTATTTGGAACCAGTCTGTTGTTTCATGTCCAGTTCTAACTGTTGCTTTCTGACTTGCATACAAATTTCTCAGGAGGCAGGTAAGGTGGTCTGGTACTTCCATCTCTTGGAAAATTTTCCAAGTTTGTTGTGATCCACACAGCTTAGGCTTTAGAGTAGTCAATAAAGCAGAAGTAGATGTTTTCCTGGAACTCTCTTGCTTTTTTGATGATCTTAGTTTTCTTACTAAGCACCATTATATGGTGCTTCATTTTACTTAGCACCATATAATGCTGCTTCCCTAAACAAAAGCCGGACTCACAATACTGTAAATCAACTCTACTTCAATAAAAAAACATTTTTTACTTTAAAATAAGAGCAGGAATGAATCATATCCTACTCTTATCATGCAAGAGCTAAAGTTCTGTTTGTTCATCTCGAACAAACAAACAAAACTGGCATTGTTCCATTCCTTTTTGAAAGGAATTATTACATGGCAACTGAGTATTTATTTTTTGTACAGTTCTTCTGTGTATTCTTGCCACCTCTTCTTAATATCTTCTGCTTCTGTTAGGTCCATACCATTTCTGTCCTTTATTGTGCTCATCTTTGCATGAAATGTTCCCTTGGTATCTCTAATTTTCTTGAAGAGATTTTTACTCTTTCCCATTCTATTGTTTTCCTCTATTTCTTTGCACTGATCACTGAGGAAGGCTTTCATATCTCTCCTTGCTATTGTTTGGAACTCTGCATTCAAATGGGTATATCTTTTCTTTCCTCCTTTGCCTTTTGCTTCTCTTCTTTTCACAGCTATTTGCAAGGCCTCCTCAGACAACCATTTTGCCTTTGGGCATCTTATTCATTATGCCAAAGCTTTTGACTGTGGATCACAACAAATGTGGAAAATTTTTAAAGAGATGAGAATACCAGACCACCTGACCTGCCTCCTGAGAAATCTGTATGCAGGTCAAGAAGCAACAGTTAGAACTGGACATGGAACTACAGACTGGTATTGGTAAAGGAGTATGTCAAGGCTGTATGTTGTCACCTAGCTTATTTAACTTATATGCAGAGTACATCATGTGAAATGCCAGGCTGGATGAAGCACAAGCTGGAATCAAGATTTTCAGGAGTAATATCAATAAACTCAGATATGCAGATGATACCACCCTGATGGCAGAAAGCAAAAAAGAACTAAAGAGCCTCTTGATAAAAGTGAAAGAAGAGAGTGAAAAAGTTGGCTTAAAACTCAACATTCAGAAAACTAAGATCATAATCACTTCATGATAAATAAATGGGGAAACAGTGGAAACAGTGACAGACTATTTTGGGGGGCTCCAAAATCACTGCAGATGGTGACTGCAGCCATGAAATTAAAAGACACTTGCTCCTTGGAAGAAAAGCTATGACCAACCTAGATAGCATATAAAAGCAGGGATATTACATTGCCAACAAAGGTCCATCTAGTCAAAGCTATGATTTTTCCAACAGTCATGTATGGATGAGAGAGTTGACCGTAAAGAAAGCTGAGCACCAAAGAATTGATGCTTTTGAACTGTGGTGTTGGAGAAGACTCTTAAGAGTCCCTTGGACTGCAAGGAGATCCAACCAGTTCATCCCAAAGGAAATTAGTCCTGAATATTCATTGGAAGTACTGATGCTGAAGCTGAAACTCCAATACTTTGGCCACCTGATGCGAAGAACTGACTCATTTGAAAAGACCCTGATGCTGGGAAAGATTGAAGGCAGGAGCAGAAGGGGATGACCGAGGATGAGATAGCTGGATGGCATCACTGACTCAATGGACGTGAGTTTGAGTAAACTCCGGGAGTTGGCAATAGACAGGGAGGCCTGGTGTGCTACAGTCTATGGAGTCACAAAATCAGACACAACGGAGCAACTGAACTGAACTGAAGTGACTTTCTTGATGTGTGTGTGTGTATCTGTGTGTGTGTGTGGTAGTTGCTTAGTCATGTTCAACTCTTGCGACCCATGGACTGTAGCCTCCAGGTTCCTCTCTGCATGGGCTTCTCCAGGCAAGAATGCTGGAATGTGTTTCCATGCCCTTCTCCAGAGGATCTTCCCAACCCAGGGATTGAACTGGGGTCAATTGCAGGCTGATTATTTACCATTAAATGACTTTCTTGATATTACACACCTAATGAGTAGAAAGGCTAGGATTAAAACAAAACAGAGCAAAATGAATATTAGAAAAATTGATCAGAGGAGCAAGAACAACCAGGTTTGTATAATCTTTTCTTCCTTAGGATATTTGAAGTTCCCCTATTATAGGAATGAACTTGGTGTGGGAAGGTATGTCATATTCATTGACATGGATTCCAAGCTTCATTGAGTATCTGTTATTGCCCACATCCCCCTGTGCTCCCAGCATCAAATAGAAGTTAGAACATGGGATCATCTAAACAGATACCAATCAGAAAGGGTCAAATCTAAGCAGATACTAATTGATAAGGGCCAAACCTTTGTACTATTGCCGAACCACCAGAAATATGTAAGAGTCCCCAGTTGGCTGGGCCACACAACTGCACTGATGTTGACCTCCTTATTTCTTATGGCAACAAATGGAACTCGGAGATGAACATGCTCCACAGGACCTAAAGAACAAGGAAAACAATGTCAGTGTTTCTATCCCCAAAATAAACAAAAGCTCACATTCCCAGATTCTTTATCTTTACCATCACCTATAATAAAACAACAATCGCAAACTCACAGATGTTGAGGTGTGTGTGTGTGTGTGTGTGTGTGTGTGCTTGAAATGAAGCACTGCAAACAACAGGGAACTCAATTTGGGCTTCAGATTGAGTGATATCTGAACTTAACTTCCATCTGATGATCCCACCACATATGCTTATGAACCTCAAATCTAAGGACAAAGCTAGTTCACTGGACACTTAGCCAAAAAATAGAAAGATAAAGAGCGATCTCTTGCATATCTGCCGATTAGCCTGTATCATGATTGGGGGTCGGTGCATTGTATGGAGGGCTCTGCCATTATCCTCAATTGTTAATTGGTTCTGTCTCGTTCAACAATTGGCCATTGTGCCTGTCATCTGCAACACTCAGAGGGTATCACTCAGAAGCTGTCAGGGCTGTATTATAAAAAGGAAAAAGCCTGTCTCCTTAAATTGAAGAGAAATAATGCCAGGTTCCCAAATAATAATAATTTTAAAAGCTGTTTGCCAAAAGGTGACCAAACTTTTATTTTTTGCTCCTCAGAAAACTGATGTAAGCAGTCTCAAGTTCTAAACTAGCAAGTAAGAGAATAGATTGGAATCCAGTATATGCATGGTAAGTGATAATTTTAATTTAATTCATTTTCAAAATAACATGAGAGGAGGAAAATGCTGAAGAAAAATGTTAATGAGTCAGCACTGCATTTGTGAGGCAGATATGTTATTTTTTAATTCTGTGGGATTTTCTCCCCAACCCTTACCCCTTTATTTTTCCTTTTCTTTTTTTCCTACCCACTTCCTTTCCTCCTTTTGCTCCCTTGCTCCACTTTTCCCTTTCTTACATCCTTTCTACTTCACCAGATCCAGCTAAAATGTTCTAGTTATCTGCCCACACTTTGCTGGAACACATTTTCTGGTTTCCAACATGATAATGTTGATGAGCTAAAGTAACTAAAGGTCACAGCTGTAGCAAGGACATCTCTTTATCCTTGGGACCTTGAGTTCTTCTCATGGGTGGGACATTTTCCAGCCACCAGGCCTTCACTAATGACATCCTTGGTTATTTGGGAGATGGCTCACTTTAAAGGGAAGAAAGCAGAAAGATACTTTTTACTTCTGCTCCTATTTAATTTTGGCTGTATGACCTTTTCTTCTATTTTACAGGACTTTGACCCTACACAGGCTGTTACACTGTCCTTTGCCTTCCTTACAGTAATAAGAATATATGAGGATATTAAAAGTATCATATAATTAGTTATGGGCTGACCCTATTTCCACTGCCACCACCACACCATCACAGCTCCTGTTTATCACCGGGTTAAAGTCTCTCTTACAAGACTGGGCAATATATTGTGAACCTCATTCATACCTCCTGTGTCATAGGTAAATTTGTATTGGGAGAAAAGGTGTTTGGATAGGAACTGAGATCAGATGAGGAGATCAGGCAAACCTGCTTGCCACTGTCCAGATGGTATTTTTCTGAACAATCAACAAAGTATTAAGAATCTGTGTATCTACAGTGCGAAAACACTCTCTGCCTACAGCTCTCTCAGCTGACCCCAGGCATGCAGCATTTCAAGATTTCTTCCAACAAATAGTTTCAAACCTGTCACTTCAGATACACATTTGGCTAAAGGCTTAATTATTTTCAATTAGTAAGTCTGTTTAATTATTTTTGTATGGTTTGATTGTGGGCTAGAATTTAAAAAATACAGGTGTGAAAAAATACTGGCTAGTTTTCATTTCTTTACTCAATGTTAGGAGTTCATCTGGTTAAACTCTCTTTGCTGTTTGTGTTTTATTGATCTTTGTGGAAGAGAATACGGCAATGGGCAGGGGTCCCTAACCAGGCCACGTCCTGGGAGGGAGATGAGAAACCAAGGTCTTACTTTAACAGTTCTGAGTCCTTCTTCATGCCCACATTCAGATTTCACTCTCCCCGTGATGGGAATAGAGTCCCTTTATCCTCAAGGTCAATCCTTCTATTTTTTTTTTTAATTGAAGTACAGTTGATTTACAATATTGCATTAGTTTCAGGTGTACAGCAAAGTGATTTAGTTATACATACATACCTACATACATACATATATTCTTTTTTCTATTCTAGGTTATTATAAGATATTGAATATAATTCCCTGTGTTGTACAGTAAATCCTTGTTGCTTATTTATCTTATATACAGTAGTGTGCATCTGTCATCACATACTTCTAATTTCAGTTCAGTTCAATTGCTCAGTCGTGTCCAACTCTTTGCAACCCCACGAATTGCAGCACGCCAGGCCTCCCTGTCCATCACCAACTCCTGGAGTTCACTCAAACTCACATCCATCGAGTTCATGATGCCATCCAGCCATCTCATGCTCTGTCGTGCCCCCTTCCTCCTGCCCCCAATCCCTCCCAGCATCAGAGTCTTTTCCAATGAGTCAACTCTTCACATGAGGTGGCCAAAGTACTGGAGTTTCAGCTTTAGCATCATTTCTTCCAAAGAAATCCCAGGGCTGATCTCCTTTAGAATGGACTGGTTGGATCTCCTTGTAGTCCAAAGGACTCGCAACAGTCTTGTCCAAAACAATAGTTCAAAACAATCAATTCTTCAGCGCTCAGCTTTCTTCACAGTCCAACTCTCACATCCATACATGACCACTGGAAAAACCATAGCCTTGACTAGATGGACCTTTGTTGGCAAAGTAATGTCTCTGCTTTACAATATGCTATCGAGGTTGGTCATAACTTTCCTTCCAAGGAGGAAGTGTCTTTTAATTTCTTGGCTGCAATCACCATAAGCCGTGATTTTGGAGCCCCGAAAAATAAAGTCTGACACTGTTTCCATTGTTTCCCCATTCTATTTCCCATGAAGTGATTGGACCAGATGCCATGATCTTCGTTTTCTGAATATTGAGCTTTAAGCCAACTTTTTCACTCTCTTCTTTCACTTTCATCAAGAGGCTTTTTAGTTCCTCTTCACTTTCTGCCATAAGGCTGATGTCATCTGCATATCTGAGGTTATTGATATTTCTACCGACAATCTTGATTCCAGCTTGTGCTTCTTCCAGTCCAGCGTTTCTCATGATGTACTCTGCATATAAGTTAAATAAGCAGGGTGACAATATACAGCCTTGGCGTACTCCTTTTCCTATTTGGAACCAGTCTGTTTTTCCATGTCCAGTTCTAACTGTTGCTTCCTGACCTGCATATAGGTTTCTCAAGAGGCAGGTCAGGTGCTCTGGTATTCCCATCTCTTTCAGAATCTTCCACAGTTTATTGTGATCCACACAGTCAAAGGCTTTGGCATAGTCAATAAAGCAGAAATAGATGTTTTTCTGGAACTCTCTTGCTTTTTCCATGATCCAATGGATGTTGGCAATTTGATCTCTGGTTCCTCTGCCTTTTCTAAAACCAGCTTGAATATCTGGAAGTTCACGTTCACATATTGCTGAAGCCTGGCTTGGAGAATTTTGAGCATTACTTGACTAGTGTGTGAGATGAGTGCAATTGTGCAGTAGTTTGAGCATTCTTTGGCATTGCCTTTCTTTGGGATTGGAATGAAAACTGACCTTTTCCAGTCCTGTGGCCACTGCTGAGTTTTCCAAATTTGCTAGCATATTGAGTGCAGCACTTTCACAGCATTATCTTTGAGGATTTGAAATAGCTCCACTGGAATTCCATCACCTCCACTAGCTTTGTTCGTAGTGATGCTTTCTAAGGCCTACTGGACTTCACATTCCAGGATGTCTGGCTCTAGGTGAGTGATCACACCATTGTGATTATCTTGGTCATGAAGCTCTTTTTTGTACAGTTCTTCCGTGTATTCTTGCCACCTCTTCTTAATATCTTCTGCTTCTGTTAGGTCCATACCATTTCTGTCCTTTATTGAGCCTATCTTTGCGTGAAATGTTCCCTTGGTATTTCTAATTTTCTTGAAGAGATCTCTAGTCTTTCCCATTCTGTTGTTTTCCTCTATTTCTTTGCATTGATCACTGAGGAAGGCTTTCATATCTCTACTTGCTATTCTTTGGAACTCTGCATTCAGATACTTATATCTTTCCTTTTCTCCTTTGCTTTTTGCTTCTCTTCTTTTCACAGCTATTTGTAAGGCCTCCCCAGACAGCCATTTTGCCTCTTTGCATTTCTTTTCCATGGGGATGGTCTTGATCCCTGTCTCCTGTACAGTGTCACGAATCTTGATCCATAGTTCATCAGGCACTCTGTCTATCAGATCTAGGCCCTTAAATCTATTTCTCACTTCCACTGTATAAACATAAGGGATTTGATTTAGGTCATACCTGAATGGTCTAGTGGTTTTTCCTACTTTCTTCAGTTTAAGTCTGAATTTGGCAATAAGGAGCTCATGATCTGAGCCACAGTCAGCTCTTGGTCTTGTTTTTGCTGACTGTATAGTGCTTTTCCATCTTTGTCTGCAAAGAATATAATCAATCTGATTTCGGAGTTGACCATCTGGTGATGTCCATGTGTAGAGTCTTCTCTTGTGTTGTTGGAAGAGGGTGTTTGCTATGACCAGTACGTTCTCTTGGCAAAACTCTATTAGGCTTTGCCCTGCTTCATTCCATAGTCCAAGGCCAAATTTGCCTGTTACTCCAGGTGTTTCTTGACTTCCTACTTTTGCATTCCAGTCCCCTATAATGAAAAAGACATCTTTTTTGGGTGTTAGTTCTAAAAGATCTTGTAGGTCTTCATAGAACCATTCAACTTCAGCTTCTTCAGTGTTACTGGTTGGGGCATAGACTTGGATTACTGTGATATTGAATGGTTTGCTTTGGAAACGAACAGAGATCATTCTGTCGTTTTTGAGATTGCATCCAAGTACTGCATTTCGGATTCTTTTGTTGACCATGATGGCTACTCCATTTCTTCTAAGGGATTCCTGTCTGCAGTAGTAGATATAATGGTCATCTGAGTTAAATTCACCCATCCCAGTCCATTTTAGTTCGCTGATTCCTAGAATGTCGATGTTCACTCTTGCCATCTCCTGTTTGACCACTTCCAATTTGCCTTTATTCATGGACCTAACATTCCAGGTTGCTATGCAATATTGCTCTTTACAGCATCGGACCTTGCTTCTATCACCAGTCACATCCACAGCTGGGTATTGTTTTTGCTTTGGCTCCATCCCTTCCTTCATTCTTTCTGGAGTTATTTCTCCACTGATCTCCAGTAACATATGCTAATGCTCCTGGTCGGGGTAAACTTCTAATTTACCCCCACCCTATTCCCCTTTGGTAAACATAAGTTTGTTTTCTATGTCTGTGAATCTGTTTCTGTCTTGTAAATAAGTTCATTTGTACTATTTTTTAGATAACACCCCTATTGGTAGCTTTTTCCTTCAAAATGTGCAGAGCCCATCCTGCTGGCTAGCTCATGAGAACCCTGCGCTTTTTCCACATTGCTATGATTCACAGCACTGGACAGGCTTCTCGGTTTTCTGTTACTCAGACATCTCCACTCATCTAAGACTTACATTGTTGGGTATTTTGATGCCCCCAAATATAAAATGAGACCTCCTTCTCCCTACTGTGCTCAGTCTTTCAGTCTTATTTGACTCCTTGTGTGTGACCTTAGGGGCTATAGCCTGCCAGGCTCCTCTGCCCATGGAATCTTCCAGGCAAGAATGGAGTGCCATTTCCCACTCCAGGACATCTTCCCGATCCAGGGATTGAACCTGCGTCTCTTACGTTTCCTGCATTGCCAGGTGAGTTCTTTACCACTAGCATCACCTGGGAAGCCGTCTTCTCACCAAATTCAGGCCAAACACAAAATGGGTGGAGCCTCCATGAATTAGAACACCGTTAAGCACAGCCACATATATGCCAGTTTCAGGACAAGTCCTTTGGGGTAAACATAATCTCAAGGAACAACACTAAACAGCTTTTTAGAGCAAAGAACCTGAGCCAGAAGCTCCAGGCTTCCACCTAGAGATAAACCATGGATTGGAGAGAAGAGAGCTGGGAGGATTCAGAAGGGAATACAGGAAACTCCTAAAATCCTCACTGTCAAAGAGTGTTCTTTTTAATAAAAATCTAATAATCTGTGCAAGATTGGTTATTACGGGTGGCTAACAGCTACTTTTGTTGGCTAATGGCCCAAGGTGAGGCCAAGAGCAGTTTCCAGTATAATAACTGTCTGGTAAATGCAGCCATGATTGATTTGGAGGGAATTATGAGCATGATAAAAGTTTCAAGGAACATTTCCTCCTTCACGCACATAACCCACAATATAAACCTTTTCCTTGTTTTTTTTTTTTTTTTTTTGCCACTGAAGTACACTGGTCTTTGTGCCCAGCGGACAAGGTCCACTCTTGGGAGAATTAGGAACATGGGTGGGGCAGGTTGTTGGAACAGAGGAAAGTAAATTTGTTTTTTAAAAAGACCTATGTGTAAGACTGGCCCTTTTCTGGCATAAGGGAATTGGTTCTGAGAGTGTTTCCAGTCAACAGCTAGCTGATAGGACTGGTTCACTCTGCCTAGAATTTTTTTTTTTTTTAAGCAATAATATGGTTTATTCTAGGGCTTCCCTGGTGGTTCACATGGTAAAGAATCTGCCTGTAATGCAGGAGACCTGGGTTCATCCCTGGGTCAGGAAGATCCCCTGGAGAAGGGAATGGCTACCCATACCAGTATTTTTGCCTGGAGAATTCTGTGGACAGAGGAGCTGGTAGACTATAGTCCATGGTGTGGCAAAGAATCGGATATGACTGAGAGACGAGGCACACACACATACATGGTTTATTCTGAAAAAAGTATTTTCCTCAGGAAGTTTGGATATTTTGTGCACACTAGGCAGAGGATGGCTATTTGATCAGTCCCCAGTAGAAGCCAGGGCCACTGAGTTTGCAATGAGCTTTTCTGGTAAACAGCCCTTCATACGTGTCGCTCTAACTCATTGCTGGAGGAATTATGCATGTTCTGTGGGACTCCACGGGACAGGACTCTTGGAAGTTTGCACTTTGTTTCCTACAGACTTTGTCCCACAGGCCCTTTCTCTTTGTTGATCTCTCTCTGCTGATCAGTGTAACGAATCAAAGTCTGAAGTATGACTATATGCTGAGACTTGCAAGTCCTTCCAGCAAATCACTAAACCTGGGAGAGGATGTCTAGGGGACCCTGACACATACACATAATCCAATTTGATTCTCAGAGCCTCACTATAATCTAAATATTATAGCAGAGGGATCAGAAGTTTGTAAAGACTATGAAAGTTGATAGATATTAAACATTTCACAAAAGGATATGATCAGTATTCAAATACAGGTCTTTTTTGCTCTAATCTTGGCCCGGGTTTCTGACCTGGTGTTGCTGGCACAGAAAGATTTTAGATGGTGTGGTGTGATTACCACCACTGGGCTATTGATAGCCCATTCCTAGCAGTGCTTTCCCTCCCTCACCAGAATGTAAACTCTGCAAGGGTGGGGCCTTCTTTCTATTACTGCGTCCCCAGTATCTAGCAATATATTAAGAACCCAACAAATAGTCATTGAATAAATTAGTGAATGACTGGATGTGTTATTTGTAATTCCTACTTACTATTATTGCAAGAGACCTATGGAGCAAGGTACCAGTTAGAATTAAGCCATTTTAAAACTGAAGTTCAGAAGATTCAGAGAAGGAATCATTTATCCCATGGTCCAGTAGCTTGGTGTCTTTAAAGATATATCATCCAGGTCTTTCTCTATGCAATTCCCTCATCGCTGCTGGTCCTTATACTATTAGTGTAACCAGAATGCTAGGAGACCAGCTAGGTCACTGTTTGCCAGGGACTTTTTAAGTGTAGGTTGTTTATATTTTTACTGAGTTGTTAATAGAAAAAGTGTCTCTTATGTTCACCTAGGTTCTTTTAAAGCATTTAATTTTCACCATATGTAGCATGTATGAGTGTGTGTGCTCAATCACTCGGCCATGCCCAAAACTGAGAGGCCATGGGCTGCAGTCCGCCAGCCTCCTCTGTCCATAGGATTATTCTGGCAAGAACACTGGAGTTTTGTTGCAATTTCCCCCTCCAGGTGATCTTCCCAACCCAGGGATCAAAACTGCATCTCCTGTGACTCTTCCATTGGCGGGCGGATTCTTTACCACTGAGCCACCTGGGAAGGCCATCAGATACAGCATAGCCTCTAAACTATTGTGGGGTATATAAGTAAAAATTACAGTAGTCCTTAGACCCATGATTATCACTATAAAGTATAGGAAACCAATAACAGTCCCCAAACAACACTTCCTTAACCCAACCTTTTAAATCATATTTAAGTTTCAATTTATCTAAGTCAAGTTCCAGGATATCAAATACATAAAATATATCCAGGCCTAACACACTACTTTGGAACTTCAACTGTTTGGTTTGTTCCCTGGTGACTCAGACAGTAAAGAATCTGCCTGTGATGTGGGAGACTGGGGTTCAATCCCTGGGTCAGGAAGACCCCCTGAAGAAAGGAATGGCTACCCACTCTAGCATTCTTGCTTGGAAAATTTCATGGACAGACAGCCTGGTGGGCTACAGGCCCTGGGGTAACAAAGAGTCAGATACGACTGAGTGACTAACACTTTCACTTTTCAAGCAACAGCCAACAGCCATGAAACAAATTCTAGGACAACAAAACTGTTGGGGAGTTCTTAGAATTATTTACATCTAGGATAAACTTGAAGTAACCTTGGGTGTAAGAATTAAGTTATTTTATGTGTTCAGTTCTACCTTTAAAACAATTTGGGCATGTGTTTCTTTAATCCTTCTTTGGCTCTTTCAATGGAGAGAACAATTTACTTTGATTTGTGCCGCCTTCACTCAGAGTAGCTTGAAAATGAGCCTGTGGCTGTGAACCAGATGACTCCTCTCTCCCTCTATTTTAGCAGCCTCCAATGCAAGGGACTTTTACTTGAATATGTGTTTGCATGTGCACACTTACATCAGAACAGAGTGGAGCTGGAAAGGAGAGACTAGGTGGTAACATTTTCCAAACTTTCAAAATAATCAATCTACTTTAGCATCATGAAATGCCAACACGGATGAACTCACATCTGTCTTTTGACTGGGGTTATCATTTGTGGTAGTAGTCATACCAGTTCCAGCTCAGCGAAGGATCTCAGGAAGTCTGAACAGAAGAAGTAGTCAACCAGGAGCAGAGTAAGGGAGGGGCGGCTCAAGCTACTTACAAACCACATGCAGGAAGAGGACCGCTGTATCTGAGCCTAGGTTGTTCTCCGCATAGGCCGTCACCTGGAAGATGCCTGCGCTCTTGTACACGTGCTTGATGCCATCCTCAATGGGACTGAAATTAGCGTAGGACACTGCAATCCCGTCCCCAAAGTCAAGCTGGATGTTTGTCCTTTGGAGATCACCCTGCAAAGGGGAATAGAAGCTGGCCTGGGCCCATGTGCATGGTCCAGCCTGACTCCTCTCTGATGCTTGGTCCTCTGCCTTTGGCATCACCCCTAGAGGCCTGAATCTCTCCCCAAACACCCTCCTGAAACACTCTCAACACAATCATCAGACTTCTGTCTGATAGCTACTGGGCACTGCAAACAGGTACTATGGGACTATTGCCCTTGTATGCCCAAACTCAGGTAGCCTGATGTGGCTGATATTATCAATTATGGAGAAGGTAGAGCTTCTCTGAAGCTCTGAAGTATGGAAGCCAAGGGCCTCTCTCGATCTCTCACGCACAATAATTGTTCCTCTCTTGTTTCATGATAATAATAATAGTAGTAGTAACAGCTAACACTGATAAAGCTTTTTTTCAGTTCCAAGCAATTAGTCCCCTCATAACTCTACAATGTAGAAAGTATTACTGTTCCCATTTTAGAAATGAGGACACAAATAAAGGAATTAGACCAAAGTCTCTGTAGCCAATAGTGGAAGAGCCAAGATTTGAACCCAAGTAGTCTGGTGTCAGTACTCTCAACCACCATGCTATTATTAAAATTTTCCTACTTTTTAGTATTTATCATTAGTTTTCAAGCAGTATGCTAATCACTTAACACATATTATATAATACCACCTTCAAAATAACCCTGTGAGATAGGGTGAATATTTCCATTCTATAGATAAATACTGTATGCCAGCTGAAAATATACCCGTGCTCTGTTGATCTTGGCTTTCCCTAAACTTGCCTAAGCCCCCTCTTCCCTGAAGCATTTATTGACCATCTCAGCTCACAAGTATTTCTGCCTTGAGGGATGTCAAGAGCCACATGGGTCCACCTGAGGAGATGATGTCAGTGGTTTAGTTGAGTGTATCTTACCATCCCAAGTTGATCCTTAGCTTCCTAAGAGCTGATACTGAACCCCATCCTTTCTTGTACTTCATTGTACTTGTACTTGTACATTGTACTCGAACTTTCTTATACTTCATCCCACTTTATTGGGCTGACAGTTTGGATAAATTCAACTGAACCTAACCATAAGATAAGGGTTCTAGATGAAAAAGAAGAATCAGGTTTCTCTGCTTATTTACAAAGATTGTTGATGGAGAAGAAAAAAGAGAAATACATCATTTTGGAATTATGATTCAATTCTCCTGCCCAGTGACTGTGCTTTCATCACAGTTACACTGTCTCTCCTCCCATGGCAACCCAGATGTGAGTAAAATATTGATAGGTGCTACCTTGCCCCCAACACAATGTCAACTACCCTTGAGTTTATGAATATAAATTAAAGTGGAAATGAACTGAAGGCAATTCAAATGGATAAGATCATGGCTCTTCACATCCATTCAAGAGAAGGTTTTAATAGAGCTGATCCTGGAAACTCCCTAGTGGGAATGCGATAATGACCTCCTCTGAATATTAAAGTTCTTTAATTTAAGCACCCAGTGTGGATGAAGGCTAAAGAATCTGCCAACCCAGGATAAGGGGCCCTCACTGTCTTGTCCAATGTGGGCCAGACTTTAAAGATTTCTAAAGTATTCACAGTTGGGCGGGGGCGGGGGGGGAGGGGAAACAGGGACACACTCCTGGCCTGCTTTGGTCTCTTTCCAAGATCTCAAGAGCACACAGTAATTTGCATTTAAATTTAGATGGCTTTGTAAATCAGGCAAACTTCCCTGCCCCAGCGCCTCAGCAAGGAGTGCCTGAAAACTTCCCTGGTTTGGAAACAGATGAAACAACTCATATAGGAAGCAAAGAAGCATACAGCAGAGCTAGTCTATCCAGAATGAATGAACACAGTCTGGTTTTACTCCCCAGACTGCAAATGATCTAAAAAGTGAACTAATGGAGCAGGCAGCTGATGGAAAGTCAACTCACATGACATTCTTCAGAAAAATAAGTTTAGAGGATTGGGATCGCCCTCCCCCACCCTCACACTCATACTTTTAAGACTCTCTAGAAGTCTTTTGGGCTTTTCTAATTAGTGGAGTGAAGGGTAAAAGAAAAAAGTAAAGATCCTGGAACAAACAGGAAAAATGTAAATTCCATTCTGGTGATGTTTATAGTATACAGTCTAATGATAATTAAGAGTCCTTTAACGATGCAGGCCCTAAAGGGGTACCTCAAAGAATATATTCAGATCTGTGCCTGCTCAGAGACAAGGGGACCCCTTTGGCCTAGGTTTGTATTGTGGGATGAAGGGAACATGGTCCCTAAACACCCCAAACCCTCTTTTACTCCTTCCATCTTATCACATAAGTGGTGCTTCTCACCACTGACTTTGTTTTAAGGACTAGTGGGAACACAAGCTCTTTCTTCTCTTCCCATCTGGATGAGGGACATGACCTGGTTGTGAGTTCTGACCTCAGAGGCCCAGGAGGGGCATCCCTACCTCCTCCATGAGGATGATGAAGGTTGCATTGTGCCCCTGCTCCGCCACCAGGCGCCCATCGGTCGTCGCCACGTGGAGGCCATGCGGGGCTTTTCCAGGGCACATCTGGGCCTTGGCGGTATACTTCTCCCTCAGGCCATCTGTGCAGTTGTTGGACACGATTCGCCGGTACCTAAAGGGTATTGATCGTTGTCAGTGGTGTGGTTTATCACATGTATGTGTGCTCGTGTGAAGCATGTATGGTAGAGTGTGCAAGAGAGCAAGAGTGAGACAGAGATTCCACACAGTTGCACCTGATATCTGAGTCCCAGAGAAGACAGCCATTTAGGAAGCTAAACAAATGCTGAGAAGCCACTATCCCTTCATCTCAGGAAGAGCAGCTCTTTAAACACTATTATCGATCCTGCCTGGTGAACCACAGATCAGATCAGTGTCTAAACCAGCCAAGAAAAATCAATGTCTGACTCACGCACGAGGCAGGAAGTGGCAGACCCGCTGGTCTAAGGAAACAAGAAAAAGCAGGTTATTCTCCCTGTGAGAGACAGACTTGTTTCTACCTCCCTGAGGCCAGAAAGCAGCTAGAAGAACAGCCTTCTTCTAACTCTGATTACTCAGGAAGCCGCTTCATGTCTTCCTTTGACCACCAGGATACCACCGCATACCCTAACACCTATTAGTTCTTACTCTGGAGCCACTGGACTCTTTTATAGCAGATTTTCTCTCCTTGCTAATATTTCATTTCCCATTCACCACTAACACCAGACCAGGAGCACAAGTGTGAGATTCCTGTTTGATCCTGCTGTGGTAAAACTGTCTCAGAGAAGAAGCCTGCAGGGGAAAATCTCCCCATAAACACTGTGACCTTCTAAGATAAGAGCATCTTTGGGCATGGTGATGACATGTCATCTTTCTTGACCGCTGATCCAAGCACGTGAAGCCAAGGCGAGAGCTTTCCCACAGCCCTGACCTGCATGACAGACTTTATTTCCAGGCATATCACTATCCGTAAAATTGCATAAAATCAATGTCCTGGTAAAACCACATAAAATAAATGCACCATAGACACTACTACCACCACCATCATCATCACCACATCACATCTTCTTTCACTCTGTGTGTCAGGAGTAATTTACCAGTCTATCCATGTTGCCTTCTTCTGGTGGCCTTGAAAGCAAATTTCTGTATGAATGATATCGGTCCTCCACTCTACCTGAAATTTCATCTCTCCCTGACCCCCACATACTGCTGAACTAATAGCCCAACATATTCATCAGGGGATCTCAAGAGGATGTCAAGCAAATGTTATATGTAGTTACTGCTAATGTGAATTTATAATATATCCTCTTGCTGCTGCTGCTGCTGCTGCTAAGTCGCTTCAGTTGTGTCCGACTCTGTGCCACCCATAGACAGCAGTCCACCAAGCTCCCCCGTCCTTGGGATTCTCTAGGCAAGAACACTGGAGTGGGTTGCCATTTCCTTCTCCAATGCATGAAAGTGAAAAGTCAAAGTGAAGTCGCTCAGTCGTGTCTGACTCTTTGCAACCCCATGGACTGCAGCCTACCAGGCTCCTCCGTCCATGGGATTTTCCAGGCAAGAGTACTGGAGTGGGGTGCCATTGCCTTCTCCAATATCCTCTTGTAGACACATATTATTTTAATTGGCAACTAAGTTCACAGTGGGTCCAGAGCTGCCCTGTCTAATATGCTAATCACTGTTCACCTGTGGCTACTCAGCACTTAAAATGTGGTTAGTGGTGCTCGCTGAAATGATAAGAATGTTTAGTTAAATAAAATATACTATTAATTTCACTTAAGAATATTTTTCAGTGTGGAAATTAGAAAATTTTAAGTTATATATCCTTGGAAAGAAAGCTTTGACCAACCTAGACAGCATATTAGAAAGCAGTGACATTACTTTGCCAACAAAGGTCCGTCTAGTCAAGGCTATGGTTTTACCAGTGGTCACGTATGGATGTGAACGTTGGACTGTAAAGAAAGGTGAGCACTGAAGAATCGATGCTTTTGAACTGTGGTGTTGGAGAAGACTCTTGAGAGTCCCTTGCACTGCAAGGAGATCCAACCAGTCCATCCTAAAGGAGATCAATCCTGGGTGTTCATTGGAAGGACTGATGTTGAAGAAGCTGAAACTCCAATATTTTGGCCACCTGATGAGAAGAGCTGACTCGTTAGAAAAGACCCTGATGCTGGGAAAGATTGAGGGTAGGAGGAGAAGGGGATGACAGAGGATGAGATGGTTGGATGGGATCATCAATGGACATGGGTTTGGGTGGACTCCAGGAGTTGGTGATGGACAGGGAGGCCTGGTGTGCTGCGGTTCATGGGGTTGCAAAGAGTCGGACACGACTGAGTGACTGAACTGAACTGAACTGATGTGGCTCATAGTATAGTTCTTTCAGTCAGCACTGGTCTATATAATCAAATTTTTGTAATCTATAGCTTCTTGCTGACCTTTATTCATTTAGAATATACTGAGCTTTACCTGTGATAGACATTTTGGAGGATGTCACATCTTAAAGTACACTTGATATCATCCACTCTTGCTCTTAACTATGGCCAGCTGGTGGATGATTTGTAATAGAAGCCAACATTTAAATAACCTAGAGGTATGTATAGGCATTTTTAGAGAATCTTTTTTTTTTTAAGTAGTTTTTCCCTTTTATCTTCTTGATTTATTTGTTTGGCTATTAGTGGTTTTGGCACACTGAACTTGCTTAAAATTAGGTCCACATATCACATGAGCTGTGGTGTTGGAGAAGACTCTTGAGAGTCCCTTGGACTGCAAGGAGATCCAACCAGTCCATTCTGAAGGAGATCAGGCCTGGGATTTCTTTGGAAGGAATGATGCTAAAGCTGAAACTCCAGTAGTTTGGCCACCTCATGCAAAGAGTTGACTCATTGGAAAAGACTCATGCTGGGAGGGATTGGGGGCAGGAGGAGAAGGGGATGACAGAGGATGAGATGGCTGGATGGCATCACTGACTTGATGGACATGAGTCTGAGTGAACTCCGGGAGTTGGTGATGGACAGGGAGGCCTGGCGTGCCGCAATTCATGGGGTCGTAAAGAGTAGGACACGACTGAGCGACTGAACTGAACTGAAGTGATCACATGATCATACGAGAAGCCCTAATGCAATTACCTGCTTGCTATGTCCACGTGTGCTCTGGCTGAGACCTGGCCTAGCTGGTCATATATGCCTGTTACATTTCTCTTCCTCAAACTTCAGAGCACTTTATTCTCCAGCACCTCGTGTCTTTAAATTTCACTCTGCAGAATCTGTAGTTTGAGTGACTTAACTCCCAAGACAGTCATCTACAATAAAATTACGTCAACAGTGCTTAAACCTCAGCTCAGATCCCAAGAATTGCTCTCTAAGAACCAAATATTTGGCTAAAATAAAATGTATACTTCTCAGAGTATCTCAGATCACTTGATACGTCTCTTCCATCATGTTTTTTTCTTCTCTCTAGACATCAGATGTGTAGGTAGTACTCTGGCCACTATTCTACAACCAGGTAAAGTAAAAATACTGAGATGGTGAGTAACTTGTGTGAGACATTAGAAGATCCATCCAGTGGAAGAGTTGAGACTGGATTCTAGTCCCTTGTTATTCAAAGATGAGTGCTGGGACCAGGAAAGACAACAGTGTGTGGGAGTTTGTTGAAATAAAGAATCTCAATGCCACTGCAGATCGCCTAAATTAGGAGCTGCCTTTTAACAAGATCCCCAGGTGATTCATAGCACATAAAAATTTTAAAAACACTATCTTCAACCACCGATCTGCTTTCCAAATCTGAACGTGGTCACAGAAGTGGCAAAGTAAAGGGGAAAGACAACAAATCACGGAAAAATTTTTTTTTCAAGCATCTGAGGAAGTAATAAGTAACAAAAAGAGAAACACACATAATTTGACAATTACAGAAAGTGTGCCTTGAGCTTTTTATTCCAGGAGTTCCCAGGATGGGACTTTGACTTTCATTTCGTTTCCATCATTGGTCCACAAGAGCTTCAGCTCATCTATCACTAAAGAGAACCATAATATCTGCATACCACTTGTGTTAATTTATTTCCATCAGGGTCTGGAAAATATGGTGGCATCTCTTTCCAGAAGAGAAGACCTGACTAAAATAATAGCTGTGATATTTCAGAGGCAAACAGCAAAAGGTATTGAAATCTGGGTAATCAGAAATCTCTTCTATGTTCAAAAAAACCTAGGTTCAGCTAAACAACCCCTCGACTTTCTTCAGAAGCCACCTGCTGTAAACAGACTATGTTCTTTCTTGCTTCACTAGCAATGCTCCTCTGATCCCAGCTTAGTGGATAGTGAAACAGGAAGACAGTGAGTGGGGTTCCTTCAGGTAAATTACTTACCCAGTACTGTTAAAGTAGCTTTGACCAAGGCTGCAGTCCTTTGATGGAGATGCTGGATTGTACCAGAAAGCAGGGACACACTGGCTCTCTCCATGTCTCTCATAGCCATAGTCACTGTCCGGAAAATAAACACTGAGTACTGCTGTAGACACACAAATGCAAAAATACCCACAAACACACATAAACACAAATATCTCTCTCTGCTGCTGCTGGTAAGTCGCTTCAGTCATGTCCGACTCTGCGCAACCCCATAGATGGCAGCCCACCAGGCTCCCCCGTCCCTGGGATTCTCCAGGCAAGAACTCTGGAGTGGGTTGCCACTTCCTTCTCCAATGCATGAAAGTGAAAAGTCAAAGTGAAGTCACTCAGTCATGTCCAACTCTTAGCAACCCCATGGACTGCAGCCCACCAGGCTCCTCCATCCATGGGATTTTCCAGGCAAGAGTACTGGAATGGGGTGCCATTGCCTTCTCCAATATATCTCTCTAACCATCCCCAAAGCCAAACACATTCTTTAAATATTCCCAGTAGGGGCAAAATTCATGCTTTGAAAACAGATTTTCAGACTCAGTCATTCAGAGTCCAGTGTACAGAAAACATAGTGGATTAGCAAATGGAGAGTCCAGGTTTAAAAAGGTATGAATGTGTAAGGTACACCAGGTTGGGTGGGTGTGAGAGATGTCATAAGCTTAAAAGCGTATTTTGGGACACAGTGGATTTACTGGAATAAACGGATGTCAATCAAGAAGATGATTTTAAAAGTAAAGATTTATTTATGTGATATGGTTCCACACTTTATTCCAAAATGGATTTCATTGATTTTATCTTCATTTTTTCTGGAAATTCTCTCTCAAACACATATACACACTTGTACTCACATTCAAACTTTCCCCAACTATTTATAACACAAGCCCTCTGTTTCCTTTAGGAAACAAACAAATAAAAAACCCACAAAAGTTAGACTATAACTCTTCTCCATGTTTTTGTAAAAGCCGAGCCATAATAAAATGGAGGAAGGTCAGGTATGATCCCCTTCTTCTTCCCTCAGCACTCCAAAATGAGGGAGTCAAAGGCCAGTGTGTGGTGTGAGAGGAGGGTTCCCATTGGAAATGTAAATGGTGTTGCCTTACTTCTTGAGGTTGTATAAAACTCCCAGAATTGTAAATGCCAAGGTAGAAAGAGAGTAAGAAAGTAGGCATTATTGCTCTTACAACCAACCCCAGGATATTGAAGGTGACTTCACTTGGCAGAAGTCATGCCTTTCTAAGTCAAGCATCCAAGGGTTTCCTGAAACCCACAGACAAGGCAGACAATCTGGACCTTTGAATATTGATTCACTGAATGTTAATGAAACATGCAGCAACAGGAAAATAACCCTTTCCTGACTCACTCCCCCTTTCTTTTTCTACTCCCATATTCTTTGAGACATGATTTGATTAAAGAGCAGTGAAAATAGAGGCAAATTGTCTGTGTGGGCAACTGGGATAGGAACGAAAGGCAGAGAGGAAGAAAAGTTTAATCCTGCATTTATTTATTACTCAGGATGTGCCCTGTCCTGTGAAAGAAGGGCCATCGTTCCTATTCTCAAGCGGTTTTCAGTCTTTTGGAGAGAGGAAGACACCATGCCTCCAATCCAACAAAAGAAGAGAGGAATACAGTCTGAAGCAGAGTACAGTGTAATACAGTATGAAGCAGTACAGCTTAGAAGTACCAATTGACTGATGAGATTATATAAATATCTGCTGGGTTTGATCCCACCCTACTTCTCACCACCTCCCTTCAAACCAAACTCAGACCAATCTTTCAACCTCCTTTGTCTTTGTATGTGGTATTCCCCGGAACTTTTGAAGCACTCTACCCTTTTCTGTATTAGGCAGTTTCCTAAGCATCCTTCAATAGCTATGCCTGATGAAGCCATCCCTTGCTTTCTAAAACCAAGTCTTTGTAGCTCTACCATTTTGGGAAACATTGAGGCTAAAAAAGGGCAGTTACTTCTGTTAGTTTTTTTCAGCAATATTAGTGTCTAGAATAGGATACTGCAGGTCTTTTTTTTTTTTTTCTTTAAAATCATCTCTTCAGGTCTTAAATAAATATTTAGTGGGTCAATGGTACTCTCACTGCATTTTAAAATAATCACACTAATTATCCCATTGCATTGGTCTATTTCTGCTGGGAGACTGTGAGCCTATGGTTAACTTCCCAGTGTGTACCACAAAGCATCCCAGGAGCTCAAAACATGTCTGTGGAGTGAATATGAGCTCCAGTCATTGCAGATGGCTACACAAAAAGGTGAAGCTCAAGACCAGCTTCAATAAGGTGAGTTTAAATGAAACTGGAAGAAAAGGAGAATGGGACATGTTTGTCAAGGTAATCTTTTGCCATGCCTCCCAATTAATGATTGAAGATCTTCCCCCTGAGAGTTCATATGGACTTAGTATTGTGCCAGCTACTAATAGCCCATGAGAGCCTACTTAAAATTCTAGGCACTTTGTGAGTTAGTTAAGGTTGTTAAACAAAGTTTAAATAGTGATTTAAAATTTATACAAAATTTTACTTATATTCAAAAGATAATACCTAAAACACAGAAATTCCCCATTATTTTGCTGCATTTATTATTACTATATACAATAAATACTACATATAAAATGTCATGATATAATCATTATATGCTCTTAAAATCATTTATGTCTGTGTACCTGTGTATAGTAGAAATACATGTTGTGTTTCCTAATTCTTCATTTAGTGATGTCATGTTGGCAGCATGAAATCGTATATCACGGGGATATTTATAGCAATCACCAATCACTACTAATAAGGGCTTATTTACTTCTTTGTTCCCGAGAAAATGGAAAGTCGCCCAGTTGTGTTCAACTCTTTGCAACTCCATGGACTACACAGTCCATGGAATTCTCCAGAATTCTGGAATGGGTAGCCATTCCCTTCTTCAGGGGATCTCCCCAACCCAGGGATCAAACCCAAGTCTTCCACATTGCAGGTGGATTCTTTACCAGCTGAGCCACAAGGGAAGCCCAAGAATACTGGAGTGGGTAGCCTATCCCTTCTCCAGAGGATCTCCCCGACCCAGGAATTGAACTGGGGTCTCGTGCATTACAGGTGACTTCTTACCAACTGAGCTATCAGGGAAGCCCAGAGATACAGTAGTTAAATATTTTCCAGCACAGTACTGAATATCTGATTTCAAAGTATTATTTACCTGTAGAAGGATTTGAGCTGTGATGGGCCTCTACTAGAAAATCCCCTGATCGCTTTATGTGGTAAATCTATTAACTGTCCCGTTAATCCCAGAAATATTTATAATTTTCGAAGGAAGGGTGCTCTCCTAAGCAGCTTTATGAGGGAGAGAAATGTCATATGCTCCTTGCTCAGTGTAACCATCTTTAGCAGTAATGTTCGGCTCTGCTACCTGCTAGTGATGCAGTAATTAAAGAAGGTGCATCAGCCATGCTGCTTTGCCTCAAAGAGAAAAAGCACCGCATTAATATTTAATAACATTAATGGAAACATCACTAGCTGCCCCCAAGCTGTGGCTTTCTTCATTACCTTCTGCTAAATGTATACTATTGAATAAAATCTCTCATCCTATCCAAGTCCCGTCCCAGCTCTGAAGTTTTTATGATTTTAGCAAATAAGCAGGGCCAGCTGCTGCTCCAGCTTCCTGGGGAAAGGTGTTTTTCTCTTGAATTGTGACATTTGGAAAGAATGTGCCAGAAAGTTTGATTCGCCTCAGGAAAGGAAGCCGCCACAGCTTCTGCAAACACACAGGTAGTTTTCTTTAAGAAGTAAGTCACCTCTGTGTCTTCTTTGACTATAAATGGGGTGAGAACTTCTAAAAGTTTAGGGGAAAATTGTCCATTTCCAGGGGTGTGTGTGTCCCCAAAATCCCACCCATAGAGAAGCCTCAAACAATCCAGAGAGGGGATAGATAAGGAAAGGCTCAGAAACCAGAAAGTTTCTGCATGTCAGAAAAGGAAGGGACACTAGTATTACTTGGACCCAATCCCCTCAGTTCACAGAATGGAAAGGAGAAGAAAAAGAAAAAAATATGACTCACTAAAGATTGTACACAGCTGTTGGGATGTCAATCAAAGGTGATAACTGAGACTCCTGACCCCTGGCTTGGCATTAGTATAAGCCCATGAACTAGGCATTTAATTATCAGTTTGGTTCAGTCTCTCAGTCATGTCCGACTCTTTGCAACCCCCCTGGTCCGCAGCATGCGAGGCTTCCCTGTCCATCATCAACTCCCAGAGCTTGCTCAGATTCATGTCCAAGTCAGTGATGCCATCCAACCATCTCATCCTCTGTCACCCTCTTCTCCTCCTGCCTTCAATCTTTCCCAGCATCAGGGTATTTTCCAATGAATCAGTTCTTCACATCAGGTGGCCAAATATTGGAATTTCAGCTTCAGCATCAATCCTTCCAATGAATATTCAGGACTGATTTCCTTTAGGATGGACTGGTTGGATATCCTTGCTGTCCAAGGGACTCTCAAGAATCTTCTCCAACACCACAGTTCAAAAGCATCAATTCTTCAGCACTCAGCTTTCTTTATAGTCCAACTCTCACATCCATACATGACTACTGGAAAAACTATAGCTTTGACTAGATGGACCTTTGTCAGTAATGTCTCTGCTTTTTAATATACTATCTAGGTTGGTCATAGCTTTTCTCCCAAGAAACAAGTGTCTTTTAATTCCATGGCTGTAATCACTATCTGCAGTGATTTTGGAGCCCAAGAAAATAAAAGTCTGTCACTGTTACAATTGTTCCCCCATTTGTTTGCCATCAAGTGATGGGACTAGATGCCATGATCTTAGTTTTTTGAATGCTGAGTTTTAAGCAGACTTTGAGGCCTGATGTCATTCTGAGCCCCTTGGAGCTGGCCAAGAAGTCATGGTCTCTGTTGGCCCAGTGGTAGGGAATATCCTATTCTCAGACGATGCACAGTCCCATCAAGACTCACTGATCCCCAGTTCTTCCAGTCTCCCATTTGGGATTTAAGGCTCTAGGATGAGTATTTCACAGATGTCTGTGTCTCATTTTAGGAGACAATAGAATGTGGTTGACTTGGGATCAGATAGAGGTTTTTAGCAGACACAGCATGAACACTCAGCAAAGAGAAGCAATCACAACAAAAACAATGGACTAATAATAAACAAATCATCATTTTGTAATGCATAAGCCTAAATTCAGCCATAGAAATAGAAAGATAATTATATCCCAACCATTTCATAAATGATTCGAAAAACCAAACAATCATGGCTCAAGTATTTCTCCTAATCTAACACCAAGCTACCTATCTGCCCTTACCCCTCTATGCATCAACAGCCTTCATATAACTGCTTTCTTAGATATGCTGCTCATACTTTTTTACTTAGATATTTTCCTCATACTTTCTTAGCAGCAAGTCTACATAGCTCCATCACCACCGCCTACAGGAAGCCTTCCATCATTACTCCAGTTCTTGGTGGGCTCTTTGTTCTGAATACTCCCAATACTTTCAGGTAGGAAAAATGTTGTCCTAAAGAAGTTTCTGTCTATGCTATCCAATATGGTAACCACTAGCCACATGTGACCATTAAGCACCCAATACATGACTAACTGAAGAAATGAATACTTTGCTGTTTTTAATTTTAATGCAAATAACTACATGTAGCTAGTGGATACTATACTGTACAGCATAGGTCTGGATCATGAAATTCAACACCCAATTATACTCTTTATTATTTGCTGTCATGCTTTCTTTGCATCCAATAACTCTAGTTTATACATCTTCGATTTTTCTACAATGTGCTGTCTATAGAAAAAATACAATTGATTGGACTCTATACACAGAATAATAAGGTTGAGTAGATTTCAGACATGCCTGAATTTATGTACAATGGCATATCCAAGTCTCTTCCCCTCACTCGTCTACATTACCACTTGATAAACACACTCTGGATCTGGAGCCATACTGGACTTGGAGGATAAACACTAAGACATACTGAGACTTAGGACTCTGGAGTCAGACTATTATAATTTTGAGTAAATATATTAACATTCTTTGTATCCCTGTCTCTTCACCTATAAAATGCCTAAAATAACAGACTCGCCTTCTGATTGAGAGATTAAGTGAGATTATCCATCTAAAAATCTTGGCACATAGTATATGCTCAGCAAAACTACTGCTGAGAGAGTGGTTGGATGAGTGAGTAATAAAAGAGAATAACTAGGCATAATCTCTAGTGCACACTGGTTTCTCACTGAACAAATGCACTTGGACCTCCCGGGGGTCAACTACTTCCTAGGAGACTCCATAAGACTTGAGAGGAGACCTCTTACTCTCCCTTTTCTGACTATCCACTAGTCTGCTTACTTCTCAAGGAGGATTTGCCCCTGGCCCCTCACCAGTACCACGATGGAGGATGCTTCAGAGTGGTTCTCTACAGTAAACCTGAGGCTGGGGGATTTATGAGGCTATTAAGTAGAAACATCCATATTTATGTAAACTGCATACTTATTACTGACACCCACTCTGCATAGAAGAGTGAGAGTAGCAAAAGTCAATGAAAAGTGAAAGCATTAGTCACTCTGTCATGTCTGACTCTTTGCCATCCCAGGGACTGTAGCCTTCCAGGCTCCCCTGTCCATGGAATTTCCCAGGCAAGAATACCGGAATGGGTAGTCATTTCCTTCTCCAGGGGATCTTCCCAACCCAGGGATCGAACCCAGGTAATGGTTCCCTACAAATAACTGCATCGGAGAATCTATAAAGCCTTTCTTCTTCAAGTAGAGAAGGGATACAAGTGGAAAATAGCTTTGCTTTGTGAATCCAGGCTGCACTCCTTAACTTTTTCACCAGAATCAAGGCATTTAATATATCCTCCCAAGTCTCCACTCCCTGCTGTCTCTCAGATTTAAAAGTTGCCTGGACCAGTCCAATGAACGTTACCTGATCTGATTTAGGGAAACAGCTAGGTAGAATGTGCCTAACCGCTTATACTAACCAAGTTGGGCTTTTCATATTTCTTAGCTAATTCCTGGTAGGAAGGAGCCTTGAGAAGGAAGCAGAACTATGAAACTATTGCCGTACATGGATTTTCCAGCACAATCATTAATGACAGACAAACTATTTTTGATGGAAAGACCGTATTTATGACTAATACTTATGCTTACTGAAGTTGACTTAAAAACAAAAAATAAATACTCAGCCCCTTGTCCAAGACATCATCATAACAGCAAAAAATCCCAGAAATTTCAGAAATCAAACTCTCTTTGCCATATTCAAAAGTAGTGCCTAAATACCTTATTAGGTCACAGGATTTTTCTTTTTTTTTTTGCTTTTTCTCTCAGATTATGACAACTAAGCCAGCCTCAAGTCTTGTGTGTTTATCTCAGACTCAAGTTCTTCTATTTTCTTTTGTCTTTTCTCTTAAAACATTTTTTAAATTATTATTATTTTAACTTTACAATATTATATTGGTTTTGCCACACATCAACATGAATCCACCATGGGTGTACACGTGTTCCCAATCCCAAACCCCCCTCCCACCTCTCCCCCGACACCATCCCTCCGGGTCATCCCAGTGCACCAGCCCCAAGCATCCTGCACCCTGCATCGAATCTAGACTGGTGATTCGTTTCTTATATGATATGAGGCATGATCCCACTGTTCACTGCAGCACTATTTATAATAGCTAGAACAGGGAAGCAACCTAGATGTCCATCTACAGATGAATGGATAAGAACGTTGTGATACATATACACAATGGAATATTATTCAGCCTTAAAAAGAAATGCATTTGAGTCAGTTCTGATGATATGGATGAACCTAGAACCTATTATACAGAGAGAAGTGAGTCAAAAAGATAGAGATAAATATTGTAATATATGAAATCTAGAAGAATGGTACTGAAGAACTTATTTACAGGGCAGCAATGAAGAAACAAACATAGAGAATAGACTTATGGACGCAGGGAGAGGAGAGGAGAGGGTGAGAAGTATGGAAAGAGTAACGTGTAAACTTACATTACCATATATAAAATAGATAGCAAATGGGAATTTGCTCTATGGCTCAGGAAACTCAAACAGGGACTCTCTATCAACCTAGAGGGTGGGGTGGGAGGGAATTTCAAAGGGAGGGGATATATGTATACCTATGGCTAATTCATGTTGAGGTTTGACAGAAAACAACAAAATTCTGTAAAGCAATTATCCTTCAATAAAAAAAATTTTTTTAATGAGGCATGATTGGTTATAGAAAGGCAAATGTATCATATCTTATATATCTCCTCTTGGAATTCTATAAAGTCTTCTTGAATGCCATATACTTATTATAATTCTAATTATTGTTGTTTAGTTGCTAAGTCAAGTCTGACTCTTTTGCAACTCTGTGGACTTTACAATTCTAGCACCAGTGGCCTAAACTATTTGATTTGGCATTGGTTTAGAGTTAATGGCACATTCTACATTAAACCTCAACATCAGCAGATAACCTAGATCATTTGAGGATGAGTTTTAATTTTAGAATTATCAAATTTGGAGACTTTTTCTTTTGAAAAATAAAGTAAATCTAAAATAACAAAGACTTGTTTGATTTCTTGGGAAATGGCATAATATAGAGAAGAGAATATGGAATTTGGCTAGATTTGCTTTTGCTCCTCATCTCTTTCTCTCCCAGGTTATGTGATCTCAGTCAAGTAATTTATATTCCAGATGCTAATTTTCTTCTTATTAAAATATCACAGTAATGACACTGACGTTATAGGGTGTTAGGTCCAAGTGGTACTTGCATTGGCAAGCTGAGCACCATAGAGCAAGGGCTCGCTTCCTCCACTTCACTTATAGATGCATTTTGACAGCAGTTTCCAAAGAACCATTTAGAAATAGTTTAAGCAAAGCCATCACCACTGAAATAAATGGATAACCCCCAAAGGTACAACTCCAAACATAGTGCTTATATGGATATATAAGCTCTAGTTTACTTGCTAAAAATACCTTGGGGACCACTTAACCCTGGGGTATAAGATTAACAATAACCACAACAGCAAAAGCTATGTACACCATTAGGATAAATTCCTTATTCACATTAACGATGAATATGAATTCATTTATTCCTCCCTAGGACCCAATGAGATACATGTTATTCATTTGCAGTTTATAGCCCAAGATGTGAAGTTGTAGAGATTAAAAAGTTTCCTAAGGTCAGAAATTGAGCATCAGAGCTGGGATATTTTTTTTTTCAGACTAGTAAGTATTAAAGTAATTGCTGAAGGAAAAATATTTATGTTACAATTCTTCCTTCAACTGTGAGGTTTCCCCCAAATGGGTGAGTGTCTAACAACTCAGAGAGACACAGGGGAAAATGTGGTATGACATACAGAAAGATGTGGAGTCAGTCTGCAGAAGGACACAAGGAAGGCTGATGTTGACATTCTGAATACTCAGGTTGACATCAATATGTCATGTACCATAAATCTGAGTGGGCCACTGTATATACTGCTATGACTATTCTTCTGGATTATGGTTAATAATTAAAATTATTCTTCCCAAGTATGAAAATAGCCTTTGTTTCCAAAGGGTCAAAAATACCACAGGTAGGATCCTGCCATTCAAATTAAATTCAACTTAGCACAATCCATTTGGTTGATTCTTCCTGAAGTCAAGCTTTTCAAGGCAGGGATGAAGAACAGGTTGGGAGCAGTCATAATTGTCTACTTTGCTTGCTATTACCAGTAGAGTCCTAGTAGAAAGCAGGAAATGAAAGATGGATTCCCAAACAAAATCAAGAAACAAGCTGGATGAAATGAGAATGAAGGACATGAGGCTGTTGGGCAGGGGCAGCTGTTCTGTGCCTATTTGGACTTAATTTAGCTGTCAGACACCATTTAGTGGTAAAGAATCCACCCACAGTGCAAGAGACACAGGTCTGATCCCTGGGTTGGGAAGATCCCCTGAAGAAGGGAACGACAACCCACTCCAGTACTCTTGCCTGGGAAATCCCATGGACAGAGGAGTCTGGTAGGCCACCGCCAATGGGCTCACAGAAAGTCAGACACAACTTAGGGACCAAACAACAACAATAACAAAACCCTAATGCAACTCCGTCATAGTCCTGCCCCTTCCATGTTTATAGGCTGTTACCTGAGCCCTTAGCTTTGTCTTTTAACCTACAATTAATATAATGAAAATATATAAACTGAACTTCAGCTTTTGAATATGACACAGAGAAAGAACTCATCCAATTGGGATTAGCATGGAATCGCTCTGCAATTACTAATGAGATCACTCATTCCCACGTTTGGGAAGGTTTTTGCCTCTCCTAAAAGAAACAACATTTAGAAACACTGTACAACTGTTTTGTCCTTATGCTGGGGGCAAGGGGAGGCACTGAGCATACAAAAATAAAGAAAGTCAAAAATGCCTGCACTCACAGCACTTACATTCTACTTGGGAAAGACAGGCAAATTATAAAGCCATCAAAAAACACAATCTGTTTATTTGTGATTAATACTAAGATGACAATTGAACAGGGTGATATGCTTGAGAGTGCTAGGGTGGGGGGAGGTTAGATGGTTTCAGAAGGCATTTCTGAGCTGCAGTTTTTGCTGAGGTATGAGTGCTCCAACAGTGCCAGTCATACTGAGATTTGAAAGAAATATCTGTACTTGCTGTTTGCTTTGCTTGGAATGAGTCTGGGTTAGCCAAGGTGCAGGAGATAGTGATATGGCTGCAAAACGGTGAACGAAGAGAGAATAGTAAGAAGTTAAGGAACAGTGCTAGTGGGTCAATAATCTACAGTGGAGCAAAGAAAGAAGGTTATGTGATATTTTAAGGGAGCAGGGAAGCCACTGTAGTGTTTAAAGCATAGGGATGATAACGTCTGACTTGGGTGCTGGAGAAGACTCTTGAGAGTCCACTGAACAGCAAGGAGATCAACCTAGTCAATCCTAAAGGAAATCAACTCTGACTATTCACTGGAAGGACTGATGCTGAAGCTGAAGTTTCAATACTTTGACCACCTGATGCAAAGAGCCAACTAATTGGAAAAGACTGATACTGGGAAAGATTGAGGGCAGGAGAAGGGGGTGACAGAAGATGAGATGGTTGGATGGCATGACCGATTCAATGGACATGAGTTTGAGCAAACTCCAGGAGATAGTGAAAGACAGGGAAGCCTGCTGTGTGGCAGTCCATGGATTCACAAAAAGTTGGATATGACTTACTGACTGAACAACAAGGATGGATTTCAAGGTGACCAGAATGGACACAGAGAGTGAATTAGTCAATTGTTGAGGTGATCCAGATTGCCATGGACATGGGTAGCGGTGCTTTGTGTTGGAATGTGTTTTGGAAATAGAGACTTCTGGATGGCCTGCACCTGAGGGTAAAGGGAAAAACTAAGCTCTCGGGATTTGGACTGAATGGCTGTCTATGTGTTTTGTTGGATTTGGAAAACCTGCTTTGGGTTGGAGGGGCTCAAGAGAAGTTGAAAAACTGCTTCTAACAGTGGGCATTTAGGAAGAACTCTGCGTGGCAACATAAACTTTGAAATCCCTGTTACCAATTCGAGGGAAGATGGATGCTGAGTAAACAAATGGACACAAATGTCTTCATCTAAGAGGAGAGACAGGCTGGAGCTGGAGGTAAATATTTGGAAATTTGTGAGTCATTAGCTAAGAGGTGAGATCCAAAGTCATTCTCTCTGGTTGTCATTTGAGGGAGGAAAAAATAAATGGTGATAAGAGAGTTCATTGGAAAGAGCACAGTTCGAGCTCACGTGTGTGCAGGTAACTGCCCACGGTGGCAGCTTTCTAAGCTCTCCATGCCCAGCCCCTCCTCTTGGGGACTTTCCAGGACAGCTGCTAACTGAAGACGAGAAGTCCTCTTGGACACACCGCTCTGGTAGGACAACAATCTTCCCTGTAAAAAGCTTCCTCCTCCTCCTTCTGGGGCTGTAGACATCCCATCTGGCCAGGACCTGAGGCATGCAGGCTGGCAGGCCAGCTGAGTCATGCCTACCTCTTCAACTTCATCTTCACTCTCATCCCCCAGACCAGTCAGTGTCCAGCTGGAACTAGTGATGAGACATAAAGAGACTCACCATTCAAAGTCCCAGTCAGCACAGACACAGGGTTCTGAGACCACTGTCCCTGAGGAATCTCGGCCCAGGGCACACTGAGCTCCTGGCTTGCGTTTCTTGAATATTTTCCTTTCTCCCATGACACAAGGCTCCCCCTTAGGAAGAAAGTCCACAGTGAGAGAGGCAGAAAAACACAAAAGACAGTGAAATAAGCCAGCATTAGTCTTTGCATTCCCTTGTGGTCACTTTATGTAGAAATCTCCCTCCTAGGAACCATTCAGGAGTATTCAAGATCAAGATTAAAAGACTGACCTTTTACTACCAGGCAAGAGGAACACTGTGGGAGACTGGCCTCTTACTGTCCCTCCACCCAACCTGGCCAGTGATGTCTGCTTCTCCACCTCCACAGAGAATGCAAACATTCCAGTCATCCCCACAGACCACTTGGCAATTGCCTGAATTGCCATAAGTTCCAGTGGAAAGTAACCCACTGTTGGCATCTTTCTCACATCATCTTCAGAGTGAAACTGAAGTGGACTCAATATGTTCCCTCTCTATGATAAACAACCATGCCCGAGTCCTTATTTCTAGTCAAGAACAAAAAGAGAAGAAATTGGTATAAATTATAAGGACTCAATGCTTCTGAAGACAAAAGAATTTTGCCTGTGTTGAATAGCAGTAAATATCTGCCTTGCTAGAGTCCCTCACCCTCCGCTTTCTTTGGGGTCCTGTTCCCAGTGCTCCTGGGCCCTGACTTCAGGATGGCCTGAGAAATGCTCCCACTGTTTCCATTAGAAGGTAAGATGATCAAACCATTAGAGGGTGTGCTGGTTGCTTCATTTTGCGTGGGTAGCACTAAAACCCCAGGTCATCACTGTTGCCTCTCTTCCAGGCTGCTCGGTGATTTCAGTGAGTAGATCAGGATTCCAGGGTGCACAGCAGTTCCAAAATATCATATGCCCCTGCTCAACCTGGTGTATGAATTCCAATCCCACCCCCACAGTTCACCATTTTCCCCAGATGGCCCACTACTTCTCTCCTCCAAATAGGAAGACCCACGGGACCCAACAGGGCTTGCAGAGGCCCCTGTTTCCAGGAGCCAGGGTTCCCCAGCCGGTGTTGTACCTGATTGAGCAGATGCCAGGTCTGATAGTCCTCCTTGCCACAGTGTCGGCTGAAGATTGATCTGTAGTCCACCTTCACCAACTGCCATTCCGAGCGGAGGCTGAAGTGGCCAAAAACTCTAAGTGTTTATGGGAGGAAGGAGAGAGACAAGCAGAGTCCCATAATCAGTCACTAAAATGCAAAGACTAGAGAGAGAGAGAGAGGACTGAATTACAGCCTGGATTTTAATGATTCTTCCCAAGCCAACTGTTGGCAGTCCGTTGACGGTAAAGTCCACTGCCCACACAACTCCAGCCAACTGACACAGTGTTCACTATGGATTTTAAATCATATATATATATATATATATATAATTGCTTTCAAATATATATATTTGCAAAATTAATATATGTGCTTTATAGGAAGAAAATGAAGTATAAAAAGGTATACAGAAGGAAAAACTTTCCCAGTTGTCTACAATCTTCTACACAGGTATTAATTTAACATATAGCCAGCCTTCTTCTTAATGCAAGCACTACTATTATACCCATTGATGTCCAAAGGCAGGGCTTCAGTTTCCTCATCTGTAAAGTAAACTTTATGTGTATGTTTTTCTTTTAGGGGTGGGGGTTGGATTAGCTAATCTAAAGTATGATCCTGCCAACTCCAAAATTCTGACTGAATCTAAGCATGTTTTAGTTGAAATTCTCATCACTTAACTCACATGAATATCACCTTCTCTCCCTCTTCCCTGAAAAATCAGTCATCTCATAAAAGGAACTCATATTTATGTAAATCTAAGAAGCACACTGTCTGCATGACTTAGATAATCAATACTGACCTTTTCAAAGTCCAGCAGTTGATAGCCCTATAAATATGAATGATCAATCGTTTCTAGAAAAATAGAAAAAAAGACTGATCACCCATACTCCACTCGGGTGGTATGTCTTATAATTACAATGCAAGGCATCTATCACAGTGATGTAAAGGGGAGACCAGTCATGCCCAGAACCAAAACCCACTGAAGTCTTTCAAGGAACTGGATGCCTTCCATCCCAGTAAGACTTAATCAGAGTCCTAGCTCTAAATTCTCCTTTTCCCAAGTTCAAATATTCTTATGGTGACACCTAAAATAACTCCGGGAGTTGGTGATGGACATGGAGGCCTGGCATGCTGTGATTCATGGGGTCACGAAGAGTTGGACGTGACTGAGTGACTGAACTGAACTGAACTAAACTGAACTGAACTGAAAATACTAACTCTCCTCAAGTGACATTTCCTTCTGCTATCTGAAAGATGAGGAAGCTTTGGGAGGGGTAGAGTGGGTTAAACCTGTGAAATGCAGTAAGAGTTGTTTTGTAGATTATATAACTTAAAATACACTGTAGGAAATGACTTTTAATGTTTAAAAGCTATGACAAACCTAGACTGTGTATTAAAAAGCAGAGATATTACTTTGCCAACAAAGGTCCATATAGTCAGAGCTATGGTTTTTCCAGTAGTCATGTATGGATGTAAGAATTGGACCATAGAGAAGGCTGAGTGCCAAAGAATTGATGCTTTCAAACTGTGGTCTGGAAAAGACTCTTTATAGAGAGTCCCTTGGATAGCAAGGAGATCAAACCAGTAGATGCTAAAGGAAATCAACCCTGAATACTTTGACCACCTGATGCAAAATGCCTACTCATTGGAAAAGACTCTGATGCTAGGAAAGACTGAGGGCAGAAGGAGAAGGGGGGCAACAGAGGAGGAGATGATTGGATGGCATCATCAACTCAATGGACATAAGGTTAAGCCAACTCTCGGAGATTGTGAAGGACCAGGAAGCCTGGTGTGCTGTAGTCCATGGGGTCACAAAGTATCAGACACCACTGGGTAAGACTTAACAACAACATCAAAAATCATTTACACATTAAATAAAGCTTTTTAGATCTTTGTCTAAAAAAAAAAAAGACTAAACAGACTTCGAGGGAAAGACTGGTTTTCACCTTTAGTAAAACCGTATGGTCTTTGCATGAACCTTACCTCACTCCTGACTAGTAGGAGCTGAGGGGTTAGAATATCCCAGATTGTGTGGCCAGTACTATGTGGGGTACCTGCTCTGCCATTCCTTCTGTTCTATCACATTCTTGCTACATTTGCAGCAAATATATATCCATGCCAAGTCTATATTAAGGTATTTCTACCATTTACTAATAGATCAGATACAGTTCATGGAAAGGTCATGAGTCAGTCAAATTTCAATCTTTAACAAAACACTTATCTCTTATAAAAAGTTTCTATGTGTTTTAAGAGAGGAGAATAAGGGTAAGAGCTCATCAAAAAACAAACAAACAGTAGAAGAAACTTTGATGAATGTCTTCTTCCCTCTTTATCCAACCTATCTAAATCCTCCCACATTGGAATGCCACCTCCTCTAGAAAGTCTTCCCTGATTGGAGTACCCTGAGTAACAGGATATTAGTGATGCTAAACAAAAAATAAACACTTCTGCCTATTCTGAATAGTTCACAGTTATTGTATGGATCACAAAATACATTATGTCAGATTAATCACATTTCTTTCTATGGTAAGATAACTAGACAGACAGAAGAAGGAAATATGAGGCATATGACTTACCTGGATATCAATAAGGGATATACAGAGTCTGCTGCTGCAGTCTTGAAGAAAAGGTGAAAAATATAAGCCAGATGCTGGTAAAATTATGTGGCTGAACAGTATCCAATTAAGGCATTACAATCAGCCAGGAGGGAGGGGGTGTGTAGTCAGCTGCTATCTGCAGCTGTCTGCTCTTTCTTGTTCATCATTTTTATTAATGACTTTACGACATGGAAATAATGGTCATCATTGGAAACTGCATTTTCTGATGACACAAAACTGGAAGAAACAGTCAATATGCTTGATGGCAGAATAAGGAACCAAAAAGCTGTTGACAGACTAAAGAGACAGGCTGAATTTAATAACATGTGATGTAACAGGGTAGAAACTGTCAGGTCCTTCCCTGGCAACTACATAAGTACTGGATAAAAGAAATGCAACTTGTTGCAGCTCAGGATAAACAATGATGATGATGACAATGAGGATGGTAGCTTAAGAATTTTCATATACAATGTGATTAACATAAGTAAACACTTCAGAGACCAAAAATACTTAAGATAATCTTAGAATGCATCAATGAATGAAGAATTTTGTATATTGCCTAGAACAAAGAGGCAATATCCTGGTCTGTTTTACATTAACTAAATCACAAAGGAAAATTTTACTCAGTGTTGGGTGTCAGCTTTAATGTAGAGAATAGACTGAGTATCTCCAGAATACTTGGGGGCTTTGGTGGTGGTGGTGGTGGAGTTTTTAATCTCTTGAAATTTTAAATACAAATATGCATTTATTGGGATGTGCTTATTTGTCTATGGAGAAGTTACATGTCTTTTATCAGATTTTCAAAAGGGTTCACAGTTCCCAAAGTTTAAGGACCATTGAAAAAAAAAGAGGATTAAGATGATGTACTAGATTAAACAGTGGATTCCCAGAGAGATATGACCACATTCTATTCCCTGTAACCTGTGAATGTGGAAAAAAGTCTTTGCAGATGTGGGTTAAGAATCTCAAGATAAAATCATCCTGGCCCTAAGTCCAATGACAAGTATGCTTATAAGAGATACAAAGAAGAGAGACCTGCAGAGATGTGAAGCCGAGGTGAAGACTGGAGTTACACAGGCAGAAGCCAAGAAACACCTGGAGCCACCAAAAGATGGAACAAGCCTAGAATGAATTCTATTTCTTTTCCAGTTTCATCTAAACTAAGGTTTATTCTTAAATGCCACCCAGTTTGTAGTAATTTGTTACAGGAAGCACAAATAGAAGAAATAACAAAATAACAAATTAAATAATAAAAAAAAGAAGTAATACAAAAGGTGCTATGATTTGAGGCCAATTTTCAGCTACTCCAAGAAGTCGTGTAAACACTATGGCTGGTTAACCTGGATATGACTTAGGAAGGGTCAGGGGAGTGAAGACCAATAAACAGGTGCTCTGGGGAGATGTCTTCAGTATTAAAAAATAACAGAAAATAAAAGTTCAGAAGTTTACAAAATAGGAGAGATTGTTCTAATAGACAAAGTTGCCCACACAGCAAAGGAATAGCTCAAGAGTTAGTAACCAGCGAGTCTCACCCTCAGACTTCATCATTTCCCAGGGCTGATGCTGAGGAGGGATGCAGGCAACATCCAAGTACATAGCTGAACTGACACACTGAGCCTCTAAGCAGGTCCATGGTGTTGGTCTTCCCAACACTTTGGGATATCTGTTTCTGATCCCAGGGTGCTCATTTCAGAACTGAACACAATAGGTGCCCAGTTGGGACTTGGGACTAATTCAGATTCTTTCTTCTGCAATCTCGGCAGGTCACGTCCTTTCATCTACATTTCTTTGATTTATATGACAGATTTCCTTGCACCATGTTTCCTAGGTCTTTTGCCAACCTTTAAATTGACACACTAATATTTCCATTTGAAAGTTGGCTAGTCTGCTTCTCCTATGTGCCAGATGAAAATTTTTAAACATTTAATGCTAGCATTACTAGCTTTGTGCACTTTCTCACTGGACCCCAACTAAGAGTAGTAGGGTAAAATCTCTTGGCAACTTTCAGACACTGATGTACTTCCCATCTCTCTATCCATTATCAGCACATGGTGGACTCCTTCCTGTGGGGCATGAGTGACTCCGATATAGGGTCTCTCTTTTGCAGAGATGTGGCTTCCCTAACTCTGTTCAATACTGAATTCACTCACTGATCTTCTGATTAGAGTCGTGGAAGATGAAATGACAGAAACACAGCAAACTAAGTAGGAGATAAAATAAAGACTTACTGAATTTCAAGCATTTCTCAACCCTTTTCATATCTAACCTTAGAACATATGTTAATATTCACAACGGGATCTGTAGACGTGAGAACCTAGTAGAGAAGTCAGTTCAGCTCAGTTCAGTCACTCAGTTGTATCTGACTCTCTGCGATCCCATGAATCGCAGCATGCCAGGCCTCCCTGTCCATCACCAACTCCCAGAGTTCACTCAGACTCAGGTCCATCGAGTCAGTGATGCCATCCAGCCATCTCATCCTCTGTTGTCCCCTTCTCCTCCTGCCCCCAATCCCTCCCAGTATCAGAGTCTTTTCCAATGAGTCAACTCTTCGCATGAGGTGGCCAAAGTACTGGAGCTTCAGTTTTAGCATCATTCCTTCCAAAGAAATCCCAGGGCTGATCTTCAGAATGGACTGGTTGGATCTCCTTGCAGTCCAAGGGATTAGAAAACAAGCCCCTCACTTTGGGGTGATAAACACTAATTAGATCTACTTGGTCCTGGATTGGAGAAAAAGAAAGTCTAGACTGCTTTTAAATAATAGTACAAGAACAAAATTTCTCAGATAAAAACTCCTCATCTCCTTAGGGAAACATTCCCCTGAGCTTATGACCAATAAACTAGGAATAGCATACTCATCCCACTTGTGGTAAATTTTTGGGAAACAAAAAGTTTAACTGTATTTAATTTTCTTATATTTTTGGTCAAATTTGTGTCAATGAGTTATAAAGCTCCATAAAGCTGGGAAGGTTCTTGTACTTCTTTGGACCACATAAAGCCTTTCAATTGTAGTTGCTCGACAAAGAATGGCTGACTCCTGGGTACTAGTGGATCAAGGCAATTCTAGAGTGTGGCTTCATTTTCAAGTCTGACTAAAAAAAAAAAAAAGCCAATTCCTAGCACAGTCAAACCACGGTCATCCACAGCCATACTTTCTTGCCATTATCAAGATAAACTATTCTGACCTCTTTTTTTCAGAAATATATTCCTAGTCCCCCTTAACTCAAAGCATATTTTTATCAACATAATCAAAACCCTGAGATAATGTATGGAAATATCTTGAAAATCCCAGTTGATAATAAGTGTTCATTCCTATCTCCATCATTCTCATTGTTGGGACCCCCACAGAGTCATACTCAAGGCCCTGCTCATCAAGAGGTTTCAATAAGGTTGGCTCAAAATCCCTTTCCAAGGTAAACAATAACCTCTAATGCAGGGGCTTTCTTTGTCTTGTGTGTGTGCGTGTGCATGTGTGTGTGTGTGTGTGTGTGTGTGTAAGACATCTTCTATACAGCCTTGGAGAAAGTAGATAACTCATACAAAAATACAGATGACTGTCTGGAAAGGGTAGGCTACTCTTTAGTTCCTCTGAAGAAGTTGCTCCCAACCATAGAACAAAATAAATGAATTCTCGGAGCCATTTCTCACAATATGGATTTTCAGGAAAAATCAATTAAAATTTATTACTTCTGTTTTTCTTTTTCTTTTTTACTTTGTCACCTGTATTTTTTTTTTTTTAATGAGAGTTTTTGGCTCCACTCAAGATTCATCGTCTTCTTGGGCTTTACAAACCTGAGAGCATCTCTATCCTTTTTTAACCTCCTCTGTTGCTATGTCTGTGCTGCTGTGACTCTGGTCACAAAGTGTCCTCCTACGCTCTTGTGTGGTTGTTTAACTTTTAACATACAGGTAGTCTGGGCATGGCAATACCAGGTAAGGAAATAGAAGACTTGTCTTTTCCTCGTCCTTGTCTACTACTAAATTAGCGAGGTGACTTTGAGCAAATCACTTCATCTCTCAAGCTTTCAGCTTCCTTACACAACATTTTTATTCAGTGACACATATACTGAAAGGGTGGGATGCAAAAATTGTCTAGATGAAACATGGCTCATTAAAAACAATTTCCAAGAGTTTATTTTCTTTTAATCCTTATGTCTACTTTCAGGTGAACAAACTATCTCCTGGTGACCCCATACACAAAGGATTTAACAATTAGAGCCATTAATCTTTGTCTCCACTGGTTCTTTCATATAACAGATGCTCAATAAATAGTTCAGGGTTGATTGATGGGTACAATTAATCTATCAAAATTGTCTACTTCTTCTAAAACTGGGGTGATAGCTTTATCTGGCCTTATTTCTGGGCCGAAGAACATGGTTGAGTTGTATGTCCTTTGGGGTTTAAACAAAAACAATCTCAGGGAAAATAGCAGCAGTGTCTCTACCTCTTGTTATCATGCACTGTGCTAGGATTTGCACAAACATCTGTGATTTGCTAGGACCCTAAATAACACACCTTGTCTAATCCACTATCCAAACCTGAGCAGGCCTTGTGGGAAGGGAAGTGATTAATTTGAGGGAGGGAGGTAGTTTATAAAAGTAAAAGACTTCATTAGAATTCCAACCACACAGAGGGTTAGCTACTCATTAATTAAATGATTTCAAAGGGGATCTTGGTATATAATTGCTATAATTTAGGTGGAAACAATGCCACACTAAGTGTAATTAGAGGAGCAGGCTCTGTAAGGATGTTTTCCTCTTACTAGAGAGCAACTCTGGGTCACCTGATTCTCCCCTGCATAGTAACTGGGTGCTTTTTTCAACCTCCAAATGCACCAGCTTTATATACAGTTGTGAAAGCTGAAAGAAATTTCAAGAAGAGACTGGTTGACCACAATTCTTCCAAGAGGAAAATGACAAGAATTGATTATTATGAAACCACTGGAAACATGTAAACGAAAGAACAGTTCTTGGGGAGTCAGATTAGCAGGCATGTCACTGCAGACTGACTTTTGAGGAAACACTTGATCGAACTCAACTAAGGTAATATGCTGTCATCAACCTGCCCCAGGACTCCCTTCCTTTATCTTCCTCAGTGACCCCAGCACTAGTGCCTTGAGTTTTTGGAACCACCAGCTCTCTCATCTCCATCTGCCTCAAGAAAGAGAACAAGGCCAAAACTGACTCTGTCAGTTTCTTCCTAATTTTCCTCTTTCTGTTAATATTAGGCTAGAAACCTCTGCATTAGCAGAGACTTAGCCCTCAGCCTGTCCTCGCTCTTAAACTCTAGCCTGGCACTCCATCCTTTTCTTACACTTTAATAAAATCTCTCACATCCACCAACTTCTGTATTCCACTCCTATGCCTTGATAACTAATAACGGCTACCATCGACATCTACCACTGATGACATGCTTATCAGATTCCAGGGACTCTGCTGAATGTTCCTCAGCTATTATCATCCTGAATCCTCCACAGAATACCTGAGAATCTTAGGCACAGCCATTTCAGATGAGGAAAACTGTGGCTCTAGGACCATGCTCAGGGTCAAGACTGAGTTGGGAATCAAGTTGACATTCACGTGAAGCCAAAGCTCTTACTGGCTGTGCTTCCTCCTGCTGAAGACTATATTCCAGGCTCTCAGTACCTCCTGCCTCACTAGTTTACACCTACATCTTCATGAAAGCTATCCCCCACCTGTTCCCAGACCGTTGTCTTAGAGCATTATTTCAATGACACTACATAGAGTCCCATGGACTGCAAGGAGATCCAACCAGTCCATTCTGAAGGAGATCAGTCCTGAGTGTTCTTTGGAAGGAATGATTCTAAAGCTGAAACTCCAGTACTTTGGCCACCTCATGAGAATAGTTGACTCATTGGAAAAGACTCTGATGCTGGGAGGGATTGGGGGCAGGAGGAGAAGGGGACGACAGAGGATGAGATGGCTGGATGGCATCACCAACTCGATGGACGCGAGTCTGAGTGAACTCCAGGAGTTGGTGATGGACAGGGAGGCCTGGTGTGCTGCAACTCATGGGGTCACAAAGAGTCAGACGTGACTGAGCAACTGAACTGAACTGAACGGAACATACCTACTCAGAAATTGCAGGTTATATAATAGGGACCACATTCCTAGAACCAGCATTTCATCCTATGTCATTCCATCATATTCCTTTCCAAATTTTCTTCCTTCTCCCCTCTCTGTCCTAGCCAAACTGGTCTCTTTCCCTTTCTACAGGTGCCTGCTCTACATAGGTACTTGTGTTTGTGTGTACACACACGTGCTGATAATAATAGCTGTGGAATGCTTATCAGAGTCTCTAGCAAACACATATACATACATACATACACACATACACACCCCCACATATACTCCTGATTACACACCTTGTTTTTTTCCATGTTTTTCATTAGAAATATCCTCCTATGGTCTCTGCCTGCTCTAAAACCAACACAAGCTCTGACGTAAAGGCCACCTCCTCTTAAAAGTGTTCCTTATGTATTCAAAGTCTAAAGGATCTCTCTTCTAAACTTCTGACTTCCTGTATGAACAGATGGTTATCTTCTCCTCCAGGCAGAGGGCTTCCTCGATTTTTCAAACACCATACTTTCCACCTCCCTCTTCTCTAAGTATACTTCTCTCCTCACCCCTCCTCTTCACATCTCTGCTGGTAACTTAAGCCTTCTTTTTCTCTGTCCCTACACTTGGCATTTGTGCTTCACATGTGAGTCAAGAGGTCCCCTAATGTCCTTCTATGACACTCATCTTTTCAACTTCTATGCAGAAAACTCCCAAGGCACCTACTCTTGTTCCGAACTCTTACAAGATTTAGTCATGAATATGACACTAAGAACGGTGAATTTGATATAAGACCCACCCTAGCTACCTTTGTAGTATTATGTCCTGCTACTTCATAGTGTTCCTCATGCTCAGACAGAATTCCATTTGTTCCAGTAAAAGAAACATGACTTCCTAGTGCCTACTCTCCTTCTGCCTAGGATGCCTCCCCCAACATCTTATCTTATATGTCCAGCTCCTGCCCATTCTGCAAGTCTCAAAGGAAATAATATGCAGTGTCTTGGGAGGGAGATTAAGGGGGAGGAAAACTGTTCAAATCTAAGTATTTTGTAGTGACCATATTGATTTCTCTTTTCAAAAATAAATAGATGAAGTTTTAAAATTTATTTTCTTATCACTTAAAGATTTTGATCAATTTGTAATGTTTAAAGAGAATATAATCTCAATGATATCAGTTCTTCGGAATTAGTCCAGCCTTTCTATGTGGCCCAGTATGTAGTCAATTAAAAAATATATTAAATGTTTACTCTAAAAATGTATTCTCTATTTGTTGTATGGAGGGTTGTATACAGTTCTTTTAAATCAGGTTTCTTAATAGTGTCATTCATATCCAAAATCACATGAACTTTTGGACTGCTTGCTCTATGTGAATTTTATTAAACTATCCCTCTATGATATTTTAAATCTTCCATTTCTCCTTGAGTCTTTGTAGATTTTTATATTGTGTAATCATAGCACTCTACAGATTTTGAGATTTTTCTGTCTTCTTGATGGATTATTCTTTTTTTATTTTAATTTAAAGGCTAACTTTTTGCTCTCTGTATCTTTCTTCTTCCTCTATTCCTTTCTTTTAAAGAAAAAAAAATGATCTCTTTACTTTGAATTTTTGTAGCATTTTTTTCTGTTTTGAGTATCATCCTTAGCACTTCCAACAGGTATCATAATTCATAAAATATGTCCCTATATGTAGTATTGCCTTCATTAGATTTTAAACTCTTACAAGTCTTCAACTTACACAAATTTTGCCTTGCACAGTACCATGTGTTGTCTGGGAAATGGTCCAACATAAAAGATGCTGACTTCATATGGGCCAGTATGTGAGCCCCAGTCCTGGACCAATGGGAAGTTCTGTATACATATTAATTAGATTTCAGTTTTCTCATGTGCAAAATGAAGATAACAACATGACCTAGCAGAATTCTGAGGTTTAAGTGTGTTGTATATTTATAATATTTAGTAAAAATTAAGAAATGAATACTTTAACTATCTCTCATATTTTATATAACAGGACTTAAATATGATAATTCATTTCATATCTTTTGTTGGATGCCTGAAGATTTGTGGGCAGATCGTACATCTTATGCTTTTATATTCCCACTATCTCTACTTTAAGACATTGCAAACAGTAGGTATTCTAGCAGAAGTCAATCAAATAACAGCAATAATAATAAAAACACCAATATTAGTGATCATTTATTGAAACATAATGTGCTAACCACTTTGTGTGAATTATCTCATTTATTGTTCCCATGTAACAGATAGGGAAGCTAAGGCTCAAAGAAGCTAAATAGCTCATATTAAAAGGTTATGCAGTGAATAGGTGTTGGAGCCCAATTGATGTGATTGCTGCTGATGTTATAACATGGTTCTCAGCACTGTGCTTTCAACAAGACTTCATATCCCTTTTCAAGCATTTTGTGACTCATTAGCCATCATCCGACTGCACTGTTTGGCATAGACATATGGGTATGGGGGTCTATTAGGTTGCTTAAATAAAAGACAGAAACACCATGAAATATATAAAACCAAAGGCACAGTTGTTGTAAATAAGAAAAGAGAAATAGGCAGAGAAGGTGTTACCTAAAGAGCTCCAATTATGGCCCAATTTGTCTCAAGGTCTAAAGCATTTACTACATGGAGAATACCTGTACCAGTACTATGACAATCTTCATTGGCTTGGCCTCTAGTTGGAAGTTCTTGGGGCAGGAAAATGAACAAACCAAGCTATAAAGTCTTAGTGCTCGAGACTAAAGGTCCTTAGGGATAAACCTTTGGCTGAAACCCTTCACCTGCTAACTGGGGAAACCAAAGCCTGGGTAGTGGTCTGCTCACTAACATAAAGGAGTAGAGTCCAAGTCACCTGAACCCCAAGTCTTCCTCCTGGCTGACTAACTGTTTTTCATGGAAATCTCTGCATCTTGCAGGATGAGTCATGGAACATCATATATGACAATAGTATCATGAGTAATTGCTGGAGGAACACAGTGTAGGAAGGTGATCACATCCAAAGCCATGGTTGACCAGGGAAGGCTTCAGTCAAGAGCCACTTTTCACACTTTGCTGGCTTTTCCTTAAGGCTCTCGTATCTAGAGAGTTCTGGGTTTCCCAAGCTCTAGCCTACAACTCTAGAACTATAAACTGAGCTACTAGGTTCTTCTAAGAGAGCATTATCTTTGACGTGCTAAGATGTGGCATTCCTCTGCATAGTCTCACAGATCAAATGAGTCATCAGAATGACATAGACAATGATGTATCCTGGTCTCTGGGAAATGAGCTGAGACAGTTTAGCTGCTCTCATCAAGCTCCTAAGGTGGGAGACAGTCAGAGACACTAGGGAGGGTGACGGAATCTAAATTGGACTTTATGGATGGTCGGCAGGCTAGAAAGAAGGCATAAACCTTCGGTTCACAAATGAGGGAGAATCCTTGTGGGTACTAGGCAAGAAGAATGCTCCACTGGCCCAGGTGCTGCCTTCACACTGACATGTAGATAAATATGCCCCAAGTCAAAGGTGGGCTTCCCTGTGGCTCAGCTGGCAAAGAATCCATCTGCAATGTAGGAGACCTGGGTTCAGTCCCTGGGTTGGGAAGATCCCCTGGAGAAAGGAATGGCTACCCACTCCAGTATTCTGGCCTGGAGAATTCCATGCCTGTATCTATGGAGTCACAAAGAGTCAGACATGACCGAACAACTTTCATTTCACTTCAAGTCAAAGGCCTTGCAATGACAGTCTGGCTACTTGCAATTTCCCCTATTGACACGCTGGATTTATTTCTCATTCTTCTAAGTAAACAATTAAACCAGCTGTGGATTCCGGTGAGTCACACACCATCTTCTATGCCACCTCCGTCCAGGATTCAGAATTAGCCATTGCTAGGAAACCGCAAATCCCAACTCAAACCTTTTACCCTGCCTTGACGACTTTCACTGGCTGGATGTCATTAATTTGAGGGCAAATTATTAGAAACCTGGAAAACAGTTCTGAAATACCTGTAGATTTATGATGAAGTCATTTCACAAAAGGTCACAGGCAACCCTGCTATAATTAAATCTTTCATTAATTTTTAAAATACACAATAACTTACAAATGAAGCATAAATTAACCAGATGACCTTGAAAAAATTATTTAGAGCACTGCTTCATCCAAAGCCACTATCTAGTCATTTCCTGAATTTTTATTTTACAAATAGGATTTATCTTTTTTCCTTCTTGTCTTTGATAGATTCTAGTAGCTTTCTTATTTGAAATGACTTAGTGTTAATTTACTCAGAGTATTAGTTAGCACTGAGGAGTGATAGTGGGTAGTTAAGACTCTCCCTTCCCTTAGGTTATGACTTCAAAGGTAGAGTAAGTGTGATGCAAATAATCATCCACACATGCCTAAATGCAGCCTCTATTCTTTCATTATCTGGAAGCTACTTTTTATTTCAGGAGTATGTTTTGATAAATGATTTCCATTTTCTCATTATAAAAAGAATGCATTCTCATTATAAAAATTGAAAACTATAAAATCTATAGATGGGAACATAAAAACCTCACTAGAGGTAAACCACTTTTAATATTTTGTGATATTCCCTTCCATTCACTGACAGTGTTGTTCTTTCTCAGACTAAGAGATAAGCAATAATCACAGTTCTCAACTAGAGTTAAAGACTGTGGAAATTAGAAGTAATCCTGAAATCTCTCTCTCCCTACCCGCCTTCTCTCTCTGTGTAACACACAGACACACACACACACACCATCACTGCCTCCACCAGCATCACCACCACCACCACCATTAAAAATTTGATTATGGAGAATATTCCATAAATACTAGTGCTGAAATAAACCTCATACAAATTTGTTTTCTTTTATAGGGTGTAGAAGAGACTGTAGAACATAACACCTTTTCATCAGCAGAGACCCTGACTGTACTGTTTATGCCTTAGCTCAGCTCCTAGAGCACTTAGAACAGTGTCTACCTTGTAGTGGGTACTCAATACATACCACTGAATAAAGAAATAGTCAGTGTTCTTGTATAGCAACTTGATACAGGTGGATTCCTGTGCCCTTCTTCAGGGGTTCCTAGAAAATTCAGTTCTCTCTGAAAGACCTAGGCTCCCTCACCTCCGTTGCCTCCTTGCCTCCATAAGCCCTCCTCTCTGCTTCCATGGAGGAAGCTGCCAAGGACCAATTTCAAATTAAAGCAGAAAGAGCAGTGCCCTAGAAAGGTGAGGCTTGGAGGCCAGCAGTTGTTGATCTCCAGAAATTCAGGCCACATCCTTGACTTTCTGAGTGCTTCCATGCCACCTGATACATTTCCCATTAGGGAGCAGAAGGGATTAGTGGTAAAGGAGGTCAGCAGCTACAGAGGAATTGAGTAAAAGTGAGACACAAACTAGGCCTTAATAGAAATAGACAGCGGATCAGCAGCAAGGAATCCTGCATGCAGAGCCTGTGTTAGTTACACAATATGATGATGAGTGAGATGGTGAAAAAGGGCAGGGATTAAAAGGTATGAAAATAAGTACCGGGAGAGAAAAAGCGGAGATCGAGAAAGAGACTAAAAGGCTTTGGATCTGAAGAGGCAAAAGAAAGAAGGTTGATTTTTAAATGCATTGAAAGAAATAATTCAATGTCCAAACAACTTTGACTCTTTTCTCAAAATTTAATAAGCTCCTTCAATGGGCTTGAATGTTTAAAGTCCACCACATTGGAAGTGTGTTCCATGAAACTGTGAGAGATAAGTCAGGAGCTGGTGATGAAGGAGAACTTAAGAGATGGAACCAAAAGGGAGAAGATGGGTGTTCAAGATAAATTTTGAGAGAGGAGGAAATATCTGGGAATCAAATAAGCCATAGGGAACAGGGTAAGAAGGGACCGGTTTTCCATTGTCATTTCTCAGTCTCCTTCTTTGTGTCAAATCCTCAACCAAGAGGTAAAAAGAATCAGAAAAACTTCAGCTCTTATCCTTAAATAGTTTGCAGTTCAGTTCAATAATAGTATTGCTCACTCTTTACATATCTGCTGAGCCCAAATATGCACAGGCATCCACATTCAGGGCTGTGGAATATGACAAATAAGACAGTTGCCAACCTCATGAATCTTTCAGACTAAAAAAGACCTCATACTATAACTGCAGAGATGACCAATATGTAAAACAGCTAGAACACGGTGAAAAATAAAAGTGACAACACCAATTCACCATGAGCCAGCAATTCCATTTTTAGGTATGCAGCTCAGAGAACTTCTGTGTATGCATTTGGAGACACATATAAAGATAGGACAATATTGTTTGCAATAGTGCAAAACAGGAAAAAAAACTAAACATCCATCGATAGGAGAATGGAGAAATAAACTATGCATATTCATATCACAATAGAATGCCACAGCATTTATGTGTCTGTATCAGACGGATTTGTCCCAAGTCTGGTAATACTCAGTGACAGACACATAGAGGAATTATAGCATTTAGATAATTAGACATTTAAAAAAAAAATAAAGAATACCACATGTATTTCTACAGATAATTAAATATATACTAAAAGTATCAATACCCTTACTAGAAGGATATACACCAAATTCACAGCAGTGGTTGATTAGTGTAGGCAGCAATGGGAAGGGGTTTGGAAATGGGCAACTCCAAGGAGACCAACTCTACCTAGGATCAGTTCAGTTCAGTTGCTCAGCCATGTCCAACTCTTTGTGATCCCATGGACAGCACACCAGGCTTCCCTGTCCATCACCAACTCCTGGAGCTTGCTCAAACTCATGTCCACTGTGTCAGTGATGCCATCCAACCATCTCATCCTCTGTCGTCCCCATCTCATCACACCTTCAAACTTTCCCAGCATCAGTGTCTTTTCCAATGAGTCGGTTCTTCACATCAGGTGGCCAAAGTATTGGTTTCAGCTTCAGCATCAGTCCTTCCAATGAATATTAAGGACTGATTTCCCTTAGGATGGACTGTTGGATCTCCTTGCAGTTCAAGGGACTCTCAAGAGTCTTCTCCAACACCATTCAAAAGCATCAATTCTTTGGCACTCAGCTTTCTTTATAATCCAACTCTCACATCCATACATGACCACTGGAAAAACCATAGCTTTGACTAGATGGACCTTTGTTGGTAAAGTAATGTCTTTCCTTTGAAATATGCTGTCTAGGTTGGTCATAGCTTTTCTTTCAAGGAGCAAGCGTCTATTAATTTCATGGCTGCAGTTACCATCTGCAGTGATTTTGAAGCCCCCAAAATAAGGTCTCTCACTGTTTCCACTGTTTCCCCATCTATTTGCCCTAAGTGATGGGACTGGATGCCATGATCTTAGTTTTCTGGATGTTGAGTTTTAAGCCAACTTTTTCACTCTCTTCTTTCACTTTCATCAAGAGGCTCTTTAGTTCTTCTTCACTTCTGCCATAAGGGTGGTGTCATCTGCTCATCTGAGGTCACTGATATTTCTCCCAGCAAACTGGATTCCAGCTTGTGCTTCATCCAGTCCAGCATTTTGCATGAGGTACTCTGCATATAAGTTAAATAAGCAGGGTGAGAATATACAGCCTTGATGTACTCCTTTCCCAATTTGGAACCAGGCTGTTGTTCTATGCCCAATTCTAACTGTTGCTTCTCAACCTGCATACAGATTTCTCAGGAGGCAGGTCAGGTGGTCTGGTATTCCCATCTCTTTTAAGAATTTTCCACAGTTTGTTGTGGTCTACAGTCAAAGACTTTGATGTAGTCAATAAGGCAAAAGTAGATGTTTTTCTGGAACTCTCTTGATTTTTGATGATCCAGCAGATGTTGGCAGTTTGATCTCTTGTTCCTCTGCCTTTTCTAAATCAAGTTTGAACATCTGGAATTTCACAGTTCACATACCGTTGAGGCCTGGCTTAGAGAATTTTGAGCATTACTTAGAGTACCTAGGATACCCTGCATATTTATTTTAGAAATATAAAGCTAAAATGGTAACGTGTTAGTATTTATTAAATTCCAAGGGGTTGGCACACCAGTGTTTGTAATACTATTCTTTGTGCTTTACTATATTTTAAAAACTTTCAAAAAGAACTATTAGGAAAAAAATAAAGGTATAAAATTCAGGATGTAGAGTCGATATTGGGAATCACAAACCCAAAATCATATAGGAGCCAGGGGATCAACTTAAATGAACAATGAGTAAGCTAATACAGCTGGAGATGATGTACACATCAGATGAGAGGCGGGCAAGAAACAGCTCAACCAGTGGAAAGTAGGCAGCTTCCACGTAGCTCCAGCAGCCTGTAGGATGATGGGCATTTGGGCTCAATGTAACAAGATGCTTCTGATTTAAAATTTTAGTTCCATTAAGAAAAATGTAGACCAAACTATTTATCTGTGGTCCAAACCCAGAAGCCTAAGGTAGGAATTTAATGAAAGAAAATAAGTAAGAGCTGGAGGAACTGTGGAGGGCTTCCTGAAAGAGGTGAGATTTGTCTGTATGGCTAACATAAGAAATGAGGAAACTTCCTCAATGAGGAAATGAGGAAATCATTTCCAATGATTTGTCAATTCAATATAGTTAGCCCAACATATCTGCCGGTTCCACATCCACAATTTCAACCAACCATGGAACAAAACATTAAAAAAAAAAATCCAGAAAGTTCCAAAAAGCAAAACCTGACTTTACCATACACTGGGAACTATTTAATAGCTTTTATATTGAATTAAATATTATATCAGTAATCCAGAGATGATTTAAAGTATGTAGAAGGATATTATACAAATACTATGTCATTTTATATAAGGGATTTGAGCATCTGTGAATTTTTGGTACCCACTGTGGTGAGCAGTGTCCTGGAACCAATCACCAGTGGATACCGAGATCACTTCCTTCATAAGCAACTGAAATAGTTTATGGATAGGGGAAGCTTGTATAAATCATTTTAAAAATTCAGTATTTGTAACAAAAGATTAAACTGCATGTACCTTCTTGTTCAGAGTCAACAAACTATAGCCAATGGGGCAAATCTGGCCCAACGCCTCTTCTGGATGGCCTATGAGCAAACGATAATTTTTATACTTTAAATGGTTGGAGGGGAAGGCAAATGAAGAATCACATTTTATACCATGTGAAAATTATATGAAATTCAAAGTTCAGCATCTATACGTGAATTTTCATTGGAAGACACTGCATGCTGTCTTCCATATCGCACGTCCATTCACTGCATATTGTCTGCGGTGGCTTTCACACTGGACCAGGAGAACCAAGCAGATGCAGGAAAGACCCTGCAAAGTCTAAAATCTTTACACAGAGAGTCTGCTCACCTCTCCCCTAGTTGGCTAAAGTTCTTCCTGCAGGTGGCCCATTTCTTGATCATTAGACTATGGAGACTGAAAGCATCTCAAATGTCACTCACTGTTAGTTATTTCACTTAATTCTCACATTCACATGAAGAACCCAAAGCTAAGAAAGGTAAGTAAGACATTTAAGATCAGAGGGATGGTAAATGGTGGTCTGAAACCTGTCCCTGGAGTGTGACCCTACAAAATCTATGCTCTCAGCCACCACTCATCCCACACAGCAATCTACTGGTCAACATGAGCCTTTTCTTTCCAGGCTACTGCCAGCTTCCAGTATCTCTCAGAATCATCCAAAGCCCTTTGGAGTATCATCCAAAGCCCCTATGTAGGCATGAATTCTGCTTTTGTATTCCTTGGCTCCTACTCAGCAGGCCTCTGAATGGATGGCAAGTCTGGTGCAACCTGAAGGACCTGAATCCAGCAACCAGCCTGAGAGGCGATGGTTTAAGAGTTCCACTGGATTTGCTGATTACTCGAATGACTTACTTTGGGCAAAGTAAAATCAGATTCTTCCAGCAAACAACAGAGAATTGAGAAACAGATCAATGGAAGCAGTGCTGGTTAATTTCCAATGACTTTATCGGATGCAGTTACTAGAGGCTAAACAATACATTTAAGCTCAGGGCTGGGTCTCTGTGTTACACCAGGGCTGTATTTGAGAACATGCTTCTTGCTAAGCATGCAGTCACAGTCTCTTAAGTAGAAAGAAGGTCTTTGCTTTTTTTTTTCTTTAAAACCTCTACAGCTTTGGGGTTTGCATAATTTTCTACAAAAATGTTATCTCTTCCCCTTCAATTCGGCTATTAGTTCTGCTGGTGGAACAATGGATCAGAGATTTATGCCAATTAGGAATGGATTTATACAGGGACTCAGCGAGGCAATTGGCCCTAGACAATTTGCTGAGAGCGTCTCTGGCCCTTCCCATTTCTTGCTTTCCCCTCTTCAGGCCAAACAAGTTCTTATTGCTCCATGTGCGCTCATACTCTCCCTGCACCTGGATACCTTTGCTCCCCCATCTCCGCAGAGACACAAAGCCGTATCTATTCTATTTAATCACTTCTTTGATATTTAATGGCAACTGCAATTTGTCCCAACCCTTTACCATTTACTTGTTTTCTAGTTTTCATGTGTTTGTCATATTTTTTCAGAAAGGTTGTGTTTGAATGGGTCTGTTGTGACTTCGTGTCTGGCAGCACAGTGGGTAAATTTCTTGGTGAATTACATCCCTGCCCTTCTTGTCCCAAACACTGTGATCCTTTAGTGAACAATCCTTGGAGAATTCTAGTACCTTTCTTCAAATTTCAGTTCTGAGCCTAAAGTTTGAAACTAACATTCCTTGCTCTGCTTTCCTCTTACTGAATGTATGAGCTGAGCACTTAATTTCTCTGAGCTTCAGTGTTTTCCCTTGCCCAAGGACAATAATCCAATCTACCTGGTGGGATTACTGTGAGATGTCAGTGAAATCAAGTTTGAGAGAGAGTTCAGCAGACAGCTGACACAAAGGAAGGGGTAGAGCAGAGGCAGGCTGGCTGACACTTGCTCCTCTAAGGGAGTATCTGCTTTCTTCCAAGGAAGCTGAACCCCTCCCTTTGGGGATTTTTTTTCCCCTGACAGGCTGCCAGGTTCTCCTCAACCCCTGTAAAGGATCAACTGAATCACAACCAATTGGTTAAAATATTTCATATCAAGAAAGAATTTCAAACGTTGCTTTGAGCAGAAAAGCAGTGTTTTTCCATCTGATGCCACATCTGAGCCAAGCAAAAAAAGAGCTCTCCTTAAAACACTAATTTGGGAGCCAATAGCGAACCAAAGAGAAGGCAATGGCAACCCACTCCAGTACTCTCACCTGGAAAATCCCATGGGCGCAGGAGCCTGGTAGGCTGCAGTCCATGGGGTCGCAAAGAGTCGGACACGACTGAGCGACTTCCCTTTCACTTTTCACTTTCATGCATTGGAAGGGAATGGCAACCCACTCCAGTGTTCTTGCCTGGAGAATCCCAGGGACGGGGGGCCCTGGTGGGCTGCCGTCTATGGGGTCGCACAAGAGTCAGACATGACTGAAGTGACTTAGCAGCATCAGCAGCAGTGAACCAAAGAAACACAAGTGCTCTAACAGCCACTGGCATCTCTTCGACTGGAAAGCCTCTACCTGAGATGGCAATAGGCCCTCTGGCTTGTCAATCACCCAGCCCTGTTCTAAGCCTTAAGTAATAAGAATGGTCACATTTCACCGTGAATTAGACTAGACTAGATGGTTCCTGTCAAGGTTACCTGGGGAATGTTGAAATAATAACCTTTGAAGAGACAGTGGAAAAAAGAGCAATAAGAGCAAGCAAATCCCATGCCTGCAAGCTGGGGACTGTCTCCCTCACACAAATTCCTCTAAAAAAGCACAGTGTTAGAAAGTTGCATGCTCTTGAGCTTTGGCTTCTGGTAAAAGTGGAAGCTGGAAAGAGTCTGTGGATGGTGAAGGAAATAAGAAATTCCTCGGATGTTCCTTATTCCCTAACTGCCCTTCTGTGCCCACTGCCATTCTACCCACCCTGCTTCATCATCACCAATATGCACATTTGCACAGAGACATGCACCACTCAGATTCCTCCCCAACTCCAGGCTCCCATAATTTGCAATGCCTGGATTCTGATCACATAGAGCACATCAGAATATCTGGGGTCTATAATGTTCATTTCTGCACTCAATCAATCAATACATATATATGGTTAAATCCTCAGTGCTAGTACAAAACTGATGCAAATGGCAGTCAAAGAAAAAGGTAACAGAGATCTTCCCTCATGGGAACTTAAAGTCTGTGTGTGTGTGCGCGCGCTTGTTTGCATGTTTGCCTGTGTGTGTGTTTACATGTATACACATATCTCTGTATCTTAAGGGTAGATGAAGAGTGAGGAGAAGCTACTAAACCAGCTGCCACTTTTGTTGATATGTATTGCCTAAAGTGTTGTGAAGGAAAAAATATATGGGGTAGGACTACATATACCATGGGGCCCAAACCTTTTCCAGTGGGCTAAAGGAAGCTGTGCCAGAAAAACTAATACATAAGCTGAGATCTGAAAGATACTTAATTAGAAGCTTGGTTATTCAAGTGGGGAAGACAGGTATATTCCAGAAGGATACACAGACAAAGACCCCAGGGCACAAAGGTACCAGTGAATCAGAGAAGGGAGGTTAGAGCATGGGGGCCAGAAATGAGTTCTAAACATGGACTCAGTGTAGGTATTTGTAGACCATTCAGTGAGTTTGGACTTTATCTGAAAGGCAATGGAAAGCCTTCCACTTTGGAGAAGAGTTTTGAAGAAGGGTTTTGAGAAGAGGAGTGGTGTTTCCATATTTTCAATTTCAAGAACACTCTGAATATAAGTCAAATTTCTAAATATAACCTAAGACCCTTCATAGGTTCCACTGCTTAATATCACTTAACCTCAGTCATATGCTCTCATGGTTCTTTCCTTTGTTTTGAAGTCACTCATTCTTTCAACCAGTAATTACTGATTTCTACTATGCACCTACTCCCATTTTAGGCACTGCAGTTACATAACTATTAAAAATGTGTGCTTTCTTTGAACTTACATTCTATTACCTATAAATTGGTTTTCTACTGGTGAACCACTATTGAAACTTCCAGACTGACTCAGTTGTCACCTTTCATATATGTGAAGTTTTTACTTCCTTCTACTTATATCTGGTTTTCTAACTAGAATTTCCTGAAGTTTGTGTATCTAATTTCCCCCTACACCAACACACTGGACTGAGAGCTCCTTAAAGGTAGAAAGAGTTATATTTACCTCTTTAATACCCCTTAAAAGAGTCTAAAATATATTAGAATCTCATTAAATGTTTTTGAATTAATTAACTATGTAGTAGTCAGGGCTCTCTAGAGTAAGAGAGTGAATAAGCAATAGCAACAGAAAAAAAAAAAAAAAAACACAGAGAGGGGGATATGAGAGAGAGAGAGAGAGAGAGACTTACTTTATGGAACTGCCTCATACAGTTATGGGGGCTGACATGTCCCAAGCCCTGCAGAGTGGTTTAGCTGGAGAGACAGCAGGGACAGTGGTGGAATCCCAAGCTTGAACCTCAGGAAAAGTGGAAGTTTCACTTGGAATCAAAGGCAAGAAAAAGCCATGTCCTGTTTCAAATGCGGCCAGGCAAGAAGCATTCTCTCTTGCCCAGGGAAGAGTTAGCCTTTTAGTTCCTTTTAGTTCTATCTAGATTTTCAACTGATTGGATAAGTTCCACCACATTAGGGAGAATGATCTGTTTTACTGGGTCTACTGATTTAAATGGTAATCTTACCCAAAAACACCTTCACAGAAGCATCCACAATAATGTCTGACCGAGTATCTAGGTACCTCATTACCTAGTCAAGTTGACACATAACATTAACCATCACAAACTTATAAATATTTAAATGAATGTAAAAGGATAAGGCAATAAAACCTCAGTGTGAATGAGTTAGCCTTTCTTTCTGCCTGACTCTAGTTGAGCATCAGAGTCAGGGTTAAACAGAAAGAGGAAAGATACAGAATTCAAATAACCAACATCATTATTTGAATTACATCATTAGTAAGTTTTTGGTTAAATGGCAAGATTAAGCAATCTTGTCCCCAAATGGACTTCCTGTCCTTGAAATTCATGAGATATAAAAGTTTTTGAACTCCTGCTTCAGTCTTTGCATGGCCATTCCTTGAAGAAAAGCAGTGGTCATCCTAGTGGGTCACTTGGTTTTAAAGTCCTTTTTAAACCTAAAATTGAGACAGAAACTGCCTCTTGGCAATCATTCCAAAGACTACCTTTCTGCTATCTAAAGGGCCCTGGGTCATTTTCATACTACAGAAACTTTGATTTAATGAAAACTTAAAAATAGGAAGCTTGAATTGTTTATAGTCAGTTGGGTGTTTGCTTCCAAAACTCATCTTTATTCCATTAAAGACAAACACCTGCCTGTCTCAAATCCCATATAAGAAACTTGTGCACTATTCTAGTTCCTTTTTGGCTTACTAACATTTAAAAGATCTTGATAAGCAAGGTGGAAGGGGAACAAAACTCTACCATACTCCTTGGAGTCTTACTGGGGAGGAAAGGAAAACAGAAGGGCTATATCATCTTTTCAGTAAATGATTTAGCCCTGAAGTCAACCTCCTTCATATCCATGTGACCAAGTGAACCCATCTGAAGTTAAGAAAAAAAAATATTACCGTTTATGATTAGACAAATACAGAATTTAAACTATGGCCTTAAAGTTGCTGGGGAGTGCCAGGTAATGTACAGATTAGTGGATAAGCCACTATTATTCAAAGTAATGCCCGAGAGAAGCATGAGGCGAGTTCAGTGTGGCCACATAGGGGAGCATGCAGGATATATCACATAAAGAGATGAGAGCACAGGATAAAAGGAGGACTAGTATATCTCTTTGCTACATAAACAGGGAAGAGCTAACCTGAGGACAACTTATATGGTCACTGCCCAATCTTCTAGAGCTGTATCAATTTTCTAGGGCTTGTCATCAGGTCTGAAAAGCCACATCTGGCTTGATAAATTCAAAGCAGACTGCACAATCTTCTTGAATGTAAGCACCTTTGCCTTATAGAACTTGGAACTCATAACTTAAAACTCTTTAGTGGTTCTATTACAGGAGGTTCTAGAAAGGAAGGCATTCTTTTCATAGCTAGTGACAAAGTATGGGAAATAATTTGGAAAAGTCATTTTACAAAAAAAAAAAAAAGGTGGTATTCCTAGTATTCTGTGATATTCTTCCTGGAGTTCCTATGAAAATATTTTAATCCCTTGGCAGAGTATTCTACATAACATGACAGAGTCATTTGTTTACTTAATGCACAAGTATGCAAAGTCCACAAGGACAGGGGTTTTTTCTTGATTTGCTCATCAATAAGAGTATCTGGCAAAAAGGTACCAATAGTTTTTTAGTAGTATAACTTTATAAAAGTTTTGCCACAATCCTAGATCCTTGGAATTTCTCTCTCATTTGTGTATCTCTGTTGTCTAAATCTTTCCATATATACATGCATATCTATGTGTACATGTATATGTGTGCATACGTCTATATACAAAAATACTTGCACATACATATTCACTATACAAATATATCTACATATTTCTCAAATCATTTATATTTTAGAAGTAAAATTTGTATTATGATAGTGTCTTTGAATATTTAGTCCTTGTGTTTATGCAATACATCATTGCTGTGTATTCACCAAATGATGAAGCTTTAGATGCTAAGCATTAATAAAATCTATATCTTAAATATTGTCTATGGCTTGAACAGCTAAACTTGCATACAATATTGTTCAGTTCAGTTGAGTTCAGTTGCTCAGTCGTGTCCGAATCTTTGCGACCCCATGAATCGCAGCACACCAGGCCTCCCTGTCCATCACCAACTCCCAGAGTTCACTCAAACTCATGTCCATCGAGTCCATGATGCCATCCAGCCATCTCATCCTCTGTTGTCCAATTTTCCTCCTGCCCCCAATCCCTCCCAGCATCAGAGTCTTTTCCAATGAGTCAACTCTTTGCATGAGGTGGCCAAAGTACTGGAGCTTCAGCTTTAGCATCATTCCCTCCAAAGAACACCCAGGGCTGATCTCCTTCAGAATGGACTGATTGGATCTCCTTGCAGTCCAAGGGACTCTCAGGAGTCTTCTCCAACACCACAGTTCAAATGCATCAATTCTTCAGTGCTTAGCTTTCTTCAAAGTCCAACTCTCACATCCATACATGACTACTGGAAAAACCATAGCCTTGACTAGACGGACCTTTGTTGGCAAAGTAATGTCTCTGCTTTTCAATATACTATCTAGGTTGGTCATAACTTTTCTTTCAGGGAGTGTCTTTTAATTTCATGGCTGCAGTCACCATCTGCAGTGATTTTGGAGCCAAAAAAAAAAAAATAAAGCCTGACACTGTTTCCACTGTTTCCTCATCTATTTCCCATGAAGTGATGGGACCAGATGCCATGATCTTCATTTTCTGAATGTTGAGCTTTTTCACTGTCCTCTTTCACTTTCATCAAGAGGCTGCATATCTGAAGTTATTGATATTTCTCCCGGTAATCTTGATTCCAACTTGTGTTTCTTTTTTGGTTAACTCTTAATTAATCAAGTGACTCACCAGCTTACCCACAGAGTTCACTTGTTATCATAGAAACTTTAATCAGAAATTTAGATGGTAAGATATCTGTTTTAGAGGATACTTTAGGAGAATGAAAAGAAATTGCTGTAAAACTCAAATTAAAGCTGTACTTCCTGAGTAACAAATTCTATAGGAAATCCTCACACTGTACAACAGAATTGTCTAGAGAAGTCCTGTCATGGCAAAGGTTTGCAGCTAACGACACCAGTTACAAATGAAATACATCCACTGGGAAGATTTATAGTAGCAGTTCCTCGTAGGGTTTGACATCATGTCTTTCACTTTCCAGCCATAGAGTCTATGTGCCAAACACAAACAACATGCTCAAAAATGAGTGTTAAGGCTTTAAAAGACACATTTCACAAACCCTTGAAGTTTGAGACAGGTCTGTACAGGCAATTTGGAAAATTCAGAGAGAGTTAAAGATAATTTAAAATTGCTCTTTGCTGCATTTGTTCCAAATAATTTTAAAGACATACTGTGAAGCCAAATTTTCTGTTATGAACATTTTTGAAATAATGAGGACATTGAGAATCCTATAAGACTCTTGCTGTAGACAAATCCTGTAGATAAGAAACCCCTTTGTAGTGTTTCTGCTGAATTTCTTAGGGCTGGACTTTTGTCCATTTGTTCTGTTTGCTTGTTTTCCCCAATTTGTGCACCATTTTCCATCATGGCTGGGTTCTTTCTGTATTTCTGAAAGCTCAGAGAAGTGGCTAGACTACTCTCTGGATATAAGGATGGAAGTGGAGGTGAGGAACATGGTAAATGTGGTCCAGTCTGGGGCTAGATTATAACATTTGATCAAAACTGCATATCCACAGTTATGAATAATTTTTTAACATCACTCGGTGGGGGAAGCAAAGCATAGGATTTAGCCATTTGCCTCCTCCTCAAAGCTCATCAGTCTCCTCGGGAAGACTGATTCTAGCTATAAAGAAATTAATGAACACAAAGGTTAAAAGAACAGCAGTCTCTCTTAGAGTAAAAAGACAACCTTCCCCCCAACCTGTCCAGAAGCACTCTGTAAGCCTTTCTGTGACAACTCCACAGTACAGCAAATTCCCCTTAATCTTGCTCAGAGACTCCCTTCATTCTGTCCAGTGAATAACTAAAGTGTAAAGTATTCCAGTCTCTTGGGAGTGGGGAAGGTAAGGTGAGGTGCGGTTTGGGATTACTGGTGAAGTATTACCGGAACTATTCCCCCACGCTCCTCTATATACACAAGTACACACACACATGGGTCATCCATTTTTTGAGAATTAGATTTTGATATATTTTTAGAAAACATCAAGTTATCTTCTTTAATATTCAGAAAGTACTTTGGGGCTTTATATAGCTTTCAGATATATATCCCCACCATCTATTCTCACTGTAAAGGACTATGGAAAATTTTTCACAGCAAATGAATCTGAAGTGGAACAGCAGTAACTGTGTGTATGTGTCTCACAGACTCCAGGAGGTTCCTATTAAACATTCCCTGTTTTCAGTAAGTTGGCTGTTTTATTCTCTCTGTCCCCATCTTTAGTCCTTTACTGGGCTGTTTTGGAAAGAGAAAACACTCCTGAAGCCTTAAGTTTTCTGTTTGCTTAGGTTTTGGATAAATGGAAATTTGTTACAATACTGTAATTCTATGAGAAACCTTAAATTTTCTGTTAGAAGCCCAGCTTCTGTAATCCCATCAGTAGCCGTTTGAATTGGTGGGTGTGAGCATCTTACAGATGAGGAAACTTTGGCCCAGAGACTGAAATGCTTCAGTGTAAGCCTCCCTGGGGAAAACCCACGGCCTCCCGTGGAAGCAGAAACCAAGCCCCTGGATTCCTCTCAGCCACAAAGAAGTACTCACGTCATAATCTGGGTCTCCACGCCTGCCTCCACCAGGGCCCCATCCACAAAGAGAGGAACTGAAGTGAAACCATACTTGTCCCAGGAGTGGCCCTCGTCAAAACTCACCCTGGGTTGGAAACAAGAACGTGGAAGAGACAGCTGAAGAGAAAACCACACTCTTTCACAACTGCTTTTCAGTTATTAAATTCTCCCCTTATCTCATTTTATGGCAGTCTGGATTATCAATAGGCATTAATCTTCAACATCTATCTATATTATTATGAGATTTGATCAAAACGGCATTTCCTGGCCCAGGCAGAGACAGCCCCAAGAACTGCAAAAATATTTCAACATCTTAGAATTGGAAAAAAAAAAAAAAAACAAGCCAGGCAGGAGGGCTTAGTGGATGGAGTGTCACATTTCAAGTACTCAAAATGAAACCTGAGGTGCAATTACAGCACAATCAATTCAGTCTCGGAGTTTTTGACACAGATAAATTGAGTAGTGTGGGGTGTACCGTATGGGAAGGGAGGTGTGTGTCTTTCAGATCAGAAAATAGCAAGTTCCTATTTGTTTAGAATGGGTGAAGCATCATTTTCCCTCCCTGATGTCACTTTAAGGGGCTTTTAGGAACAAGTACTGAGTGCCTGAGACCTTCTCGGCAACACTGTTCCATCTTTTGACCACTGAGAAGAGGAAGGCCTAGCCCTTTGTGGACATAGCATCTGAAACTCTTTAAAAGGATGCTGCTTAGTGAAGAAAATTTGAGCAATCTTGAGCGGTCAATTCCTTAATAATATCTCTTTCTTGATATTATGGAGTTCCCAACTGTTGCTTGATTTAACCAGAGGACAAAGTTCAAAGACCATCTTCTCTGAGAAACTTTTCTCAACACTCCTCCTTCCCAAAAGCAGCTTTACTTGCTTCATTTTCTGCAATCCTTTTGCCTGGTTAGTTCTTAATTCTTCTCTGACTCCACAACACACAGTTCTCTGAGTTCAACTGTAGAAACTCTATTTTCCTACAACATTCAGGCCTTCCCCTATCATAGTGCTGAGTGATGAATTCTTAACTCACCTGGAATCCCTCTGTTCAACATTATAATCGTGTGAATTCAGGGGTCACATAGGTTATGTTCATTGTCTGACTACCCCCATCCACTTGATATCACCTTTATTATAATGCTTCTTACCTGATGTTACATACAGTTTTAAAACATATGTCTGACTCTCTCAATGAACTGTAATCTTTTTGACGTCAAAGACCATACTATTCATTTTTGCATTCCTAGTAATTAGCAGAAACATTGGCACTAGGTACTACATAAATGTTAAATTAATATATAAATTTTTTAAAAAAGGAATGATTAAGAAAACTCTCCTAATCTATCCAGGCACTTTTCAAGCATGACTTATGCTAACATCCATGAACTAACATCCATACAAATCTCTGTCCCCATTACTAGTCAACCTACTCAGTCCAGTCTCTGCAAATTTGTCTCTCTATCTTATTCTCTCTTCCCAAATAATCTGATCTTAAAAATAAGAAAGTCAATCTCTTTACTCAGCTAGAAAAACTAGTCTGTCATGAAACAAGTTTTATATTTCTGGTATACCTAGGCCTGCTTATAAACAAAATCAGTCAGTGGTCATAAAAATTTTTCATTTCAGTTCAGTTGCTCAGTTGTGTCTGACTCTTTGTGACCCCATAGACTGCAGCATGCCAGGCTTCTGTCCATCACCAACTCCCGGAGCTTGCTCAAACTCATGTCCATTGAGCTGGTGATATCATCCAACCATGTCATCCTCAGTAGTTCCTAAATTATCAGCATCAGTCTTGACTTTTATTTTCTCTTAAACAACTTTACTGAGGTATCTTTGACATTAAAAATTGTATGTATTTAAAGTATAAAATGATATTTTGATAGATAGATAGAGATATAGTGAAAGGTTGGTCATAATGAAGCTGATCTCTGAGGGGGTGGGAATGGAGAATGGGCAGGAGGGAGAAATGGTCAAAGGTACAAAGTTTCAGTTATGCAAGATGAGTGAGTTCTTGGAGATCTAATGTACAGCATGGTGGTGATAGTTAATCTTATTTCGACTTTTACGGACTTGGCTTATTTTTTTAATAGGCTGAGGCTAAATAATCATTGATGTGGAACCAGAGGAAGTTGGGCAAATCTGAACTGCTTCTCATGGAAATGAGTTTCTCATTTTAAAAGTGAAAGGAGTATAATTAGGAATGGGTTTACTTTTCTTGCCATGTATCCTCTTGGTTTGATTCCTAATGAATCACAGGTGCTTCAAAATATGTCATGGCCACTAACTAGTTAACTCTGATAAGTATAGGAGGTAAAAAAAAAAAAAAAAGTATTTATTTAGCTCCTGCTTTATTTTGACAACTTTGGATTGACTATTGTCTTGATAGGAAAATGTCAAAGTAGTTATTAAAGGCCTCTGTCCTGGTCTCATTCTTAGTTTCCTTAATGATGAAGGTCAGCAGAAAAAAATTGCCGTGAGTGCCACTAGCATCCCAGGGAAGGAGGAGCCTTCAAATCACTGCCATTAATAGGGCAGAGGACAACCATCTTTACTTTATACATGAAGATAAGATACCACAAAGTAGAAACAGAGGGACCATTCACAGCCTTCTGAGCTCTGAGTTCTGAGATGGAACTTCCAAAGAAAAACTAAGCCCAAGGTGAAGAAATAGGTTGTTGGAAAATAAAAGCATGCGGCATGAACTGAATCTACATGAAGGAGCAAAAGCATGGATTAAATGGAAGGATAGGATCAGCCAAAGAAACTAGGAATTGCCAACATCCAAGTGGGAAGACTAACGTAGACAATAACCAAAGTCTATAGATGATACAAAATGAGCATAAACAAGGAGAAAATCTCCAGAGCCAGGCTGAGGGATGAATGCTGTGACAATAATTTATGGTCTGTGTATCACTAGGAAGCCCAAGTTTGTGCCATTCAAGTGACTTTCTGAGATCAGTAATTTCTAGCACCCAAATTTCTCAAACTGAGGTAATTATTAAAACCAAAACTCCTAAAGAAAATCCACAAAATACAACATTATAAAAATTAATCTCTTGAGTATCAGAAATTTGGGTCTGCCATTTGTGAGAGCTATTCTTTCAGATAACTAGGAGCTTTTAATGTTCTGAAGTTAACTATATTGAATGGTAACCCCACAGGACCCACCTTCTCCTTCCCAATTCGTAGCTCATTAATGGGCAAGACAAAGGAACTGGGAATTCTTTTAGGCCTACAGGTGAAGCTGAAATGATAAGATCACCAGTACCAGGGAGATAAGAGTAAAGTTACCATTGACCTCTAAATAGTGACAAGACAGGACTATAAAACATAGAATTCACCTATAAATATTTAATTATGTGCCTGGTCTGGCAGAAGCCTATGTGTAGGGATAAGCAGTGAACAAGAAATGCCCTAGTTTCACTGGAATTATATTCTAGTTTGAGGAGACAAACAACATGTAGATAAATGGGCTAAAAATATGTTAAAAATAAGTGTCATGAAGACAGTTAAAATAGAGTGATATGATACAGAGGGAAGCTACTTTGCATTGAAAATTTAAGAAAGTCCTCTCTGAGGAGGTGACATTTAAACTGAGATCTGAATGATAATAAGGAATTTGCTATGCAAAGATCAAGGTGAGAGCCATTCTGGAGGGCAGATCTGGTGTGAAACGAAGAATAGAAGGCCAGTAGGTAGTTGTAGATTAGTGGAAGAGGGATTGACAGGAGGAAACGGAGTCAAGAAAATAAGGCTGGGGCAGATTACAAATGACTTTGCTTTCAAATTGAAATGAGAAGAGAGGATCTGATTTAACCATTACAAGATAACTTTTATTCCTTGTGGTGAGTGGACTGTCAGGGCCCAAACAGGATGTAGGGAGATGAATCAGTGTGTGTGTGGGCGGGGAGGGGTGGGTGTTGGGGGTGTGTTGGGGCTAAGGGGAGGTGTGGTAATTGTAAGAGGCCAAGTAAGAGAAGGGGCTTGGACAGAGGTTATAATAGTGGATATAGAAAGAGATGGAGAGATTGAGGCTATTCTTACAGGTAAAGTCAATAAGACTTTTAGGATATTTTTACAGGTAAAACCAATAGGCTTTTGCTTGAACAAAAAGAAATCACAGACAACATGAATTTGGGGGGTTAAGCAACTGAGGTAGGGAAATGGGAAGAATAGGAGAAGCAAAGCTTTCTGTTGTTTTGTTTGTTTCTGCTCAGTCCACCTAGGCTGAGATGTGCTTTGGATTTCCATGCTGTAACACTGTCAAGAAGTCCTTTGGATGGATGCATCCAGATTTATGGAGAGAGATCAAAGCCAGGGATGTAGAATTGGCTGTCACTTATAAGATAAGACCAACTTAAAGCAGAATACTTCATTTAAAAAAAGAAAAAAAAAGCAAAGATTCCCATAGCCAGAGAAAGGAAAAACAATAACTCTCATGAGAAGCTCAAGCTGAAAAAAAGAAAAAAACTTAGTGATTGTCAATCACAAGATAAATATTTTCCAGCAAGGTCACTTTTGTGATAATCAAGTCATTGTGAGTCTAGGGTGTGTTCACAGACAGCTAGCATACGCAAGAGAAGAAATTATCCTTTCACCAGATCCTAAACACTATGTTCAGTTTCAATCATTGTAGAAAACTGACAATCAATGTGATTAAAATTAAGAAACAAGTTGTTCTAGAAACAGGTTCTATGAATTGAATCAAGCTTAAGGGAAAGAAGAATAAGAGCTGAATAATTTACCATCGCCTTTTAACTTTTTAGGTAAGAAAGATCCAAATAGTTCAGCACGCAAAAATAATTGTTGCCTACAGAAAAGGGGTAATATCTGCAAATGAAATTAGAATGTGGATAGATGTGTGAAAATATCAGTTTAAAAATACAGATAGAATAAGGTAGAAAAGATTTGTATTCTCATAATTGTTCTTAAAAAGAAAGTCAAATATTTGAACAACAACAACAAAAAAATGAGTATTCTGTCTTGTCCTTTGGCATATCCCAACCCCTACCTGTGGCTCAGACGGTAAAGCGTCTGTCTACAATGCCGGACACTCAGGTTCAATCCCTGGGTTGGGAAGATCCCCTGGAGAAGGAAATGGCAGCCCACTCCAGGACTATTGCCTGGAAAATCTCATGGATGGCGGAGCCTGGTAGCCTACAGTCCATGGGGTCGCAAAGAGTCGGACATGACTGAGTGACTTCACTTTCACAACCCCTACACTAATGCTGGAGAAATAGTATAGGCTCCATGCATATGTGAGAAATAAATGAACAAATTCATGGAATCAGTCTTGAATTGCATATCTGATCACTTTCCACAACTTAGAAAGCCTAGACAGAGCCATCTCTTTAGGTCCTTTCTAAAAGTGTAGGACTCTAAAATTCACAACCATTTCTGGAACAGAGTTACCCTGCATAGGTCTGGGCAGCAGAACAAGGACTGACACACAGAAACTGCAAGTAGATTCATTATTGTTCAGCACAAAGCTAACTTTCTAACAGCTAAAGCTGATGTACAAGGTGGGAATCCATCTGTAAGTTGGTCAGCTCTGTATTGTCAGAGAGGTATCTGCTGTACTATGTCTCCTCAAGACCCTTCCTAACTCCATGCATTGGTGACTTTATCATACTGAGATGAGAGCTGCTAAAAGGAATAAAATCTTTCAACAACAGTCAGAGGCCTCCCCTGAATACTCAAGCACAGAAAGAGAGTTATAATGGTCATCGATGATCAGTGTTCCTCCCTCCATTTTACATTATCCCAAACGCATGAGGTGATGGCAATGAAGCTACGTGGAAGTCCTTAAGAATAGCACATGCACTTTCACTTCTCAGAGGCACACACTGGTTGGAACTATTGTTTCCGTCTGAATGTTTCTCTGAACAAAAACGCCAGTGCTCATAACCACTTATAGAAGAGCAAAGGAACAAAAATGGCCAGGTGCTGTTTTGTTTTCAGTTTCCAAGAACATTCCATTGAAAGGAGACACTGACAGTTTGTCAGGGCTAAGCAAATAGTAGGATCCCTGTCTACCCATCGGAGAAGGCAATGGCACCCCACTCCAGTACTCTTGCCTGGAAAATCCCACGGACAGAGGAGCCTGGTAGGCTGCAGTCCGTGGGGTTGCTAAGAGTCGGACATGACTGAGCGACTTCATGTTCACTTTTCACATTCATGCATTGGAGAAGGAAATGGCAACCCACTCCAATGTTCTTGCCTGGAGAATCCCAGAGACAGAGGAGCCTGATGGGTTGCCATCTATGGGGTTGCACAGAGTCGGACACGACTGAAGCAACTTAGCAGCAGCATAGCTGTCTACCCGCTGATGCGTAACTCTATTATAAGTTTTCATTAGAGCATTGCATTCCATGGGGCTCTATTATTCATTTCACTCTAATGCTTCTAAGGTACAAAGGTAATACTAATAATACTGGATGGAGGGCTTACCTGAAATAGCACTTAAATTCTAATCTCAATGGATCTAAGTGTACACGGTCACAAATGGATGGGTTCATTTGTATGCTGTTTTGTCTCCACGCATATCTAGCTACCTATCATTTCAATTTATAGGAAACAGTATGCCTTGTTAGCTGAGCTAAAGTTTCCCCAGCTTTTCAATTATGGCTCCATTTTTTTCTGAAAGGTGATATAGTTATTATTTAAATTTGAGAGCCACTATACCCTTGCAGGAGAGTGGGTAGGCCAACGTCTTTTTCTTATGCAAATATATATACATCTGTGTATGCTGCTAAAATAATGTCAGTCTGAGACCTACTACAGAAAAGAACAATGAACTGATTACTTAACCTTTCTTCCACTTAAAATAAGCTATTTGTTTACCTTGAAGGTTGTAACTTAATTAGAAGCTCCTGGTGATGAAGAAATTGCATTTGAGTTTCACAAACTTGCAACTCATAAGCCAGCCAGAGACAAAGTCAAGAAGTTTATAAGGAAATATTGATGATAATGATAAGGTCAGGCCCTTATAAAACACTGTCAGCTTTTAAAGAGGAGTGCAAAGAATTCTTGAATGAGTTAAGTGCCACTGTTGTCTGCTGACACACTCAGGAGCTGGCATTTAACCATTGCAAGGACTATTTCAGAGAAGGGCATTCATTAGTAGACAAGTAAGCAGACACCATGGGTGGTGACTAACTTTAGGGAAATATCTGTAGCATTTACGACAGTATCAACATCCTCTAAATGTAAAAAAATTTTGTTTCAAGAGCTTAGTTTGAACAATCATCTTTAATATTTTGTAAATTGAAGTGAACAAGGTGAACAAATTGGGGTAATATTATCGTTACTATTTTAAGAGAAAATTCAATAGGAATGTAGCTATTTTTTTTTCTGAGCTCCATAAATATTTTCCCAACAAAAAATATATTTCATGGAATAAGGGAAGTATCAAACTTTGCATTAATGACTTTGAGAAGCAACATTTGATCCTATTACATTTTCCTGAGTGAATATTAAATAATTTTCCCAAGTTGGATAGCAATGCTTAGAATACAATGATAAGGGCTAAGAGATGTTACTTTTCTTGGTTAAAAAAAATAACTTAATGAACTTAAGAGTCAAGCTGTCCTCTCTAGAAGTGTAAGCCATACTCAGTCCTCAACAGAGCGAGCTCTTCCTACTACAGAGAGAGAGGTCTTGGTACTAGAAGGAATTACCTATGGATTCTACCCAAATGCCTTAAACTTGTGTTTTAGTTCTTCTGAATCCTACCCATCCTTACTTACTCACTTTCTTGATTCCAACCAAATACAATCTTCAGAGCACTCTCTCTGTCTCCTGAATTCCAGGCTTGGTCGGAGTTTTCTTGTCCCTTGGCTTTCCTCCCGTCACTTCTACTCCTGCTCGTGGCATCCTTTCTTCAAGGATCAGCCCTCATGCCACCTATGGTATGAAGACCCCCACCCCTGCTCACACAATGGGGGTGCGGGGGCTCCATCCAGCCTTAGGATTCCAGCAATGCACAGAGTCAGCATCCTTGTGCAGGCATTGCTTAGATTTATGATAATATGTGGACAATCTAAACTCCATACCTTGATTATGATCTCCCAGAGGACAGAGACCATGTAATAACACTCTGTGCGCTTATTAAAGTATCTGGAAAATTAGCAGGTAAAAGAGAAGCATATTGATGACAGAAACCCAACTTGGTGCTGCCAGGTACTAGCTGTGTAGCTGAGTAATGCATTTAATATGTTTGCATTTTAATACTATTCATTACACTTCCTCATCTAAATCATCTGGTCTACTACTGTTACCTAAGAGTTGGATGATGTAATGTACATTAAATGAAGGGGTGGATAAAGAAATGGATGAAGAAATGGGTAAAATGGGTATAAAACCATGCATAACAACTTGTCCTAATATTTTCCACTGAAAAGTTTTTCATTAATAGGGTAGGAAGCTGTCCTTACCACAAATGCCTGACTGGCAGAGGTGTGTGTTTCATGGCCACGAGGGTGCCACCCCAGTCTAGGAACCAGACATTGTACTCTTCATCAAAGATCTGGAACAACAACAACAATAACGGTCATAGCAACACCTTACATTTGCATGGAGCTTGAAAGCTTACAAAGTTTTTCACATATATTGTTTCATCTAGATTCTGAGTCTTCCAACAATCCTATCAAGAAGTTTGACCAGCGAGGTCATCCCCATTTAATAGATGAAAAAATGGGCTAGCAGAGAACAAATAACTGTCAACTGTCCCTAATCCACTCAAATGGCCTTTCCAGGGTTCTTTCCCCTAGTACTGTGAGTCAGTGTGCCACAAGAAATTCAGGCAACAAGACCCATGCTCAACTAGATAACCCAATGGAAAACATAGCTTCAAAAAACTTTTTCATCTGAGTATGTTACTAGTCAGCTTTCTCTTTCTCATCTTTTCAAATGAGACATTTGCTAATTTATAAATGGTCTGTGTCTCATTCAGTCATGTCAGACTCTTTATGACCCCATGGACTGCAGCACACCAGGCTTCCCTATACTTCACCGTCTCCCAGAGTTTGCTCAAACTCATGTTCATTGAGTAGGTGATGTATCATATAGTAGGGTTATAAACTTTCTAGGAACTTAAAAGACAATCCCTTTTAGACATGGAGACATTAAAGTCTACATGATAACTGAGTTTTCAGACTTAGTCACCACATCCTAAGTTCCCATACTAGTTGAATGAAGACTTAAGTTTAGTGCTTGGGGATCCTTACACTAAATGTTCAATGAGACACCATGCTTTCTGAGATGCAGAGTTACTCACTCTTTGACTCATTCTTTTGTTTATTACCTATCAATCCTTCCACTCACTCATCGATTTATTCAGTGATCCATCCATCTATCTGCATAAGCATTTACTAAGCACCTAAGATGATGCAAGTCTCAGAGCCTTAGCTCAGACCTAACCCCACATACAGCAACACTTCTATAATTTATGACTTTTAAGTCTTCAACCTAAGACAGAAAAAATTTTCTCCACCAGAGAACAAGTTCTTTACTCTCGATCTTCTAGAGAAAAGTGGAAATAGAGAATTCCTCCAGTTCTTAACCACTAATGGTGGCCCTTACAAGCTGGATGGAGAGGCTGGGGTGGTGGGTTAAGTGAGACGTACTAGAAGGGGTAAAAAGATATAAGCAGAGTTAAAAAGGAGAGGATAGGAGGAATAGTGTCCCCTGTAAATATGACTCAGAGAACACCATAGAGGAAAGGAAATGGACTCTCGGGCCTAAACCTTTCAATGGGTTTTCTTCCTCATATTTGCCTTTAAATGTCCCCACTAATGGTGAGCTTTCATGCACAGAAGACTTAAAGATCATTGTTTTTTATATTCCAGATATAAACATAGACTCTGAGTCTGAGTTGAAAAGTGGACTCTATGAATAGAAGCGCTGGATCAAAGTCTGAGAGTAAGGACTACAAGATGATTCTCAATACTGAGGAAAAGGAAAAAGTTATTTTTCTTCATACTATTCTCTCTAAAATATTTTTCTGGCCACTTCTAACTCTTGCCCTGTTCAGCACTGTAGTGGAAACTGGAATGCTTAGTTGTTTGGGAAAAGAGACAAGGAAACCCAAGTAGTGACAACACAAGGAAGGAATGTTGCAAGGGCCACCTGGCCAGGTGAGCTAGTTCTTGTATCCAGGGACAATATTTTGTCTGTTGTGAATTTCTGGACCAGAAGAATTTACGTTCCAGTTTCTACCCCATTTGGCACTTATAAGAGAATATCTTATGTTTTGAAAGTATGTCCTTATTTATGTGTCTGTTCCTCATCCAGTTGATTCCCTTGTGGGCAGGAATTTTAATTTATTCTTTGGAGTAGGCCTTATAGTAGTTAATATAGGGGTCATGTCTAATATGTCCTTGTTAATTTTTTTTTTTTTTGATAAGTGGTAGTAGTGGAAGTGATGGCAATGGGGGCGGTTGATGATGATGATGTTGGTGACGGTGATAATAATCTTCACTAAGGGACCCAAACAGAAAGTTGTGCAAGTAGATTTCAGATAGTTGCTTCATCTTCATCATTAAGACATTCAATATGCATCCTCTTTCTTCCTCAGATAGAAACCTTCTCATTTTAAGGTTTAGTAAAATGTCAACTCTTCTCGTGAAGTCTTTCCCAGTTTGCCCAAGTAAAATTAATTCCTCCCATTTCTCTGCAAGCTAATAATGACACTAAAATAACACAATCTAACTACAGTTATTTATGAACCTGTTTCCTCTACTTAATTTTGAGCTCCATGGGAAAAGGGACTCAAAAGTATTCAATGGTCTCATCAGGTTTATACTTGACACCTAGTTGACACTGTATAAGTCTGTGTTGTCCAATATAGTAGTTACAAGAGACAATTTAAACTGATTAAAATAAAATTAAAAATTCGTAGCTCTGTCACCCTAGCCATATTTCAAGTGTGCAACAAACACAAAGGACAGTATATATACAGAACATTTTCCTTACTGCTGAAAGTTCTATTGGACAGCACTACAAGCAAAAATGTTTGTAAAATTGAATTAATTTTTCATATGGTCATATATCTATTAAGCAGTCTCATCCTTAACTAAGGTTGGGCCCACATATTACTTAAGCCATCAAAGATGGCTTAAGCCACTTCCGTGGCTTTGCTGGTCTTAGTATTCTATATCCTTCACCTTGTAGATAAAGAAACAGATCTAGGAAGGTAAAGAGACCTGCTTGCCAAGATCCCGTGGCACATTAATGATACAAAACTGTTTTATTGATTGTATCCCGTCACACAGGCATGGTAATTAGCGTCTGGTGACTGTTCCATACCATTTGCTGAATGAAAGAATGAACAAACTAGGCAAACCCCAGTTCTTCTTATTCCTTGCCCAGCTCTTCCCATTTTACCCCATTGCTCATCGATTCTTCCAGCTACATTGACCAAATAGAACTGCTGCTTCAATGTTTTGGGGTTTTTTTTACAAACAAAAAGTCACAATGAGCCTGAGAATCCACAGATAAGAGAAATATTGGCAGAATCTGCCCTAAATATCTCTTCCCTGTTCCCGAATCTCTCAGTTACCTGTCTCCATGTGTTGCCCCCATCAGAAGAGATGAATACACTGATGTCAGTATATGAGAGCTCCGGACCAATGTTGCCTAAAACAGAAGCAGATTATTTGAAAATGTCAGGCACTTTATAGATTACGTGTGCTTGGGGTTGAGGAAAAGGGGTAGCAGAGAGTAAAGGTTTTCCAAGTAATGTTTAGAATATATTTATGTAGTTTTTTCTTGGTGTCATATCAAAACCCCAGCAGGAAGGTAACCTAACATGGAAAACAACAACTAAATAAATAATACGAGAGGGATGCCTGTTTAAAAGGCAACACCCAAAGACCAAATATTGATTAGCTTGGATCTCTTGAACTATTCATTCTGTATACCATTAGTCTCTCCAAAATTGATCTTGATGATGGCAAAGATCAGAAGAGTAAACAATTATGCTAGCCTAGGAACACCTTCTTTCTCATATGCAATTTTATGTTAAGAAAAACTGGTGTATGTGTGAGTATGTATGTGTGTGTGTGTGCGCATATGTGTATCTGTGTGCGCATATGTGTATCTGTTTCCAGGTTAAACCTGTCAAAATATTTCTTGTGTGCCAGGCCATTGAATAAACAACAGTACAGAATATGTAACTAAAGTGATAGAGTTTCCAGAAGAAGATGACAATACTCAGCAGACCATGGTCGTCAAGTACCTGGAGAAGGAAATGGCAACCCATTCCAGTATTCTCACCTGGAGGATCCCATGGACAGAGGAGCCTGGTGGGCTACAGTCCATGGGGTCGCAAGACTTAGCGACTAGCAACTAAGCCATGGTCATCAAGCATGGTAGGAGAAGTCACCTGGATTATACCTAGACTGACCACAATTCCTGTCTTATTCCTTCACACCTTTCCCCTGCCCCCTTCTTTTTCTTCCCTTTGCATCACCTTGTGGTTAAAAAATAAGAAAGTAGTTAAGATTTTCTAGCCTACCCATATTGCCCAAGTTTACCCACAAACCCTTGGCCCCAGAACAAATGTCCCAAACTTAAAAGTGAGCTGCTGAACAAATAAGTGTACAACAGATGAATGAGGAAACACGTGATTGAATTATGTTATGATATTGATGTGCATTTGGGGAGGTCTTTAGAAGCAGGAAAGTGCCCTTAACATGTAAGAATTTATCATTGAGGCTGATGTTTTTTCTTTAAAAATAGCAGGAAGGGAATGTTAGCTCCCACACATCTGTAGCCTAAATAAGAGCACAATAAAAATGCAATAATGAAAATGTTAATTGAGCTCCTGACATTTAATGCTTCAAAATGAGAAATTAAACCCAGGCTACAGCTTGTCAAGCTCACATCAGCATCAGGGAGCACACAGCTAGCCAACTTGTTTTGACACTCAAGACTTCCAAAAATAACCCTAGGGCTCAGGGCTCAGGCAGTCAGTACCAGTGGAGTGGGGAGTGGCATGGTGAACAGTTCTGAGGAGCTATGTCTAGAATCTGGAATTCAACTCTTCAGATCCAGGTTTTGGACAACACAGAAATGAAGAAAGTAAAGAGGGACATGTCAAAGAATGTCAATTTGTCCTTTAATCATGGCCACCTGGAGCATTGTGCTAAAGATTCTGAGCCCATGTTTGGTTTCAATAGAATAGAGTTTGGCAACTGATTAGTAACATCTACCAAGGGTGGTAGAGAGACAGGGAGGCAGGTGTAGAGTCCCCCAAGAGCTAGAATCTGCCAGCCCTGTCAGGGCTTGGCACCTGTTACATCCTCTTTAGGAGCTGGTTCTGCCTGTATCTTAAACCTCTCTTGCAAAGCTCAGTGAGACTGATTCTGGAGGTATGGTGATGATGAGAATCCAAGGCTCCCAGTGAAGCTTGTTTTAGAAATATCTTGGGTCAATTGAAGGGATCCCTGAAAGAAACGTTACTGATCACAGAGACCAAAAGTCAGTTCCCAGAGGAAAGGACAGAAAAGGGGCGTCCAGGATGACTTGATCTTTGAACACATTCAGTCCCCAACTGGACTTATAGGAAGGAAACCTCTGAGAGGGAGAGTCTGGATTATGGTGTAAGAGAAGGAAGGTCTGAATGCTGTGCCTCACTGGTTAAAGTGAAACTGGAGAAGGGCTCCCAGGGTGCCCCCAGGCCAGGTTAGAGGAAGAGGCAGCTGGTCCCCCTTGGAGTGGTGTGATAGGAGGGAGAAACAGGGAGAGCCGTGGAAAACAGGGAGCTCCTCACAACAACAGCTTAGCTGGTCAATCACCCGAGTTCTGCTGCCCATCTGGGCAGCGGTCAACAACATGCTTTTAGTCTCAGGTCCTCCCAAGGTACCTTTCTCCCAAGGCTTTATTTAGACACTCCCGGAAAAGAGAGAGAGAGAAACAGAAACACAAAGAGACAGGGGGAGAATTTTAACATGCTCTGAGGTTACAGATGCTTCTCTCACCACCACTGATGTCCACTCAGGAAAATTAAATGGAAGAGGCAGCAGAAAGTACAGGAAAGCACCTCCATGGAGGGGAGAACATAAGGGTATGAACATTCAGAGTGTACAGGAAGCATGGCAGGGAGCCTGGAGTGGCTGTGGGGCTGGCAGGTGAAGGGGCTTGGGACTAGGTCTGGCCGAATGGCTACTGGATGGACTAGACTTGGAGGCAGAGGGAGTGTGAGTGAGGGCAAGATACCTGTTCCTCCTGCCCTCCACCTCTTCACCCATAAATCTACCTCACAGGGCCATTTGCAATCACAGCAGGAAAGTGCTCTGTACACCTTAAGGGCCGGGGAGGATGTACGGTCTCGATGACCAGCTTGAAACCACAGTGTAAGGATACTTAGTACTCTGGTGCTTCTGCTGCTAAGAAGCAATTGCCAAACTCTCCAGACTGGAACTCCATCTGCCTTCAGAGGTGGCCTCAACAGGCCTAAGAGATGAATCCCCGCAGGTACTGTCATCCATGCAGCTTCCCCGCCCCTGGTCTCAGTGGGAGATAGGAGCAGGCAGTGAGGAGTGAAGATGAGAGGGGCCAGGGCCACTGACACCTGCAGGCGGGGGACACGCATGGATCTGGAAGAGGGTTCTGGAGAGACAGGTCCATCCAGACCACGGAAGGCATCCTCGGCTAAGCTCGTCATTATTGTTCCGATAGTGAGACAACCTTCAGGGAGAACCGGCAAGCAGGGTAAGGAGAAGCTGGGAATAAGGAGGCATCTGTCAGTGACCCAGTACCGGCTTTTCATGAGGATCTTGTCAGCTGTGTTATGCCCCTCTCAATGCACTATGCAAAGTTACAAGAATTTCAAAGGGGAGAGTATTAGTAAATTCTCATGCATATGGGCAAAAGAAGTTTCAGAATCCAGTCTTGAATGTCTATGTGTTTGTTAGCTCATAAAGACTTGGTTAGAGTAATTTAGATGGTCGTAGGTGATAACGGCCACAACTAACCCTCCTGACTATGCTCTGAGCCCTCAGCGGGATCTTGTAGGCACACTCTCCAATCTCTAATTCTTACAACACCCTCACAAGGCAGGGGAAGATAACTTGATTTGCAGATGAGGAAAACGAAGCACAGAGGTTAAAGAACTTGGTCGAATTCTTAAGGCTCATAAGTGTCAGCGCTCAGCTTGGAAAGCAGGCCTACAGAGTTCCTAAGTGCGTTCATTCATTCTGCAGACGCACACTGTATGCACATTATTTGTGGATTCTATTGAAAGAGGTGCACACATCATGTTCTTCTGCTGCAATAAGAGCAATTCTAGATTTCTGTAATATTAATGATGATATTATCAAAGGTATCATGTATTGAGCATTCAATATCTCCTAGGTACTGTTCTGAACACTTGAAACCCATCACTTTGTTTAATACTCCAGTTCTGTTATGTCAGTACTATTTTTCCCACTGTCAGTGAAAACACCAATGTTTAGAGTGGTTAAGCCACATAAGGCAATCCTGGCTACATAGTTAGCGTTTACATAACAATCACTTTTATTATTTTTTTTCCTTTTTTTACAATTTATTTTCATTGGAGGATAATTACTTTACAATATTGTGATGGCCTCTGCCACACATCAACATGAATCAGCCACGGGCATACATGTGTCCCCTCCCTACTGAACCCCCCTGCCACCTCCCGTTCCATTCTATCCCACAGGGAACCCAAAGTCAGCGCTCTGTAACTTTTATTATTGATTACTGTTCTCTAGTGTTCCTTCCACTCCAGCCCAGGGCCTCCTGTAGGCCTGGAGGAGAGGCAAAGTATAGCAGTCCCACAGTTGGGAGGCCTAACAGGCATGGGTGATGGAGTGTGGGGGTCGCTCCCCACACCAGGAACATAGTACCAGAGCCTGCCTTCCACACTCACTGTGCTAGGCTCCCTGAAGCCAGTGGTGTTAAATACGGTGGATCCAGTTTCTATGCGTGGAGAGTTGACTAAGGTATCTTCAGAAGGCTATGCTAGCTGTCACCCCAATTCGAGTGGATGGTCACTGGTGGTGTTTAAAACTTCATGCAGTTGAAGGGTTGGAGAAGGAAGTCATGGCTAGCAGAGCAGTAACTCCAAGGCCTGGAGCTTCAGGTTGATGAGTTTACCATCTCGACAAGTCTCTGTGAATTTATCTACTTTCATTAGAAAAAAAACTGCCTCATACCACAGCTCTAACTTCGAAGATTAGAGGCCTGCTTTGCTTTATGCCATTAATGTATTCCTGAAAAGGTGTATGGAAATCAAATGCATGCTAATCAGAGCATTTTCCCCAGGAGACTGTCATTTTCATCTCGGAGTTGTTTTATCTTCATTTCTGATTGATGTTCAGTGGACAGTGGTTCCAACAATGCAACCTGGAGTTTTTCTGCCCTTTCCCCCAGGCCCTCAGCCAAGTGGTTAATCATGTGTAAACAAACCTTTACACGCACCAGAGACCTCCTGATTAAAAACAGCTCTGGGGTGAAACCTTTTGTGAAGAATCCTCTGTGCAAAGAGAAAACTACCCCAACTTATACTTGGTGAGCTAAGAAGTTCATATATCACATTTTCTTAAAGTGAGAATTCCCTATTACACCTATAAACAACATTTCTGATCAGTCAGATGACTTGAAAAGGAACTGTGGCCTCTAGCTAACACAGGGGACTGCCCTCTGACCACGTGAAATGTTGCATTTACCAAAAGTTACAAGGTTCTGGAGCTCTTTGCCTGGCTTATTAGATTGGCCTTGAAGTTCCACAAATTCTGCCTGTTTTCTGGGATGAATGCCCACAGCTTTTATCTGATGCTCAAATGATTACAAAGAGGTCATAACATATGCCAGAAGCCCTCAGTAGGGAAGAAGCCCGGTCTTCCTTACCTGTAGCCACCACGAGCCCTGGAGCTGTCTCCTTGCTGGAGATTCTTCCTGAGGAATATGGATTTTCAGAGATCTGCAAGTGTAGGTGGAGGGAGCAGAAAGGCTAAAATGGAGAAGAAGAAAGTAGTTTCATTCCTTGGAACTTCATTCCCATCAGGGAGCTCCTGACATGCATCCCTGGCCCCACCAGATACAGGGCTGACAGGTGCCAACCTTCCGGGAACAGCGAGGGTTAGGTGTGAGTCACTCACTCACTGCCCCAAGAGATGACCTGGGGCAGGAGTCATCTCTCCCTGAACAGATGATAGACTCACATCAGAACCTGCCCTGAGCACCGTCCATAGGCCCCTTCCTGTCCCTGCCCCCACCACAATTGTATGCTTCCCCTCGCTTTCTCAGCCCCACTCTATTTATCAAGGTCCAGTTCATGGTCAGCCTCATGAAGCCTGCTGACCATTCCGTCCCACCCACAGGATGACACTGACCTTCTCCCATCTTTGACCGTGGCCATCACACTCTGCTTCCTGGAGCTCTGTGGGGCCACTGGGAGCAGTGGAGGGGGAAGTCAAGAGAGACAGCCTTGACTCTCTACCCTCTTCTTCAATCAGATGGTCCCTCTTTCTGCTTCATGTGTTTGGTTCCTGTTTATAATTTTACTTTGAATTTCACTTAAAATGTCTGAAGCCATTATCTGAAACTTGTATAAGTTTGCCTTCTTTACTTATTTATCCCTAGTTGAGTTTCTTTAAAAGCATTAGGGATTTAGAGAGATGTAGACACATAATAAAAAAATATATATTTAAAAATTGTGAAATTGGGGAAAGGAGAAAATTAGGTTAATAAAATAAGATGAATCCATTGGTAAGGTTTAGGGAGGGGGGAATTCTTGCTGTGACCAGTTCTTGGACACAGGCAGGCATATATCTCTGACCTTCCTAGCACCCCAAGCCAAAAACATGGAGCTGGACTGAAAACTACAAAACGAAAAGGCCATATTAATCCTATTTACCACCATACTCCCAGTTTTTAACATAATGTCCGGAATATTCAGTTGAGCAGTGAAAAGCAACTTGTTTTGCGAAGGGGAAAGAAAATCATTTCTGGGGTTGTAGAAATGTTTCTCACATATGTCCTCTTTAAGAGGGCAATGAGGGTTGTGAATTTCACTGTTAATGATCTGTCTTCCCTCCTCATTTGGAGTTGCAGCCCCTGAGAACAGAGATAATGTCTTATACATTAGATCCTCTATGTGCCTATGTCAATATCCCATAGAGCTGGCACCCTAGGAATGCTGAGAGATTAGCTCTTGTCCATGTGGACATACCAGCCTGCATTTCTTGGGCTTCTAATGCAACTTTTACTTACCTTGCCCATTTTCAAGCACGTATCAAATGGTATCATATCAGTATCAGCTAATAGGTATTTATCACTGCTGAGCTCTGCCTGGGACCCTTGGGTACAGGCTTTCTCTTATGTATCTTTCTCTTACTAGAAGTTGTAGCACATAGTATATTCTCAAGTAAAAGCTTGTGGTATCCAACTGAACTTTCCATCCAGATGATATGGCAGTCTGAGTCCACAGATCAATACCCTAGGAGTTGTAGGAAATCCCTGCCCAGCACCAGGAACATTCCTAAGGCCTCTTTGGTAGAATAAGGCCCCTGATGGAGCATCCCCAGGTAAGCAGTCTGCCCTGTGGTCTCACATGAGACCGGGACACTGACCAGCAGGCAGTGTACTGGGTTCCCTCTCAGGTCCATATCTGGAGCTTGCAGGAGGCGCCAATCCCTGCCTTTGTTGTAGGTGATGTATGTCTTCACTTGGTCATCCACCTTCTTGTTTGCCAGGAATATCCCTTTGATACCGGCTACCTAGGAAAAAGGGCGAGAGATGGAGAACCATGTTGGGCCAAAATGCCGATAGTTTTGGAGAAGCCTAGGGAGGCCGTCTATGGAGTCACACAGAGTTGCACACAACTGAAGCTACAGCAGCAGCAGCAGCAACAGGGAGAATTGCCCCAGGACTGTCCACAGTGCGTTGGAGCACACAAGAGGAAAAGAGAAGGAGCATGGTGAGAAATGTCATATTCCACATGGTCTACAGGAGAAGTTTAAGCTCATTATTCTTGCCTGGAGAATCCCAGGGACAGAGGAGCCTGGTGGGCTGCCATCTATGGGGTCGCACAGAGTCGGACACGACTGAAGTGACTTAGCAGCAGCAGCTGCTGCTGGCCTCCACACAACCCCCCAACTCCCTCAACCACCTCCCGCCACAAACCAGATATTCCATCCTCCTCTTACTCATCTTCTTTGCCCCACTCTACACATCTCTGTACTTTGTTCAGAGGACTTTACCCTTAATTATTTATCCTTAATTAACTACCAAAATTTCCTCTGGGGTGGGAGTGGCTGATAACAACCGAAGTAGTTACCCTAGAGAACATTTGAGCTAACCAACATATACTACTATATATAAAATAGATAAACAAGAAAGACCTGCTGCATAGCACCAAGAAGTATATTCAGTATCTTACAATAACTTATAATAATGGAAAAGAATCTGAAAAAGAACACACACACACATACTCACATATATATGTATAAATATATACATATGTGTGTGTATTATATATATACACACACACACACATATATATATAACTGAATCACTTTTATGTACACCTGAAATATTGTTCAGTTCAGTTCAGCCACTCAGGCATGTCTGACTCTTTGTGACCCCATGAACCGCACCATGCCAGGCCTCCCTGTCTATCACCAACTCAAGAGGCAGGTCAGGTGGTCTGGTATTCCCATCTCTTTCAGAATTTTCCACAGTTTATTGTGATCAACACAGTCAAAGGTTTTGGCATAGTCAATAAAGCAGAAATAGATGATTTTCTGGAACTCTCTTGCTTTTTCCATGATCCAGTGGATGTTGGCAATTTGATCTCTGGTTCCTCTGCCTTTTCTAAAACCAGCTTGAACATCTGGAAGTTTATAGTTCACATATTGCTGAAGCCTGGCTTGGAGAATTTTGAGCATTATTTTACTAGCATGTGAGATGAGTGCAATTGTATGGCGGTTTGAGCATTCTTTGGCATTGCCTTTCTCTGCGACTGGAATGAAAACTGACCTTTTCCAGTCCTGTGGCCACTGCTGACATTGTAAATCAACTATATTTCAATAAAAATTAAAAATAAATAAAATCAGAGAATGTAGGATTTTGCTCAGAGGGGGCTTGTAGACAGGTTTTCAAGGCATCAGGGTATAATCTGTAATGGTGGTAAGTTGAATTGTCCTGATTAGTAGTGAGGTAGATGTTCTCTTAATAAGTTAATCAATAAGATAATTAAGGATAAAGGATCACAACAAACTGTGAAAAATTCTTAAAGAGATGGGAATACCAGACCATCGGACCTGCCTCCTGAGAAATCTACATGCAGATCAAGAAGCAACAGTCAGAACTGGACATGGAACAACAAACCGGTTCCAAATTGGGAAAGGAGTATGTCCAGGCTGTATATTGTCACCCTGCTTTTTTAACTTATATGCAGAGTACATCATGCAAAATGCCAGGCTGGATGAATCACAAGCTGGAATCAAGATTGCCGGGAGAAATATCAATAGCCTCAGATATGCAGATGACACCACACCTGTGGCAGAAAGCGAAGAAGAACCAAAGAGCCACTTGCTGAAAGTGAAAGGAGTGTGAAAAGTTTGGCTTAAAACTCAACATTCAAAAACTAAGATCATGGCATCTGGCCCCATCACTTCATGGCAAATGGGGAAACAGTGAGACTTTATTTATTTGGGCTCCAAAATCCCTGTAGATGGTGACTGCAGCCATGAAATTAAAAGACGCTTGCTCCTTGGAAGAAAATTTATGACCAACCTAGACAGCATATTAAAAAGCAGAGACATTACTTTGCCAACAAAGGTCCATCTAGTCAAACTATGGTTTTTCCAATAGTCATGTATGGATGTGAGAGTTGGACTATAAAGAAGTCTGAGCACTGAAGAATTGATACTTATGAACTATGGTGTTGGAGAAGACTCTTGAGAGTCCCTTGGACTGCAAGGAGATCCAACCAGTCCATCCTAAAGGAGATCAGTCCTGAATATTTATTGGAAGGACTGATACTGAAGCTGAAACTCCAATACTTCGGCTACCAGATGTGAAGAACTGACTTGTTGGAAAAGACCCTGATGCTGGAAAAGATTGAGGATAGGAGGAGAAGGGGACAACAGAAGATGAGATGGTTGGATGGCATCAGCGACTCGATGGACATGAGTTTGAGTAAACTCTGAGAGTTAGTGATGGACAGGGAGTCTGGCGTACTGCGGTCCATGGGGTTGCAAAGAGTTGGACATGATTGAGTGACTGAACTGAACTGAGATGTTTTCTGTCTCAGATGACCCAGCTTGGTGACCTGGCCCCTATCATTGGCTGTGACACCAGTTCACTGTGGACTTTGGATAATTCTTATTTTATCTTGAGTCTCAGCCAATTGTCACTTTAAAAAAGGTGGAATAAGCCCTTCCCTTTCTTTTTTTCCTCCGTTGGTTGGCAAAGGATACCACAGATAATGTAGACCACTCTTGCCAGAGTTCCCCATGTATTGGGATTTGCATATCTTTGATATTCTGAAGGAAGAAGAGCATCGCCACAACACAAGTAGCTACAGGGTGAGATTTATCATCCAGAACAGTTCAAGAGTAAGCACAGATTTGACTCACTTTTATTACTTCTCTGCCCACATCTGAGCAATAAGGAGAGATATTTAGAATGACAGCAATCTATGTTGTCTTGACTTTCCATTTAAGTTCCAAAGGAAAGGTAATTCAAATTGTTTAGATACATATAAACAAGACTTCAGCATGTTTTCTAGATAACACTCAAATATCTCAAAATTTTAATTGTATTCATACTTACCCCCATTCTTTGAGGGTCATCGTGAATTGAGGTGTATTGCAGTTCTGAGAGGATCCCAGTGGGAGCAAAGGGAAAGACTTTCATAGAAGTCAGCTCTTCTGGCTTTTTTTTATTTGTTTGTTTGTTTGATTTTTAATGACATAATTTAGCTGATGAAATGAGAAGTGTTGCTTCTTCTTTTTTTTTTTTTTTTTTTTTTTTAAGTAACCTGACTGGCCTTGAAAGAGAATAAAGAATGCTAACCCAAATACAAAATAAATAAATAACAAAAAACGAACAGGGCATGTCTGGAGGAGAACAGACTGGGAATAACACCACTAGGGGAGTTTGACAAAGGGCCAAGGATGGAATTGATTAGAATCCTACTGTGAACAGAGGATGCGAAAGGACAGAAGCCAGGGTGGGGTGAGGGACAGTGGTGTCAGCCTTACGCCCTTTCCCAGTGGTACCCTCCCTGCCTTAGCTGCTCAGAGACAGTGTCATTTCAGGAAGGCTGGTACCTCACATACTCGTCCAAGGTCTGTGAGGCTCTGCGATCACCTCAGTCTTTAAAACCAACTACAAAGGTGTCTGTCTCAAACCCAGTTACTGATAATTCCTCACAGGGAATCGAATCTGAGTTTCCTTAGAACCTTCTGCCTAATGGAGGCTTTTGTTATTCTCTTTAGATGCAGGGCTGGTACTTTTTCTGGTGTATTACCAGTTAATAACGCCATCTCTCTCTCTCATGCCAGTTGGCCCTCTCCATCGTGCACCAGGGGCCTTGTTGTCTAATTTCTAGAACATAAATAGGTCAGAATCAGCCTCTTGGCTGTCACCCGCACCCCCTGCCTCCTAGTTTGATGCATTCCAGCATGAATTGCTAGCTACTCTGTTGTTCCTTGTGTTCTTCTGGATAAGCATGCTTGGAAAAATACGCCAGTATTACATTAGCACTTCTCCCCTAAGAACCCCACCCCTCAGGTGGGTATTTTCTGTGTGCCTCACTTAGTCTGGGAGCAAAATCATGAGAATGGACACTGAAAAGATACAGAAAGGAGAGATTTTGAGGGAATCCAGATGCATCTCTGAGGGTGTTCCTCCTGCAGCTGCACATAATGCCAAAGAAATCTCAGTCTTTTCTGGGGGCAAAAAGGAACACTTTCCATTTGTATTTGGATTCTTCTAAGCCCCATCATTGCTGCTGAATTGCTTTTTGGGTCCGTCTCTTGAATAAATGGGCTGCAAGTTTGGAGGGCACTTTGCTTTCTGTATCCTAGGCCAATAGCTTTCAAACTTTTCAACCACAACCCAAGTATGAAATCCATTTTCGTTGCCACCTAGTAGACTCATAACCATATATGCATGTGTACACATGTAGCTATATATATATATATATCCAAAACAAAAGTTCCATGAAACACTACTTGCCTTCACTACATGCAGTATAAAGAAATTGGAGAATAAGACACACATTTTAGCTTCTCCATTCAAGGAGGCATTTAGAATCTGATAAACTTAAACATGCTATGGTCCACTGTGGTTTGAAATCAGAAGCATAGCTGCTGCTGTTGGCCCCGAGAGCTCAAGGAGAAAGGTACCAGCTTGCGGTAGTCTCCACAGAAGAGGGTCATATTGATACAAGATCTCAGGCCTGCATGACCCACTTTCCCCCTGGGAATCAATCTGAGGTGCAAAGGGACACTGACAGCAGCCCCTTGGCAGAGCACTGAGTCCAGGTGGCATGCTCATCTGTCGCTCACTCCCCTGGGCCCTCAGGACAAGGAATCAGGTTCTGCTGAGAAAAGCAATTATCATGGCGTGCCTTGGGCTGTCCCTAGAGTTGGACCTGTGGTGCGGAGCTGAAGAAGATTAGTTTGGGTAAAATGTCCCCATGGAGTCTATAAGTAGTTGTCCATCTGTCCAAAGAAGGGTAATGTAAGGTCAAGATAAGGCAGTGGTTGGAGGGCAGTCACTGGAGACAAGGAAAGCAATGAAATGTCAATAGTATGGACAGAGGCCAGAACACTAAGGGTGGCTCAGAGTTTCGTTTTATCCATCCAACCAAGTATAGTGAGGTCAAGATATAATTAGTCATTAGGAAATCTACAGAACTAACACAGTACCACTAGGCCTCTAAAAGAATGTCTAAACACACACACAGGCCACACACTCCCCACCTCCCCCACACATGCACACACATACCTGATAATACCAAGTATTGGTAAAGATGTGAAGCAACTAGAACTTGTTTTCATCTCTGGTGGAGAACAAAATGATATTGCCAGTTAAGAAATGGCTTGGTGGCTTTTTATAAACACAAACACAGTTGTGAGAGTCCCTTGGACAGCAAGGAGATTAAACCAGTCAATCCTAAAAGAAATCAATCCTGAATATTCATTGGAAGAACTGTTGCTAAAGTTGAAGCTCCAATACTTTGGCTACCTGATGTGAAGAGCTGACTCACTGGGGAAGAGCCTGATGCTGGGAAAGATTGAATGCAAAAGGAGAAGGAAGCAGCAAATGATAAGATGGTTAGATAGCATCACCGACTCAATGGACACGAACTTGAGCAAACTCTGGGAGACAGCGAAGGACAGAGGAGTCCATAGTTAGACATGACTTAGCCACTGAACAACAACACACACACACACTGGACCTAGCAATTCTACTTCTAGGTATTTATCCATGAGGAAGAAAAACATGTTCACATGAATGTTTACAGAAATTTCATTCATAGTCACACAGATCTAGAAACAACCTGAATAACCTTCAACTGGCAAATGAATGAACAAACAAGAATACATGCAGGCAATGCAGTGCTACGCAGCAATAGAAAGAAAGGAACATCTCTCGATATTCAATAACATGGGTGGATCTCAAAATAATAAGTGGAAGAAGCTAGACTCAAAAGACTCCCTACTGCACAATTTCATTCATATGAAAATGTAGAAAAGGCAAAACTGGAGAGAGAGAAATCATATCGGCTTGCCAGTGACTTTGGATGGGAGGAGAGTGATCACAAAAGGGCCATAAGAGGGAATGTTTGGGGACAATATCCTATATATTCAGTGTTCTATATCTTGATTATGGTGGTAGATGCACATACCTTTGTTAAGACTCAGAGAACCAAAAAGGTTAAATTTTACTGCACAGGAATTATACCTCAATTTAAAAAAAATGAATGTGAAAAAAAATGTATAATAGGAAGAGGCTGAACTTTTGGTTCAAATGGACATAAGCTGGTTCACAGATAGCTTCTCCCTTTTACTAGCTGTGTGACCTGAGTCAAGTTACCAAGTTCTCTACATCTTTGTACTCTCACAGGCACAATAGGGAATAATATCTACCACATGGAGATGCTATAATAGATAAATAAGAAAAAGTATACATATATATATATAAAATTAAGAGTTATGCTGTCCAATACCATAGTCACTAGCCCCATAGGGCTCCTGAACACTTGAAATGTGGCCAGTAGGACTGAGAAACTGACTTTTAGTTTTATTTAATTTTAACCAATTTAAATATAAATTTAAAACTGATATCGGATTCAGTTACTGGCAAACTTCTAAATATGCTTGGAATCACCAGGGTAATGTGAATCTACCTTTTCTACTATAAATTTTATGAAATGAAAATGCTGATGAAGTATTTATGCTGAAAATTTAGCATATGAATTGTGATGCTTGGGAAGTGTAAAATGCACCCAGGATATTATAGACTTGGTATGACAAAAATATAAAATATTTCATTAGTAATTTTTCATATTAAGTATATACTTAAATGGTAGTATTTTAGATTTTTAGTTAAATAACATTTAACATTATAATTAATTTCACCTGTTTCTTTTTTACTTCTTTTTTCTTGATTGTAAAAATGCCTGTGTAGCTTGTGTTATATATTCATTCAATGAGGGCATTTAAGGAATTATTTGGTATACCACTGTTATTACTGTAAAGATTTACAAGTTGGAAAATATTGAAGAAAATGCAGCAGCTCAAAGCATGTTTCCATAATACAATTGAGGCTGTTGGAAATAATATTTGTTACCGGATTTATCAATGGAGAACAGCTAAGAAGAAATGTAGGGTATATTTAGAGAAATGAAAAAACAACAACAGAACTCTACATGGAAAGAGTGTCATAAGAGTAATGGTGAACACACCTAACGAGCTACATTGATTGTCAGCATCAACCTTGGATGGAACGGGCTCTGTCATCTTAAAGAAGGGATTATTATTTGGCCTTCAAGAAGTATTTTCTTCCCTGATTGTACAATTACAGCCATGCCAATACTGCACTCTGAGGCAGGGAGTGGACAAGAGTCCCTCTTTAGCAGTAAACTGCTCCAACAGACCAGGAAATGAACAAAATTTCCCTTTAGAGTTTACGGAGTTGGGTGAGATTGATCCCCATTGGTCTCCAGGGTCTCTTAGTGCCAAAGACTAGAAGGTAAATTTCTCAAGTAAATTCTTACTTTCTTTGTTCCCTTTCCAATGTCAAGAAGAGGTTCACGTAGAAGACAGAATGATACACCAGTAGCTTCAAGTGGCCATGGGCGGCTCAAGCCACTTCACATCTGTGTTAACTATACGCATCTTAGACAAGGAAGAACAGATGGGATACCCTGTTACACTAGAATATAAATCTCTGAATTAACTTGGCACAGGGACTAAGTCATGCATATATTTATTTGCTAGATGTAAAGAGAAAACAGAGATATAGTAGCCTGGAGAATAAATGTCCAACTCTTTAGTCAAGCTCTTTACTAGCATCTTTAATTTTTTATCCCCATTATTTTCCAAGGTCATCTCACATTCTAATAAAATGGACCTCTACTCATCAGACTCTGGTTCTCTTCTCATGCTGGGACTCAGGCATGCCTTACTGCCATGCTGTAATAATTCATCACTTAAACCTACTCATCTGCAAGACTTCCCAGATTCATCAAATTAGAATTAGCTTTACTCTTACAGTAATTCTATAACATACAGGAATTATACCTCTAATACAAATTAGACCATGATCACAACCCTATTAGAGTCACTTACATCTTTCCAGTAGATGGTCTCATGCACCAGCCTCATCAAACAAAATACACTTCACAAAAGTGTGTTAATTTAAATGAAATTGAATGTAAAAGCATGCTGTTTTTTTCCAGCTGTATTACTCAAGGGCATCTAGAGTCCACAAAAATTATAGTCTCTTTGTTAACTGGCCATATGGTACACAATCTCAGTTTCTATGAGAACCTCCAGTGAAGAAAGTTAAAGTCTAATGATCCCTAGAGACCAATTAAATTTAGCTTTATCTCCAAATCACAGAATGCATATCCAGGTGCAAAACAGCATCACCCTCTAAAAATCTTCAATATGGTCATGGTCCAGATAGTGTCAGGATACAATTTATTCCCTTGGTATTAAACGCCTTTTAGAATCTGAACCCCAACTTCTTATCCAGCATTCATTCTTGTACCTGACAACCATCTATTCTACACAATTAGACTGTCTAACTCATGGACTTAAAATTTTATACCATCTCTCTAACTCTTTGGCTTCTGTCATTCTTGACATTTCACTTCTTCCCTTCTTTCTCCTGAGAGCAAATGTACTGATAGTCAGATCAGTAACATTGAGAAAAAGAACTGGGCAGGTGCAACGCATCCCTAACTCAACTGTTCTTGTAATCTGCTTGCAGAGATCACATCCTCTGTATCACAAGGTTGTGGTGTTATGGAGACAGGCTTCCATAAGAGAGCTTTTGATTCAGTTTCTGCCTGAGACTGGATGGATGAGTTCAATTCTGGGGAGCAGTATTACCAAGAACACTTCCTCCTTCATGCTTTTAAAAGCAATAAAACTGGCATCTGATCTCCTTTTGTCTCACCTTTTGCTTCTATCTCAGCTGTTTTCACTCTTGAGCAGGAAGAAGAGGAAATTCATTTATGAACCCCTTCAAAGCCCAACAAACTAGACTGCAAGCTCCCTGAGGGGAAGGACCCTTGTCTTTCCTGCTTTCCTCATGGACTTGAATACAATATAGGGATACAATCAACACTGATAAAAATGAAGGAAGAACAAGGACAACAGAATTGGCTCTAGAGAAGTTACCTTGCCTGATATATCTTGCTTCTATGTGAATGCAATGACACCATGTAATTTTTTTCCCCTCAACAAGACCAACTTCAGCAAGATTAAAAATAAAAAAAAAAAATCACATGTATCTTGGCACATTCTTCATTTTGATTCATACTCCAGAGCAGAATGTCTCATTGTTCTAAATGACCAAGGAGTTTCAGGAACCTTTTTTTTTTTTTTTCTTTTTTAGGAAAAGGAACAGCACAGTGGCAAAATGCACCCCATACCATATCAGCAGAGTCTGAGAAACAGGGATTTCTCAACTAAAGGTCATCTGCAGCAACGTCTACCTCTCTTAATGGGCTCTGACCACAGGAGCATGAATAATCCTCTTACCTCTATAAGCTTACTTGTGCAAACAGGAATGGCCTCCATCCTGGGAACATTCATCCAAACCTTCCCACAGATGTGACTTACTGCACAATAACAAAGGTATAGTTCTGCCTCCTAGTGTGATTAGAGGCATGAAAATGTAAGCTTCTCAAAGCCATTTACACTCTTTAGTCATCTCTAGTGGTCTTTACAACTTTGGGAAGAAATCTAGGTCATTTCCCAGGCTGGAATCTTGTTGCTAAGTGAATTATTTCAGCACCAGTCTGCTTCCTAGAAAATCAGGGTATTTCTTCCCTGACATTCATGTCTCTCCTTCTTTTTATATACTTCCATTCACCCCATGCCTTTTTGCAATCCTCCTTCTACCTTGTAAAATAATTGGGATCTTATATATTTCCATCACTGTTAGTAAATGAGCAACCAACTTAGAAACCAGAGTAGGGGATACTGGAACTTTGACATGAGAAGCTCAGAAGAGACCAGGGTCCATGCACCCATCTCTCTGTTTTGATAGCCACTCCCACTTCTCAAAGGGGAAAACTCACATGGAAGTAGCTTCTGCAAGCAATCTGCAGCTACCACCCCCAAGAGGCAACTGTGAAAGAATGACCTCCACCAGCACAGTATTTAGGGGCCTGACCACAAGTTACTAGTAAATGTTGGAGATAATGAGACATACCTACTTTGCTAAAATCAATCCATCTAGTTGAAGTAGTCAGTCAAGTACTTTCACTGAGAAAGATCACATACATTGTTACTAGAAGTACAGACATACAATATATCATTAGGGTTACTGAAACAATTAGGTTGCTTCTTAATATAGTCTCTAAATGGAGTCACTTGGTTTCCTAGATAAATTATTCTTTAACTGGTGTGTGTGTATATATGTATATCTATAGATAGATATAAACCCAATGAAGGTTATCATATTTAAAAATAAGAAAATTTCAATGTTAAGTCAAGGCCGGTTCTTTCCCACATACAGGTGTTGGTATCTGGTGGCATTTTAGAGGAACCTTCACTCCTACACTGATATTTGCTTTCTTCTCTTACAAAGTTGCTCATAAAACATGATTTTCCAAAAAATTTAAAGCATATAAATAGTACTAATCCCTCCACCTAGACTTCATAGAAAGAAGCACAGATTTGAAAAGGGTACTTAAGAGATCACTGGTGTCAAGTACCTTCACTTCTGGCCTACAATCATGCTATATTTAAGACATCGACTCTAGCTACCATTTGTGGAAGGCTTATTGAGTCAACTACCACACAAGGTGCTTTACAAACATTACCCCTCATTCTCACAATAATTTTATTAGATAGATGTTTTATCCCCATTTTACAGGTGAGGGAATTGAGGCACAGAGAAGTTAAGTCCCTTGCCCCAAATCACAATGGCTAAATACACACACAGCTGATATCTGAACTCAGGACCTTATGACTCCAATGCTTGTGTTCATATTGTTAGAACTCATGAAAAAGAGAGGCAGATTCAAGTGCAGGATAATGTTGGCTACATACCTCATACAATTCAATAATGATATTTCCCATCAGACCTCGGCTGCTCTTAATGTTCTCCATGGCCAGGGTGAAGTAGATCCCGCGTGTGTCCGAGATGTAGAGGTTGTACGTGTCATTCTGGTTCCATTCCTGGACCGCTGCAAACACTTGGTTCTCATTGGTACTAATGATGTGCATGTCCTGTAAGAAGATGGAAAGCCCATAAGGCAGCAGATCTCCATATCACCTTGCCCACTGGGACCCAGAGTAATTACCATGACTTATGAAATGGCTGAGGAAAAGCTTGAGTTATAGGCAATGGTAAACAATTCTGTGTTGGGCCAAGGCTATAAATTATGAGCTTCATGATTTCTGCTCCTTGCTAAGTGACAGTAAGATGGGTGTAAGGGGCTTTGGTGGGTATCATTTTCCATGGCTTCAAGGGTTTTATCCACTTTCATTTTTTATTTTTATAACTGAAAATTGGTGTTAGTGCTAACAGAGACATACAACCTTGTGTGAGGAAACCCACACATGAAAAAAAGACAGGGCCTCTCCCTTCACTCCATCTTAATTTATGGTTTCAACATTTCTAGGATAGTGGTTTTCATGCCTTTCTTGGGAATCTTCAGATGAGGATTGGAAGAAGGGTGGCCCAGAGGCACAGCCAATGGGTGGGGCTCTGGGTTTCCAAATCTGTTTCAAACATACCAGCACTACTTAGATTTGTTATATCATGGAGTTCTGTGTAATATTTTAGGAGTAAAAGGTTGTGGGGTTGGGGGGAGAGGGGAAGGGTTCTACTGCTAATAGAATAATATTTGAAAACCACGGATTATAGAGGAAAGGATATTTAACCTTGAATTCAGAGTTCTGGGTCACAATAGTGTTCTACTATAAGTCAGCTGCATGATACTGCACGTATCAACTTCCCTGAGCTTCCAATTTCTCACTAAACAGAGTGAAGAGGTTAAGCTAACAATAAAAATAGCTAACATTTGGGCATACTCTAAACGCATTATTTCAATTTAAAAAATCCAAATAATTCTACAGTGGAGGTAGTATGATTATTTCCATTTTACTAAGAAATTAAATAAGGCACACAGAGGTTTACCAACTTGCTTCAGATTATATAAGTCATAAGTAGCCAAACCATGTTTTGAACCTCTGTGACATGACTCTAACCTGATTGTCAGCTTCTAACTAGTTGTATACATAACTGCTAAACCAGAAGTTGCAAATGAATGACCCATGAAATGAATGTGAATCATAATTGTTTGATCTGACTATTATTGTTATTGTTGTTCAGTCACTAAGTCCTATCTGACTTTTCCACAGCTCCATGGATTGAAGCCCACCAGGCTCCTCTGTCCATGGGATTTCACAGACAAAAATATGGAGTGGGCCACCATTTCCTTTACCAGGAGATCTTCCTGACCCAGGGATTGAACCCACATCTGCTGCATTGGCAGGTGGATTTCTTTACCTCTCAGCCACCAGGGAAGCCCTTGGTTTGACCAAAGCCTCTACCATATACCTGAAAGTGTAGTATTTTAGATGGAGTCAGTACTCATTGAAGTCTTAGCCTTGCATACCCAAAGATTCCTATCATCTGCATATATATATATATATATATATAAATGTTACCTTCTTGGTCCCTGAAGCCACTTTAATTTGTATTCCTAATTCCTAATTCTAATTGTATTTAGAAATGACTGGGTCATTTCTAAAATCATTTCTAATAGTTCAGAATTCAAAATAGTTTTCAAAACCCAGTTTGCATACTGTCAGAAGGAAATGTTGGCCTGGATAAACATTTGACAAAACAAGAGTAATTTTTTAAATGAATAACTATGAATATACAAGTGTATATGCCAAGGAGTAATAGCATGCTGGAAAAGCAAAAGAGAGGCATCCTTGTCACTGATGCGGGAAGCACAGTGACAGGGACTCAGGCAAGTGAGGTGACAGTAAGTAAACAAGTAGGGTGGATCTAGCCTTTACCTTATTTGACCCACCTTTCCCAGAAATGGTTTCAACAAAAAGCAGGAGCAGCCATGTCTATAATATCAGAACCATGGAGAGCTCCTCCAAGCTGATTTTCAAAAGAAGCAAACATTTGATTTGGACAGCTGGGAGGTGGGGAAAGTAAGAAAAGGAGTTCTGGATCTTTTTTATTGGAGATCCTCTGTGAAATCTCAGCCTCTAGCCTTGAACTTCCGAGGTCACCTTGACTAAGACCTCACTTGCTCTGCTCGTTCATTCGTGTTTACACACCTTGTAGAATTGCAGGTTCCTGCTGAGGTGCTTGAACATGGAAATGAGGCTCACTCTTAAAAACCATCTGATGAAGTCATGTTGTGCTGGTGTGGAATGAAAGCCCAGGAACCCAGTAGGAGGGGAAATAGCAGCTGCAGGAAATTCGGATTAAATTCACTTACCCTGTTAAAAATGCAATAGAAATGCTTGGCTTTCCCCAGATGTTTTGGTCATAAAAATGAATGAGCTAAGTTATTTTAGACTAAACTAATATATAAGAAGTGTTGGGGGGGGGGAGGGGGGCAAGGAAACAACTTAAAACACTGGGGCATGGCCAGGATTAGAAGCAGCCAGATTTGCTGTGAATACATCTTAGATCTGCACTGGGACCGTGTCACCTGGTGAGCAGTAATTCCAGGCTCCAGGATGAGGGACTACTCTCTACTATATAGAGTTATGGGATTTCTGCTTGAGAATTCCTTAGCTAATCAAAGTCACTTAGCTTTGATTAGTACATTACTAAGATTTGAGCCTAAGACTACCTAGAGAAGTTAAACTCCTTACCAATGGGTGTATAATGCAGTGTGCATTGGTATGACCTGGAGCTCCTGATAGCTTGCAGACTCATGGGACCCAATGCCCGAGATTCAGATTCAGTGTGTCTGGTGTGGAACCTTGGGTTCTACCACCTGAACAACCCTCCAGATGATGCTGGTGCATGCAATCTGGGGCATCAATTTTTGGAAAACTCTGAACGATGTGTCCTCTCTCCTGACAAGTCTTAGAGTTGAACAGGGGTCAACCAAGAATCAGAATATTAAGTCTTCCAGAAAAACAACAACAACAAAAAAGGATTGTTACTTAAAATTGGCCCAGTAGGAATCTGAATGGCAATAAAACTTATTTCTTTCATCTTCCTACCCTAATCTAATGTCAAAGCACGTGTCACTTCCTTATTTAAATGATTATAAATAACACTCCCCTACACCCTCCCAATACAGTCACTAGGAAGAATCATAGTTGCTTTTTGAAAAATTTAAGCTTACAACTTCCTGCTGCTGCTGCTAAGTCACTTCAGTTGTGTCTGACTCTGTGCAACCCCATAGATGGCAGCCTACCAGGCTCCCCCGTCCCTGGGATTCTCCAGGCAAGAACACTGGAGTGGGTTGCCATTTCCTTCTCCAATGCATGAAAGTGAAAGGTGAAAGGGACATCACCCAGTCATGTCAAGACTCTTAGCGACCCCATGGACTGCAGCCTACCAGGCTCCTCTGCCCATGGGATTTTCCAGGCAAGAGTACTGGAGTGGGGTGCCATTGCCTTCTCCGTACAGCTTCCTAGGTGAACAATAATAAAAATACCTCTGTGTTATTGAAACATTTTATTTAATCTGGGCCCAATATAACTTCATTCTTGTGCCAAACACCATAATAAATACAGAGAAGAACAAAACGTAGGTCCTGACTTCAAGAAGATGCCCACTTGGCGGTGGAGATATCACAAACTTGTGTAGCCTTTTGTGAACTTGACTAAGGACTATAATAGACATCCCGAAAATGGTGAAAGGAGTACAAAGGCTTAGAGGTGAGAGAGAGGGTGGAGCATTCAGGGGAATGTATGGAACCTAGAGGAGCCTGAAGGCCATTTTCTGCTGCAGAAGATGAAGATAGAGAGTGGGCACATTACTAGGGGTTCTGCATGGCACAGTGAAGTTCTACCCTGAAGAAGGTACAAAGTGGACACAAGATTTGAAGCAGAAGGAGAAGACTAGAGTTGGTTAATGTATAGATTTTGTTTAAGATGATCAAGTTCTTTACATGATGATATTCAGTGTGGAAGCACTGTGAAGAGTGGATTTAAATGGGGCAATGCTAGAGGCAAGGAGAAGGCTTAAAAGGTCATGGCAACCTTCTAGGCAGGAGTGTACAAGGGCTGAACTGAGTAAGTAGATTCTCTATAAAAACCCTATGGAATGAACTGGTGAAGTAGGTGGCATCTACAGGAGCTAAGGCAGAAGGCCATATCTTTAATATCTCAGATATCTGAATTGCAAAAATTTCTATTTTTTCTTAGAGTATTCATTACAATCAAGATTAATAATCACTTCTATAATTATTTGTGTGATGTCTGGCTCTCTCTAGACTCTAAGCTGCCAGAGAGCAGAAGCTATGTCTCTCTTTTATATTAATTTATTTTTTAGCACTTACCAGAGTATCTCGGAGAAGGCAATGGCAACCCACTCCAGTACTCTTGCCTGGAAAATCCCATGGATGGAGGAACCTCTGGCTACAGTCCATGGGGTCGCTAAGAGTCGGATATGACTGAGTGACTTCACTTTCACTTTTCACTTTCATGCACTGGAGAAGGAAATGGCAACCCACTCCAGTGTTCTTGCCTGGAGAATCCCAGGGACGGGGGAGGCTGGTGGGCTGCCGTCTATGGGGTCGCACAGAGTCGGACACGACTGATGCGACTTAGCAGCAGCAGCAGCAGCAGCAGAGTATCTAGCATGTGGTAGACATCCAACACAAGCTTACTGAGTAAATAAATGAAGTAAATAAGTAAACATGTGAGGAGGAGGAGATATAAAGGACCAAAGGGAGAGACTCTGAGCTCAGTTGTTAAATGGGACCATTAAGGGGATGTACGTCTAACAGGCAGTTAACAATGCAGTTCAGAATTTAATGCACAGATGCGCACAGGAGCTGTGGATATAGAACTCATCGGTATGAAGAGAAGGAATGAGGTCACTCAGGAACCATGAAGGATGCAAGAACTTAGGAACATCAACATTTTAAGGATATCAAGGGAAGGGGATCCAGGAAAGGAAATCAGGAAAAAAAAAAACAACAACACTGCCAAAGGGAATCTACACACCAAAAATTAATTTTTCTCCCACGAGTGTCAGATGCTCCAGAGAGGTTTAAAAAAAAAAAAAAAAGATAAAGATATGGAGATGTCTGGTTGGATTTGGCATGTAGGCAGTAACAATGGCTAACAGATTTTTAGTGGAATAGTGGAGAGCTGGATGTGGGAGAGCTGAGGAAAACTAGCAGCAAGTTCAAGAGTGAATGAAAGGGAGAAAAGAGGTTAGAACTACAGATGACCCTTTAGGAAGTAAGGCTGTGACACAGCAAGGAAGGCTAAATCAGCATTTGGGGAAATGCAAACATTAGGGAAAGCATTCCTAAGGAAATTAAGGAAAAGGTTAATATCACTATCATTATAATAAATTATCTGAAACTAATTTCCCCCCTCCTCTTTCATTATTCAAAGTGGGATTAACTGTGGGATTTATGCAAGCAGAACTCAGGAACATCAACATTTTAAGGATGGCAAGGGAACGGGATCCAGGAAGGGAAACCAGAAAAAAAAAGTGGGGTTTCTACTGTCAGAAACAAACCCAGACTCAGGTAAGGAGATATTTTATTTGAAAACACTATTGTAATAGTGAAAGCACTCTGATCAAAATATCTGCAAGCACCCCAGAGTGAGGGCAGAAAAGAATCACTTGTATTGGGAGAAGTGAAGCAAGGCTGGAATGAACTGTGGGGAGTGAGGTGAATAGGTAGACAGGAAATTGTTTTCCTTAAGGTCAGGTGATTCTCAGAAGAAAAGTCAGACTTAAGTCTGGTCCAGCTGAATTAACAAGCATTTTATCCAGATTGGTTGGTGGGGACAAATGATTCAGCTAATCATTTACGAGAAAAAGGACAGGAATCTAGTCTTGCCAAAGGTAAATGCAGGGAACATTTAAGAGAAGGCAGGGGTGGGGGGTTTGAGGTAAACCATGTTCAGGAACACAAAAGGGCAGGAGGATTTCCTAAACCCTGATGTTTCCCAGGAATCTGGATCTCAAGTCAAGTTCAACATTGTCATCAATGTTCCACGTAAAAATAAACCAGCAAAAAAACAATTTTTTCTCTTGCAGAAATGACTGTTAGAATAGGAAGTCAAGAATAAGTCCAGAATCTAAGAGACAAGAGGAGGTCTATGAGACTCAGAGTGTTCCAGTGAGGCAAGCAACTCTGAAAGCAAGAGAAGCCTGGGATATGACCCCATCAGGAATTCAGCTGTCAGGTTAAGAGCATCAGTAGTATTTCCCCTGATCACAAGTGTTGCTTAGACTTGCCCAGCATGTTATGCTTTACCAAAAACAAGTCATTTGCTGCATCCTCGCAACTTTGCCACATGGTATTATGATGCCCATTTCGCAGATGAGAAGACCTGGGCTCATAGATGAGCAGGTGGCAAAGCTGGAATGAAAGTCCTGGTTTCTGTTCATTCTCTTCATGAGCTCCATTGTCTTTTCCGGAGGCTGCCAGGGCTCCCATCATCTGGCTCCAAGCCCTCTGCTGGTGCGTGCTTTTCATGACAGTGGCCTGAGAGCGCCAACTCGATGCCCAGGGGCTGGGTTATGGAGGACGCAGCACAAGGTTGCTGCCCCTAGTAATGCTGCTCGTTATTAATGGCCTTCATTTCCTTCCCTGCAAAACACTCCAAAGCCAAGGAGTGCCCCAGGAGAGCATATTCTGAACAGACTGGGAGTAGAAGTGTGAGGGCAATGATGGCAGGGAGCTTTTCTGTGTTTTTGTGTTTAAGCAAGATGCCCAGCAGCAGCTGCGGCACTACACGGAATGGCAACAACTTGCTTAAAAGCCATTTCAATTTTTAAACAATGGAAAGAACCAATCTCCTTCCGCCCACTCTGTCCTCACAACCTAGTCCGAGGTTACAAAATTCCGGGTCAATGCCGACTAATAAAGGGGATCAATAACCATCCAACTATTTTCACAGCAGCCCTCATATTAATGAGAAGCTGTTCTGGATGAAGTTCTATCAGAGGAGCCGCATGGATGGTAGTCCATCTCAGTAAATTGCCATGGGGCTGCTAATCATTAACGGAGTGTTCTAGGGTTGTGATCGATGCCAGGCTTCATTTGTTCCCACCAGCAGCCATACTGCCCAGGGGAGCAAACTGTTTTCCTGAGAAGGTTTAAAATACATAAAATAGGCATACATAAAGAAACAAAATAGGTGCTACATGGAGAATGTGATTTAGAAAGTTCCCGAAACTCTTTTCCTGGGCCAATACATGGAAATCACCAGATTGCTGCTAAAGGTCATTCTCATGATCATGACCTTCCCCTTCTTCATGTTCTGCAAGAAGGGTACCTCTTTCCTGCTTGGGTTTAGAATAGCTGATGGGTACATCCTGCAACCTATAAAGTCAATCACAAAGACATTACAGAAAGTGAGAGATTAATGTCTGTGGCCCCTGGGGCTACTTACTATGATCCCTGCCAATGTCTCCATCTCTTCTATGCAACCCAGTCCCTTAACATGGCCTTCTAGTTTGTTAAACATGCACACGTGTGGGCATGCTAAGTCACTTCAGTTGTGTCTGACTCTTTTAACCCTATGAACTGTAGCCCACCAGGCTCCCCTGTTCACGGGATTCTCCAGGCAAGAATACTGGAGTGGGTTGCCATTTCCTCCTCCAAGGGATCTTCCCGAACCAGGGATCGAACCTACATCTCTTACATCTCCTGCACTGGCAGGCAGGCTCTTTACCATTAGCACCACCTGGGAAGCCTTCTCTTAAAATAGGGCCAGTGTGTGCATTTTCTACCAGCTTCTTGAACACTTATTTGCAGGGTTAACTCCTCATCTTCCTTGAATCATCTTAAGCATCACTTTCTTTAGAAAACTAGCCCTCACTACCTATATTTGGTGAGCTTCAAACTATCATGTCACAATGGACCTTGAACTTCTGTGCCTATAACACCTCTCATACCCACAATTGCTTGTTTACCATCTCTACCAGAATACAAGCTTTATGAAGGTAGGGAATATCTGTGTCTTATTTACCACTCTAACCACAATGCTTAGTTCAATGCATGGCACTGAGTAAAAACCTAAATGGAAGAAAGACAAGATCAATGGGTGAATAAAGAAAGGAAAAAAAAAAAGAATGAATATGTGCATGATTATAGGAATAAATGAATGGATAAAAGCAAGTAGGAGTAGATGGTTATCTATCTTCTTGTCTCATAATCCCTTCTACCTCTGTACTCATTTCACTTTTCATGATATGCTTCTTAGCACCGGCTTGGAGATCTAAGTCTTTGTAACTTTACATTTGATATATGTCCAATCTGAGACTTTGCTTCTTTGCAGCCTCAATAATGCAATTGGGGCTTTAATGCAATTAAGGCCTGCCCATGTTCACACTGAGGTTCTAAGACCCATCTCCTCCCAGGATCCACTGTTTATAAGGGATGAGGTTCACAGAATAAGTGTTATGATTTTCCAAAACAAGAGTTAAAATGCCATGATTCGATATTACCTTATAGTAAATTATTCCTTTTTAATTACTCATTGTGGCAGAAGGGAGTGGAAGTACAAGCAGTGCCTTTATATTTAGCATTAAAATGTAGAAAGAAGCATGAAAGACATGGGACTCACCTGTGCATTTTACATATATGTAAGTATATGTAGCCCCAGGGGCCACGGGCATTAATTTCTCATTTTCTGTAACATCTGTAATTGACTTTATAGGACCATTGTATAGGATCACAGTTGCAGGATGTACTCATCAGCTACAGTCTTTCTCTCTCTCTCTCTCAGACACACACACACACACACACACATATGTGTGTGTGTGCATATAAAGTTTCTACCTAGGCCATTCTGAGTCTGGCCTTCTATTCATCAAACAGGCCCTTGTGAAAGATAGGGACCCACAGAAGAGATTTCAAAGCTAGTGTTCCTTTCACTACCAGTCCTGGGAAACGACCCAAGGTTATACTGTATGTTTGAGTCATAGGAAATCAAAACTCTTGCCTGGGTATCCTGCTGGGAGGGGAACACAGAACCCAGATTCACTGACATGAGCAGAGGCCAAACCCCCAGTGGTAAGTCAGGCTGAATGCCTGCCGTCTCCCAGAAAGGGATCAAACCTTCCACAGCCCAACAAGACAGCCTCTCCCTGCTGCTTTGTCTGGCAGGACCCAGGGCAGCAGGTGATGAATACCTTGGGCAGCGAGTACTTGGGCAGCTTTATCTGAGCGAAGGCCTCTCTCCGGTAGGACACGTAGTAGCTGGCTCTTCCGCCAGTTGTTACCTGGACCATGGGAAAACACAGAAAGGTCAGATGGCGATACAGATCCAGTGCAAGGTGGAAAGTAGTAGCCTCTCCATCAATAACCACAGGAGGTTTGTGACAACCTTAAAGGGAATATTCCCTGTTGCCTTCGATCCTCCAACCCCACAGCACCCTAAGTTACTCCCATGTCACAGCACTTAGACAATAAGTGAGCAATTCCAGAAGTCTTTCCCCATGGCTGGTGATATCTGGGGGAGCAGGGGCTCTCTACTTGGTCACTATGCTCTGAATTCATACACAATAAACATCTTCAACAGAAAACAGAGAAGCTATTGATATGGGCTATATTCATGATCTACATATTCTATTCTTTTTTTTCTTAAACAGTTTTTAATCCATTGCCATGATGACATGATTATCAAAGAAACTTTTTTTCTGAATCTGGATAATTACTATTGCTCAAAGCTCTTGTTACTTTGCAATTAATTTCACTTCCCATCTGAGCACAATTTTTTCCCCTTTATTTTTACAAATCCATGCACTGAACAGATACTTGTTGATTCTTTCCATGTGCAAGTTAATTTAAAGGCATCAAAAGTCAAAGAAAGAACTCTGGATTTGAAAATCAGAAATCCAAAGCCTGAATCTTAGTTCTACTAGTTCATGACTGGCGACGTCAAGGTCTGGAACCTCACTAGAAGAAAGATGGATTCTTAGAGGAACCCAGAAACCACAGCAAGAAATGGTCCTCTGGCCTGCACTTGCTAGAAAGCCTGCCAAATTGCACAGCTCTGCAGATGGCTGCTCTTGGTCCAATTACCCTAACTCAGGGGAGATTAATATTCACAGGAGAAGACAGCATAGCCTGTTCAGAGAAAATAGCAGGGAGACAATAGCAACCAGGCTTCTGTGCTGAGAAGGCAATTACTGGGGCCACAGGCTCTGTGCTCACTAAGACCCCGGCACTTGCTGGAGACAGGCCAGTCCCCCAAATCTGCTCCAACCCTGGTGCCCATCCATAGCGGCTGCTGAGAGTGGGAGGTTGTTACATTTCTAGTGAAAGCCACCCATCGCTCCTCACTCTGAGGCATGGCATCTCCTGTGGTTCCTCCTTAACCTCTGCAGATTGGAAGCCCACAAAGCAGGCACCACAAACTGCCAGGGAGAGCAGATGTTCGAGTCAGTGCGAGGGCAGAGCTGTGAAAAAACCTGGTGCAAAGACTTAGGCTAGAAACCAACAAGAGAGAGCAGCTTTCTGCCTGATGGTCATTGCTATCCTCACATCTCTATTTTCTAACTAGAATCACTCTTGTCTTGTATTCCAAGACCTTTTTTTTTTTCCTGGGTAAGACATCTGTTCTAAATCTATGTTGTTCTATGTCAGCTTAGAGGTGGGATGTTGACAGATTAAGATCAATGAGTTGCAGAGAACTTTTTTCTTTTCTTTTTAAAATAAATCTCAATTGCATAGAATCTGGTTAAAATGTAACCCTTGGTTCTAAACACAGTCACCATTAATCCTGACAATTATTTGCATCTTTAATTGGCTATTTATTTGCTTCTTTAATTTGGTTTTACTTTTCATTGTAAAACCAACACATGCAAACATGCCTGCAAACCCAAGAAGCAGATCAGTAGTTTTGAAGTTTCAGGATGCACCAGCATCACCTGGAGAGCTTGTTAAAACTCAGGCTGCTGGGCCCCACCCATGGAGCCTCTGATTCAATCAGCCTGGGTGGGGTCCTAGAGGTGCTTTTTCTAATAAATTGCCAGATGATGTTGATGCTGCTGGTCTGGGGACCACACTTAGAGCAGCACAGAAGCAGAACTTAAATGCCAGCTGACATACAGCTCTGTGCCTCTCTGCTCCTCACCTATTTTGAACCTTGCCTCCCTCTCAGATGCAGCTACTTTCCTGAATTTTGTGTTTAGTGATGACAATAAAATTTTTTTTAACCAAGGTGAGATTCATATAAGAGAAAATTAACCATTTTCAAGTGTACAATTCAGTGACATTTAGCATATTCACAGTGCTATACTACCACCACCTCTTACAGTTCTAAATCATTTCTATCACCCCCACAAGAAGACCATTTACCCAGTGATAAAGTTTTTAAAGCCCAGAATACATCCTCTGGTTGCCTGTCAAATGCTTAAAACTCAGTTCTCTACAAGACACCCTGAACCTCACCATCCTCACCTTTAGTGAATGAGTCCAGCATCAGAAGAGACAAATCTCAGCACTAACGCCAACCAGGACTCAGGAACTAAAAATGCCTTTCCCCAGGAGATCCAGTCACCTCCATAGGGAACAAGACGACAGCTCCGCCAGACTTCTCATCAGTAGCACAGAGCAAGGCCGGCGGGGTTTCCAAATTACCGAGGGTTGAAGGAAAGCAAAGTGGTCCCCTTGAGTGTGTGTTCAGTCCCACTGGCTCTGGAACTCAGCCCAGCTGTGCCTGTTATAGCGCTATTCAAGCACAGACTCCCTTTCTCTTTCTCTCTCTCTCTGTTAAGCTCACACATACCAGCCGGGAGAGTCTGCACTTAAGTATATAATAAAGATGGAACTACACTTCAGAAATACCATGGAAAAGTATTAAATGTATTAAATGGCTGCACAAAGCCCAAGGAATGCAGAGGCTCTCTGCTGCCTCTGACATCACAGCATCACAGCACCCCCCCGCCCCGAGACATCCAGGGGCTCCTGCAGCCCTCCCTCTGTCCCAGTCATGCCAGTGGCTGTACTGCACGATCCAACCTGAGGCTTCACACCTCATGTAAGCCCAGGAGTTCACGGGCCTTGGTGTGGACAGCACCATTCTAACCTGTCCCTCCTCTTAATTCCTGAATTTTGTTATTTCCACTTCTACAGCACTTTCAACATTTACTCCTGTGGTGTACATATACCTATAGTGCTCCCTCCAGGTCTTATTATACAGTTATAACTTCTTAATTCCTAAATAATGCTGGTCTCATGGCAGGCGATCAGTGGATGCATGATGACAAAAATAATGATAAAATTGTCATCAATTGGGTTCATCTTTCCTGCTCCAGAACTGCACGTAGCCCTTACATAAATTATCTATTAATAGTTTAACCCCACTGACAACCCTTCTGAGTCTATGGAATGACTTGCCCAAGTATAAGTATATGAACTTGCCCAAGTATAAATATACGCACCTTTACTAGGTTTATAAGACAAGTATGGACCTAGTAAAGTTTGGCTTTAAACCTGCTCTCCTCCTCCTGTGACTGACAAATCCTCTATTCATCTTATTCATGTCACCAGTGGTATTGTAATTTCAGCACTATATTTCCTTGATTCCAATGTCTTTAAAACATGTTCTTTTAAATTTCTGTAACTGATGTGTGTGTATATGTTTACATTCCCAGAAAATCTGTCACGGCATTGATGCTACATCTTAAAAATGATGTCTTCTTAGAAGAAAAGTGGTAAGTTAATAAAAACAACAAGAGCAATAATTACCACGCAGTGAAAACTTATAACAGGGAAGATGCTACAGTAAGCAGTTTCTAAACCATACTTCACTTACATATATACATATACACATACACAGTATATTATATATTCCTGACCCATAGAGGACATAGCCTCTATAGGTCAGGAAATAGAGGCTAAGAGGTCACTAATTTGTCCAACAACATACAGCCCTTCATTGACCTAGCCATGTACAATTCCAGCCTATGCTTGAACATATAACTAGGAATGAACACATTCCCAAAAATGTCAGGCATAGGGCAGGAGGTCAGTACTTAACTAACTGAACAATGAAATGTGATTCATTCACTTAACTGGTGAGCCTTCAGATTCGATTTTCTCTGTTGTTTAGTGGCTAACGAACGGTGGCTACAGAGAAGCACCCGCCATCCCAGCCCAGTGCCTGCTGGTCCCAGGGACTCACCTCCACACAGAAGCCCTAGCGTTTCCCTGGGGAGCAGAGTCCTCCCAGCACTGAGTGATACCAGCCTAAGGCATTCACTGCCTCTCTGCTATTATTTGTGTGGTTCTCTGGCAATCACACAAGGAAGGAATAAAGTTTAGCAACTATTAATCTATTTTGATGAACTTTTCCTTACAAGCAAATTTGCTGGCACTGTAAATCCCAGAGATTATTACCACTTTCCCTTTCAGTGACACCTTTTATTTTACATTTGATGAATGTCATCCAATTATTTGCTCTGGGCCCATCTGTCATGCTAAACACAGAATTAGCTGGGTCTTTTCCTCACTAATGACTGGCTCGTTAATCTGATTTTCTGGATTTCCATTTTACAGGTTTAATTGGGCTCCTGGCCAGTGAAAATGACTCCTTTGGACAAATGCATTGGCCATTAAACACATCTGTCTCTTCTGACTTGTTCCCATGCCTCTGTAACCAAGTCTAAACCGACATATCCTTTATTTTTTCCATTTCTCCTTGCTTCTGGATGATGACTTATCTTGGAGGAGAGAGAGAAATCTGCCCCTCAAAATTGGAACCAGAAGGCCTTGAGTCATATTGAACCTTTTTCTGTCTCAGAGAGAAGAACACTTGTAATGTCTCTAGAATTCATAAGTGGACATATGGCTTCTGAGAAGAGAAGTAGAAACTAACACGTTCAAATATCTATCATGTAATGAGTGCTTCAGATTCATTTTACCATTCAATATCCACAATAACTATTACTATTACTGTTATTGTTAAAACCATTATTAGTACCCTTACAAGGTAAAACTATTAATAAATTTTTTGAGCATTAATTATATGCCAGGCACTATTCTGTATGAACCAGCTTTCCAATTTATAATCAGGTGAGAAACTGAGGCATAGAGGCATAAAGGCATAGAGGAGGCATAGGGAACTTATACCATATGCTCAAAGACACACAGCAAGTAAATGCTGGAACTGGAATTTGAACCCAAGTTTGTGTGACTGCAAACCTTATTCTGGTCTCTCAGACTATGTGGGGTTTCCATACCTCTCCATGGAAAAGAGTGAATCCTGGTCACTCAACTCCCAATTTTCCAATTAAGGTACCCACCAACAAGGTAGATCTTTCATGTCGGTTCCCTATCCCTGAGAAATCAAGGTTCTATTGTTGCATAGGAGTCAATGGTGTTGCTATTGGAATTGGTGAATAAAGAGGGACAATGGAAATAAATTCAGCTTACACCAGGGCTGTCACCTTCAGAGGAGTTGACATTTATAAGTTTTTCCAGCTAGAGGACCTTGCTAGGTCCAGGATGATGTGAAGAATCTAAGACAAGAGAAATGACTACCTTTATGGGCATACATTACTTATTTCTCTTGCAGCCTTTGCATTATTTCCTCCTGCTGAGAAAATGAAAGGGGACAGTCGAGTTGTTAAGATGCACAATTAACTTTTCCAATTTCTTTGCTCATTAATTCTATTCAGATTATTTAAAATACATTTTGACGTTGTTAGACCTTTCTCTTCTTCTCCTCCTACATAATTCCTTTAAAGATCATATTTCTTCTTCAAGAACAAAGAAAATTCTGACTACCAGGTCACAAGAGTCAATAAATAGCCACTGGTCTCATTAGGATGTGGCTCTCTGTGTCAGGCTGGCCTGGGAGCTTCCACATGGTAGGTTACATCACCTCTGTCATCTTGAGCTCATTTTCCGAAAGCTTTCTGCTAAGGCACTGCACTGTGTGTCTGAACCAGAATTGGGTACGGCATTTGGAACAACAAGACACCTATCAGCAAGCCATCTCCCCTGCTAGACTGTTTGATGTTGAATTTAATGTTTGTCAAACTGGTGTTTGCTTGTTTTATGTCCTGGGGACTCTGGTCTACTAATGAAATATGCAGTTTTATCTGCCTGTTTCTAGAAGGATGGGTCTAATGCCTAACAACACTCCTGCTGAGGCTGAACCTTTTTGAAACAGATTTTCCCATAAAAATTTTTTATGGGGGCCCTAACGTAGCCCCCCAAAATAGCTTCATCAAGAATAGATTTGGGATAAGACAGTTGATGTGAAATTGCTCTGTGTATGAGTGTGTGTGCACACACGCATGCAGAGGGGCAGTGTTGGAGGAGAGGCATGTCCACCACACAACTGGTCAAAAAACACTGACAAATCAACTGCACAGTCACCAGCCCTGCCAAGAGACTTCCTGGAGCCTTCAGCTATGGGGAATGCTAGCAAGGTGCAGAACAGGGGTGGGTTAGAAAAGCATGTTAAAAAGACCATGTCTAGACCACACACAACACTACAATAAGAAGCAGGAGGCCTAGTTCTCTGGGATTGTTTTTCAAATACAATAAAGGGGTTAGACTTGATAAGTTTACAATTATCTACTTTCAAGGAAGACTCTTCTGATTGTTAAGCGTTATAGTACATCAGTTGGGATCTCAGACATGTGTTTGAATCCTGCTTCTGTCATATGCTGGTTTGGTGACCTTGAACAGGTAATTTAACGTTCCTAATTTCTTCTTCTGGAAAATGGAGATATTAACGTTGAGTTCATTTCAGTCACTCAGTCTTGTCTGACTCTGCGACGCCATGGACTGCAGCATGCCAGCCTTCCCTGTCCATCACCAAATTCCAGAACTTATTCGAACTCATGTCCATTGAGTCAGTGACACCATCCAACCATCTCATCATCTGTCGTCCCCTTCTCCCCCTGCTATCAATCTTCCCCAGCATCAAGGTCTTTTCAAATGAGTCATTTCTTTGCATCAGGTGGCCAAAGTATTGAAGTTTCAGCTTCAACATCAGTCCTTCCAATGAATATTCAGGACTGATTTCCTTCAGGGTTGACTGGTTTGATTGTCTTGCAGTCCAAGGGACTCTCAAGAGTCTTCTCCAACACCACAGTTCAAAAGCATCAATTCTTTGGCACTCAGCTTTCCTTATGGTCCAACTCTCATATCCATAAATGACTACTGGAAAAACCATAGCTTTGACTAGACAGACCTTTGTTGGCAAAGTAAAGTCTCTGCTTTTCAATATGCTGTCTAGGTTGGTCATAACTTTTCTTCCAAGGAGCAAGTATCTTTTAATTTCATGGCTACAGTCACCATCTGCAGTGATTTTCGAGCCCCCCAAAACAAAGTCTGACGCTGTTTCCACTGTTCTCCCATCTATTTGCCATGAAGTGATGGGGCCAGATGCCATGATCTTCGTTTTCTGAATGTTGAGCTTGAAGCCAACTTTTTCACTCTCCTCTTTTACTTTCATCAAGAGGCTCTTTAGTTCTTCTTCACTTTCTGCCATAAGGGTGGTGTCATCTGCATATCTGAGGTTATTGATATTTCTCGCAGCAATCTTGATTCCAGCTTGTGCTTCATCCAGCCCAGCGTTTCACATGATGGACTCTGCATGTAAGTTAAATGAGCAGGGTGACAATATACAGCCTTGACGTCCTCCTTTCCCGATTTGGAACCAGTCTGTTGTTCCATGTCCAGTTCTGACTGTTGCTTCCTGAGCTGCATACAGGTTTCTCAGGAGGCAGGTCAGGGGTCTGGTACCACCATCTCTTGAGGAATTTTCCACAGTTTGTTGTGATCCACACAAAGCCTTTGGTGTAGTCAATAAAGCAGAAATAGATGTTTTTCTGGAACTTTTTTGATAGTTTATCATGATGATTGAATCCACCATGGCATGTAAAGAGTTTAACCTTTAACCTGGCACATGCTAAGTACTCAATGCGTATTACCTGCCCCTGCGGAAACAGAGGCACAGGTGCCTGTATCGGTTTAATATATTGGAGGGTTTATGGTGACTGGCCATGGTGACAGTTGACATGCAAACTGGGGGCTTCAGGAAGAGCTGAGGTAGCCAAGTGGGCTTCCTGGTCAAAGTCAACTGGGGATGGAAGACTGAAATTCTTCTTGCCATCAGCAAAGATGACTTTGTGGAAAATACACTTATAGAAACTGCCAACCCAATGTGCTTTGTGCCAGATATTTGACCATGAATGGTTACAAATCTTATCTTCACGTTCTAGCTTTTATGATTTAAAAGGAGTGAAAGAAGTTCTTGGGATGTTCCCTTTACCCATAAAAATAGAAGTTCATTGCTTTTCCTCTCCTAGTTTTGTTGGTAGAGGAAAAGGCAAAGACGGTGAGTGCAGCAATAAAACAAATTGATATGGATTTGAATTGTTATCCTGGAGTACAAAATTTGGGAGCATTTGAATACTCCCGGTTAATATAGTAATAGTTAAAAAAAAAAAAGCTAAAACTCAGTCAGTCTACATTGAGTGTTCTAAATCAGGATGCCAGAGCTTCACAGAAAAAGGAAACACTACTTAGGGAAAACTTGAAGACAAATATTACAACTTACTATCAAAAGAGCCCAACTTCTGTTTTCACAAACGTTTCTTGTACACCGTGAGTGTAGTATGGTTTCATAAAAGATAGACTGAGAAAGGGCTTGAAAAGATATTGCAAGGAGTCAAGCTTATACAGTCTTCCTATACTTATATAAAAGTTCTTCTCTTTGAGATATTACATAGGTTATTTCCTTTATACTGGTAGATATTATGAGGTCAATTAATTGGCTAAAATATTCCTAATTGACACTAGCCTCTCTCTTTTATATAACATTCCAGAATTTCAGAAAATTAAAACAAAAGAATGGGAGAGGAGAAGGAAGAAAGGTAAAAGGTACCAGTATCTGTAACATTAGTGACTCCAGTTTCAGCTTAATCATGTATCAGGCATGCATGTATCAGGCATGCAATTTTAGGCATAGTAAATAGTCTGTTGGAGTTTCCAGGTTATTTTCCTATAAAATGGAAATAATAGTTACTCTTCTCTTACAGAAAGTAAATGATATAAGATAGTAAAATGTTTTCATGTTATCTGTAAATTATTCTACGAGTACAATGAATAGAATGTAATGATTGACCTGTTTATGTATCCAGGAACCCAAAGATTTTAGAAGTATTTTCAACTGACAAATTGCTGTAAACTGAATTTTTGTATCCCTCTGTAATTCATATGTTGAAACCTAATCCCCATTGTGATGGTATTTGGAGGTGGGGCCTTTGGGAGATGATTAGGTCATGGGGGTGGAGACCTCATGAGAAGACTAGTGCTCTTACCAGAGAGACCCCAGATAGCACTCTCATACTACACACGAGGACATGAGGACACAAGTCATCTATGAGCAGACACCAGATCTGTCAGCGCCTTGATCTTGGACTTTCCAGCTTCCAGACTTATGAGAAATAAACTTCTGTTTTTCATAAACCACTCCATCTACAGCTTTTATGGCAATATTAATACAGAAACCAACCTGATGATCTAGACATGCCCAGTCTATAGACTGTGTAGGGCATTAACATTTGCCACTGGGGCAGAAGCTGCACATACCCTGTGGGGTTATAGCTGTCTGCAGACTGAATGAAAGGTTAGAGGCAGTATGGAATATGGACGGGCAGAGCTACAGAACAGACGTGTCTTCAGCCACATGGGATAAATGGCAGGTGCACATGGTTGCTTACAGAATGACTAATTTTATTGATATGTTCACAGTATTTTAAAGAACTTAAAAGGGCAAGGCAAACAAAGCCATTAATTTTCTAGAGAAGCAGGGATGTGTCTTTGAGATATGGGATTTCTAGGCAGACTTGGAGATACGTGGGCTGCTAGATATAACAGCCAAACTTCTCCGACATGGGATTTGCATCCCTCATGAGTGAATTTGGGGAGAGCAGTGGATAGATTTAAACCATCTGTCAACCTGTTTTCTTCAGGAAATATTGCCACTTCCCCAAGAGAGCCATGAATACTTGTAAAATGCCAACTGCTATTTCTTGGAGCTTCCCCATTGTACTGTCTATGTCATTCTTGTCCTGTCCTCCACCAGCAGAAGCATCACTGTTGAACAGTCAGACTTGGTGCTCACCTCTTGTTATGCACTGGCTGCCCTCACGCACAGCAGCCTTGGTGGAGAGATACTGTACAGCCTTGCTTTACTGATAAAGTTAATGATATGCATAAGGTCACTCAGCTTCAAAGCAGCAGAGCCTGGATTTGAACTTGGGTCTTTAAATTTTGACAATGTCCACTACCCTGTGCAACCCTGAACGAGTCTAAAGAGTCTACTGCAGAGCCTCTCCAAAGAATAGCTAGTTTAGGACCAATTTCCTGAAGGGATTCATCCTGTCCCAGATCCTTTGAAATACCAGCATTAAGGAAATTCACACTGGCTTACATCAAAAGCTACCTCCTTAAAGAATTCTCCTCCATCTGGATTTCCCAGCTGGAATGCAGCCTTTCTTCTCTGATTCTCAGGGCTCTCTGTAGCTCTCTTGTCGCACTTATCAGCTGCTGAGGAGATTACTAGAAGAGGGTCTCTTGTATCATCTTTGAGGGGAGATAATATGTCCTATTCCCATTTGACTGCCTCTTGGTAGCTGGCACCCATGTCACAACTCATATTTGTAGAGCATTTTGCTTTGTGCCATTCGTTTTCATCACTGGACTGAATCTCATTTGGCCAGAGCACAAGCATGACAGGGAGGTCTAATTATCAATACATCCCCATGTTAGAATTCAGGGGCCCTGAGGCCCAGACAGGCCCCATTAGGTCACCTTGCTACTAAAAGGTAAGGCTCACAGCCAACCTCCGAACTTCTGACTTGAAGCCCAAGGCTCTTTTCATGTTGCTAGGCTGCGTTATTCTGTGTTCACTAAATCAAGATTAGAAAAACACAAAGCAGAGATAATTGCATGGATTTCTACAAGTGGGTCTTGATTTTACATCAAATACTCCTTTGAGTGGTTGGCAACACCACAACATGGAAAACCAGGGGCCATAAGAAAGAGCGCTTTCCTGTAGGACATGAAGAAGCAGATTAAGATGTTTTTCCCTATCCACTGCTGAAACCACAGATTAATTAAAGGTCTGGCCAAATTCACATCATTCCTCAAACATTAATCACATTCAGACACCTCATTAGGGATATCAGCCCCAATTCTACTACGTGTTACATTGATCAATCAATCAATGTATTTACTTATTCAGCACTTTTGTGCCCAGGCTGTGTTAGATGTCACAGGAGTCCTGGGCTGTGACCTCATGGAGTTCACCATTTCTTTGTGAAAATAAGCCAAACATGTAAGATGTACCAACGGCAATGCAGAATGAATGCCAATGCCATGGTACTCTGAGCAGAGCAAAAGCTAAGAAGTATAAAACAGAGAAACCCCTGAAGGAGGAAACAGACAAAACAGGTTCCATCTTGAAAGCAGGACTCCATCTTGGGCTGGACTGTGGACTTTGAGCTATGTGCCCTGTATCTATGGAAACGACATACAAACTGGAAAATCAGACCCCCCAGATGGGAGAGCCCCAGGGCTTGTACCCAGACTCTCCGTCGCCTAAAAAAAATACCACCCTAATTATCTGTGTAACCAAATAGAATCACAAATGCTATTATGCTTATTGGGGTATGACCACAGGCCTATTGATAATTGTCCACTGTTAACTACCTAGGCTTAAAGCATACGAATCACGGGTTTAAGGCATACAAATCATGGGTTAACTTTGATAGTATCTTTCTTTTCCTTCATTCAGACTAGTTTCAGAGAATTTGGGGAGGTGGATTTGAGCACGTACACTTAGGATATATAAGGTTTTCACCAAAACAGGTCGGGGTCCTTGGCTAAGAAGAGACTCTGCCTTGGGCCTGCACTCCACTATCTGCATTGTCCTTCTGAGTGAGCTTGTTTCCCAGAACGTGTGGCTATAACACCCCTACCCTGGAACCACACCACAACGTATTCTCATGATCCTTCTAGAATTACAATAAATCAATACTGGGCAATGTGGAGTCCATACTCATCCTATATCATTTTATAGATAACGTGACTAATACATGGAGATGGAAGAGGGACACAGCTGGTAGAGGGCTGAGCTTGGATTGCAGCTCATACCTGCCTGACTCCAGGGATGTAGGCATAAGCCTTCTTCTATATCACCCTCCACAGTGTGGTGTGCATGTGTGCACATACACACCAATAATAAGTGTATGAAAAGTAAAAGTGTTAGTTGCTCAGTTATGTCCGACTCTTTCCAGCACCATGGACTGTAGCCCACCAGCCTCCTCTGTCCAAGGAACTCTCCAGGCAAGCATACTGGAGGGTGCAGCCATTCCCTTCTCCAGGGGATCTTTCCCACCTAGGGATCAAACCCTGGTCTCCTGCATTGCAGGCTGATTCTTTACCGTCTAAGTGTTATTTACAATCCCATTGCCTTAGGAGGAGAGGGGATTCTCACATTGAGGGACATCTTTGCCGAATGAGGAGATGGATTTGAGGACAGAAAACTAGAGAAACCAGATCACAGCTGAACTGAGTTACACACCAAAGTGAAATGGGGAGAGTAAAGATGGGGGTGGACCTGGCCAGAAGAGTGGGAGAGGCAGCAGGATAGGAGATCCACGTGAGTGGATCAGTGGTGCTTGACTGGTTCCACAAGAGGCACTTTGGGAGAAGGGCAAGAAACAGTGGGTGTGTGTAGGTTTTATTAAGGGTTTTTGCCATTCAATACCTGACATAAACACTCTGCTTCATTTTTACTTGACACTTTCAATAAAAAGTCTATACTACACTGCTCAATAATCTTATTAAAATTTTATTTGTTTATCTCTGAAGAGGTGGTTCGCATCAGGAATGTGATTCCGCTTCAAGGAAACATCCAAGAGTTACAGATGGGTTATTAGGGATTTTATCTTTCTGCATCTTTTGGGGTTACTGACTTAGTTCTTTGTTATGAAAATTTATGAAAAACATCAGAGCAGAAGCTCAGACATGGATGCCAAACTTCCCCCAGCCCATCAGCAATTAGGACTCTTTAGGAAAAAGCACTTACCTGCCCCACACCTCAGTTTCACCTCAAAGCAGATAAAAACCTCCAAATATGGGCCCAACACACACCTGACAAAAAGCAGAGACTCAAAAATGTCACATTTCTGTGCACCTCGTTTCACTTCCTGGTCCTGGTTTCCTCAGCATGAATGTTTTCTTCAATTTCCATCTCCTAAGAGGAGATCCAACCAGTCCATTCTAAAGGAGATCAGCCCTGGGTGTTCTTTGGAAGGAATGATGCTAAAGCTGAAACTCCAATACTTTGGCCACCTCATGTGAAGAGCTGACTCACTGGAAAAGACTCTGATGCTGGGAGGGATTGGGGGCAGGAGGAGAAGGGGACGACAGAGGATGAGATGGCTGGATGGCATCACCGACTCAATGGACGTGAGTCTGAGTGAACTCCGGGAGATGGTGATGGACAGGGAGGCCTGGCGTGCTGCGATTCATGGGGTTGCAAAGAGTCAGACACGACTGAGCGACTGAACTGAACTGAAGATCCTATGCTGTCAGTTTCTTTCTTTCTTACCTTTTATTTTATTTTGGATACAACCAATTAATAAAGTTATGACAGTTTCAGGTGGACAGCAAAGGGACTCAGCCGTACATGTATGTGTATAGCCATTCTCCCCCAAACTCTCTCCCGCCCAGGTTGTCACATAACATTGAGCAGAGTTCCCTGTGAAATACAGGGGGACCCTGCTGGTAATCTATTTTAAATACAGCAGTGTGGACATGTGATCTAACTCCCTCACTATCCCTTCCCCCACCCTTGGCCCCTGGTGTCAGTTTATTTTTTTTTAATTTAATTAATTTATTTTACTTTACAATCTGTATGCAGGCCAGGAAGCAACAGTTAGAACTGGACATGAAACAACAGACTGGTTCCAAATAGGAAAAGGAGTACATCAAGGCTGTATATTGTCACCCCGCTTATTTAACTTATATGCAGAGTACATCATGAAAAACGCTGGGCTGGAAGAAGCACAAGCTGGAATCAAGATTGCCGGGAGAAATATCAATAACCTCAGATATGCAGATGACACCACCCTTATGGCAGAAAGTGAAGAGGAACTCAAACGCCTCTTGAAGAAAGTGAAAGAGGAGAGTGAAAAAGTTGGCTTAAAGCTCAACATTCAGAAAACAAAGATCATGGCATCCAGTCCCATCACTCCATGGGAAATAGATGGAGAAACAGTGGAAACAGTGTCAGACTTTATTTTTTGGGGCTCCAGAATCACTGCAGATGGTGACTGCAGCCATGAAATTAAAAGACACTTACTCCTTGGAAGAAAAGTTATGACCAACCTAGATAGCATATTCAAAAGGAGAGACGTTACTTTGCTGACTAAGGTCCATCTAGTGAAGGCTATGGTTTTTCCAATAGTCATGTATGGTTGTGAGAGTTGGACTGTGAAGAAGGCTGAGCGCCGAAGAATTGATGCTTTTGAACTGTGGTGTTGGAGAAGACTCTTGAGAGTCCCTTGGACTGCAAGGAGATCCAACCAGTCCATTCTGAAGGAGAGCAACCCTGGGATTTCTTTGGAAGGAATGATGCTAAAGCTGAAACTCCAGTACTTTGGCCACTTCATGAGAAGAGTTGACTCATTGGAAAAGACTCTGATGCTGGGAGGGATTGGGGGCAGGAGGAGAAGGGGACGACAGAGGATGAGACGGCTGGATGGCATCACCGACTCGATGGATGTGAGTCTGAGTGAACTCTGGGAGTTGGTGATGGACAGGAAGGCCTGGTGTGCTGCGATTCATGGGGTCACAAAGAGTCAGACACGACTGAGCAACTGAACTGAACTGAACTGAACTGAACTTACTATATTGTACTGGTTTTGCCATACGTTGACTTGAATCTGCCATAAGTGTACATGTGTTCCCCATCATGAGCCCCCTCCCACCTCCCTCCCCATCCCATCCCTCTGGGTCATCTCAGTTTATTTTTGTTGTCGTCATTCAATGATGCCACAAACCTGTTTTAAGCATCTACTCTGTGTTAAGCTTTCCAGCCCTGCTCATGCCCCCTTATACAGTTCTTGACCCAATTTACTTCAGGCAAACAAGGAAGTTTAAGTTGTGACTCTTATTTGAACAGCAGAAAAAGAGCAGAGATTGAGAAAGAAGGCTCTAGTATTAGTCTGCCTAGGTCAAATCTCTGTTCCACTCTTTGCTGGCTGTGTGACCTTGGGAAAATGACTTAACTGCTCTGTGCCTCTTCTGTGAAATGGAATTTAGAGCAGGACTCTCCAAATACGATGTCATAACAATTAAATTCATGAATAATATGCCTAGCTCATACTAGCCTCTCAAGAAATGGTAGCTGATTCTTTATATACAATTGTTGCTCCAAGAACTATAGATTATCCAATAAGAGAGAAAATTAGATAGGAGATAAAACTTGTAGAGGAAGGGCGAGGACAAATCTTAAGAGAGAAAATGCTTACATAGAAGAGGTACGTTCAGTCCGCTTCACAGGACTCATCTCAGATATTTCAGAGGAAGTAAGAAAGTCATTGCTTCTACACCTTCCCTCCCTGCCCCCACAAACACCTAAGAAGAAATTACACAGCACCCTGAGATAATAAACACAACTTACTAAGAGCCCTGGGTTGATTTCTCCACACTGCAGTCTGGAAGCAGTTGCCACCTGGGGCAGGCAGTAAAACTGCAGGCGTTTATTCTGGAGAACCAGACAGAAGGCCTTGGGTATGGCTCCCTCTCCATTCTAACTGCATTCGCTGGAATTGCCACCACACAGGATCACTAGGTACACATGCCTTCCAAAAACATTTTTCATAGAAGAAAGCGGAAGCAATCTAGCCCAGCCTCGAGAGGTTCCAAGGCTAGAGGGAGAGAGGGTAAGTGTCTAGCTTCCTGCTCCCATTATACACAAGCTGGATTAGAAGGAAACAAGGGAGGAGGAGGAGAGAATGAGGATTAAAGAATCAGACAATTTTAAAGCCCAAGAAACACAGAGAAGAACCAATCAATTTCCTTTTTTTTTTTTTTTTTTACAACAGATGTTTTGCTTGCAGTTCTGAATCTAACAGCAGTTGATGTAGTAAGGATGAAATAGGAGGAAGAAGAAAAGGAAAGAGCTTAAAAGGAAGGGAGGGAGAGAGTCAGGTTAGCAAACAAGAAGCTGATCCCCAAGGCCTCCCCTCTTCCCAGCTTCACCATGATAGGTTTTACCCACTGGGAAAAACAGGGTGTCCCACTGCCTCACCCACCCCCAACCTGAAGACATTTTTCACCAGGAAGGCAGGAGTAATCAGGCTCATCCTTTAAACATCTTCATCCTATTACTTTCATAATCAGCTTCTAAAGTTCTGTTCAATAGATGTGGGGTCGACCAGACTGACTGCTTGAACAGCTGCTTGGGCCATGGAGCTATTCTCTCTGCCATTGATCACAAAGACAAAAATCAATCCTGGCTAAGGAGAAAGAAGTTAAAAATAAATTGCAGGAATTGATTTCTGTTCAGACCTTCTGACTCCCAGTTTAGGAAGGGGGGAAAATGAGGATGCGTGAATCCGCCTGTCATGAAAACCCTTCACATGTCCCAGCCTCAAAAGCAAAATCAGGGAATGTTTTATACACACACACATACACAATTTTTCTTAATTTATACTTTTACATTATTTTATTTTTGCCTCCTAATGACTATCGGAGATGAGAATCCATCTAAATCATAAGCTCCTATGAGAAGACTAGGGTTGGTCTTTTGTTCACTATAAACATCTCAACAGTGGGGCTCCATGCTTTGTGAGTAGCAGTAGCTGCAGAAAAATGTGTTGAGGGACTGTTGGAATCAAAAAAAGAATGAAGTCCCCTCCTTGCTATTATTGGCTCTTACAGTTATCCCCATTTCTGCACAGATTTCTCACATTTGCAATTATTTTTCTTATTTATTGTTTTGCTTATATATTATCTCCCTCTCTCCCACTAAATACAAACCCTCCCATGGCAGGAACTTTTGGGCTTTTCTGCTATTTAATTTTTGATCTGCTGCACTATCTCTATACTGAGCCCTCAGTGAATGGATGTGAAAGGAAAGAGAGGAAGAATGATTCAGCAACTCTGTTGAGGAATTAGCTGTATCCCAATTAAAAAAATTTTTTTTCTGACACTGGAGAAATGAGTTGGGAAATACTTCCTAACAGTAGTCCTTCTCTGTGTCTGAATCAATGGACTGCCTGGTAGAGTGAGCAGTCTTGTGGAATTTTACCAAGAGAAGGGAATTTCTGGAGTCATATCATACAGTCCACTGCCTTCCAAACTGGATTCTATGGCATTCTAGAATTCTACGGAGATATTTGAAGAGTGTCTGTAAAAAGGTGAAGAGGAGGCTGGGTGGATGAGAGAGCTGATATTACTCTTCACTCGCTTAGAACAGGATCCATTCCACCTGCATCTGTTTTATACATCGGAATTCCTTGAATATTGTTGTCTGAAAAGTGGTTCCCACTGTTAAGAACAGCAACAACAAAAATTCTGAAAGCTCTATTTGGATGCCATCTTACCGTTTTGTGATAAGGCAACTGAGTTCCAGGGAGGAAAAATAATGGCCCAAGGTCACAGAGTGAGTTATGGTGAGATCAGACTTAAAGGCAGGAATATGTGTCACGCCTTCCCCAGCCGCCTACTCCACATCATGGACACTGTCTCCTTCCATGAAACGTTTCTTTTCTTTGGAGCACTGGCTAGTCCTGTAGATGGACTCTTCAAATCAATTCCCTTCTTTGGGAACTGGCTTGAGCCTTGCATTCTCTAGGAAATGCCCCTGATCATATTATGCCTCATGGGTCTTTCTCTCTCTGGGAAGGAGCCTTACATATCTTAGCTGCTTTGGGCATCACTCATGGAGACTGTCAGGCCATCCAGTCCTACCTCTTCATCTAAACCAACAAAACTGAAGACAGCCACTTTGTCAGTCTTGTCTACCATTATACTCCTTTCATTGAGTGCAGTAATAGGAGCATCTTAAGTGCTCAATGAATGACTGTTAAATGAAAATGAATGAATCAATCTACCAAACAACACTTCAGTCTCATACAGCCTTGGGTACATAGTAAGCATTCAGTCAAATCAAGCTGATTGTTTACCCACTGACTCCATTACTATAAAACTCCAAGAAGATCTTATTCTGGCTGACCCTGAGGATTTTCAGAATCTGAGTCTTAAAAGCTACTTGCAGAAATCCAAAATGTCTGTTTACCCCCATTAGCTGGCAAAGGAGTTAAACAAAGAGCAATTAAAATTTTTAAAAGCTGAACCTCTGAAATATATATTCTAGTTAGAATGGTAATGGGGAGAGAACTGGACTTAATAGTCTGCTTCTCAGTCAACAGTCCAACTACCTTCATTATCAACACTGTTGTTTTTACAACAGTACAATTATCTTTAATAGAAGGCCCCAGAAAAGGGATCCTCCTGGGAGCTGGGCTTAGCAGAGTGTGTGGTAGAGAACTGCAAGAACTTGAAAGGGCAGGATAACAGAGAGACCTGATTGGGTCATGATTCCACAGTTCTTCTGCACCCTGGAATGGAATACAAGAGACACAGTTTCCTGAAATATATCATGGAAACTGGATTAAGCATTGGAGAGGTGCAAGGCAAGTGGGGAAGGCTGGAGAAGAGTGGAGCTGGGGATGGCAATGATGATTAACCATGTTGTAAGTCACCCCCTTGGCACCCCAGTGATGAGTATTTGAACAATCCTCTAATTGTATCTGAGGGACAACTCTCAGAGACGCAGGCATGATTACCTTGTACTGAATTCCATTAAGCCTTTCTTTGGTTAATGATGCAGAAATTTTCTGATCTGAAGCAAAATTGAAACAGATCCTGACAAACAGGCCACTGAACTAGGAGTAGAATGAAGTTTTCCTGCCACTGCTATCTCCCAAGACAGGGGCAGCATCTGTCTATTTTCACCTTTACAGTCAGAAAAGTTACTGAGAATTCCAGCATACTCAGTGCTAATGTGAAGATCTTCAGATTGGAGACATGAATGAGAGGATCATGGTTTGGTTTTGCCACCCTTTATGAACCCAGGCAGCCCTGAGGTCAGATCCTCCTTACTCTACCATTTATTAAGCTATACAACAAAGGGTGAGACTCTAAAATTTTCTGAAATTCAGTTTCCTCCTTTGCAAAATAAAGATGATGCTATGTACCATATTGAGATCTTATGAAGATAAAGTAGAATGAAGTAAAATAAAATGCACACATGCCAGGTAGGAACTTGGCACTAACTAAACATGAGGTCCTTTTCCAACAAAGACAACAGTTCTTCCAATTTTCTGATTGGTGGGTAAAAAATGGTGCAGTGGCTCGGTGGAAAATCATTCTGAAGAATAACTGCTTTGGAAATAGGAACTTGTAGATTTCCAAACAGCAGAAGAAATTTGAAAGTTGTGCAGCTGATCTCATTCCTTTGAGCTGAATTTAGAAGTGTTTGTGGCCCTGGACAGTATACCAACCTTCCAGACCAGAACACACAGGTTGTATGCAGCCACATGAGGCTCCTGGCTAGCAAGACACAGACTGCCACTCTCCCTGTAAGATACACTGCCCAACAGACACGCCACCACCACCCCTCTCATGCCCATGGAGATACTGTTAATTAACAAAATCAGTCTTTCCTACAGAATCACGGTAACACAGTTTTCTATGCAGCTATTACCAATTACACAAAATGAAAAAAAAAAAAAGACACCCCTAAACCAGACATATCCCATCCATGTACTACTAAAAAGACAAATACTTAGGTTCTAATACATAGCTAATCACAGAACAATTCTCTGAAATTAAGGAAAAACACTCCTTGCTATTTTGTCCTAGCAAGCAACAAGCACTTGTATTTAATAACTTCCATGAAGCCTCAGCAGATCTCCTGGGAAGAAGCAAACTGGATTCACTTATTAGAGACAGGCACAGCAAAGCTTTGAATAGAGTGAAGAGATCGCCAGGCCAAGAAGATTGATGGGCATCCTGAAAATAAAGAAACCTTCCCCAGAGCCGCTCTGTCTCAGCAGGAGACAGTGGGGAATCATGAAAACATCTGGTTGGTAATTGATGCTCTGCTATAGCAATAGATGAGAGGGAATGATCACAGGGAAGAAGTGAGCAGAGAGAAGGAACCTAGTGCGGGCCCTGAGAAAAGACCACACTTAAAAGGTGGGCAAAGGAAGAGGCACCTGGGTAGGAAAGGAAGAAGAGACTGAAGGGGTATGGGGAAGAGATGGGCTGCACGTTATCCAAGAGGCAAATGAGAGAGGCTGGTTCGAGGAGGAAGGAGCAGTCGGATTTCAAAGCTGCAGACGAGTCCACCAATGTCATTATTGAGGGGTGTTGTCCAGATTCCATTCCAAACTACCTTTGATGAACTTGGCAAAGGTAATTTCAATGAAGTGGCAGATGCAGAAGTCAGACTCAAGTGGGTTTAAAAAAGAAGAAAATGAGAAAAAGGCATAATGAATGTAGACTGAGTTCAAGAAATCTGGTTGTGAATGAAAGATGGGTCATTTATAGAAAGGAGTACAGCATTCAAACAACCTTGTTCTGTTTTGTTTTAAGGATGGTAGATACTTTAAAATATTTAAATGCTGATGGAAAATCAGAAAGAGGATTGAATAAGCTACAGTTAGAGGGAACAGAAGAATCAGCAATAAATCCAGGTCCCTGAACAGTTAGAAGAGATGGGAATGGGTGTGTGGATTGAGACATTTTCTACAGGAATGAGGGTGATTCGTTCTATTTGTCTTGTATCGTCCACATGATCTGCAATCCTAGATCCATAGTTCAGTTCAGTTCAGTTCAGACACTAGTCATGTCTGACTCTTTGCGACCTAGCTGCATAGCAGGGATTCAAAGAGAGTCTTTCCAAGTGGTCCCGAGTTGGGTTCCCCCCAAAAATTAGAGCCTGAGACAAAGGCTTTTGTGCAGATTGTTTGGGTTTTGTTTTTCAGGAAGTTTCCTAGGGAACAGGAGGGGTGGAACTAGAAAGCAGGAGACAAGGAGGGAGAGAAGCCATCCCAAGGTCATTACTGTAAGCCACTGGGGCTGCTCTACTGTGCACTCTATAAAGACTCAGAGGATGAAGCTCAGAATTGCCCTTCTGATGCAGGAAGAGAGGAGTTCTTATCCACTGGCCCATGACTCTGCTTGGTCAAATCATTACAGAGGACCTTGACACCCTTGCAATTCAAGGTAGGCACCTGCATCAGAATGACTAAGGGGTCTCTCATTAGTCTCCTACTTAGGGACAAATCAGCCCTAGGACAAAAAACAAGCGGTCCAAAGAGCAGTTGAGACAAGGTGATATTCTTTGCAGTAGAAGATGGAGAAGCTCTATACAGTCAGCAAAAACAAGACTGGGAGCTGACTGTGACTCAGATCACAAATTCTCATTGCAAAACTCAGACTTTAATTGAAGAAAGTAGGGAAAACCACTAGACCATTCAGGTATGACCTAAATCAAATCCCTTAGGATTATACAATGGAAGTGACAAATAGACTCTAGGGATTAGATCTGATAGAGTGCCTGAAGAACTATGGACAGAGGTTTGTAACATTGCACAGGAGACTATGATTGAAATCATCCCCCAAAAGAAGAAATGCAAAAAGGCAACATGGTTGTCTGAGGAGGCCTTGCAAATAGCTGAGAAAAGAAGAGAAGCAAAAGGCAAAGGAGAAAAGATATATCCATCTGAATGCAGAGTTCCAAAGAATAGCAAGGAGAGATAAGACAGCTTCCTAAGTGATCAATGAAAAGAAATAGAGGAAAACAATACAGTGGGAAAGACTAGAGATCTCTTCAAGAAAATTAGAGATACCAAGGGAACATTTCATGCAAAGATGGGTACAATAAACAACAGAAATGGTAAGGACCTAACAGAAGCAGAAGATATTAAGAAGAGGTGGCAAGAATACACAGAAGAACTATACAAAGAAGATCTTCACAACCCAGATAATCACGATGGTGTGATCACTCACTCACTTAGAGCCAGACATCCTGGAATGTGAAGTCAAGTGGGCCTTAGGAAGCATCACTACAAACAAAGCTAGTGGAGGTGACAGAATTTCAATTGAGCTATTTCAAATCCAAAAAGATAATGCTGTGAAAGTGCTGCACTCAATATGCCAGCAAATTTGGAAAACTCAGCAGTGGCCACAGGACTGGAAAAGGTCAGTTTGCATTCCAATCCCAAAGAAAGGCAATGCCAATGAGTGCCCAAACTATTGCACAATTGCATTCATTGACATGCTAGTAAAATAATGCTCAAAATTCTCCAAGCCAGGCTTCAAAAGTACATGAACCAATAATTTCCAGATGTTCAAGTTGGATTTAGGAAAGGCAGAGGAACCAGAGATCAAATTGCCAACATCCATTGGGTCATAGAAAAAGCAAGAGAGTTCCAGAAAAACATCTATTTTCACTTCATTGAATACACTAAAGCCTTTGATTGAATACACTAAAGCCTTTGACTGTGCGGATCACAACAAACTGTGGGAAATTCTTGAAGAGATGGGAATACCAGACCATCTTACCTGCCTCCTGAGAAATCTGTATGCAAGTCAAGAAGCAACAGTTAGAACTGGACATGAAACAATGGACTGGTTCCAAATTGGGAAAGGAGTATGTCAAGGCTGCATATTGTCACCTTACTCATTTAACTTACATGCAGAGTACATCATTTGAAATGCTGGGCTCGATGAAGTACAAGCTAGATTCAAGAATGCTGGGATAAATATTAGTAACCTCAGATATGCAGATGACACCACTGTTATGGCAGAAAGCACAGAGGAACTAAAGGTCTCTTAATGATAATGAAAGAGGAGAGTGAAAAAGCTGGCTTAAAACTCAACATTCAAGAAACTAAGATCATGACATCCAGTCCCATCACTTTGTGGCAAATAGAGGGGAAACAATGGAAATAGTGACAGACTTTACTTTCTTAGGCTCCAAAATCACTGCAGATGGTGACTGCAGCCATGAAATTAAAAGACGCTTACTCCTTGGAAGAAAATCTATGACCAACCCAGACAGCATATTAAAAAGCAGAGACATTGCTTTGTTGACAAAGTTCCATCTAGTTAAAGCTATGGCTTTTCCAATAGGCATGTATGGATGTGAGAGTTGGACTATAAAGAAAGCTGAGCGCCAAAGAATTGATGCTTTTGAACTGTGGTGTTGGAGAAGACTCTTGAGAGTCCCTTGGACTGCAATGATATCAAATCAGTCAATCCTAAAGGAAATCAGTCCTGATTATTCATTGGGAGGATTGATGCTGAAGCTGAAGCTCCAATACTTTGGCCACTTGATGTAAAGAACTGACTCATTGGAAAAGACCCTGATGCTAGGAAAGATTGAAGGCGGGAGGAGAAGGGGACAACAGAGGATGAGGTGGTTGGATGGCATCACCGACTCAATGGACATGAGTTCGAATAAGCTCTGGGAGTTGGTGATGGACAGGGAGGCCTGACGTGCTGCAGTCCAAAGGGTCGGACATGACTGAGCAACTGAACAATGTCTTTATTGGATTTCTTTTGAAGATCATCTCTGAAACTCTTTTCTTTTTCTTCAAACTCCTGTGTTGTAAATGTATCCATAATGATGAAATTGCTATTTATCTAACATTCTAAATCTCTCCCATTAAGACAAAATTAACATCATTTAAAGTATTGCCAAATAGTTTCTCTTTGAATGATTACACTCTATTAATTTCTGCCTCAGGGCTCTTTTTTTTCTTTCAGAAAGATAAAAATTTATTAGGGATATAGTAGCCACACTATAGAGGCTTTTCTGCCACTCATGTGGGTGTATAAAGCAGGCTCTTAAAGAAAGTATCAAAACCCAAGCAATCTGGGGACCCAGATGCTACAATAAGGTACTCAAGAATCTTGAAAGACCATTAAATGCCAGAATATCTATAGTTATCTATACACAAAAGTTTGTTTCTTTGATAAGGGTATGGAAGGTATGTGGGACGAGCTTATCGTGCACAGGTGTCCATATATGAGTTGAAACCATGAATAATTAAAGGATCAATCTGAGGAAAAGATTAGTAATCTTTTATATGCTAGGCTTATAAAAACCTTTCAGCAAGGATGTGCATAATAATGACGCTGATTTTTGTACGTAGATTAGTCACTTGAACTTTGCATTTTACAGGGCTTGTTTTCAAAGCATTTCAAAGCCATTATTATCTTGCTCGATCCTCACAACAACCTTCCAATTTAGGCAGAGCAACTGGCATGATTCCATTCTACAGAGATCAGGAAATTAAAGCTATGATCATCCAAGTGGTTTGCCCAATGTTCGTTCTCTGACTAGTAAGTGGCAGATTCCTGATTACAACCTAGGTCTTTGAGTTCAGGATTCATTTCCCCACATCAGACCAGCAGCTTTCAAACCACAAAGTACTTGAGACGAGGGACAACAACTTCTGTCTCTTACATGCTCTGTTGTTTTTACTTCTAGTGGCTCAACAAACACCTGTGATTTGGCTACTTGTACTTGTTAATTGCTAATACTTCTAGACTATCTCAAATAATACACGGGAATAATACAATGGTGCTATTTTTCTATATTTATACACAGAACTCTTAAAAACTAACAGCAACTTGTATCCAAACTACCTGCTGGCTTCATTGTACTATTAGAATTATATGAGAACCACCTGTATGTATGGCATTGCTCCACTCTCAGATTCTCTTGCTATAGAGGGGTCTTCGCTACACAATGTCACCAGCAGATGAAAGAGGCACTAAGTAGCAGAAAGATCTACACTAAATTACTGGTCTACTTGTGGATATGGAGAAGGACCTGGCAGGGCTGGAGTGGCCTTCCTTCCTTTGAATTTTTGGCTTTGTCCACCCCTCTAGAGTACTTTATTTGTATCTTAATTATGGATTTTTTTTCTCTTATACTTTAGACATTTGAAGACAGGTCAATATCATACATTCTTTTTAAAATTCAATCACATGTAAAATTAAAGCATTCAATGAGTGGCTGAATTCATATTACATTCAAGGCTACCTCCTGTGCCAGAAGAGAGGAAAGGACCAGGCTTCATATAACTCAGTTAAGAAACATACAGATCTCTTGTGATGACTTATTAGGGTGTGGCTCCTGTTTCTTTAACACACTCCCTAAGAGCCAGGGTATTAATCATATCAATGAAGGGATTCTACTGCTAACCACTGCTGAGCTACCTATTTTCCAAGATAATCACCAGAAAAGCTATTCCATAAGGAGAAAAGACAGGATTTCCAACCATCTTGGCTCAGAACACAGAAACCAACTTATCTCTCTCTACCCAGCCCCGACAGAGGAAAACTGATTTCTCTTTTATCCATGTGGAACGAAGGCATTTCAGGCAGACACTTTCCCATTAAAACAAGGGCTCTTCTGGGAAGGATTAACTCCTTCTGATTTCACTACGAAACTCTAGACCCTGGGCCCCCGCACAGAAAAGGCATTGACAGATGAACACATTTCACAGCTTCCTGTACATCTCCAGCTCAGCTTCCCCAACAGCAGGAGGTCACAGAGTGGGTTCCCTAAGCAAACCATCAAGATGGCTACCTTTACCTCTTTGATGATGAAACAGTAAAAGATGAGGCAGAATGTCTGGGGTCTCTCGAAACTGTAGGAGCTGAGTAAGTACATGGACCCTTCTCCATACAAGATACAGGATCAAAGCTAACAATGTGTCTACAAAAAGGAAATTATACAGGTCATGGGAAGTTTACCTGTAGAGGGGCAAATGAGAGAGGGTGAATATTTTACGCAAAATTAATATTATGAGAAGTGCATTATGAAGAGGTAAGCTAGGTTTGGGGTTATTCAACCCACTCTCTCAAATGTCTATACATTTGTATATAATGATTCACTTGTGGGTAAACAATTTTGCCTCAAAACCATGCACCTCATTTATGAATATGAAGAGACAGATGCAGACCTGGATATTACTTGAATTCCTAGTGGTTCAGTTGTCCACACACAAAAAATGCCTGACCTTGACCTACACAGTCAGCAGCTACAAAATCATCAGTGGATTTCAAACATTTCTCAGTGGCAGATTCCTTTTGCCAAATAACCTTTTGCCAAAGAACCTTGATACACAGAGCAAAAGAAAGCAGAAGTACACTTTTAAGGAGGGACTAAAGAGTCCTGGAACCCCGCCCTCCCAGATAACCTCTTCCATTTTTGTTAGCATCAAGAGAAGTTTTCTAAGAGCCAACGTACAGACTACCAAGAAACACCTGGGCACGTAAAGGTATGAAAGAGTGAAGGGACAGACTTGTCTCCTTTTTGTCAAGGCTTTGTTTGCTTTCCCCCTTTGGAGTTCTACCTCAGGTGGCACTAAACAAAATATAAGATATCAATACTTTAAAAAGCTAGCAAATTTCAGTGGTAAGTCCCTTGGAACTGTGAAAAACCAAAGCCACTTAACACCCGTACTGCTGTTATTTAGCTCCTCAGGTCATCGGCACAGAAGTAAATAATCTGCCTTACGAATGGATAAGAAAGCTGTGGTACATACACACAATGGAGTATTACTCAGCCATTAAAAAGAATACATTTGAATCAGTTCTAATGAGGTGGATGAAACTGGAGCCGATTATACAGAGTGAAGTAAGCCAGAAAGAAAAACACCAATACAGTATACTAACGCATGTATATGGAATTTAGAAAGATGGTAATGATAACCCCGTATGTGAGACAGCAAAAGAGACACAGATGTATAGAACAGCCTTTTGGACTCTGTGGGAGAGGGAGAGGGTGGGATGATTTGGGAGAATGGCATTGAAACATGTATAATATCATATATGAAACGAATCGCCAGTCCAGGTTCAATGCATGATACAGGATGCTTGGGGCTGGTGCACTGGGATGACCCAGAGGGATGGTATGGGGAGGGAGGTGAGAGGGGGGTTCAGGATGGGGAACACATATACACCCGTAGCAGATTCATGTTGATGTATGGCAAAACCAATACAATATTGTAAAGTAATTAGCCTCCAATTAAAATAAATAAATTTATATTTTTTTAAAAAAGAAGTAAATAATCTGCCTTTACAAATCTCCCCTTCGGAAGTCAAATATGGAAGGAGGACAGACCCTGTCAGTGGCAGCATAATCCTCAGTGTCCAGCTCTGCCTTAGGAAGACTCTACGGGGATGGCACCCGTGAGCACTGGGCTGGACCCAAGCCTGGGCGAGCTATAGCTGTTTCTCCCAAGCCTGTTCTTTGGCAGACTTCTAGCCACTGTAGGAAGAATACAACCTATCCCAAACCGATGATAGTTTGATCAGATACAAATCTGTAGATTCAAATTTTGGAGGCTGCTGGTGGTCTCTGAGGGTTTGCTGCTCTGACACAAAGGTCTTCTGAAACAGCTTTATCTCAACAAACAGAATGAAAAATCTTTGTTCTTTCCTTGCCTCAGAGGTTGATATTCATTCACTAAAGTGCACATCTTACCTTTTCCATAAAGCTCTTCCTATCTATTCAACTATCAAGCAAAAATATAAAAAACAAAAAACAACTGAATAAATAGAAGAGAGGTTCCAAGTCATCAAAAATGACCAGTGGTAAGGAAAACAGTATCATAGAGCTTAATTGGAAGCTGCTGAAATGGACACAAAAATTAGTTTTGAAATTTTTAGCAGCTGTAAAGAGGGAAAAACAAAACTACCAATATCTAATGACAGGAAACAAAACAAGTTTGCCTCTCCAGGACAGTTCTCTAATTTATTTTCCAGCCACTTCATTCCCTCCTACAACTGTCCTTAGACAGAGGTCCTGATACACTATGGTCTCTCACTTCCTTCATTTCACCCCTGCCTCCCCTGCTGCAATGCCCTTTGTCCTTCACCTGTCTAACTGATACTTACAGCCCAGCTGCCAGGAAGCTTGCAGTGACCCAGGGCAGGGTGAAGAGCTCTTTCCTCACTCTGAGAGCAACATGTGCTTCCCACAAATACATCTCTTATCACACTTGATTATATTTGTTTCATTGTCTGTTTTCCCCACCGAGCTGAATGTATTTTAATACATTTAAATGAATGAATATAAAAAAGACATTGAATAATATAATGGATAATTCCTGGACAGCAGTTCTATAAAGATACAGAGACATTCTACAAATGGTCATTTCTTATGCAGTGAGCAATTGCCAATCATTCTAAGTCGTCTTCTATTGTTAGTTGCAGAAACAAGACTCCCTTGTTTTTTAAAAAGATAACTAACTACACTCCCTGGGAATGAGGACAGTGTCTTATCTTCTCAGTTCAGTTCAGTTTGACAAACATTTATTGAGCACCAGTCATTACGCCAAATGCAGGAAAAGCAATGATGAATAAGACAGTCTCATTCCTCTTAAAGTTTACAGAACTTGTTGCAGGAGGCTTAATGCACATACATAAGTAATCAGCATAGGATCTGACTGAGGGTGTCAGGGAAGATACACCATAGGAGGCATTGCCCAAGTTGAACCTTAAAGACTGAGTTAGTCTGATGAAGGAACATTCCAAGCTGAGAAAAACAAAACAAAACAAAACAAGAAAAGCATATTAGGCAAGAAAAGACATACTGCAAAAATGACATGGTGCATGAATAGAGACTAAAATAGTTTATTTTTATTGAAGTGTAAAATATGAAAAAGAAAGTACATGGGGGACAGTGGTGGAAAAGGAATTCACAGAAAGCTGATGCAGTGGGCAGGATCCAGATCACAGAATACCTTACAGGCAATGTTAAGGAAACTGGATTTTAACCTATAGGTGATGAGAAGCCACTGAAGGCAAGGACATTGATTTTTATTTTAAATAAATTACTTTGGAAGTAGTGTTGTAAACTGATTGGAGGTGTGCTGATCTGGGAGTAAGAAAACCATTTATTGCAACCTTTCAGAAAATATAAAAGGGTTTATAAATGATTTTTAATAGCCAAGTAATAATGGTGCTTCCCCCTATTCTTTCATAAATCATCCTGAAGCAACAAGGAAAACATGCAAAAAGAAAAACACAAATCCTATACTTAAGGAAAATATAACCCTGAAACACTATACGTGGAAATGAAGCCAAAGGCAGTGAAGGACAAACATGGTACAGACAGGCACCAGAGCAAAAATGCCTGGAGCTACAATCTTAGATCAAGCTAGAGAAGTAGGGTTCTCTAAAGATATTTTCAAAGGAGCAAAACTAACAACCTATTATTTGGAACAAAGGGAACTGTAGCCCAGGAACTGGCAGTGGAAACATTCCTGGAACTGGTTGGTGACAAGAAGCTAGAGAGGTATGGCTGGATAGAGAAACACTCGGGTGGTTTTACCTTATAAGAAAAATCCACTAAAAGACTAATATTATTTAGTTTTATGGGATTCCTTGATGGCTCAGTTGGTAAAGAATCCACTTGCAGTGTGGGTAGACCTGGGTTTGATCCCTGGGTTGGGAAGATTCCCCTGGAGAAAGGAACGACTACCCACTCCACTATTCTGCCTGGAGAATTCCATGGACTGTATAGTCCATGGGGAGTAATTTAGTTTTATAGAAACTTACTGAGAACCAAAGGGGACTCTTATTAAGCTGAAAAAGAACCTTGATCAGAGCCCTGATCCCCAAGATGAACCTCCCCAAATAGTTCAGCTGGAAGAGCTCATATCATTGAAAAAAAAATAGGTAACAATAAAAAACATAAAGATGGAAGAAAACACTGGTTATAAAACAACAAAATTAAAGAAGAGAGGAAAAAGAAAAAACACAGAGCAGATATAGAAAAAAAATATTTCCATGAAGTAAATAAAAACTGTGATCACATTGGTTAATTTTAATGATTCAAAATAACTCACATGATGAAATCACCATTATAAGAGAAGAGGTCAAAGCCTAAATACAAGAGCTCAGGAGAGATATGTTGAGACAACAAAAACAGACAAAATATAAGCTGGCAAAGCGCATGAAAAAAACTTAAAAACAACAACAGCAAAAAAGGGAGAAAGAAGCTTGTGTGTGCTAGTCACTCAGTTGTGTCTGACTCTTCGACCCCATGGACTGTAGCCCTCCTGGCTCTTCTGCCCATGGAATTCTTCAGGCAAGAATACTGGAGTGGGTTGCCATGCCCTTCTCCAGGGGATTTTCCCGAACCAGTGATCAAACCCAGGTCTCCCGCATTGCAGGCAGATTCTTTACCATCTGAGCCACCAGGGAAGCCTGCTGCTGCTGCTGCTGCTAAGTCGCACAGTACCCGACTCTGTGCAACCCCAGAGACGGCAGCCCACCAAGCTCCCCCGTCCCTGGGATTCTCCAGGCAAGAACACTGGAGTGGGTTGCCATTTCCTTCTCCAGTGCATGAAAGTGAAAAGTGAAAGTGAAGTCGCTCAGCAGTGTCCGACTCCTAGCGACCCCATGGACTGCAGCCTACCAGGCTCCTCCATCCATGGGATTTTCCAGGCAAGAGTACTAGAGTGGGTTGCCATTGCCTTCTCCACCAGGGAAGCCTGGACATGGCTAAATACTCATGCAAGGATAGTATGAATAAAACTGTTTCTATAAATCTCATTTTGCTCAGGGAGTTAAGCATACTGGAAGAAAAAAAACGGATGTCTCCCCTTTGCTTTTCTGTCCACTGTACACATTCTAAGTGTCTAAAAGAAAGATAGCCAAAACACAGAAACTTTTGAGAAATTAAAAAGGAAGGAGAAATTGAGCCAATTAAATGAGACATATTCCAGTGGAAAGAATCAGCATAGTATTACCGACCATAAAACATACACCAATAAAATAAAATACCATGCAAATATATATATATGATCTTTACATATCAAGGGCAAAAAATACATAAAGATGCATAGAAAGCAAAAATGTGAGACTAGCCACAGACAGTAACATTCCATAAGTTAACAAAACAAAGTTCTCATGGAAAGTAAATAACACATAAGTTTTATACTTAAAAGATGATATTAAAGCATAAAGGGGATAAACAAACATATTTTTGGCATTCAAGAATTCATCTCTCTTGAAGACTTTACTAAAAGACAAATTTCAGACAATCAAGAAATAAATGGGAAACTCTAGTAAAAGGACTGATGGTGAGCACTGAATTCATTTACCTATAAAACTAAAATAAAAATAAATGCAGGAATTCTGGTTTGAGCAGAATATAAATGTTCCAAATGATTTAATTAGCAAACTGAGGTTGTATGTAAGGGAGACAGAAGGTGATCATAAACATACATACTATTTTTTTCTACCTGTTTTCAACAGTGCTTAATAAAATATTTAAACTAATAGAAAATTGCATGTCAAGATAGGAAAGCAAACACTAAAAGATAACATAACCAATCAAAACTGGGTGGTAGAGGAATTAAAGAGAAAGCGGAAGAACTAGAAAGGCATAGCAATGCACTAACTTTTAATCTGCTCACAGGAGGAAATCAATAGATTATACGAAATAGAAGATGCAGAGTTTTTTGTTTCATTTCCTTGTATTGCAAAAAGTTTTCAGTAACTGCAGGCCAATATCTGTATTTGTTTTCTAAATGTTCTCATATACTCTTTTTTTTTTTTTAATATCATTGTTCTGGAAACCAATAGAATTTTTTACTCTTTAGTCAGTATTAAAATTTCTTTTGAAAGAGATATGAGTTCCATTATTCAATAAAGTTTATTGATTCCCTATTACATTGCAGACGCCCTGTTTTAGATGCCGGGGTAAGATATTAAACAGACCATATAATTATTTTTAAATAAACAATTATAACTAAATACTAAGTATACACTGTCAGAACTAAGAGATATCTCTCACATTGATCAAAATCAACCCTCAAACCCACCTATGAGGAGGAAAGGACTCTGATTAAGTACTGATGGGCAACCTACTTACATCTGTACCTGCAGTGTATATTATTGTTTACCTGCAACCCATTGACTTTATCTCATTTCATCTTACCTGATTGATAGTTGGAAATAACAGTATTTAATCTGTGTTTACTTCATTATTAATGAAATTCAACGTTTTGCTCAAGAGCATTGGTCTTTTGCATTATTTGGAACATTATAATTTTACTGTTTCCCATTTCTTTCTTATTATTTAGTAATAATAATAAATCCTTTAAAACCCTTCAAGACTCTGTGGAATCTACCAGCCTATGCCTTTCTGATGTCATCTCTAAACTTTCCAAGTCTCATTTGCCACTTCCCTCATCTCCCTGAACTCTATATTGGAGTGCCCAATGGCCCAGTCTTTAGATCTCTTCTCTTCTCTATCAATACTTACTCCTTCAGTGACTTCAATGTTGTGGCTCAAAAGTATCAATACACTGACACCCTCCCAATTTATATCCCCAGCCCCTAACTTTCCACCATTCCTGCTTCTACACTCAGCCTCAAATTTCTACCTGCCTACCCCACATCTGTATCAGGGGCTCAAGAAACCATAGAGCACAAGAGACCTGGCTCCTCGGCCCCCTCTGACTGCAGACTCTGGCCATTCTCTCCCTGATCACCAACCAAAGAGGTCTCCCCAGGTCATCCTAAATAGAAGTATCTACAGACACCCAAAATTCATGGCCCCTCATTTATTTTGATCCATAGCACTGCCATTATATGATATATTCTATAACTAAATTAATAGATGGTATAGAAGATAGATAAAGAGAAAGCAACATTTATATAACATTGTTTTGGTGCTTTATAGATTTAATTGACAAATGTCATCCTCTTAGCAACCCATGAAGTAGATACTACAATTTTCCTCTTTTTATAGATGAGTCTAATGAGGTAAAGATCATTCAGCTGTTTGGCAAGGGGCTGCCATCTATGGGGTCGCACAGAGTTGGATACGACTGAAGTGACTTAGCAGCAGCAGCAGCAGAATAAATGCTGGCTGTCAGGCTCTAAACTACAGGTCATTAGCCACTACCCTTCATGGCCTTTCATATCAGTGTGTGTGTGTATATATATATATATCTCAGTGTGTGTGTGTGTGTATATATATATATATATATATATACACAATTACATATTTTTCCTGTCTCCCATTAGCATGTAAACAGGAACTCTATTGTGTTTAATATCTTACCCCAGCACGTAAAACAGGGGGTCTGCAATGTAGTAGGGAATCAATAAACTTTATTGAATAATGGGACTCATATCTCTTTCAAAAGAAATTTTAATACTCATCAAAGAGAAAAAAATTCTATTGGTTTCCAGAATAATACTTTTTTAAAAAAAGAGTATTTCAGAACATTTAGAAAACAAATATAGATCTTGGCCTGCAGTTACCGAAAACTTTTTGCAATACAAGGAAATGAAACAAAGAAAAAACTGAACATTTTAAGTTCTAAGTCATATTTCCCAGAAACAATTCTGCCATGTTCATCATTTTATGCACTATTAGCATTAAGGAAAGGGCAATCAGATTGGTAAATTCATAAACCATCCCTGTGCTTTTACCTTAAAAAATTAAACACTGAGAAAACAATAATAAAGCCTTAAACTGGGGCCATAACAATGGGAATAGAATGAAAGGAAACCCTTGAGAAACAACTAACAGTGATATTAGCAGAGGCTGTGGGCTCATTTAATTTTAACTGATGACATCCAGGTTTCTACCTTGAATGATCTGGCAGAGTAACTCAACTCAACCATCAACTACCCTATCCTGAGGGTAGTTGAAATTCAAAGGGGACATGGCAATTATATTTTACCTATGTAATAGCTACACTGAGACGGCTGTTAGATGTGTAGGTCTGCTGTACATAATAGAGGTCATAGCACATTCACTTAAGAGTTACCAGAACATGGAGAAGATGCTCAAGAGATCTCCCAGGCAGTGGCGGGCAGGGAGGAAGGGGTGTGTGGTGGTGGAGCTGGTGGTGGTTAAGAAGGTCAAAGGCAGAAAGCTAGGGAACACCAAGCATAGTGCCTGCTACTATGTATTGTGCATGGTATGTATTCAATAAATGTCTAGGAATAAGAAAATTGTAGTATCAACGACATGCCAAAATTTAGAAAAACAATTCCTAAAATTCTGGCTTTTAATCAAGCTGAGAAACCAGTGATTATGTAAACACAAAAATCTCTCTTTTACTCCTTCGTTCAAGCTTGTTTTTGAATGGCTGGCTACTTTTCCTGTATCATGCATGCACGTGTGCTAAGTCACTTCAGTCGTGTCTGACTCTTTGCGACACTATGGACCATAGCCCCCAGGCTTCTCTGTCCATGGAATTCTTCCGAAAAGAATGCTAGAGTAGGTTGCCATGCCCTCCTCCAGGGGATCTTCCTGATCCAGGGATCAAACTGGTGTCTCTTATGTCTCCTGCATTGCCAGGAGTGTTCTTTAGCGTGAGCGCCACCTGTGAAACCTCTCCTGTATCATATTAGACCTCAAAAATCTATGCATCTAATTTGTAAAAAAAGAAAAAAAGTAACTGCTACATGTAGAGTCCATCAATAAAACAAGTAGTCATTGAGCATCCTTGATTTGCAAAGACATCTTGTTAGGGTGAAAGTTCAGTGTAAAATGTGTGTATAAAACATTGTCCCTATTCTCAGAGAGTGCAAAACACAATTTGGAAATAGACAACTCCACTAAGACTGAAGTAACAATGCCTAATAGCCTATGTGCTAGAGGAACAGCAGATAATAAGAGCTTCACAATTTCAAGGAAGAGTCGTACCCAACTTGGAAATACACAGAAGGTTTCACAGAGAAGATAGTCCTGCTATGGACAGAGAGACCAGAAGCGAGGCAGAGAAAACTTAGGGAAATTTCAAAGGTCAAAGGTTCCTAAAGGAAGCAGTCTGGAAAACAATGGACTGGAGAAAGGTGGAAAGGCGGGGGTTGGGAGGAATCAAACTTGCCCTCAAATCCAAGTATGATTTATCTCAATAACATACACACACACATACACACACACACACACACACACACACACACACACACACACACACAGTCCATCACTCAGTAGAGCGTCTTGTCTTTTCCCTCATTTTTAAATCTATTTTGCACCTCCTTCCAGTAAAACTCAAAATCTAAACCCAGGCTTCCCTTGTCTGCCTAAAAATGTTAGTTACATCCAGTTTTCTCGAAGAGTCATAGAGTTCTTGGAGTCAAGAATTTTGGGCTTCACATTTGAGGGGGTGGTAGGCACTGGAAAGGAAGGGGATGATTTAGTGAGACCTAGATTTTCACAGAAATAACATCCTAGAGAGGCTTAATTTCTTGGAGATTTTCATTCCCACATTAGACAAGTCACTTTGGACAGAAATAGAATGTGGCTTTGATAAATTATCTCATCTCTAATTACTCATTTCTAATGAGACTTGATTCCAAGTAATCTCAAACCCCAGCCCAAGTCCTGGTCATTTCAACATCCCATTGATAGAATAAAATGGCAATTCCACCACAGGGTTCAGAGGGCCACTAAAGTTCCCTGTAAACAATAATGACCCATAACACCTTCATCTTTCCCCAGAAGTCTGGGGTTTCCCCAGGGGACTGGGTACCCAAAGCAAAGAGGGGACAGCACCCCAGCTCCACATCTTTACAGCCTCTGGAAAGCCATCCTCATATTCCTAGTGATCAGCTGGACTTCACCCATGCATGTTCCCTCTAACAGTGATGGTGCATCTGGACTCACCTGAATGAATATATATTCATCCTGGACCACCAGGGAACTGATGTCGATGGAGCGGGCAAAAGGCCCACTCCGAGTAGTCTCGGCACATTCCTGGATCCTGCAGGTGAGGTAGTTAGCATCTGCAAGGGGAGGGAAGAGCAACACTTAGACACAGGGGAAAATGGTCAGCAAAGCTCTTAGCACACAGAGCTTTACCTCCTGGGAACAATGATGCAAGTTAAAACAACCATTATATTGCATTTTCTTGTCCACAGAATTTGTAATAATTTTTTTTTAAAGAGTATCTAGTTCAGGCAAGGGAGCAGGAAAGAGTTAATTTTATATCCTACCAGTTAAAGAGAAATTGGTACAGATTTCTGGAGGAACAAATTTGAAATATCTATCAGAATTTTAAATGTACATGTCTTGTACCAATAATGCTAACTCAAGTGATGTTTTCTAGAGAAATGTTCATATATCTTCACAAAGAGGCAAGGGCAAAAATGTTCATTGTGGTATTGTTCACAGCAATGAAAAACCGGAAACTGGCTAATGTACAGGAACTAAGGAACATTTAAATAATCAAAGGTACAGATGTAACAAAGCACCACACTGTGAATAAATGAGACTCCCCAGATGGTGCCATGGTAAAGAATCCACCTGAAATGTAGGAGACACAGGCGACACAGGTTCGATCCCTTGGTCAGGACGATCCCCTGGAGGAGGGCATGGCAACCCACTCCAGTATTGTTGCTGGGGGAATCTCATGGACAGAGGAGCCTGGTGGGCTACAGTCCGTGGAATTGCCAAGAGTCAGATACCACTGAAGCGACTGAGCATGCACGAGCACCCATGGCATGATCCAATTGATGAGAAAAAAATCAAATAAAGATGTCTTTATAAATATAGGTTTGTGCCATAACTGCATAGAAATAAAATGTTTTAAAGAATACCTACACAAATGAGCTATGATTAATTCTGGGGAAAGGAATGGGCTTAAGGAGACAGAGTTGAAGTGGGGCCTTTCCTTTTAATATTATACGCATCTTTATTTTGTCTACAATAAGAATATATTTACTTATTATATAATTACTTGTAAAATCTTCCTCAATCAACCCCTGAAATCTATGCACTGAATGAGGAATCTCGGAGTCCACAGGTGCATTTCTATAAAGAAACCTCTGCATACACTTGCTTTAAAAATAATGGTGTTTAAAAATAAATGGGTCAAAGTAAAAAGTAAAGATTACTTTAGGGTTAAAAGCAGAGAACTTTTGTTATTGTCTAAAATGACATGCCTTACTACATACATCTAATGCATTTGCCCACTTAAATGTGTACACAGGTGTGCATGAGTACGGGAGGAGGCATTGGAAGGAGTGGTAAGCAGCAGAGACAAACGAAGGCAAAACTTTAAATGAGCAAAAATTTATAATAACTGAGTTTATAACATGAGTACTTTATCCCTAATTCTTGTTCTTTAATTAAGTGATTGATGGAATGATCCAGCAAGTACTCCTTGTGTGTATATAATGTGAAAGTGAAGTTGCTCAGTTGTGTCCGACTCTTTGCGACCCCATGGACTGTAGACTACCAGGCTTCTCTGTCCATGGAATTTTCCAGGCAAGACTACTGGAGTGGGTTGCCATTTCCTTCTCCAGGAGATCTTCTTGACCCAGGGATTAAACCTGGGTCTCCCGCATTGTAGGCAGACGCTTTACCATCTGAGCTGTGTATATAATGTAGTGGGTATTATTTTAAAAGAACCAGGAACATGGCAATGAAGGAGGCAGAGATTTTCTATTCTAAAAGGCCCTGCTGTCTAAGAAGGGGTTCACACATATTTGTAGCTAGCTATTACACACATTTATTAATGAACACGATGCTAATTTAACAAAGAAACGTGTTTTGGTAGGAAATAAATTCATTACATGTTACAGCCCTACTTTTTAAATGTCTATATCTGGGCAAAGTCAATTTGCTTTGGTTTCCTAAACCCAGACACATCAAACACTGATTTCATCTTTCCATCAGCAGTCTCATCATCTGCCCAGCAGCTCAAGCCTCTTCACTTTTCTTTCTTCCACATGACATGCGACCCAGCTGGTCCAAACCTTGAATTCTGTCCCTAAAGTGCTTCCAGAATCTCTCTTCTTCTACCCATGACCCTTGCCACTTGCCTCAACAAGGCCTTCCGTTTCACAACTGCTACTCAGGTGCAGGATGGATTGGAAACTGGCTGAACCTGAGGAAAGGAGCCAGCCTCGTCTCTCAACCCTAACCTCAGCTAATCCCTCCTGGGTCAAAAACCAGCAACAGTTCTGACTGACAGGGGACAAGGCCCAGATATTTTTGTGTGAAATAGAAGGTCTTTTACAACTAGCCTTTGAAATCAAATGTCTAAGGGGCCAGGCGAATAACATAAGAGGAAACTGAGTTGGGAAAGATGATGAATGACAGCTGGCACATGGCCTCAGTGTCTGGGATCACTGCGGAACAGCTGGGACTGCAGTAACATGGCCAACACTTGCCTCTTTATGGGGGAGCTGCTTCTCTGCATCAGTCATCACTGAGATGCAGGAATAAGATGTTCTGTGTTTCTACATAAAGGTAAACGTCCCAATTTTTTAAATGTGAAATTTCCTAATGTTTAAAAAATTGACAGCTAATTTAAATTTAAAATATGATGCAGGCCAAACAGTACAAGGCCAACCAAAACAAACCTACAGCCCAAACAAGCCCAGGAGCCATTCCTTTTGCATCTTGATTCTGTGATTTGGTCCCTACCTACCCTCCAAAGACAGTGCCCCATCCCTCTATACCTGATGCATTAGCAAGACCAGCCTGCTTCCCGTTCCGTGAGTGCAGCCTGCAGGCCCCTTCCTCTTTGTCTCTGTCCACACAGAAAGCCAAGAGTGGCCTGGCTTTGCACCTCTGGCTGGGAGGACAGGGAAGGCAAGAAGCCCAGGCTACCGTTTGGAGCACATGGCCTGTCCACCAGGAATATTCTTGGCCCCACACTGCCTGAGTAATTTGTTCCTAGAATAAAGCACTGAAACCCAGCAAAACGCTGTAAATACATGTAAAGAAACCACAAGTGTTGACATGACAACCCGCTTCTTTCCTGCCAGCAAGTGCCCTGGAAAGCTCCTTATACCAGTAATCAAAGGTGTGCACAGGAGGACATCTCTTTATCCCTCCCACGGGCTCATTTCCTCCCTGTCTATTTGTTATTTACTCCCACACTTGGACACTTTGAAGAAAGAATCAGGTGTATTCGAGGCCACCCCAACAAAACCAAAACCTACCTAAACCTTGGCCCCTAGAAGGTCAGCTATTACGCCAAATTTACCCTATTTGCTGGCTCCCACCCTGATTGCCACTGCCCAGCATGGAACAAAAGGTCCAATTCAACAGGAAAGCAGCACTAAAATGAGTTTTAAAAGTCAGGGGCCTTGTAGTTTTTGGTCAGACTCATATTTGAGAAGTCTCAATACTTTTATTTTCCAAAAGAAAGAGACACAATAATAAGTGCTTGCACCTGCTGCCTGGGGAGAACCCAAAATGGGGAGGCTGGGGAGAGGAATGAGTCAGGCGGGCCAGGCTACCAGGTGAAAGTGACCGGAGGTCACAGCACATTGTGGGTGTCATAAGGTGAGCAGGAGTCACCGCTTGGCTCAAGCCTCTAATTTGCCAAAGGTCTTAAATTTGGACTTGGGACATCATCTCCAAATGAGGCTGAATAAAGATTCTATGATGAAACTGAAAGCAGATATTTATCATATAACTTGAGATCCCCAAATAGGCTTCTAATGACTGTGACACTTTTTTTAAAAATTTATTCATTTATTTTATTTTTGGCTGGACTGGTCTTCATCTCTACACGCAGGCTTTCTCTGATTGTGGTGTGATGGCTGCTTATTGCAGTGGCTTCTCTTATTGTAGAGCATGGGCTCTAGGGTGTGCAGGCTTTAATAGTTGTGGCTCTCCAGCTCGAGAGCACAGGCTCAGCAGAAGGGCTTAGATGCCCAATGGCATGTGGAATCTTCCTGAACCAGGGATCGAACTCCTGTCCCCTGCATTGGCAGGAAGATTCCTAACCACTGGAACACCAGGGAAGGCCTATGCCTGTGGCTCTTCTGTATGTTTTAATAACACAAGATGCCCGATAAAAAGGAAGAGGTCCAGGTCTCTCAAGGATATTGTGGTGTAAAAGAAAGGCCTCTGAAGGTAGAAAGTTGTTAAGTTGCTCAGTCATGTCTGACATTTTGCAACCGCATGGACTGCAGCACACCAGGCTTCCCTGTCCTTTACCAACTCTGGGAGCTTGCTCAAACTCATGTCCATTGAGCCGGTGGTGCCATCCAACCATTTCACTGTTCCCTTCTTCTCCTGCCTTCAATCTTTCCCAGCATCAGGGTCTTTTCTAATGAGTCAGCTCTTGGAGTTAGGTGGCCAAAGTATTGGAGTTTCAGCATCAGCATCAGTCCTCCCACTGAATATTCAGGACTGATTTCCTGTAGTATTGATGGGTTTGATCTCCTTGCAGTGCAAGGGACTCTCAAGAGTCTTCTCCAACACGACAGTTCAAAAGTATCCGTTCTTTGGCATTCAGCCTCCTTTATGGCCCAACTCTCACATCCAAACATGACTACTGGGAAAACCATAGCTTTGACTAGACCGACCTTTGTTGGCAAAGTAATGTCTCTGCTTTTTAACATGCTGTAAGGAAAAGTGAGAAATGCAAATCCTGAACTTGCTACTTGCTGGTTATCCTTGGTTAAGCAGTAGTACCACTTTTCATCTGTGAAGTGCAAACAAGCTAGTATTTGTCTCTCAGGACTGTCATCAGGATTAAATAAGATTAGATATGAAATATGCTTAGTACATAGTTGAATACATTTTTAAAAACCAAAAATTTTAGTTCTTTTTTTATTATGAAGAGAGAGAAAGAAGGGGATTTAACACTCAGTATCTTTCATACATTCAATTAATAGCAAGTAATGTTGTGCTTTATTGTGGAGAATCAAAAGACCATGATAGCACAAGTCCTACTAGTAAAGTTATACTCTGGACTGACATCACTGTTCATTTTCTCTAAATGCTATAGGTGGTCAGACAAGAAAAAGCATACCTGAGCTGGAATAATCAAGGAGGACTTGAAGATGGAGAAAGTGCTTATGTTTAGCGTGGATGGAGAAGTGTTCTATGAGAGAGGGAATTTTTAAGAAAGAGAGTAAAAACTGTATGTGGATGTTTAGATAGGGAAAGCCCTTGGAAGGTATTATATAATTACATGATAATTGGTGGACATTGATACATCCTTATTTTTTGAACTTAAAACCAGAAAGAATAGACTGAATGAAATTCTCACTTGGTTACTCTTGTGGTAAAACCTGAGAGGGATTTCCCAAATGGTTGAGAGCAACATAATCTTCATGACTAGTGTATTTCTAAATATCAAATGCCCTTATAAAGTATTTCTAAGATTTGGTACAGTCACTCCTCCACTTAAAAAAACTAAAAGTCAAAGGCTTTGCTCCTTGCCCCGTGAATAGAGATCTGCTTCATAACTTTGTTGATTAGTTATAAGGTGGTACCCAATGGCATCCTACTCCAGTACTCTTGCCTGGAAAATCCCATGGATGGAGGAGCCTGGTAGGCGGCAGTCCATGTGGTTGCTAAGAGTCGGACATGACTTAGCAACTTCACTTTCACTTTTTACTTTCATACATTGGAGAAGGAAACGGCAACCCACTCCAGTGTTCTTGCCTGGAGAATCCCAGGGGTGGGGGAGCCTGGTGGGCTGCCTCACAGAGTCGCACAGAGTCGGACATGACTGAGGCGTCTTAGCAGCAAGGTGGTACCATCACACCACTGTGCCAGCCTCATGCCTCCCCATCTAGCAGACGGTGGCTCAAGGGTCTTATTTGGTGAGAAGGAGTGACTTTACATTCACTGATTCGTTTCTTTTGTATTTGGTCAAGGTGTATAGAGAAGCTGCATGCATCAGACACTCCCCGAGGTTCCAGAAACCTGAAAATATAAGTCTGATTCTTGCCCTCAGAGGAATCCCAGGCCAGTGACAGAGACAGAATATATACACAACTGAACATGCTTGGGATCTGTGCTGCACAGAGGCTAATCAGAGAACTTAGGAATTCTGAAAGAGTATGAAGAAGAAACCCCAGCACCCTTAGTCTTCCCAATAGGCTGCATCTCCACCAGGAGTTTTGTAAGGCAAGCTTCTCATCCATCTACATCACTGAGTTTCACAGTGAAGTCCAGCATTTTTCACTGTGTCAAACCTTTGCAAAAGGATCACCTCCTTTGAAGCTTGGATTAAAGTCTTGTCATCTTTGCTTCTCTCCTAGCACTGACTTTATAAAGCTGCAGTAAATGCAAAATGCCAAAGAATGCTCAAACTACCTCACAACTGCACTCATCTCACACGCTAGTAAAATAATGCTCAAAATTCTCCAAGCCAGGCTTCAACATTACGTGAACCATGAATTTCCAGATGTTCAAGCTGGATTTAGAAAAGGCAGAGGAACCAGAGATCAAATTGCCAACATCCATTGGATCATCAAAAAAGCAAGAGAATCCCAGAAAAAAACATCTACTTCTGCTTAATGACTGAGCCAAAGCCTTTGACTGTGTGGACCACAACAAACTCCAGAAAATTCTGAAAGAGATGGGAATACCAGACCACCTGACCTGCCTCTTGAGAAAACTACATGCAGATCAGGAAGGAACACTTAGAACTGGACATGGAATGACAGACTGGTTCCAAATAGGGAAAAGAGTACATCAAGGCTGTATATTGTCACCCTGCTTATTTAACTTATATGCAGAGTACATCATGAGAAATGCTGGGCTGAAAGAAGCACAAGCTGGAATCATGATTGTCGGTAGAAATATCAATGACCTCAGATATGCAGATGACACCACAGTTGTGCCAGAAAGCGAAGAACTAAAGAGCCTCTTGATGAAAGTGAAAGAGGACAATGAAAAAGTTGGCTTAAAACTCAACATTCTGAAAACTAAGATCATGGCATCTGGTCCCATCACTTCATGGCAAATAGACAGGGAAACAGTGGAAACAGTGACAGACTTTATTTTGGGGGGCTTCAAAATCACTGCAGATGGTGATTGCAGCTATGAAATTAAACGATGCTTGCTCCTTGGAAGAAAAGTTATGACCAACCTAGATAGCATATTAAAAAGCAGAGACATTACTTTGCCAACAAAGGTCTGTCTAGTCAAGGCTATGGTTTTTCCAGTAGTCATGTATGGATGTGAGAGTTGGACTATAAAGAAAGCTGAATGCTGAAGAACTGATGCTTTTGAAATGTGGTGTTGGAGAAGACTCTTGAGAGTCCCTTGGACTGCAAGGAGATCCAACCGGTCAATCCTAAAGGAGATCAGTCCTAAGTGTTCATTGGAAGGACTGATGCTGAGGCTGAAAGTCCTATACTTTGGCCACCTGATGCAAAGAACTAACTCATTGGAAAAGACTCTGATGCTGAGAAAGATTGAGGGCAGGAGGTGAAGGGGACAACAGAGGATGAGATGGTTGGATGGTATCACTGACTCGACAGACATGAGTTTGTGTAAGCTCCAGGAACTGGTAATGGACAGGCAGGCCGATGTGCTGCAGTACATGAGGTCGCAGAGTTGGACACGATTGGGCAACTGAAATGCAAGTTAAGCTGAACTGAATTACATTACATTTTTGTTACATTCAGATTTACGAGTGTGTTTTGCTTTTAAGAGTATTAAATATTCAAACTATCCTAAATGTCATGCCTCCTTCCATCTCAGAGAGGAAAGAAAAAAAAAATCCATGATTCTCTCAACTTCCATCCCTTTGGGTATACACATATTGTCAAAATTTTAAAAAGTGAATTAAAATTGTGAACAAAAAGCAAATTCTGCTCTTCAGGTCTTTTCTTAGAGAAATACTCAGGAGATATTTATTTTAAATAACAGCATTGTGTTGGGGAAGACTCTTGAGAGTACCTTGGACTGCAAGGAGATCCAACCAGTCCATTCTAAAGGGGATCAGTCCTGGGTGTTCTTTGGAAGGAATGATTCTAAAGCTGAAACTCCAGTACTTTGGCCACCTCATGCGAAGAGTTGACTCATTAGAAAAGACTCTGATGCTGGGAGGAATTGGGGGCAGGAGGAGAAGGGGACGACCAAGGATGAGATGGCTGGATGGCATCATGGACTCGATGGATGTGAGTTTGAGTGAACTCTGGGAGTTGGTGATAGACAGGAAGGCCTGGCGTGCTGCGATTCATGGGGTCGCAAAGAGTCAGACACGACTGAGCGACTGAACTGAACTGAACTCTCAAATGCAAATAAGTGAAATGGAGCAGACTTCAAGAAACTGTGAAAAAATATTTAGCTTCTAAAAGCCTCCCTTTTCTCACCTGGGGAGTGGGGCTAACCTATTTGTAGGCATAGTGCAGAACAACAGAGTCTGACACTGTTTCCACTGTTTCTCCATCTATTTCCCATGGAGTGATGGGACCAGATGCCATGATCTTCGTTTTCTGAATGTTGAGCTTTAGGCCAACTTTTTCTCTCTCCTCTTTCACTTTCATCAAGAGGCTTTTGAGTTCCTCTTCACTTTCTGCCATAACGGTGGTGTCATCTGCATATCTGAGGTTATTGATATTTCTCCCAGCAATCTTGATTCCAGCTTGTGTTTCTTCCAGTCCAGCGTTTCTCATGATGTACTCTGCATAGAAGTTAAATAAGCAGGGTGACAATATACAGCCTTGACGTACTCCTTTTCCTATTTGGAATCAGTCTGTTGTTCCATGTCCAATTCTAACTGTTGCTTCCTGATCTGCATACAGATTTCTCAAGAGGCAAGTTAGGTGGTCTGGTATTCCCATCTCTTGAAGAATTTTCCAGTTTATTGTGATCCACTCAGTCAAAGGCTTTGGCATAGTCAATAAAGCAGAAATAGATGTTTTTCTGGAACTCTCTTGGCTTTTTCCAGGATCCAGTGGATGTTGGCAATTTGATCCCTGGTTCCTCTGCCTTTTCTAAAACCAGCTTGAACGTCAGGGAGTTCACGGTTCATGTATTGCTGAAGCCTGGCTTGGAGAATTTTGAGCATTACTTTACTAGCATGTGAGATGAGGGCGATTGTGCAGTAGTTTGAACATTCTTTGGCATTGCCTTTCTTTGGAATTGGAATGAAAAGTGACCTTTTCCAGTCCTGTGGCCACTGCTGAGTTTTCCAAATTTGCTGGCATATTGAGTGCAGCACTTTAACAGCATCATCTTTCAGGATTTGAAACAGCTCCACTGGAATTCCATCACCTCCACTAGCTTTGTTCGTAGTGATGCTTTCTAAGGCCCACTTGACTTCACTTTCCAAGATGTCTGGTTCTAGATTAGTGATCACATCATCATGACTATCTGGGTCATGAAGATCTTTTTTGTACAGTTCTTCCATGTATTCTTGCCACCTCTTCTTAATATCTTCTGCTTCTGTTAGGTCCATACCATTTCTGTCCTTTATTGAGCCCATCTTTGCATTAAATGTTCCCTTGGTATCTCTAATTTTCTTGAAGAGATCTCTAGTCTTTCCCATTCTGTTGTTTTCCTCTATATCTTTGCACTGATCGCTGAAAGAAAGCTTTCTTATCTCTTCTTGCTATTCTTTGGAACTCTGCATTTAGATGCCTATATCTTTCCTTTTCTCCTTTGCTTTTCACCTCTCTTCTTTTCACAGCTATTTGTAAGGCCTCCTCAGACAGCCATTTTGCTTTTTTGCATTTCTTTTCCATGGGGATGGTCTTGATCCCTGTCTCCTGGACAATGTCACGAACTTCATTACATAGTTCATCAGGTACTCTATCTATCAGATCTAGGCCCTTAAATCTATTTCTCACTTCCACTGTATAATCATAAGGGATTTGATTTAGGTCATACCTGAATGGTCTAGCGGTTTTCCCTACTTTCTTCAATTTAAGTCTTAATTTGGTAATAAGGAGTTCATGATCTGAGCCACAGTCAGCTCCTGGTCTTGTTTTTGTTGACTGTATAGAGCTTATCTTTATTAGTTTATCTTTATTAGAAGTTCTCTTTCATTTGTAGTGTGTTGAGAGTTTTGTGTTCATGTTTTTATACTCTCACTAGGCTAGCCATGTGAATTTGGTGAAATTCAAGTCTAAGTCAAATTCAAGTTTAAACTACCACATCAGGGTGAGGGAGAAGGAAATAAAATATATTTTGTGCCATGTTGCAATGATCAGAAAGATAGAGATATATGTGTATACATGAGTGTGAATGCATGAGTGAATGCATAAGAAAGCATTCACCACATACCAAAGAAGAAAGAAATCATGCATTTCATTAGTGTATGCAAAATAAAACATCCCCAGTTCAGCTCAGTCTTATGTGCACTTTCTAAATAAAGGGGGAGGAGGGTTAGAGCCAATTCACTGGGTTGAAAGAAGATTCTTTGAACTGTTGAAAAATTGATTTTATTAAAACCTAAAAAATCACACCGAATTAATATATACCATACTTTAACATAAGTGTGGCACATGACGTTTATCCCCGTTTATATTTCTGTCTGCTGAGAAATAGAGTGTTTCCTGCCATATCAGTACACAACGATTTCACATCATCAGCAATTCCAGCCCTCCAAATGTGAATTCTTGAGCTCTAAGAGCACTTAGCATGGAGGAGAATACCCGTGGTCTGGCAGGCACCAGGCTGCAGCCCCTCCCTGTGGTGAGCACTGAGGAACTCAGGATGTGAAAACCACAGGAGACTGGCCCCAGATATGAAAGGAATGATTTCAGTGAGCCCAGACTCTTGTATCTTCCCATATGAAGAAAAGTGCTATATTCTTTAATTTGGGATATCTGGCTTTTCTTTAATTCACAAAATACTTTTGATGTTCAGACTACCTGCCCTTTGTTGCAGAATTCTATATAACCTGACTACTCCCCCCACCTCCTCAGATCAGCTCTCTCAGGGTTACTTGAGATGCTGTCTCCCAGGCGTGATGTCCTAAAAGTTCCCACCGAATAAAACATAACTCTCAACTTTAGGTTGCGAGTATTTTTTAAGTCGATTCTGCTTTTTTCAATTTTTGACAAGAGGCCAGGAATTATATGTGTTTTGCATTTTTAATCTTATAAAATTTCACAGCAATCCTGCACCATAGGCCTTATTCTAATGTGGACCAGAATTCTTGAACTTTCAGAAAATAAGTTTAAGCTTAATGTAAGAAATTACTTTTTTTTAAAAGGGACAGAAACTTTGCTGTTTGTCCAGCAACAGAAAAGGATATGTATTAAGCCCGAGCTCATGGAAGCTGAGGACACACTGTAAGAGGTTATTGGGGAAGGGATTCCTGGATCAGGTAGAAGGTCACACAGGCAGATACCACAGATCACATATATGGCTTAAAAAGGCTGACATGCAATCAAGGCCAGGGCCAGGTTTGTCCTGAAAACTGGTCTGTGGTTCATCTTCTGAGAGCTGCTGTCTTCTCCCCTCTGGCTCCTCTACAACACTCCTTCAAACCCCTCCATCTCATCCTTCCTCCAGTGTTCCAGTTTTGTTTTGTTCTTTGTTTTTCTTCTCAGCAGTAAGAGTAATTTAGAATTCAGGTTTCACCACACTTATGATCACTGAATTTGAATATGTGGCAGTATCTCCCTAAATCTTAAATAGCTTTTCTGTTAAAAAAAAACAATGTACAAACAGTGTGGGTCATCCCTCATCCTTGGATGCTTCAGAGACTTACATTTACTCAAGATTCAAAAAAGAAAAAGGAAGGAAGGCAGGAAGGAAGGAACTCAGTAGACTGACAGGCATAGAGTAACATGTCAATTGCCTTCTAACTCTTTTGAAAATAAAAACAAAGCAAATAAAATATATTCCCCAAAGTGCATGTTTCTATCATACATCTGTGTTTGGCCTCAAAAGTGGTAGATTTCCCAAGGACACAGCTCATGCAGCTTCTTTACTTAATGTATCCTGAATGATATCCTAATGTCAGCATACAGGCCAAACACAATCTCCTTATGTTTGTACATTCTACCCATAACCCTGAGGTGAGCGGGGCAAGGATGAGTGTCCCCAGATAATAGGGAACTGGAGAACAGAGAGGTTAGGGGGTCTTGGTCTCATAGCTAATGGGTAGCAGAATCCAGGACCTCAACTCACAGTATGGTACTTTGATCTGCTGCACTCTTAGGTCACTGTTATTTTCACGGATTATTTGGGTCTATTTATGACCTAGAATATGCTAATCAGTTTTCATATATTTTACATATTTCATGTATATCATATATATAATTTACATATTTAATATATTTTAAGTTGATCATTTTTTTATTGGACAGGAAAGGCCCCCTATGGATACTTTCAGTTTCAGTTTAGTCTTAAGCTGGTACAAAATGATACTTTATCAGTCAAATTCTGTTTAAGATGCATATAGGTGCATGATGTACAAAGGGGTGAAATCCTGGATTACATTGCTAATTTGCAGGGACAATAGAGGTCTTGCTCAGCATGGTATTTCCAGGGCTGAGAAATTTGCCTGGCACACAGTAGGCCATCCCTAAATATTTGCTGAACAGATGAACAAATCGTTTTGCAAATAATTTTTCCAGTTACATTTTTTTCGTGATCTTGACTATGTAAAGGTTTAGTTTTTTTAAAGCTTGCAATCCCTGCAATTCACCACATGAATGCAAAATACCACAATGAGCTATGGAGACTCCTATTCGAATTACACTGAAGATGCCAGGAAATTACGAACAGGAGCCTCAAAATTCATCTCATCAACTCCCATCCCCAGAAAATTCATTCCTGAGAGTTTATTTCAATGAAACGTCTCCCTGGGGACTGAAGGCCTCTCCCCCACTCTTGGAAATAAAGATGGGTATGGCGGTCAGGGAGCTCAGGGCTTTTCATCTTCGCAAGTCATTCAAATGCAGACTGTGGGGGTGGGGCGAGGCCTGCAGGCAGACCCCCGCGGCTGGCGGCCGCAGCACTCACATCCGTCCGCCGTCCGCACCTCCATGTGCACCAGGTCTGACTCCTTATCCAGTCCGGCCACTGACCTGGGGAGGAAAGCAGAGTCAGAAGCTCAGTGACCCAAGGACAGCTGACAACAGTGTGGGGAGGCGTTCGGGGCTGCTACTCAGAAAGCTGCTTTCTAAAGGAGGCCTGTCTTGTACTGAGGACCCACAGAATATGGTGACTCCCAGGCCCTGCAGAGTGGTGGCCTCTGGCAGCTGCCACCTGTAATGGTTACAACTCAGGGGTCCCGGAGCACTGCCAGGGAGTCAGAAACTCTCAAAAACATAGAAACAAAAAGATCACAGAATAATGTGTCCCATAGGAAATCTGGTCTAAACTTCCGCCATTGACCCTCTACCATCTCGTACCTGACGATTTCTGACTTCCTTTCCACCTGAGGTGCCGTATTCCACACCACTTTCTTCTCCCTGGGGAAAGTTGTTAAACCTCCCTTCTGGCTGTTTGCTTCCAGACACTCCTGCCCTCCTGAGTTTGGGCTTATCTACCTTTCCTTACCTCTACCTTGTAAACAATAAACATTTGGTAACAAATATTCAATATCTGGTCTGACACGGACACAATTCTGGTGATAGGAATGGGGAACCTTAGAATTCTATGGCCAACAGCCAGAAAAAGGCAGGCTGAAAATCTTCACAATCTAATCCCTGTGGGCCTGCAACCTTCCACATATAGAGCCCAGTCTTGCGTAAGATACCCAGGTGAGAGTAGGACCCAGAAAGTCAGCTTAGAAAGGCAACACAGACATGAAAACGTTCACATACTAAAGACATTGCAGAACCCACTCTCTCCAGCAAAATTGTACACTTAGTCTTTCTACTCTTATTTTCCATCTCATTCAAAGATTAGTTTTCTGTTTTTTCAGTTCTGAATAGATAAGAGGCAGCAAGTTAGAAAGGAAAAGTCAAATTTAAAATAATAAGAATCAACAGCTGGTACCCAGATAGCAAGACAAATAGAAAACTTATGAAAAACAGATCAAAGAACCCAAAACCCGATCTTCCACACCATAAATCTACTATGCATCTTCTGGTCCTAAGGCCCTAACTGTTATTATATCACAGTTCACTATCTGACATCTGCACCAAGAGGCTGCAGGCAGAGAAAATGGGAAGCAGGGGACTAATGATATCAGTTAACTCAGTTTAAGAAAATAGGGCTGCAAATGACCTATGTTGGGAAAAATAAAATGATTTTTGTTAATGATTATTGTGTTGAATGGAGAAGGCAATGGCAAGTCACTCAAGTACTCTTGGCTGGAAAATCCCATGGACGGAAGAGCCTCGTAGGCTGCAGTCCATGGGGTCTCAAAGCATTGGACACGACTGAGACACTTCACTTTCACTTTTCATTTTCATGCATTGGAGAAGGAAATGGCAACCCACTCCAGTGTTCTTGCCTGGAGAATCCCAGGCATGGCGGAGCCTGGTGGGCTGCCGTCTATGGGGTGGCACAGAGTCGGACACGACTGAAGCAACTTAGCAGCAGCAGCATTGTGTTGAATGGCTAAACTTCAGTTACTTAAAAAGTTCATTTCTGTGGGCTTCCCTGGTGGTCCAGTGGTTGAGAGTCTGCCTGTCAGTGCGGGGAACATGAGTTCAATCCCTGGTCTGGGAGGATCCCACACACTGCCAGGAAACTAGGCCTGTGTACCACAACTACTGAGCCCCACACCCTACGGCCCATGCTCCACAACATAAGAAACCACTGCAATTAGAAGCCCAAGCACTGCACCTAGAGAGTAGCCTCCACTCACTGCAACTGGAGAAAGCCTGTGCTCAGCAACAGAGAAGGCACATTTATGTGAAATAGTTCTTTCCACAAAGAAGCTGAATGAAAGAGGTTTTTACTCTAGTGCTTTATTTTTTGCTTAATGATCATCAATATACTATCTTTTAATTTTTCCTCATCTCATTTGACCTTAAAGCAAAACACTTAAGGTAAGGAGAACAGTTATCATTAGTTATATTTGAGTGAATGGGAAACTGTGGCACAGAGCAATGGACATGTGTCTAAGATAACACAGGAACTAGGCCAGAATTAGACAAACTGATTGACTTAGTTCTCCATCGAGAGCAGCTCCCAGCTGTCTTGACTCACTCCTATCCCTTCTGCCTGCAGTGCCCTTGTATCCAACTCTCTCCCTGCCCCTTTTCTTCTCCAGATACCTCTTACCATTCCTTCACTGCTTAGTTGGCCTCTTCCCTCCAGCAGCGTCCTTCCCTCCAGCAGATAAAGAAGAACTTTCTCTGCTTCCTTACCTTGGTGATTCTTAAACTTGGCTGCTTGTAAGAGTCACTGGGGAGCCTTGGAATATCCAGAATCCTGAATCCCTGCCCCAAACCAATGAAATCAAAACCTTTGGCGTTGGATCAAGTCATCTGCATGTCTTAAAGCTCCGAGATGATTTCCATGCACAGCAAAGTCTTAGAATCACTGCTTTGCATGGTTTAATCACATCACTTCTGCAGTTGCCCTTGTATGTCTTCCACCACTTCAGTTCAGTTCAGCCGCGCAGTCGTGTCCGACTCTTTGTGACCCCATGAATCGCAGCACACCAGGCCTCCCTATCCATCACCAACTCCTGGAGTTCACTCAAACTGATGTCCATCAAGTCGATGATGCCATCCAGCCATCTCATCCTCTGTCATCCCCTTCTCCTCCTGCCCCCAATCCCTCCCAGCATCAGGGTCTTTTCTAATGAGTCAGCTCTTCTCATCAGGTGGCCAAAGTATTGGAGCTTCAGCTTCAGCATCAGTCCTTCCAATGAACACCCAGGACTGATCTCCTTTAGGATGGACTGGTTGGATCTCCTTGCAGTCCAAGGGACTCTCAAACCACTGGAAAAACCATAGCCTTGACTAGACGGACCTTTGTTGGCAAAGTAATGTCTCTGCTTTTCAATATACTATCTAGGTTGGTCATAACTTTCCTTCCAAGGAGTAAGCGTCTTTCAATTTCATGGCTGCAATCATCATCTGCAGTGATTTTGGAGCCCCCCAAAATAAAGTCTGCCACTGTTTCCACTGTTTCTCCATCTATTTCCCATGAAGTGATGGGACGGGATGCCATGATCTTAGTTTTCTGAATGTTGAGCTTTAAGCCAACTTTTTCACTGTCCTCTTTCACTTTCTTCAAGAGGCTTTTTAGTTCCTCTTCACTTTCTGCCATAAGGGTGGTGTCATCTGCATATCTGAGGTTATTGATATTTCTCCCAGCAATCTTGATTCCAGCTTATGCTTCTTCCAGCCCAACATTTCTCATGATGTACTCTGCATATAAGTTAAATAAGCAGGGTGACAATATACAGCCTTGACGTACTCCTTTTCCTATTTGGAACCAGTCCGTTGTTCCATGTCCAATTCTAACCTGCATATAGGCTTCTCAAGAGGCAGGTTAGGTGGTCTGGTATTCCTATTTCTTTCAGAATTTTCCACAGTTTATTGTGATCCACTCAGTCAAAGGCTTTGGCATAGTCAATAAAGCAGAAATAGATATTTTTCTGGAACTCTCTTGCTTTTTCCATGATCCAGCAGATGTTGGCAATTTGATCTCTGGTTCCTCTGCCTTTTCTAAAACCAGCTTGAACATCTGGAAGTTCACGGTTCACGTATTGCTGAAGCCTGGCTTGGAGAATTTTGAGCATTACTTTATTAGTGTGTAAGATGAGTGCAATTGTGCAGTAGTTTGAGCACTCTTTGGCATTGCCTTTCTTTGGGATTGGAATGAAAACTGACCTTTTCCAGTCCTGTGGCCACTGCTGAGTTTTCCAAATTTGCTGGCATATTGAGTGCAGCACTTTCACAGCATCATCTTTCAGGATTTGAAACAGCTCAATTGGAATTCCATCACCTCCACTAGCTTTGTTCGTAGTGATGCTTTCTAAGGCCCACTTGACTTCACATTCCAGGATGTCTGGCTCTAGATGAGTGATCACACCATCGTGATTATCTGGGTCGTGAAGATCTTTTTTGTATAGTTCTGTGTATTCTTGCCACCTCGTCTTAATATCTTCTGCTTCTGTTAGGTCCATACCATTTCTGTCCTTTATCGAGCCCATCTTTGCATGAAATGTTCCCTTGGTATCTCTAATTTTCTTGAAGAGATCTCTAGTCTTTCCCATTCTTTTCCTCTGTTTCTTTGCATTGATCGCTGAGGAAGGCTTTCTTATCTCTCCTTGCTATTCTTTGGAACTATGCATTCAGATGGTTATATCTTTCCTTTTCTCCTTTGCTTTTCACCTCTCTTCTTTTCACAGCTATTTGTAAGGCCTTTTCAGACAGCATTTTGCTTTTTTGCATTTCTTTTCCATGGGGATGGTCTTGATCCCTGTCTCCTGGACAATGTCACGAACTTCATTCCATAGTTCATCAGGCACTCTGTCTATCAGATCTAGTCCCTTAAATCTATTTCTCACTTCCACTGTATAAACATAAGGAATTTGATTTAGGTCATACCTGAATGTTCTAGTGGTTTTCCCTACTTTCTTCAATTTAAGTCTGAATTTGGCAGTAAGGAGTTCATGATCTGAGCCACAGTCAGCTCCCGATCTTGTTTTTGCTGACTGTATAGAGCTTCTCCATCTTTGGCTGCAAAGAATATAATCAGTCTGATTTCGGTGTTGACCATCTGGTGATGTCCATCTGTAGAGTCTTCTCTTGTGTTGTTGAAGAGAGAGCTTGTTATGACCAGTGCATTACTTAGATACAAATTTCAAAGAAGTAGGATTCTTTTTTTTTTTTAATCCTTGGTGACATCCTTGGTAGACCATCAACAAATATGTTTTGAATAAATGATTACAACACTTTTCACTCAGGCAAAACTTCATAAGGCCCCGAGTAAGCCCCGAGCTCACTTTTGGGTCTTAAAGAAAACTTTTCTTAGGCTCAAACAAGATCTCAGTTTCCTGTCTATGTCCCAGATCATTTTTTATCATGAAAATTACTCAACTGGTGAGAAAACAGAAAAAAATCTACACAGACCTGAATAACATGTGAAGTGGTTTCTTTCTGGGAATATTTAGTTTTATAACAATTACCAAACTCAGCATCATCACACAAGGATCATTTGAAACCCTAAAGGGGAAAGATAGGAATTCTTCAATATTGAGAGTTCTTGATCTGAGCAAGGACCAAGGACACAGGGCACAAAAGGACATAAGAAGCCACAGCCAAGCCTCCAGGGAAGAAACTGAAACTTCATGTGGCACCTGGAACCACATGCTCACAGGTGCTATGATGGAAGTGCAACTGTTACTGATGGAAATACCTGAAAAAGGCCAAGCGGCTTTCACACTTATTTATGAATTCTCTGTTCATATACAGTCTGCAAGTTCTAACATGTGCAATAGATCAAACAGGAACTTATCAGGAACCAGGAGTGGCTCACCCAGACAACCATGCCCAAGAGAGCTGGGCGCAACAACTGTGAAACCATGATCTCGTTTAGCCCCTTCACTAAGCAGATGAGAAAACTGAGCTTCACACAAATGTCCGAAGACACACAGTTAGCCAGTGTCACTTGGCTCTAAAACCCAGTTTAGAACTTCAGGACAGCCTCTTTGTAGCACATGGGCTGCCATGAGGAAGTGACAGAGCTAAACTCTGGTGTGTTTTTCTCTCCTTGTGGATGTGAATTCTAGAGAAAAAATCTTCCCCAGAAATAAGAACACTGGATATTGGTGTGTGCATGAGGGAGGTATTGAGGGGACAAAGGACAAATGCTTGACAAACTGATTTGCTAGACTGTTGAATTTCAAGATAATCTTGTCTCAACACATTTCTCCAGCTCACACCACCAACATTCTCGTCCTTGATGTTTTGGCTCAAACTGCCCCTCCACCTGGAATTTTCCTTCTGTCTCACTCTGCATATTCCCCACTTATGGTACAACTCAATACCACTTCCCATGAAAGCCTCCTGATCTTGACTAAACATTATAATGCCATGAGAAACTGTCTAAAAATACTGAATACCAATGCACAGGTCCCAATCCCGTAAATTCTGGTTTCATTGGTCTGGAGCAATAGTCCTCTCACATTTTAGCTACATCAGAATCTTTTTATTAAAACAGATGCTAGGCTCAGCCTTCAGAGTTTTGTATTTGAGAGGTCTGGGGTAGGGCTCAATAATTTGCATTCTTAGCAAACACATAAAACATATGATGTTGATAGTCAAGGAACACACTCTGAGAACCACTACCCTGGAGTATCATCCAGGAATCAATAGCTTTTAGATGCTCATGGGTGATAAGTATGTACAGTCAGAGTTGAAAATCACTCATTAGAGATTGAAATGCAACCTTCACAAACCAAGCTGAAATATCCCTTCCTTTTTATATATCAGTGGGGTAGTTAAAAGCATACATTCTGGAATCAGACACTCCGAGTCAGAGTCTCGGCTCCATCACTCAGTTGCCGTGGGGTCACAGGCAAGTAACTCAATCTCTCCTTGCTGCATTTTTCTAATCTGCACACTGGGGATATCATAATAGCACCCTTTTCAATGTTTTTATGAGAACTAAATGCATGTAAACATTTCAAATAGAGGCAAAAATCAACACCTAACTCTATGTAATGCTTACTAATATAGAGCTCACATTATGTGGAACTAATATTTTTTAAGTGTAATATTTATTGAGCATCTAATGTACCAAAAATGTTATCATCATCATTTTTTTGGTCATGTGGCATGTGGGATCTTTGTTCCCCAACCAGGAATCGAACCCACGCTCCCTGTAGTGCAAGCACAGAGTGCTAACCACTGGGCCTGCAGGAAAGGCCCCTTTTATTATTAATTTAATATGCCGTCTCTCTTAATTCTTAAACAAACTTTTGAAATTAGCAGTATAATTTTTTTTTCAGATGAGGAAATGAAAATTTTGAGATGCAAATTTCCTAATCATTGGTACAGAATGAGAAAGAGATGGATCTTAGATTCATACATAATTTGCTTTATGTCACCATCAATTATCTGTGTACCTCAATTTTTTTCTCCTTCTTTATTGTACTGTCCCTAAAGATAGGATTTAGATCTGATTAAATTATCTTTCCACTAGCACCTAGCATTGTGCCTTCTTGCTCTGTATTATTAAATATTGCCTGAGTAGATAGATGAACACAAAAACCAAAGTAGTAATAACCCCAACAGTATGTTTAGGATAAATGTTGAAAACGGTTCCATAATATGGTGGAACAGATTTCATCTGTTTAATTAATCTCTAGGCAATTAAGTAAATAAAGTCTTCATTTTCCATTATTATGCTGTTTTCACCATTTATCCTCAAAGCAATATTGAATCTGTCAAACACAGTCATCTGTGATTTGCTTGACAAATGCACGACCATCCTTTGAAAACAGTAGGGCCACAAAAATCCAGGGATCTTATCTAGCTCAAATGAACACGGCTCCTCTAGTGGGCACTCTGGGAGCTCTCCTCCTACATCACAATAATCCCTGCCTCAGTCAGCTGCTGGCTCCTCCCAGAGCCACAGATTTCTAGGTGTAGAACCCTATGCCCCTGTTGTACTATATGGCTCTGTCCCTGTCTATAGCTGATTAGACCAGAGTAGATCCTCACCAAAGCTGGTTCAAAGACATGTTTCCCAGACTCTAAGACTGCCTTGAGAAACTGTAGCATGAGACTCAGAGAAACTTGTCTTGGACACCTTCAACTATTTAGCCAGAAAGAAGAGAGAAGCAGAGATGAGAGGAAAAAAAGAAAGAAAGAAGGCACTTTGTGAGGTTACGGGATAGGGACCTTTGTGAGATCTAAATGCATTCCCTTTCTGGGATTCTATTAATGTCTCTCTCTCTCTTTCTCTTTATCTCTCTCTCTCTCTCAATAAGCACAGAGATCAAACCAGTCAATCTTAAAGGAAATTAACCCTAAAATATTCACTGGATGTGGAGAAGGCAATGGCACCCCACTCCAGTACTCTTGCCTGGAAAATGGCATGGATGGAGGAGCCTGGTAGGCTACAGTCCATGGGGTTGCTAAGAGTCGGACACGACTGAGTGACTTGACTTCACTTCACTTCACTTTCACTCGTGCTGAAGCTGAAGCTCCAATATTTTGGCCACCTGATGTAAAGAACTAACTCAATGGAAAAGACCCTGATGCTGGGAAAGATTGAGACAGGAGGAGAAGGGGACAACAGAGGATAAGGTGGTTGGATGGTATCACCAACTCGATGGACATGAGTTTCAACAAGCTCTGTGAGATGGTGAAAGATAGGGAAGTTTCACATGTTGTAGTCCATGGGGCCACAGACAGTCGGACATGACTGAGCAAGTGAACAACAACAAAATTAGTTAGTGTTTCCCATACCCAGAATCATCATTAATATGCTCTCTAAAAGTTGCTCAACATGTGCAGAGCCATTTCTGGACATAAGGGTTAGCTACTGTCCCTTCAGCATTCTGGTTCTCCCAGAAAATTAAAAGGGCTACTGATTACTGTATCAGTATCTCTCTAACAATAGGCTATGTTCTACTGGTGGACTGCAAAATGCATCTAGCGGAACAAACCCCAATTATCTTTTATAAAATATAGAATGGAAGTATCAGAGAGCTTCTCATGTGATAGACTAAGTATTTTTCATAACATGTAAAGATATATAAGAAGATATAGGTTTATCCAGGGACATAAGTATAGCATTCCTTACCAGAGGAGCAGTATTGAAGGAAGGGAGGGAGGAAGGGAAAGAGAGAGAAAAGGAAGGAGGAAGGAAGGGAGGGGCCAGGGAGGAAGGAAGGAAAGAGAAACTACATGGTCTGATTTAATATAATACCTTTCTAAATTCTAAATGGCTAGAATGAAATTCAGCAGTCACATGAACTATTTTCAGGACAAGGCATACACACATCAGGAGGTCACTTGCAACAGATGAGGAGTTTGAACTCAACTGAAAAATCTCAGTGAACCATAGCTAATATCATGCTCATGCTGGCAGTAGCGATTTGAAGCTAAGCTTTGGTCACTGGGGTTTGTGCTTGTGCTAATATAGTGACAATCCATGAGGTTTTACCTGAATACAACTGAATAGCTGGTCTGCTAGGAATACAATCAGTAATCACTTTGCAAGTACTGAATACTCACTATGTGTGAGCACTTAGGAAGCTGCCAACTAGTCTACCACACAGCCCATTTGTTTTCTACATACATATGGGCTATAGATTAGCATAGCTCTAGAAAACAAGATCATGTCATATGATCACAGCTTAAGGAAAGGTTGCTCATAGAAAACTATTTGAGCCTATTAAACAGACCAAGCACATTGCCTCATTTGTAGAGGGACTGCAGAGAACAGGCAATGCTCTTATTCCCAGCCTTTAGATTTTGGAATGTTCATTCTCAGACCCCACTACCTATCTCCTGAGAGTACCTTTAATAGGTATTTATGGGGTAACACACAGAGGGAATTTCAGTCTTGTTGGAAAGGTGCAGTGGATCAGGTAGGGTTTCACAGCGACGGGGATAAAAGGAGCAAGCTTGAAGAATATGTGGGATTGGAAAGCCAGAAAGGAGAGACTGATGATATGGCCCAAGGCATGATGGTGCAAACAGACATGATGGGGAGGAGAATACTGAGCAGCAGTCATAAGAGACCACTTTGGAGACAGAATAAGAAAGGATCTGAAGTCAGTGAAAAGCCACCATGCCAGGAATTACGAATTGCTGCCTGCAAACTAAAATCTGTGACATTCCATAACACTGGACAAATCCCTGTCTTTCTGTAGGTACATTCACTCTATTTCTTTAGAAGTTAATTTCTATTAAAACATCTTTTATAAACTGTTACTTAGAAAGTCTATACTTTTAAAAAACGTTTTATTGGGAGATTGGGACTGACATATACACACTACTATGTATAATAAAATAGATAATAAGAACCAGCCATACATCACAGGGAACTCTACTCAATACTCTATAATAACCTATATGAGAAAAGAATCTTTTAAAAAAGAGGATATATGTATATGTGTAACTGATTCACTTTGCTGTCCAGCAGGAACTAACACAATATTGCAAATCAACTGTAAGTAAAATGTTAGTCGCTCAGTCACATCTTTTTGCAACCCCATGGACTATAGCCTGCCAGACTCCTCTGTCCATGTGATTCTCCAGGCAAGAATATGAGAGTGGGTAGCCATCCCCCTCTCTAGGGGATTTCCCTGACCCAGGGATTGAACCTGGGGCTCCTACATTGCAGGCAGATTCTTTACCATCTGAGCCACCAGGGACAACTGGATCAACTGTACTCCAATACAACTTTTTAAAACTTAGAACAACCTAATAATGTTGCTTTATCTTTATTTTTATTTTTGGTTTTTATGGGATATGCTTAACATATCACAACATGTGTTGTGTGACCCCCAAATGGCAGTGCATTGTGGGGATCCTCTCATGTCCTCATTCACTGAGGTCCTGAGCCAACACCTGAAACTTCCCAAATGCTTCTTGTGTGTCCAGCATGGACCCCAGCAGAAAAATGAGAGTCAGGGGCCAGATGTAGTGGAGGGGTTAGAAAGTGGAGTAGGATATAATTTGAGAGAGAAATAGGTAATAAATATATAATAAAGATGTAGAGATCAGTTAAACAAAACAATTCAGTTCAGTTCAGTCGCTCAGTCGTGTCTGACTCTTTGCAACCCCATGGACTGCAGCACGCAAGGCTTCCCTATCCATCACCAACTCCCAGAGCTTACTCAAACTCATGTCCATAGAGTCGGCCATGCCATCCAACCATCTCATCCTCTGTTATCTCTTCTCCTCCCGCCTTCAATCTTCCCTAGCATCAAGGTCTTTTCCAGTGTGTCAGTTCTTCACATCAGGTGGCCAAAGTATTGGAGTTTCAACTTCAGTATCAATACTTCCAATGAATACTCAGGACTGATTTCCTACAGGATTGACTGGTTTGATCACCTTGCAGTCCAAGGGACTCTCAAGAGTCTTCTCCAACACCACAGTTCAAAACCATCAATTCTTTGGTGCTCAGCTTTCTTTATGGTCCAACTCTCACATCCATATACGACTACTGGAAAAAACATAACTTTGACTAGACAGATCTTTGTTGGCAAAGTAATGTCTCTGCTTTTTATTTTTTTAATTTTTTTTTTACTTTTATTTTTTTATTTTTATTTATTTATTTATTTATTTTTTATTTTACTTTACAATTCTGTATTGGTTTTGCCATACATTGACATGAATCCACCACGGGTGTACATGCATTCCCAAACCTGAACCCCCCTCCCACCCCCCCTCCCCACAACATCTCTCTGGGTCATCCCCGCGTACCAGCCCCAAGCGTGCCATATCCTGCATCGGACAAAGACTGGCAAAATATAACCTTGATAAATTCAAAAAAATCGAAATCATTCCAAGCATCTTTTCTGACCATAATGCACTAAGATTAGATCTCAATTACAGGAGGAAAACTATTAAAAATTCCAACATATGGAGGCTGAACAACACGCTTCTGAATAACCAACAAATCACAGAAGAAATCAAAAAAGAAATCAAAATATGCATAGAAACTAATGAAAATGAAAACACAACAACCCAAAACCTGTGGGACACTATAAAAGCAGTGCTAAGAGGAAAGTTCATAGCAATACAGGCATACCTCAAGAAACAAGAAAAAAGTCAAATAAACAACCTAACTCTATACCTAAAGCAACTAGAAAAGGAAGAATTGGAGAACCCCAGAGTTAGCAGAAGGAAAGAAATCTTAAAAATTAGGGCAGAAATAAATGCAAGAAACAAAAGAGACCATAGCAAAAATCAACAAAGCCAAAAGCTGGTTCTTTGAAAGGATAAATAAAATTGACAGACCATTAGCCAGACTCATCAAGAAGCAAAGAGAGAAAAACCAAATCAATAAAATTAGAAATGAAAATGGAGAGATCACAACAGATAACACAGAAATACAAAGGATCATAAGAGACTACTATCAGCAATTATATGCCAATAAAATGGACAACGTGGAAGAAATGGACAAATTCTTAGAAAAGTACAATTTTCCAAAACTGAACCAGGAAGAAATAGATAATCTTAACAGACCCATCACAAGCACGGAAATTGAAACTGTAATCAGAAATCTTCCAACAAACAAAAGCCCAGGTCCAGACGGCTTCACAGCTGAATTCTACCAAAAATTTCGAGAAGAGTTAACACCTATCCTACTCAAACTCTTCCAGAAAATTGCAGAAGAAGGGAAACTTCCAAACTCATTCTATGAGGCCACCATCACCCTAGTACCAAAACCTGACAAAGATACTACAAAAAAAGAAAACTACAGGCCAATATCACTGATGAACATAGATGCAAAAATCCTCAACAAAATTCTAGCAATCAGAGTCCAACAACACATTAAAAAGATTGTACACCATGACCAAGTGGGCTTTATCCCAGGGATGCAAGGATTCTTCAACATCCGCAAATCAATCAATGTAATTCACCACATTAACAAATTGAAAAATAAAAGCCATATGATTATCTCAATAGATGCAGAGAAGGCCTTTGACAAAATTCAACATCCATTTATGATAAAAACTCTCCAGAAAGCAGGAATAGAAGGAACATACCTCAACATAATAAAAGCTATATATGACAAACCCACAGCAAACATTATCCTCAATGGTGAAAAATTGAAAGCATTTCCCCTAAAGTCAGGAACAAGACAAGGGTGCCCACTTTCACCACTTCTATTCAACATAGTTCTGGAAGTTTTAGCCACAGCAATCAGAGCAGAAAAAGAAATAAAAGGAATCCAAATTGGAAAAGAAGAAGTAAAACTCTCACTGTTTGCAGATGACATGATCCTCTACATAGAAAACCCTAAAGACTCTACCAGAAAATTACTAGAGCTAATTAATGAATATAGTAAAGTTGCAGGATATAAAATCAACACACAGAAATCCCTTGCATTCCTATACACTAATAATGAGAAAGTAGAAAAAGAAATTAAGGAAACAATTCCATTCACCATTGCAACAAAAAGAATAAAATACTTAGGAATATATCTACCTAAAGAAACTAAAGACCTATATATAGAAAACTATAAAACACTGATGAAAGAAATCAAAGAGGACACTAATAGATGGAGAAATATACCATGCTCATGGATCAGAAGAATCAATATAGTGTCTCTGCTTTTTAATATGCTGTCTAGGTTGGTCATAACTTTCCTTCCAAGTAGCAAGCATCTTTTAATTTCATGGCTGCAGTCACTATCCACAGGCAGTGATTTTTAAGCACAAAAAAATAAAGTCAGCCACTGTTTCCATTGTTTCCCCATCTATTTGCCATGAAGTGATGGCATCAGATGCCATAATCTTAGTTTTTTGAATGTTGAGTTTTAAGCCAACTTTTTCATTGTCCTCTTTCACTTTCATCAGGAGGCTCTTTAGTTCTTCTTCACTTTTTGCCATAAGGGTGGTGTCATCTGCACATCTGAGGTTATTGATATTTTTCCAGGCTCTCTTGATTCCAGCTTGCGTTTACCCAGCCTGGCATTCTGCATGGTGTATTCTGCATACAAGTTAAGTAAGCAGGGTGACAATATACAGCCTTGATGTACTCCTTTCCCAGTTTGGAACCAGTCTGTTGCTCCATGTCCAGTTCTAACTGTTGCTTCTTGACCTGAATATAGATTTCTCAGGAGGCAGGTAAGGTGATCTGGTATTCCCATCTCTTCAAGAATTTTCCACAGTTTTTTGTGACCCACACAGTCAAAGGCTTTGGCATAGTCAATAAAGCAGAAGTAGATGTTTTTCTGGAACTCTCTTGCTTTTTTGATGATCCAGTGGATGTTGGCAATTTGATCTCTGGTTCCTCTGTCTTTTCTAAAACCAGCTTGAACATCTGGAAGTTCACCAGTCACATACTGTTGAAGCCTGGCTTGGAGAATTTTGAGCATTACTTTGCTAGCATGTGAATGAGTGCAATTGTGTGGTAGTTTGAACATTCTTTGGCATTGCCTTTCTTTGGGATTGAAATGAAAACTGACCTTTTCCAGTCCTGTGGCCACTGCTGAGTTTTCCAAGTTTGCTGGCATATTGAGTACAGCACTTTCACAGCATCATCTTTTAGGATTTGAAACAGCTCAAAGACAATTAGGAAGGAACAAAAGTCTCACCGCGGGCTGGGGGACTGGAGAAGGAGAGAGTGGGACACATAGGGAAAGTAGCATGGAAACATATAGATTACCATATGTAAAATAGACAGCCAGTGGGAATTTGCTGGGTGACTTAGGGAACTCAAACCAGGGCTCTGTGACAACCTAGAGGAGTGGGATGGGGTGGGAGCTGGGACAAAGGTTCAGGAGAGAGGGGACATATGCATACCTATGGCTGATACATGATGATGTAAGGCAGAAACCAATACAATATTGTAAAGCAATTATCCTTCAATTAAAAGTAAATAATTTTTTAATGAGAAAAATAACTTTATCTTATTAAAAAAAGAAGTCTCACTGCCCTACATTTCCTAAACTGGAGTCTGGGATGACACAGTCAGTGTTTATTGGGGTTGCCTGATTACACTAGGTATTATTTTTAACTCATAATCTGTTTTTAGGACAAGAACTTGTCTCTTCTATGTCCAGTGGTTAGGAGCTTTGGAATCATCAGTCCTAGGTTCTAATCCTGGCTCTATATCTATTAGCTGTGTGACTTTGAGCAAGTTACTTAACTTCTCTAAACCTATAATTTTCCATAAGAGTCAAAACTTCCTTGTTTTGCCTTTATGAACATGAAATGGCATATGCACATATTTAGAGAATATGCCCAAAGGTTCCTGGCATCTTACATTCAAACACACACAAAGATGTGCACACACACATACACTCACCTGAATACACTGATTGTGTAGAAAGTGTGTCATTTCCTAGGCAGGTTGGTAAGAAGTCTAAGGGTCCCCAAGGAGAGAGGGGTCTGCAATTCTCAGAGGAAGAAAAGACAAACTTTTCTTTCCTCTACAGTCCTTAGGATTATATAACAATAATGTATCCTGCCTGAGGACAGTCTCTGGATTAAACCTTCTGGCTAATCCTGTTATCTTAAAATGTAAATTATGGGAGTGAAGTGAAGTTGCTCACTTGTCCAACTCTTTGCGACTCCATGGACTGTAGCCTACCAGGCTCCTCTGTACATGGGATTTTCCAGTCAATAGTACTGGAGTGGATTGTCATTTCCTTTTCCAGGGGATCTTCCCGACCCAGGGATCAAACTTGGGTCTCCTGCATTGTAGACAGATGCTTTACTGTCTGAGCCACCAGGGCAAATTATGGGAGTAGGTTTGGTCTTTACAAGGATTATATAACAATGTATCCTGCCTGAGGACAGTCTTTGGATTAAACCTTCTGCCTAATTTTGTTATCTTAAAATGTAAATTTCATACTGTTCATGGGATTCTCAAGACAAGAATACTGAAGTGGTTTGCCATTCCCTTCTCCAGTGGACCACATTCTGTCAGCTCTGTATATTGTCACCCTGATTATTTAACTTCTATGCAGAGTACATCATGAGAAACGCTGGATTGGAAGAAACACAAGCTGGAATCAAGATTGCCAGGAGAAATATCAATAACCTCAGATATGCAGATGACACCACCCTTATGGCAGAAAGTGAAGAGGAACTCAAAAGCCTCTTGATGAAAGTGAAAGAGGAGAGCGAAAAAGTTGGCCTAAAGCTCAACATTCAGAAAACGAAGATCATGGCATCCGGTCCCATCACTTCATGGGAAATAGATGGGGAAACAGTGGAAACAGTGTCAGGCTTTATTTTGGGGGGCTCCAAAATCACTGCAGATGGTGACTGCAGCCATGAAATTAAAAGACGCTTACTCCTTGGAAGGAAAGTTATGACCAACCTAGATAGCATATTCAAAAGCAGAGACATTACTTTGCCAACTAAGGTCTGTCTAGTCAAGGCTATGGTTTTTCCTGTGGTCATGTATGGATGTGAGAGTTGGACTGTGAAGAAGGCTGAGCGCCAAAGAATTGATGCTTTTGAACTGTGGTGTTGGAGAAGACTCTTGAGAGTCCCTTGGACTGCAAGGAAATCCAACCAGTCCATTCTGAAGGAGATCAGCCCTGTGATTTCTTTGGAAGGAATGATGCTAAAGCTGAAGCTCCAGTACTTTGGCCACCTCATGCGAAGAGTTGACTCATTGGAAAAGACTCTGATGCTGGGAGGGATTGGGGGCAGGAGGAGAAGGGGACGACAGAGGATGAGATGGCTGGATGGCATCACGGACTCGATGGACGTGAGTCTGAGTGCACTCCAGGAGTTGGTGATGGACAGGGAGGCCTGGCGTGCTGCAGTTCATGAGGTCGCAAAGAGTTGGACCTGACTGAGCGACTGAACTGAACTGAAAATGTAAATTATGGGAGTAGGTCTGGTGAGGTCTTTACAACCTCCAGAGATTCTTTGGATTCATTAGAGAGTATATAACCCCATTGCTAACACTAGTAAGGGGGTACTCTTTCTGCCCCCTTCTGATGTCTGTGTCAGAAGCTTTCTCTATCTCCTTTATACTTTAATAAAACTTTATTACACAAAAGCTCTGAGCAATCAAGCCTCGTCTCTGGCCCCAGATTGAATTCTTCTCCTCTAGAGGCCGAGAATCCCGGCGTCTTTACATGGTTCAACAACAACCTTTCAAAAGTGTCTAAGGAAAACTTGCACTGGAGTGTAGGAGAAAAAGCACTGGGCTGGGGCAAAGACCTTAGTTCTGGTCAGTCTAGCACTGTGGCTTTGGCTATGTCACTTGACCCCTCTGGGCTCAGTTCCTCTCTATGCAAATCAAGGGCTTGCCTGGTGTGGGGTGGGTGATGCCGGGATTCCCTCCCCTTCTGCTCCCTGGCACTGAGAGACTCTGTGGCTGTGGAGGATGGAGGTACATGAGCTCTTCCTTTGTGCTGAGCGTTCTTACACCCCTGTTCTATCCTGCTCTGCCTTACTTCTTTGAGGCAGGGGTGGGATATCTTTCTAATCAAGTGAGTGCATCAGAAGGGAGAGGAACCTCCTGCTGGGAAGATCCCTGAGGTGTTGCTGGCCACCAGCAGGGTGCAGCTGCAGCTGAAGAGGGCTTTTCTCAACAGTCTTGTGCCACCAAATCCCGTCTGCCCTGCACCTCTATGGGGACCAGAAGACCAGGGGGGAGCAGGAAGACAAAGTTACTGCTGGGGACCAGTGATCTGGAGGGCCCCACATGCAAGAGTTTACAGAGCACCTTCTCATCATCCTCCTGTAATCTCACTGCTTTAGTCCTAGCAGGTATTGTTCCCATTTTGCAGATAATCAAACCCCAAGCCAAAGTCACTCAAGATAACCAGGTGGAGCTGGGATTCCCACCAGACTCTGCTGACTCTGAGCCCAGAGCTCTCAGTGCTGTGGGCTTTCCCCAGCTGCTTCTCCGTACATCAGCACATGCAATCAGACGCACAATTGTGTGGTGTAGACTGGAAGTGCTGGAGGAACTGAGAGAGTTAATTTGAAAAGGCAAAGGGCATTAAGGAGACAGCTTGGGCGGATATTTCGTAGAAATTCTAGAGAAGAAAGAGAAAGGAGCCAGGTATATTTATAGACTAATAATGTGCAGAAGGGGGGAAAAATGTGCTGCCTCTGGCAATTCTCATCAAGTTAATGGATGTTGCCAATTACTGTGGTAACATTTTTAATTGTATCTTAGCTCTGAAGAGAATAAAAACAGAATTTCCTGATCTTTGCCTCAGGACTGTTAGGGGCACACATTCTGGTACATTACGGTAGCATGAACATGCTTGCTCAGAGCCTACAAAGACAGCCCACTTCATGGGAAAGCCTTACTAATGGCTGTGCCAGACCTAACTGGGGCTGAAAGGAATAGTTAGAGAAAAGGGTCTCTGCTTTGTACACATGGGTTTGTGTGTATGAATGGGTCTGGAAGACAACCGGAAATTATGTGAGGAAAGAGGCTGTAATCACACGGGACCCTCATGAAGAAGACGGTAACCACAGCGCCACTGATGCTCAGGTACCGATAGCTAGTGTGTGTGCTATGCTATGGTCCCTGTGATATGAGGCAGTGTGTGTGATACTATTTAAGACTCATAAGAATTGGCGTGGTTATTTGAATAATGCCTGCCTCTCCTCGAGAATGTAAGTTTCCTAAAGGGAGGGGGCCTTGCCTGCTTTGTCCACCATGGTGAATCCACTTCCTAGCATAAAGCTGGTACTTAATCATGAGGTTCAACCAATGATCAAAACTTCTAATTTTTGTCTGCATTTCATTAGCCAGGGACTACAGGCTCAGAGGAGCTAGGCTGGTGGATTGTCTAAGTCATCACAGCTAATAAATGGCAGCTCTCAGATTTAAACCCAGGTCCACTGGACTCGGCCCTGGAGGACATTCTATGATGTACCACAGAGCCTGCATTTCTTCAATGGAAAAAGAAGGAGAGAGGTGAGAAAATGACCAACACGTGTTTATCAGCTACAATGTTCCAGGCACCTCATTTCTTTACATCATTACATCATTTAATTCTAAGAAGAAATCTATGAAGCATGTATTGCCCAAAACTGAAAATGCATAAATGTATAAAGAAAGCCAAAGGTATACAAAAAGATGTTCAACATCAATAATCATGAAGGAAACACAAAGCAAAATCACAATGAGACATTACTTCACACTTGTTAGAATGGCTGTTTTCAATAAGACGAGAAATAACAAGTGTTGGCAAGGATGTAGAACAAGAAAATTTTATTGCACTGCTGCTGGGAATTAAGTTGCCAGCACTATGGAAAACAGTATAGAGGTTCCTCAAAAAATTAAAAACAGAGCTACCACATGATCCAAAAAAAATGCATAAATAGAGATCCTGAGAATTTAAGTGGCTTACCCAAGATTCCTCAGGTGGAAAAGGGGATGAGAGAAGATTCAAATGATCCCATAAGTTAACCTCAACAGAGCTTCCTTTTACTGAATGTGTCCCAAACAGTGACACAGTGACACAGATCAAACTAATCCTAGAAACACAAGGCATGGATGCATGGAAAATAAAAGTGTACAGTCTCCTGTTCCTTCAAACAACTCGTTCAGGGACAACTTGGGGACAAACTGTGGCACGGGCAATTCTTTGATGATCCCTCCCACCCCTATCCCCAATCCCCAGTTCCTTTTCTGTACTTCTCTGATTTCTACATTCAGGGGTCTCATGCTTCTCACCCTGCATGTGTGCCAGGACCCAAGACAGTCATCTATCTAAATAGGCCTGCCCTTCCTGAATAATATCCTGGGATCTAAAATCAACCACCAGCAGCTCATGGCAATGTCCAGACCCTCAGCCAATAGTAGCCCCAAAAAGGTAACTGAAAGAATGAAAAGATCTCCTTCAGTAATAAGGGAGGAGATCTAGGCAGGGGCAGCAGAGCCAAGGAATGCTAACCAGCTGCACTTAAGATGCAAGATCAGTCACTGAACACCTTTGCCCAGCAGCCTCATTCTCTAAGCAGAGGGTATATGAGTGAATTACCCCCTTTCCTAGGCCTGAAAGGGAACACAGCCTACGTACTAACAGATTTGCAAACACTAAGATCTCTGCACCCGAGACCTGCACAGAGAGCTCATCACACGCCCAGGCTTCCCAGTTTAAGACGCTAAACCTGGCTGATCTGAGTATCAGCCATTTCAACTCAAAGTCAGCACCAGCCCTTCCTGCCTCTTCCTCTTCTGCATTTCTATCTTGTTCAGTACATTTCACTAAGAAGCAGGGACAAGAGGGGGGCTTTGCAGTCCAAGATCTCTCTGATTCTAGCTTTCCCACCAAGTTACGTGACCTTGACACTCATCTGACCTCTCTGAGCCTCAGACTCCCCTTCTCTGTTAAGAGAATAACAACATAGGTACTTCTAAGTGTTGTTGTGAGGATCAAAGTTTGTGATAGTAAGGCTTTGATAGTAAGACATTGCTAGGCTTGAAAGTGAAAGTGAAGTCGCTCAGTCGTGTCCGACTCTTTGCGACCCCATGGACTGTAGCCTACCAGACTCCTCTGTCCATGGGATTTTCTAGGCAATAGTACTGGAGTGGATTGCCATTTCCTTCTCCAAGGGCTCTTCCTGACCCAGGGATCGAACTCAGGTCTCCTGTATTGCAGACAGACGCTTTATCATCTGAGCCACCAGGGAAGTCCCTCCTAGGCTTAGGAACACTCAACAGTTCATGTCAGGTCTTCCCAGTGTATTGTCAGTCTTTGACTCCCACTTCTGTTCCAAGCCCCCACACTCCCTTTTACCTGCATAGACACTGCTGGAGGCACATCTCCTGGCTAAGAAGAGAAACAGGTAAAATCACCAGCTTCTATCTAGGAGTTAGAGCTATTTCATCTACCCCCCAAACCCCAGCACATTCCAGAGGCAACACATGAAAACTCCCAAGCCCTAGAAACTGAGACGGAGGTGAGGACTCGGAGCCCTGGCACAGGACAGCGTACTCCTCTGAGACGTCACTCACACCTGCATCTGCTGGCCTGGAGAAGGGCTGCCTGGGGGAAGAGCAAGAAGTCAGACCCTCTGGGACAATTACAATTAAACTGAACCAGATGCTCTGAATTCCTCTCCTGGGAGCCATTCTGCTTGGTCCAGGGCTGGAGCAACATCAGTTAATAGGCCCTTTTTCATCTTTAATTTCTCTGATTCAGAAAGTTTACAAGATCAATTGCTAAGAGGGCTAATGTGAGGAGATGAGGCAGCAAGTTGCTCTGGGCCCAGAGTCAGCTAATTCCTTAGCTTCTAACTAGAGTCCACAGGGACTCACTTATATAAAGCCTGAGAACTCGCCTGGCTCAATAGCCCCTCCCACCCACAAAGCCCCTCTAGATAAAGAATTTGAATTGTAACTCAACAAAAATTGGGGCTTCCCTGGTACCTCAGCTGGTAAAGAATCTGCCTGCAATGCAGGAGACCCCAGTTCAACTCCTGGCTTGGGAAGATCCCCTGGAGGAGGGCATGGCAACCCACTCCACTATTCTTGCATGGAGAATTCCCATGGATAGAGGAACCTGGTGGCTACAGTCAATGGGGTCACAAAGAGTCTGACATGACTGAGTGACTAAGCACCACGAACAGCTTATCAGCCTCAAGCCAGCCAACATTTCCCAGGAATCTCAGGAAGATCTTGCTGAATATGCTTCTGCTCTGGCCCAGAGCAGGGCTCCTGAGCGTGGAGCCTGCCCTGCTCATCAGTCTTCATGTCTAGCATGCCAGGGACCCTGATTCTTCAGACTAACAGAGACAATACAACATCATGACCACATCAATGGGAATTCAGACTACGTGAGTCTAAATCCCATGTCTACCTCTTTCTAAGGCTTGGTTTCCTCATCCGTAGATGGGAGTAACAGTACAGGTTTGTGGGCATATAGCTAAATGATGCCAGTAATGTGCTTAGTGTGGCACCTGCACTTGCTAAATGCTAACTGTCACTCACTGTCCCTTCTGCCTGGGGCACCTGGTGCCAGCACATTGTGGTCATTCAAGGATGAATTCAAAATGGGCCAACACTGTGAATCATTTGTGTTTCATGGGCAAAATAGGATTATACTCAGACTTCATTTTAGCCAGTGTTCTAGTAGTAGCCACTACATCCCTGAAAGATGTGACAGCCTTTTCATTTCATTTCATTTCCCTATCTCCTTTATTGTTATAGTAAGTTAATCCCTCCCCTCCTCCACCCCCTCCCCACAGGTAGCCACATACAGGAATAATGCTGGCTGATGACAAGTTTACCAAATGATTCTTGGAAACAGCATGGAAGAAGGGAAAAAAAAAGAAAAAAATAGTGCCTCCCAACCAGGGCACATACGTTCTCTGAATGGAAAAACAAAGCAGAAGGGGACTAGCTCCTACCAACTGTTCTGGAGGACACATTCTCCGGGATCCTTCATTTCCTTAACAGGACACTTGCCTCACTTCCCCCAACATGTCTGCATATTTTCCTTAATGATGGCAGAATTAAGCGGAACCTTTTCTGTATAGCTAGCTCTGGGGGATTCTAGAAAGCCCAGGAAGGAAGTTTCAATTTGTGCACTTGCTGAGAATGGATTCTGCCTCATATAACTCCTGACAAATTTCCATTTTTAAAGGGTTTGTTAATTTCCAATGAGCAAATGGCACATCAGATATCTTGTTTATTCAACAGATGCTCCTGAGCTAAACAAATGGTTCTTGTTTAACAAATATGGAAACATCTTGTCAGCTTTGCTGAGATCATCCTGTGTAACCATCAAGGAAGGGTCCTGTAGTTTGTGGAGAAAATACAGGCTGCCTCCCTCCCATGCAGGGTTCTCCAAACGGCTGGGGATGGAGGTTCCATTGAAAGACATGATGTGAAGCTTCTCGATCACAGCCTGGGAAGCGGCCCTTAGACAGAGGTCCTGGGATTTCTCCCCTCCTGTGAAGATGTCAGGTATTTCTGATTCAGGTCTATTTGATCCAGAAATCTCCTTCCTGCTGAATCTGAAAATAGCCTTGAAGGAGATAACCATCTGACACAGAGAGGTAGTATAAGAATTGTGGTTAATATCTCAGCTCTGGAGTAAGGCCTAGGTTGGATTCTGATGCTGCCACTTGGGAACTGTGTGAACTTGGGCTGCATACTTAACCTCTCAATTTAGTTTTCTCTTCTGTGAAAGAGGTCTAATAATGGCATGAAAGGCAAAGATGTTAGTGATAATAATAAATGTTCATGCTATTAATCCTAATTATATTATTTTTTTTTAATGGAACTGAACCCAAGAATGACTCTAAGGGGCAGAGAAAAGGTTGGGAAGGTCCCTGTTCCATGTCCTCCATTATCTGGGAGCAATAAATATGGCATCTTTGATACTGTGACGGCTTGATGACTCTGGTCAGAAATGAAATCTAAACAGAGAATGAAGTCCTTCCAAGTCTCAAAACTCCAGCTGATATCATAATTAATTTCAGCCAGTGAACTAAGGATCTGGCTAGACTAAGAGGTAGGGTATGATGAGGAGGGCTGGGAAAGAAGGAAAGGAAAGAGGCCAGCTTGTCAGGAACACACAAGGACATGTACAGAGAGATGAGGGCTGACCTCTGTCAAGTCCAAATGTGCAAGGATAAATCCCATCTGCTGATGAGCACAGCACAGTACATAGTACTAATTATACGAGGGATGTTATTTCAAAGCCTCCCTGCTGGGAAGTATCATGGAAAATTACCTTGAGACTGCATCTAACATGCTGAAAATTAATTTACTCCACACTTGAGGTGCTTTGGAGAGAAGCAAAGTGAGGTTGATCCCAGACGAGCATAGTATTACCACTGTCTGAAGGAGCTGCAGCCATTAACTGACCTGAACCTGTAAAAGGACTGCAGAAGACACCCAGCCCCAACCAGGCATGGCTAATTACCTGACACATCTCCACAGTAACTCTATAAGCTAGAGAACAGCATGATTGTCAGCGTTAGGTTGATGAAGAAACTTAGGCTTAGAAAAATGGCCCCAAATATTAGAAATTCTAATGGAGAAGCCAAGATGCCTATCTCAAGAAACATGTCCATCTTAGGAAACATGCCCTTAACATCTCTGAAAATGAAACGGGGAAGAGTTCAGGTGGTTTCAAAAGTTAGGTAACTTTTGAGCAGAATTTTAGGAGATCCTAAGTAGTTTGTCTGGAACTGCAATGTTCCGCTTCCACTATCCCAGCAAAGGGAAGGCATGACTGAAGACCTGGAGATAAATGATCTCCTGGTGTGTATGAGATGAGTGATAGGTGTAGAATGTAAGTCAGTAGGTGAATGTGAGTTTGCAAAGATGTTTTAGGTATTCGGTGTGAGAAGGCAGTCTATACTATGTTAAAGGGTTTGGAATTTAATCTGTAGGCTAGCCAAGACATGGAAGCTACTCAAATGTCCATTGACAATGAATAGGTAAAGAAGATATGGTACATATACACAATGGAATATTACTCAGCCATAAAAAGAATTAAATAATGCCATTTGCAACAACATAGATGGAACTGGAGATTATGATACTAAATGAAGTAAGCCAAAGACAAATATCATATAATATCATTTATACTTGGAATTAAAAAAAAATGATACAAATGAATGTTCATACACAAAACAGAAATAGATCCACACACAGAGAAAACAAACTTATGGTTACCAGAGATGAAAGTGGGGGTTAAGTTAGAAGTGAAGTGAAGTGAAGTCGCTCAGTCGTGTCCGACTCTTTGCAACCCCGTGGACTCTAGCCCACTAGGCTCCTCCATCCATGGGATTCTCCAGGCAAGAATATTTGAGTGGTTTGCCATTTCCTTCTCCAGGGGATCTTCCCGACCCAGGGATACAACCCAGGTCTCCCGCATTGCAGGCAGACGCTTTAACCTCTGAGCCACCAGGGAAGTTAGAAGCTTGGGATTAACATATACATGTGTGTGCTCCATTTGTGTCTGACTCTTTGCAGCTCCACAGACTGCAGCTCACCAGGCTCCTCTGTCCACTGAATTTTCCAGGCAAGAATACTGGAGATAGGCTTCTCCAGTATTTCGTTGCCATTTCCTACTCCAGGGGATCTTCCTGACCCAGGGATTGAACCCTCGTCTCTTCCATCTCCTGCAATGGCAGGCAGATTCTTTAAAACTGTGCTACCTATGATCCTAACTACTCAATATAAAGTAGATAACCAACAAAGATTTACTATATAGCACGGAGAACTATATTCATTATTTTGTAATAACCTATAAGGGAAAATAACCTGAAAAACTGTATATCTATATCTATCTATATATATATATATATACACACACACACATATATATATAAATATATAAACACACACACACACACACTGGAAAAGGTCAGTTTTCATTCCAATCCCAAAGAAAAGCAATAATACCAAAGAATGTTCAAACTACCACACAATTGCACTCATCTCACATACTAGTAATGGAGAAGGCAATGGCACCCCACTCCAGTACTCTTGCCTGGAAAATCCCATGGATGGAGGAGCCTGGTGAGCTGCAGTCCATGGGGTCATGAAGAGTTGGACATGACTGAGCAACTTCACTTTCACTTTTCACTTCCATTCATTGAACAAGGAAATGGCAACCCACTCCAGTGTTCTTGCCTGGAGAATCCCAGGGACAGAGGAGCCTGGTAGGCTGCCATTTCTGGGGTCGCACAGAGTCGGACACTGAAGTGACTTAACAGCAGCAGCAGCACATGCTAGCAAAGTAATGTTCAGAATTCTCCAAGCTAGGCTTCAACAGTTTGTGAACCATGAACTTCCAGATGTTCAAGCTGGATTTAGAAAAGACAGAGGAACCAGAGATCAAATTGCCAACATCCACTGGACCATCAAGAAAGCAAGAGAATTCCAGAAAAACATCTACTTCTGTTTTATTGACTACGCCAAAGCCTTTGACTGTGTGGATCACAACAAACTGGAAAATTCATCAAGAGATGGGATTACCAGACCACCTGACCTGTCTACTGAGAAATCTGTATGCAGGTCAAGAGGCAGCAGTTAGAACTGGACATGGAACAACAGACTGGTTCCCAATCGGGAAAGGAGTATGTCAAGGCTGTATATTATCACCCTACTTATTTAACTTATATGCAGAGTACATTATGTGAAATGTCAGGCTGGATGAAGCACAAGCTCGAGTCAAGATTGCTGGGAGAAATATCAATAACCTCAGATAGGCAGATGACACCACCCTTATGGCAAAAAGTGAAGAAGCACTAAAAAGCTTCTTGATGAAAGTGAAAGAGGAGAGTGAAAAAGTTGGCTTAAAGCTGAACATTCAGAAAACCTAGATTATGGCATCCAATTCCATCACTTCATGACAAATAGACTATTTGACAAACAGGGAGAGACTATTTTTGGGATTCAAAATCACTGCAGATGGTGACTGTAGCCATGAAATTAAAAGATGTTTGCTCCTTGGAAGAAAAGCTATGACCAACCTAGACAGCATATTGAAAAGCAGAGACATTACTTTGCCAACAAAGGTCCATCTAGTCAAAGCTATGGTTTTTCCAGTAGTAGCCGTGTATGGATGTGAGAATTGGACTGTAAAGAAAGCTGAGCACTGAAGAATTTTATGCTTTTGAACTATGGTGTTGGAGAAGACTATTGAGAGTCCCTTGGACTGCAAGGTGATCAAACCAGTCAATCCTGAAGGAAATCAGTCCTGAGTATTCACTGGAAGGACTGATGCTGAAGGATTGATGCTGAAGCTCCAATACTTTGGCCACCTGGTGCAAAGGACTCATTGGAAAAGACCAACGACCTGGGAAAGATTGAAGGCAAGAGGAGAAGGAGACGACAGAGGGTGAGATGGTTGGTTGGCATGGCTGACTTGACGGATATGAGCTTGAGCAAGCTCCAGGAGTTGATGATGGACAGGGAAGCCTGGTGTGCTGCAGTCCATGGGGTCGCAAAGAGTCAGACATGAACTGATGGCACTAGTGGTAAAAATCCTGCCTGCCGATCCAGGAAACATAAGAGACATGAGTTTGATCCCTGGCTTGGAAGATCCCCTGGAGGAGGGCATGGCAACCCACTCCAGTATTCTTACCTGGAGAATCCCATGGATGGAGGAGCCTGGCAGGCTGCAGTCAAGTGGGCTGCAGAGAGTCAGACACGACTGAAGAGACTCACACACACACACACACACACACACTGAGTCACTTTGCTATACACCTGAAGGTAACACAATGTTGTAAATCAACTATACTTCAATAAAAAATTCCCTAGGCTAGTTTTTCTCAATCTTGATTCCCTGGTTATGTTTATCACATAAGACAGAATCTGGTGAGTACACCTTGATTTTGACACTATCTCAAATAATCTTTAGTAAAATACTGCCCAACAATGATTCATGTTTATGGCATCTCTTTATGGATTGTCCAAAAAGTCAGATTACTATGGGCAGCAAGACAGAAATGACTGGGGACACATTGGCTGTCACACAATTGATTTTTGTTCATTTAGGAGTGCAAGTATGTAAGAATGACATAATGGTACTGGTAACCTTGAATTGCCTCAAATTTACCAAAAAAAAAAAAAATGAAGAAGTGATAACTCATCAACATCAGTTTTTATTATTGATCACAAAATTTTTGTGACACGGTTTGCATATAATAGTGACTCACCAGGGTGTCATTACACTTTTATTTGAAATTCTTTTACATATCTCGTCCAACTCTTTGCAACCCGTGGACTATAGCCCACCAAGCTGCTCCATCCATGGGATTCTCCAGGCAAGAATACTGGAGTGGGTTGCCATTTCCTTCTCATGGGGATCTTCCCAACCCAGGGATCGAACCCAGGTCTCCCACATTGCAGGCAGACGCTTTAACCTCTGCACCACAAGGGAAGCCTTTAATTTCAACAGCAGTTTTTAACCAAAAGGACAACATCATTTTGTCTGCATTTCGAAACTTACAAGGCAACATTAAGATTCTTACTCAAGAGGAGCAAAACTGGAAGGCAGAGAGAACAGAAAGGAAGCTGGGCTAGGTGAAAGATGATGAGGATATGTTTTTTGTTTTTTGTTTTTTTAATGCCCATAGGGATGATAAAGAAGCAGCTGAAAAATATATCTTGCAAGTATCATAAACTGTCATGGGTTCAAGAGGCTGGGGATTACTGAGAGAATGAATCGAGTCCAGGTGATTTGAGATTTCCATGTTGGAAAAGATGGGTGGTGAGATTGCTTACTAAGATAAGCCAAGAACTCAAGAGGAATGATTTTAACTAATTTGGGGGAGGGAGGAAGGCAGTATGTTCCGTCATGGAGATTTTGGGCTTTGAGGTCTATGAGGAATATCTCACTAGGGCTATCCCTCAGTATCTGAACAATATCAGGGTAGAGATGTCTAAGTGGGGCATGGGAAGCACAAAATTCTGGAACGAGTAGAGTAGGGGAAGGATTTGGTGATCATTATAGGAACCAACAGTCTTGAAGATAGTGGGTATGCTTTTCTGGGGAAATGAATCTTTTTTAAAAGCCCACAATAAAATGGTGAGGACATCCTGGAAAGATTGACATTTGTGGGGTCCCCAAATTAAGAGGAACCAACAAAATACAAAAATGGGATGGTCAGAAAGACAGAAAGAAAAAAAAAAGAAACAGAAGTAAATCACAGTGACCAAGGAAGGACAAACTCTAGAAGGAAGCTGACACCAGTGCGAATATTGCAGAAGTGAGGAAGAATGAGGAATGAAAAGAAAGCACAGGATTCAACACTAAGAGTTCCCCAAGGATCATGGTTCAAGGAGTAGTGGTGCAGAGACCTGACTGAGTGGGTTTAAAGGTGATTTGAAGATGAGGAACCACACTCATTATACATAGTTTTGTAAAATTTGGCAATGGAGAAAAGAGACAAATAGAAAAGTCACTTGAGTGGAAAGGACAGTTCTGTTTCCTTTTTTTCTTAGATGGAGGAGAATTAATGATCTTCTTACTGCAAGGGAATAAAGAGTTTGAAGATACTGGACCCAGAGAGTAACTGATGAAGTAAAACTCCTAAAAGGTTGGAAGAGACAGGATTAAAGGTGTAATTGAAATTTAAGTTCACTAAGAAGGTATTGTTACTCTTCCAACACAGCAGAGAAATACAGAGAAAGAGAAAAGTTTTCAGGGAGAAGGGCAAAGGAAAGTAGGATGCATTTATATGCAGTAGTCTCTAGCTTTTGGTGAAACAGGAGGCTCAATGATTGCTGAAAGTAAGGGGCAGGGAAGGATAGGAATGAAGGCGAGTGGTGAAGGCATGGTAGAGCTGGACAAATCTACATCAGGAACAGTAAATTAAAAAACACTCTGGCAAGAGCAAGGGCTGTTTGGCTAATCAAATAGGAGTGGAAGGAAGCAAGTCATGGCTGGTGTTGAGCTATTGTAATTCTCTTTGTTCAAGAATGAAGTGACATGCAGTGATGCCTACCAAATGAATGACAGACAATAATGACAAAGCCAGTTAGGTCTCTAGGAGTAATGATTTGAACATGAGGTGGCAAATCCACAGCCCCGTGCCAGCTCTGCTCCTGGCAAGGGAAAAGCAGCCTTCTGTGACCAATGAGATGAAGCCCCAGGCTGTCCTTAATCTAGCCCCAGCTCTTTCAGTCTCTAAACCTAGACCCTTCTATTGTCCATCTCAGCTTACTCAAGTCCACTGTTTCCTAGCAAGACCATAAGTCTAGAATAGATCCCCCAAGGCCTAAAGCATGGGAGAAGAGAGCCAAGAAATTGAGGTTCACAGGGAAAATTGCGGGGGAAAGCAGGGAGAAGCTGCTTTTTAGTAAGAATGCAGGTCTTTTGTGTAACATGGTCACAAAATGTCAGCAGTAGTGCACGGTTCCACTGGAAGAGTCCCTGAATATTAATTTTTAAAAACCGTTTCTGAGTATTAGCTTTTTATAAAGCACAATGTTTACCCAGGGGACCATCCATAACACTAGTTAAACAGAGACACTCTAATTCATTGTGTTTCCAGGGTCTTGGGAAATAGAAATCCTTTAAGTACCTTTACTCTGCTTCATGGGAGCTACTTTTCAAAGTTTAAATTGCTTATGTTTCAAACTACTCACTTCCTAAATTCCATTTATAAATCAAAGTAGCTTTTGAGCAGTTAGATGGGAGTGAAATGGATTAAGAAAGAGCAAACATACTGGGTCATTTGAGTTTATTGGATTTTTTCAAAATTTTACTTCTAACCTCTTCTGTGAAGATGCTCTGAGACCAGAGCTTTGGCTTGGAAATCAAGTACGTTGCCAGAGAAGGACATGTTGTGACTGTCTTCTTAAACCACCAACTCCCGCCTCCAGAGATATCATGTCTCCTTTACTCTGGAGTTGGCCTGGCTAATGTCTGAGAGATCTAGCTGAAGGAGAGTTCTTTCTAGAATAATACCTTCTCATTCATAGTCACTCAACTCCAGGCTCTAAAACTCACATTGGATATTTTATAACAGTGATCTAGAAGTTTCTACCCTCATCCAATTAAAATCAAAGGCTCTCAGTGCCAGAAGAGTCCTCAGAGATCATCATGTAGAGTTGGTTTTCAAACCACTTGTGAATGAATAGATTTTCCTGAACTATTACCAAATGATATTTTTATAAATGCAATAAAAATTTTTTTAAAAATCACAGAACATCAAGCTGCCGTATGTCTCTGAAGATTCACAATGAATGTGCTTATCTTTACTTGTCTGATCACAGATCAGTAGCAGTTTGTGGACTAGTGCTGGTAACTGGACTATTCTTTGAGTTGCAGTGATGCTGGTAAAAACTTCCATTATGCACATAATGAAATTAAGAGGAAGAGGCAATTAACCACAAACACAGAATATCATTGTGGGAGAGCTAGGTTAGGACTGATGCTAGCCAGAACCACTGCACCTCTCATGGTCACTCATGCAGAGATCAGAAAGATGGACCCCTGCATGAAGAGTCCTCCTTACCTGCACCCGACATAGTTTGATTTTAAATATATTTGTTTATCTGACAAATTCGAGTTCCTTGTTATATGTACACGACTAAGGCAGGCTTTTCAGACTCCCAGACTAGCTTAGGCCTCTCGGTTTTACCCTCACATTACAACCCTTGCTTTTACTTTTACGACTGCTTTTACTACATCTTTATCTGATTATTTCATTACCATCTGTTTCCTCTGTTAGGCTCTGAAGACTAAGAGGGTAAAGACCATGTCTGTTTTGCCTACCATCATAGCCTGGTGCCTAGCATAGTGCTTGACTCAGAGCAGCTAATGAACACGTCTGTTGAGAGAATTCATTGGAGTAGTGAAGCATGCTAGGGTAGCACTCTGGGGCCACCTGCAGGCACCACAGGAGCTAGCAGGATGCCCAGAACTGCTGCCACAGGGGCGCTAGGACTGCTCAGAGCTGAGCCTAGCCAAGTCTTCTCCAGGGCAGCTTAGCTCTTCATGCCTAGCAACTTCTCCAGGCTTATTTCAAGTGGCATTTTATCAATTCATTTCTTCCTTCTCTCCTCCTTGTAATTATTTCTTTAATTATTTCAGTGTGAGGCAATGTATACAGGGATAAACTATCTGGCAAGACCTCTGCCAAGCAAGTTTACAATATAGATGGGGGGAGAGAGAAGTGCAAATGATCAGCTGATGAGAATGATAAACATTAAAACAACATGAGTTCTAGGAATTCCAACTCCTCTGCGTAGGTTCTGAGCCCTTCACAATCAGATGGCATACTACTTGACCAAGGTTATTTGGCGTGCAGCAGAAAGTACAAAGCTTTCTGAAAGTGCAAAGCTCCAAAACATCACCCTATTTCTGTCTCCAACTCTCAGCTCCTGCTGTGGCTCTGGCTGAAACACTCTCCCTTGTTTGGCTTTGCTAAATCTCACCTCACCAGATGTAACTCAAGTGCCACCACCTGTGAGACTTACCCCACCCTTTAGTTTCCTGAGGCACAGATTATCCAGATCATACAAGTGAACACTGAAGTATTCAACACCTGATGATCAGGCCTCTCAGTTGATTATAAGCTCTTTGAAGGAAGGGACTGTGGCTGGTATCTAGTCACTGTCCCCAGAGTACTTCAAATCTGAAATCGTGAATGTTTCAGTAGAAATAGCTAGAAAGGCCAAAATGACTTAGTTTTAGGTCACTGTACTGAGTCTACCATCACCTAGCACACGTACAAGCAAATTTAGGGCAAAATGCAAGTCAGTGCCATTGGAAGGCAACACAATCTATCTCAGAAGTGGCTGTGCTTGGGGTAATGACAGGGAGTTTTTCAAGACTTGGTTTGTCATTTATAAAATGGGGACAATTAGTCCAACTGGGAATAATGAGAACAATATATAATTAAGAGTAACCATGGTATGAGACAACAGGGTCACCACACCACTGTCTATACCATGATTCTTAGTGAGTCTCTACTTCTCTGGGTCTCAGTTTCCTTATCTGTAAGCTAAGTCTGCCTTCTTAAGACTCTCTTTCTGCTTTAATTGTCCAGGTGTATCTTGGAAACCAATATGTCTCACCTGGGTTCCCAAGGTCGATGGCTGTTTCAGAAATGACTGCTGATCTCTTCTGAGCAGCCAGAAGGAAAGGTTCTTATTCATTACATACCCCCATCAATCATCTGGAGTCCAAAGGATGTTTAATATGGAATCACTTAATTTAATAGTCATTTTGACATAAGAAATTGTTTTCTTAAAGCAAGAACTGGCTGTAAAATCTCAAGTGATTTTTATGGCTGCTGTATAATAAAATCATTCAGCAATTAGTGATTAATGACATACAACAGTAAGTTTCTCCGTGGTCACCTCCCCCCACGGCTGTTTCTCTCTGGTCTTACCCACTTGCCAGTCCAGCAATCACACCAGCAGTGACAAGCCTCTTTCTATAACCAGGGTGGATTTCTGAGCCTAAAAAGTCTTCATCTCCATCAAAAACTGTCAAAGAAGCTCGGAGCCATAGTGGGGCTGAATGAAAGCATTTATTAATAAGTAGACACATTCCGTGGCATGGGGGAAAATTTAGAAAACATGGAACTCCCTCAGACAAACACGGCTAATGTTCAAAACAAAAGAACAAAGTGTTGACTCCCTAGGTTTCGTTCTTCAGGGGCAGGGCTTTTGTGGGAAAGGCATGTAGACCCTGTGAGCTGACCATTTCCGGCCGTCTCCTGCCGCCACACAGCCCTCTTGGCCCTGACCCTCCCACTCCACAAACACCAAACACCCTCTTATTGAGCACGGTCCTGGCTATGGCATCCTCTTAGCCCTGACCCTCCCACTCCACAAACACCAAACACCCTCTCATTGAGCAAGGTCCTGGCTATGGCATCCTCTTAGCCCTGACCCTCCCGCTCCACAAACACCAAACACCCTCTCATTGAGCAAGGTCCCAGCTATGGCACCCATCTTTGGCCTATCCTCTCACAAATACCAAAAATTAAACTTGACAGTGTGGGATTTTAATCCAGAAAGATCATCCCCCCACCCTTTCCTAGTTCATAACACTCACCCATACAGTCTACTGGTACTAATCTCATCTTACAAAGGAAGAAACTGAGGCCCTGGGTGCTCAAGAACACACGGCTAGTATATAGTACAATCATGATTCCAACCTGGGCGTCTGCAGTCAGTGGACCCACTGCATTGTTCTGCCTGCATGCCTGTTAACAGATAATTGCAATAATAGGTGCCATGGATGAAGCACATTACTTGGCCTAGCATAAACCCTCAATAAATGATAATTTCTGATTATCATTGTTACTTATTTCACAATGCTGTTTATGACTGCCTTGTTATTTACTGCTATTATTATCAAAACTCACTTCCCTTTAGGAACAAGGACAGGATTTGAAGTAACTTCTGTGCCCCTGCTGTAGTGGATACAGTGATGTGCTATCTAGACCCCACTCTCTTCAGGCATTCACTCCCCAGTATCAGAAGTGTGAATGGCTGGTGACTCCCAGCTGAGTCGCTCTCTGGAATATTCACAGCTGATGACAACCCTTCACCAAGGTCACACTTTTCCCCAGTGGTAGCCCACATCTATGGACGGTCAATGCGGAGGTAGGAAGGCTCCATTCCTTGGCTCGAGGCTGGACATCTCTAAAGGACCATCCCAGCTCAACAGCTCTCATGGGATCAGCAACTGCACCTGCGTCGCAGGACACTTCTTCCCTGACCAACACTGCTCCCCTCACCCCTTAGAGGGGTGTCATTCCTGAGCTCCAGTAAACCTCCTGCCACACATTCCTGACTCAAAGTCTAGTTGTCAAGGGAGCACTGCCTATAACATCCACCCCCCCAAAAAACTACACAAAAAACAAATAAGAAAAACAACAGAGAATATTGCTTCAGTGCCTTTTTACACTAGGGGAAATTACACCCAAGTCCAGGGTATGGTTTTCCATGAAGTGTGCAACTATCATGCTGAATTTAAATACTCATTAAAAATGTATCTGTAAAGTCTTTGAATCTGTGATCACTATAACTTGTTGATTTATTTCCAAGTAGAACTTGAGTTTTTAGATATTATGAAGACAGGGAACAACATTCTAGAATGGGAGAAGGAGTTAGACTAATTTTCTATTCTTCAAGATGTTCTTTCTCTTTTTTAATTGCAAAGCACATCTTCCAGAATTTCCTGAAGTTCCATCTCCTCTTTCCATTTTTTGCTACTTCCAGTAATAGCCTTTTAATAGGCCACCTGGTCCCCAGCATTCCCTTTTATGATTTGCCCTTCATCCCACTGCAAGGATGACCTTCCTAAAGGCTGAATCTGAGTATGCCCATCACTGAGCAGAGCCTTTCAATTGTATTAACTGCAAGCTGGCATTTAAAATCTCTAAGTTATCACTTTAATCTTCTTTCCCAGCCTTATCGGCATCTCTTCTATGAGCATAGAACTTGAACCTCCTGATAGACTGAACTATTAACAATTTTCTGAACACACCCTATGCTCTCCTACTTTCAGACTCTCCTCCTGATCCTTTCTCTGCCTGAAATGCCACCATTATGTTACACTGCTGCTGCTGCTGCTGCTGCATCGCTTAGTCATATCTGACTCTGTGCGACCCCATAGACGGCTTCCCACCAGGCCCCTCTGTCCCTGGGATTCTCCAGGCAAGAACACTGGAGTGGGTTGCCATTTCCTTCTCCAATGCATGAAAGTGAGAAGTGAAAGTAAAGTCGCTCAGTCGTGTCCAACTCTCAGCGACCCCATGGACTGCAGCCCACCAGGCTCCCCCGCCCATGGGAGTTTCCAGGCAAGAGCACTGGAGTGGGGTGCCTTTGCCTTCTCTGTTATGTCATACTAGAAGGCCCATAAGCACAAACATAGGTCTGCCTGTGAAGCCAACTGTCAAGGCTCCTCTCAAATGCCACCTCCTCCATGAAGCCTTTCCTGATGCCACTTCCCCTGGCCACAGGAATCTCAGGTGGTACCTCTGTTGTGCCACTTCACCACTGTCCTTTGTACCAGGCACTTGTCCATTTGCCACAACTTTTCTTTGCTATACTGTATCAGTAGCTTTTGCTGCATAGTAACCCATGCTAAAATGCAATAGCTTACAACAGCAATGATATATTTTGTTCATACATCCAGGGGATAACTGGGGAATTTGTTTAGACTGGGCTGCATAGAAGGCTCTGCTCCAAACTAGCGACTGGGGCGGAGCTGGGCTCTGCACAGAGGTACAGGTGTAGGTGTGCCTCTTGTTCATTATGGAACCTGGAATGAGAGGATCACAGCTACCAGGGGATGGCAGAGGCAAAAGACACATGCCCCAAGCAGGAAGGCACTTTAAAGCTTCTGCTGTGTTACATCTGCTAAATCGTGTCAACACACGTCAAATAGATGAGCCATAGCCAGGCTGAGAAAGTACCTGCTGCGTACAGTCAAAAGGCATCATAAAGTTAAATGGCAGGGAGTTTAGAAGTACAATTCTATTACTTAAGAGATAATTAAGCATTGAAACAATAGCCCACATCTACTGTCCTTTGTATGAATACACGATGCACAGAATTAGGGAGTCCAAACAGTCTCCTGAATAGCAGTCCTTAGTAAGTACAATGGATGTAGATAAAATCCATAATCTCATTTATACCACAGTGTTAATAAAAACTAGAGGCATCATTTTAATAATGACTAACATCTATACAGCACTTTACAGTTACAAAGCATTTTAATAATGCCTTACAGCTTTCAAGCACACTTAAATGTATTATCTCATTTAGCAGGGAGTGTTTGCATTTTTAAAAGATGCCTGGAGGTGGCAATGTCTTCACTGGTTGGAACTACTCTTTCACTGTGGATGTCAAGTACTGAGGAGAAAGGAAAGAGGGTCTGGTAAGGGAATTTTGGTAACCCCAGTCTGCAGGACCCAAAGCACAACACCTGGGACCCCACTACCAAACCTCTCTGTTTTCAAAACCACTTCCTAACTAACTCCTCTGGTTTCTAAACCTAATATACAAAGAAACTGCTGGGAAAGAGTGCTGAAACAGAGGTACCCGAGGCCAGGGTCTATTGATTTCAACTGAGGGTTTCAGGGTAGGGACCAAGAATCTGTGCTTTAATGAGCAGCTTAGGTCAATGCACTTCAGGTTCTCCCTTGACTACCATCTGAGAAGCAAAATTATCTCTGTCAGAGGACTGACAGGATCTCCTTTCCTGCCACCACTTAATGTTGGAGATCAACATTCAGGCTGCAAGAGGATCATCGATGCCTAGGAAGAAAGCATTGAACCAAACCTTCAAGACCTTCAGCTCTTTGAATTTTACAGATGAGTATGCGGAAACTGACAGGAATCCCATGAGCACCCCAGGCTTGGCCACTACCCAGTGGCAGAAATAGAATTATATTCAGAAGTGCTGACTCCTTCTCAGACTCTTTCCACTACACCTCACAGGTCAGAGATTTGCTCTTCCTAATGTATTGAGTTTCTCTCAGCTCTGGAAAATCCTAAGAAATCTCATATTAAAAGAATAAAAAAGAAAAGAAATTACAAAAGGAGACATGGCGTCACTCCCCTTATTATGTCATTTATGTTTCAAATCTCTGCTTCCATGAAAGTTGAAAATAGTCTCAAAACCCAACTCCATTCGTTCTCTTCTGCTGTCACTTCTTTTAGCAACACGTGTTAAACAAGGGGGCGGTGATGCTAAGAAAGGTTAGGACTCAGGATCCTGGACCTCTCATTCCCAGCATCGCTTGGACAAATGCATGAGCACCCATTTTAAATCCCCCCGTGCTTCCGGCCCAGCTTCTTGGCAATTATTGCACACTTTGGTGCTTTTTATAGATCAGACTCACTCCAGGGTCTGACCTTTGCAACGCTTCAGTTCCCCACATCCATATGAAATGCTGAGTGGGCAGAGCAAGGATCCCCCTGGGGCTCTCTCTCTCTGCCTCCACTGTGCACGATTCTGCCCAAATTACTTGACAGCTTGTCTTTGACACTGTGAAGGGAAAAGGTTGGAATGTCTGAACAGGACACGGCTGGCCAGTGGGGAGATGAAAAGGGGCGGGGCACGCCCTTAATCCATCATCCAGACCTTCTTTCCAAAGAGCAGACTCAAGTAAGAGGCCCGAAGGTGGAGAATGTGTTTTGATTTGGGAGAAATTGAGGAATTAAATGACAGTTCTGTTCCTCATTGTATTTGTAAACAAAGGGGATCAATGTGGTAGCATACGTTGGTTGCGGGATTCAGAAATACACAAACATGTACATGGAAGAAAACTGCTGCCTTTGAAAAGCAATTTGTTGACAGCTAAAAAAGCCTAACTGACTAAAGAAATTTCCTGTTTTAAGCATTGCTGGTGGCTCAGAGGGTAAAGCGTCTGCCTGCAATGAGGGAGACCCGGGTTCGATCCCTGGATTGGGAAGATCCCCTGGAGAAGGAAATGGCAGCCCATTCCAGTACTCTTGCCTGGAAAATCCCATGGACGGAGGAGCCTGGTAGGCTACAGTCCATGAGGTTGCAAAGAGCAACTTCACTTTCACTTTCACTTTGAGAACAAAACAAGCTAGGGTGTAGTCACAACACCTAAGTTCAGTGCCATTTACCACCAAGTAAATGAAAGTATACATTTTTTCCAATTCAGTCACCAGTCTTTCACCCACTCTCACCTCTGGCTCTATGAATTATCACTTAACTTGTCAAAATCATTTCCATGTGAATGTGGACCTTTATCTTCTCACCAAAATACATTGAGCCCATTGATAGAGTGGAGGGTCACCAGACAGTATCTTCATTAGCACAATAACTTAGGTACTTTGGCAAAATTTTAACCATTCAATAAGTGTCTGCACTACAGAACTGAACACTTCAGGGTGGTGCAAGCACTAAGGAAGATAACCTTTAGATTATTATACCAGCATGCAGCTTGTGTAAAATGAAAAGATCAATCTAGATCAGTGATTTTATAAATATTTTTGCTTCTTTATTGAATGGTCTTCTATCTTCAAAATAAATCTTATGCATAGCCTAATATATAAAACATTAAGAAGCTGAGTAGTTCTGACTGAGTAAAAATGATGGAGCCAAAGAACTGATCACTAAGCACTCCTAAGGTTTCTCTGTATATTAGGTAGTTCCTGGGGCAATTTGTCACCCTTCTCATTTAACTTATATGCAGAGTACATTATGTGAGATGCCAGGCTGGATGAAGCACAAGCTGGAATGAAGATTGCTGGGAGAAATATCAATAACCTCAGATACGCACATGACACCATTCTTACGGCAGAAAGCGAAGAACTAAAGAACCTCTTGATGAAAGTGAAAGAGGAGAGTGGAAAAGTTGGCTTAAAGCTCAACATTCAGAAAACGAAGATTATGGCATCCAATCCGATCACTTCATGGCAAATAGACAGGGAAACAGCGGAAACAGTGACAGACTTTATTTTGGGGGGCCTAAAAATCACTGCAGATGGTGACTGCAGCCATGAAATTAAGACAGGTGCTCCTTGGAAGAAAAGCTATGACAAACCTAGACAGCATATTAAAAAGCAGAGACATTATTTTACCAACAAAGGTCCATCTATTCAAAGCTATGTTTTTTCCAGTAGTCTTGTATGGATGGATGTGAGAGTTGGACTATAAAAAAAGCTGAGCACAGAAGAATTGATGCTTTTGAACTGTGGTGTTGGAGAAGACTCTCAAGAGTCCCTTGGACTGCAAGGAGATCCAACCAGTCAATCCTAAAGGAAATCAGTCCTGAATATTCATTGGAAGGACTGATGCTGAAGCTGAAACTCCAATACTTTGGCAACCTGATACGAAGAACCAACTCATTTGAAAAGACCCTGATGCTGGGAAAGATTGAAGGTGGGAGAAGAAGGGGACAACAGAGGATGAGATGGTTGGATAGCATCACCGACACGATGGACATGAGTTTGAGTAGGCTCTGGGAGTTGGTGATAGACAGGGAAGCCTGGTGTGCTGCAGCTCACAGGGTCTCAAAGAGTCGAACACAACTGAGTGACTGAACTGACTGACTGGGGCAATTTATCAGAACATGCTTAGAACTTCCAAGAGCACTAGTGAAGAAATCACTAGACCAGAGTGACTAGTCCTCATCTAATCACCTCTTAGATGTCTAATCACCTTAGAGATAGAATCACCTCTTAGAACTTCCAAGAACACTAGACCAAAATCACTGGATATTTTAGGGTCCTTTCCACTCTATCTTTTCCATATTTCATTAGTATAAAAGAGAGTTTATTAATTCAGTATGATACTCTGCCACCATGAATATAATAATTATAAATACTTGGCCTATACACAGAAAATTGTTTCAGTTAGGAAAAAGTGAAAAAAAGACATAAATGAGGAAACCTATTACAACTATATTTTTGTGAAAAATTACTTTCATGTGTACAAAAATTAGAAGAGGACAAGAATAAAATGTGTGTTAAAGTGACTGCATCATTAGTTCAAAAAAAAACTATAATGCTGTTGTACTGATTAAAGTATAAACAGAAATGAATTATTTAAGAATATATACTAGGTTTATATTTTTAAAAGTCCACAATTCCATACTTTTTCCACCGGAGGAGGAAACTTGGGATCCAGATACGTTAGAGGAGCTGCATCTGTCTTGAGAAAAATCAGTAGCTTATCTATTGACAGAGAGCTGTGCAGAATGCACTTAAGCATCACAAGGAAAGTGCCAAATGTTAATAAATCTTCATAAAATATGAATATCATGTCATTTCCCTGCACAAAAGATGAATTCCCTCCATTAGCCAGAGAGAGATGTCTAAACCACTTATCCAGTATTTGAAGCCCTTCACAGTCTGAATCTAGTCTATATGTCCAGCTTCATTTCTCACTGTCCCTCAACACAAATCCTATCTTCCTAGCACAGTGACTCCTAATCAGGGATGAAGATGCCCCTCAGAGAACATTTGGCAATATCAGAATATTAGACATACTTCCGGTTTTCACAACTAGAGGGATACTGTAAGCATTTACGGAATAAAGACCAAGGATCCAGCGAAACCTCTCACAACACACAGGGTAATTATCCATACCAAAATGGTAAAAATGCTGAGGTTGAGAAATGCTATTTCAGCAGATATACTAACTGCTCTCCAAATATCCCATGACCAGCTTTGTTCTAAACAGCTTCCCTTTGCAAGAAAACCTGTCTCCCTTTCTTACTTGCCAAGTAAACCCACTCTTCAAGGTTCATCCCATTTCCTCTAAGAAACCTTCACTTGGTATACCAGGCTAACCTGGGCCCTTCCACTTCTGAGCAATCATGATGACATTTCTTACTCATACTCCATTGGGGCTTCCCATTTCTAGCCATGTTCCACTCACAATCTGCACGGACATGTCTCAACATTTGCATCACATCTGTTAAAGTACACAAGATAAGATACAATACAATCTTTAGTTTATGGTTTTATGAATTTTATTAGCATCAAACTAGAAATATTTTTCTCTAAAAATAGCTTTAACAAGTATAATAATAAGACATATCCTGATAGCTGGAGAAACAGATCAGAAATATGAACACTGACTATTAGGTAATGAATGGGATATGAACATAGAAGAAAAATAAGTCACGCAGATGCACTCAACCTTGCTCAGTTTCAAAGAGATGCTAAGGATTATCTGCCACTAAATTAATGAGGATGGTCATTTCTTCCAATTATCTGCTCATAAGCTGTTTTATTATTCATTTTCTATCTAATATTTATTGGGCACTTACGATGTTCCAAGCTAAAAAGACTGACATTTAGCCAGGAGGCAATGGCAGGCTATACTGATGTCCCACCAGTCAGAAAGGACACCAGCTGATGAAGTACCATTGTCCGATCTCATACAGCTATTAAGGACAAAGCTCTCCTCCTATTTAAATTCCTAAACTCCCACAGGAATGAATCGGTAGTCATATCACACTCTCTCGATCACTTAAAAATCTTAAACACATTTTCTTTATAATATAAAGAATCTTAGGGCACCAACTGTATATGCATGTAGGCAAATTATAGATATACCTCTGTTGGTGATAGATTATAGATACACTTCTTATATGTATACAAATTATATATACACTTCTAACTGAATTGGTTACCCAATTCAGTCATGCCAGTCTGAATAATGATGTTACATACAAAATATATTTACTTATAATAATACTAAAAGTGAAAATTCCTAGAAATACTATTAACTAGAAATATGTAAGGCTGATATAAAGAAAACTATACAATTTTTTACTGAGAAACAAAGAAGTAATATAAAAGGAGAGACAAACCATATGGCCAAAAATGAAAACTGGATATTGAAAACCATTCAGATCTTGCCAAATGAATTTATAGCTTTGCCACAATTCTAACCAATAATCTAAATAGCTGCTTTATAGTGGTGGGAGGAAGCAGGACATTTTGAAACATGACAAAGTGCTTCTAAATTTATTTGGATGGACAGATGAGTAAAATAAGCCCAAGAATATTTGGGAAAAGAAGAAAAGGTTCTATTTTTGTTTTATGTTTTGCTACGTTTTACAAGTGAGGAGACTTGCCCAGTTAGGCACTATGCTGTGTTACAAACAATCACTAAACAGTCGGGTCTGGCTCAGGGCACAGAGGACCGACCAGTCCAGCAGGATAAAGGCTGTTGACAACTGTTACCAACCTCAGTAGTCCCTAACTTCTGATCAGAGTTTCTCCTGCAGGAAACCATCAGAGGAAGTAGTCAGAAATATAGGCACAGAATTAAGTAGGAAGATGTTCAGTAGATTTTAATTACTTAAAAAAATTAAAATCCTACAAATTCTAAAAATATCTATCCATCTAAACTCTAAAAATATGGATAAAATAATTATAAAATGATTAAATTATAATACAGTCACAAGATGAAATAGACAATTATCAGTATGAGATTTCTGAAGCATAATATAGGAGAATACAGAGTCTTTTAATATATAGAATCTAATGTATAATATATATGTATTATATATACTATTTAATAAAGGAGCACTGCAAATCAGAAAACTCCAGATAATATTTGCATGATCACAGTTGAGGGCGTAATCTAAACATAAAGTAATAGGAATATGACAGAAAAAATAAAAAGATTTGAGCAATCTTTTAAAAGTGTGTTTGATATCATGAGCCAATTAAAATACAAAGAACTGGAGACAACATTGAAACAAAATGAGAGACTATATAAAAAACTTATAATAAAGAAGAAGCAAAAAACAGATGGTCACATAAAAGAAATACAATGGCTAATAAATATATGAAAACTTGTCTAAGCTCACCAGTCTGATAAGAAATGCAAATTAAAACAAGGGAAATCCATTTTTGCATATTAAATTAGATTACTTTTTTAAATTAAATTTTTATGAGGTGTTGAAATGGCATTTCACTAGTTTGAGTGGAAATTGGTATAAACTTTCCAGAGAATAATTTGGCATGCTAATATTTATATATATTGTTTTGGTAGTCTATCCTTAAAAATCATAATAAACCAAACTTGGAAAGATAATTACTTAAAGGCTTTCAAAATAACATTCCAGTAACTTCCTTAATACTAAATGTTTAGAAGCAAGAACAATGTAAAATAATAGTAGAGTGATTAAATTACTACATAGCCACCAATTAAAATACAACTCAAGTAATACAAATTTTAAATTATGTTTAGAGAGAGTACAGAATGGTACAGGAAAATGTTCGAGTATGTTTTAATAAGATTCAAAATTTCATAAACAGCATGATTTCAATTGTCAAACAAACTTAAGTATATTGAAAATTATACTACATTACAGGGAAAAGTCTATGAAAAAGTACTTGATTTTTTTTAAGTGATATCTTCTGGGCAGTGAAATTAGAAGTAATTATTTTCTTTTTATTTTCCTGCATTTTCTTGAATGTCTACAATAAGCTTGTGTTGATGCTACAATCAGAAAAAAAGTAGTATATTGTGTTTGTATCTTTTAAAAATTGTTTTTGTATTTTCGGTATTGCCTCCTCATCTATTCCTACAAGCCTGAGGCACTTCTGCTCCAGGATTCTTCTTGGTGAGAAGTTCTCTGGAAATTTTGCATTTCTTCTTAATGTCTTCCCTGCTTTATCAAGCTGTGAACTGAACTGTGTTCCCCACCCCCAGCTCATCCTCATTCACATGTTGAAGCTTTAACATCTAAAGTAAAAGTGAAAGTGTTAGTTGCTCTGTCGTGTCCAACTCTTTGTGACCCCATGGACTATAGCCCGTCAGGCTCCTCTGTCCATGGGATTTTCCAGGCAAGAATATTGGAGTGGGTGCCATTCCCTTCTCGAGGGTATCTTCCTGACTCAGGGATCGAACCCAGGTCTCCTGCATTGCAGGCAGATCCTAAGGCAATTCTAGGCATTGCTATCTGGAGAGGAGACCTTTGGGAGGTAATTAGGGTTAGATGAAGTCATGAGGGTAGAGTCCTCATCATGGCTTTGCTGCTGCTGCTGCTGCTAAGTTGCTTCAGTCGTGTCCGACTCTGTGCGACCACCAGGCTCCCCCGTCCCTGGGATTCTCCAGGCAAGAACACTGGAGTGGGTTGCCATTTCCTTCTCCAATGCATGAAAGTGAAAAGAGAAAGTGAAGTTGCTCAGTCGTGTCTGACTCTTAGCGATCCCATGGACTGCAGCCCACCAGGCTCCTCCATCCATGGGGTTTTCCAGGCAAGAGTACTGGAGTGGGGTGCCATTGCCTTCTCCCATCATGGCATTAGTGTCCTTATAAAAGGCAATAGCATGAGAGGACACAGCAAGAAGGCAGAAGGCTACAAGCCAGAAAGAGGGCTCTCTCCAGAAACTATGCTGGCACTCTGATCTCCTCCCAGCCCACAGAAGTAGGAGAAAATACACGTCTACTGTTGAAGCCACCCAGTTCTATGGCAGTTTGCTATGGTAGCCTCAGGTTAATACACACTCTTAACCCAACCCGAAACAGAGCAAGCTTAGATTTCCTCAGTGAGGAAAAGGGTGATTCCTCCTGCCTGTAACATTGTCTCCAACCTGCATATTAAACAACCTCCAACCCTTCAGTTGGGGCTTCCCTGGTGGCTCAGAGGATAGCCTGCAATGCAGGAGACCCAGGTTCTATCCCTGGGTTGGGAAGATCCCCTGGAGAAGGAAGTGGCAACCCACTCCAGTATTCTTGCCTGGAGAATCCCATGGACAGAGGAGCCTGGCGGGCTACTGTCCACGGGGTCGCAAAGAGTTGGACACAACTGAGTGACTTCACTTTCACTTTCAACCCTTAAGTTGGATGCTTTCTCCTTGGGCTGCTCAGCTTAATATCCTTTTCTTTCTTCTCTCTCTAGACCTCTCCTTGACCCTCCAATTCTCAGATTCCCTAGTCAAGGCCACTAAACACAGCTCATCTATCTATCAATGGTTAAACTGTCCCCACTTCTTCATATAGGGAGAAGAAGCTCTAAATGGACAATTTGAGTTTCAGGAAGACTAGAGCAGTCTATGTGCTTTACTCCACATGGGTCTCTCCTGGGCTTTCCTCAAAGGACAGTAACCTCTGAAATCTCACCCATTGTGAGAACAATCACATTTCATACCCTCTGAAATTTTATCAGTGAGATCCCTCTCTCTCTGAGCTGAAGAACTATTTCTCATGTTTTCCACATAGTCATGGGGTGGAAGAAGCATTTGGAAGCCATGTGTCTCTAATTCCAGAGAAATCATGCAAGAAGCTGGGAAAAAAAGAAATTATGTTTCCCGTTTGTATCTTGTAATTTTCCTTAGGCTGGATTAGGTAAGTGGAAGCATTGCCTAATTCAGTGTTTGACTTCTCTGCTTGACACACAAATCTTTTCAGAGTTCCCAAGGCAGGGTCAAATACTACACCTTCTCTTCACAGTAAAGAGTTCATAAGTCTATAAAGTCTATAACTACCTACATCTCCTTGTTTACCCTCCTTCATAGAACCCATCTGTGCTTAGGATAATTATTACGAGTCCAGCAGGCCTTGATTTCACCCGAAGAGGTGGGCTTTCTGTTTTCCTCCGTGCACTGGCTGACAACCATGAATAGCTTTGAAGTCCTGTATTTGCTCTCAGCACTAAGATAGCTCTTCCAAGGCCAAGATGCAACCAGACATACAGCATACAGGTGGCCCCATCAGCAAAGTAGAAACTGATTTCTCCTTGCGAGCTGAGCTTTCACATCTCCCCTTCTGACATTGCATGTATTATTCTGAATGTAATGCATTTTTAAATTGCTGCACCATTTAAAAAATGTAAGGGAAAGTTGAATTAAATATTATTTGTGGCGTACCCTGGTTTGCAAAGGGCCTCTAAATCTGATTCTATGAGGTCGATGCCTAAATCCCATTATTCGAGATTGCAAATGACTGTGTTTGCAAAATTGTAGAGGCAGCTTCAAAAATTCTGCCCATAATGGTAACTTTGTTTGAAAAGACCTTGATTTTCCAGGAAGCAATCTCAGGCCATTCTGCCTGTCCCTTACCTCTCCTTCTGTCATGGGTAATGTATTAACAGACAAAGGATGACTCGCCATGCAGTTCCTCAGGAACCAAAGTTTAGGAGATTATCCTTGAAGCAAAACACAGAACACATTCCAGAACAGGTGAGATCTCAGAGTTTAAATTGAAGTAAAGATGTAAGAGGGTTCACTAGCCACCTTATCTCAAGGTAATCATGTCCCATTTTCACCCCCTGCTTCTCTGCTCTATGTCTTCCACTCTCACAGCCACTACTAGGCTGAACTAGGTAAGTCTAGGACTGAGATAATGGGATTTTTGTAAGTGAGATTAACACTTCTCTGAATGGGAATGTGCAACTGGGCTCACCCTCACACATACACACAAGGCGTCACACACAAGGCATCAAAGAGTATACTCAGGAAGCAAAATCATGCCATCAGAATGTAAAACAGAATAAAATAGAATAGAATGAAACAAGTTCAGACAATCTCACTATAAAACCTAGCAACTAAAAACAACAAGTGTTTATTGTTTCACAGTTCTATGTGTCAGGAATCTGGGCATGACTCCGCTGGGTGCCTCTGTCTCAAGGTCTCTCACAGGCTTGATGAGCTGGCCAGAGCTGCAGTCTCCCCTGAAGGCCTGACTGGAGAAGGACCCGCCTCCCAGCTCACTCACAAGATTGTTGGCAGGATTCGGTCGTTTCTTGCTAGAACCGAGCTGTTGGACTGAGGCCCTCACTTCCTCACTGACTACTGACTGCAACCTCCCTCAGTTCCTTATCATACGGGCCTCTCCATAGAGCAGCTCACAAAGCAATCACAAGAAGGTCTCTAAGACAAAAACTTTTGTAGATGAATCTCTGAAGTGTCATCTTTTCACTTGTGCCACACTCTAGTCACCAGAAGCAAGTCATTAAAGGAGCTCAAACTCAATGAGAAGGTTCCCAGAAGACATAGGGCATTGGGGAACATATGGGAGCTGCCTGCCCCAAGAATGAAGTTAATATTAATCATAAGCAGACTCATACTTGCATATGTTTTAGGTGAGAACATACAACAGCACACAATTGACATTTTTAAAGAAAGGCAAAACCAATACAGTATTGTAAAGTAAAATAAAGTAAAAAAAAATTTAAAAAAGGTATTAAAGATACTCAAAATGTATATATTTTGATGTAATTATTCTTCTTTTAGTAGTGATTAAACCAAAGTTATTGGACTCTAACAATCACCAGCTCCCCATCCTACATTTTCTAAGGGCTGTGCAGCAAAGATTGATTTCCTGGAGGGAAGGGTAAGAGTGACAGATGGTGAGATGAGCTTTTCTATATAAGAAAAGCTGATGATACCTGGGGAGGAAGGTGTGTGGGGTACAAGGTATTCTCTGGAAAGGGCCATGCTGTGGACAATGAACCTTTGTGACTGCAAATCGTTTTAGAGTCCATGGAAAGAGAAGGAAAAGAAGAGATAGTAACTACCATGATGATCAGGATCTTGGACTCTTAGATATGGACAAAGGAAGTTTTAGAAAGACTCACTGTGTGCTGTGTGATGTGATGCTTCTTTGCAACTCTTTTAAGAAAACGATCAATAAAGAACTTTATTTCCCTGAAATGCTTCAGTGTTGAATTTTGGTCATTCCATTTGAATGTGACACTCTGTTGAGACTGAGACAAAACACAAGTTTTTATTTGGGCTACCAAGGACACCTGTCCAAAGAAAAAATCCTAGATATTAAGGAAATATGCATAAAATATTAAACTATTATTTATGACAATGAAAAATATGAAAATTTCCAATGTTCAATAAAAACAGAGTTATAAAGTATGTCTCTTTACATAATGAAGTGTTTCATAGACAATTAAAATGATTGTAAAGATTTTATAATATCATAAAATTGTTATAATAGAACATTAAAAGGGGAGAAGGCAGATTATACAAATTCATGTGCAAAATGTTTGAGCTATGTATAAAAGAACATATGCATACAAAGAGACTGGAAAAAACAAGAACAATGGAAGATTGGAAAGGAAATATTGTGATGAAAGGAGTTTTTAGTCCATACCCTTCCTTTCTTCTTTAAAAGATATATTCCTAGGACATTCTAGCTCTACACACCAGATGAGACATGTTTTGCTTTAACATTTTTCCTACCCTCCCTAATGACCTTTCTGGAAGAAGAAAATAGAAGCTGCTGGCACAACCATCATTAGAAATCTACAAAGAGTATGCCAAATTAAATCAAAGGACAGTAGAGATGTGAAGCCCATCCTGACTGTCCCTGCATGCCAGCCACTCTCAGCCACTCTGCAGCCAGGCACTGTTACAGCTTCAAAGAGCCATCCATTAGGAACCCTCTCTCCTTGAGCGCCCTGAAGTGGGCTGATCTAGAGCTTGTTCCACACCTGTTGACTTCTTATAGGGCTTTCTTTTTTCTTCTACTCTAAAGACCAGTCCATTTTACAGCCCAAAGACCCCAGAAAAGGGGTAAGAATTTAAGTTCCTGGCAGCTTTGGGTGTATTACTTTATCAGAAAATTTTCCTGCAGTGACATCAAGGAAAAACAAAGAGACCTTGGTCTTTCAGGAGAGAGAACAAATAAGGGGAAGTCAGTAAGAAAGAGACATAGGAGACATTCTTTCTCTTGTTCATGATACTACACAAACAAATGCTATCAGGGATCAGAGGCACTTAGAGGCCAACCCAGTTACACAGAGAACTCAGCAAGGCCTAGCATGCCTGTCCCCTCATTGAAAAAGAAGACAGAGGAGGGTGAACACCTAGGGAGACTGAGGGGCCACTGAGGGAAAGCTGTGAACCATAACAAGTATTCAAATTGGATGTGCAATGAAAACAATCTTCCCACTGCAGAATGTGCCTGCCTGTTAAATATCTCCCAATGGAAGAGTGGAGGTACTATCCATTTGTAGCTCAGTAGGCTCTTAAACCAAAAACCACTTTTCCCTGTGATACCCCTGCCCAAGCAGAGACTAGAGAAAGATTATAGTAGGATATTTAGCTACTCTTGTGTTGCAACCCACTCCAGTATTCATGCCTGGAAAATCCCATCGACTGAGGAGCCTGGTGGGCTACAGTCCATGGGGTTGCAAAGAGTTGGACATGACTGAGCGACTTCTGTGTGTATGTGTGTGTTCTCCCTGCAAACTAAAATTGCTAAAGCAACTGGGGTGATGAATAGGGGCATAAGACAGGGCTAGTAATCTGCCTGTTAACCACGTATCAAATGAGTGAAAGGGTCACACATAAAAGAGTTTGCATGTTCAGTCTGATGCTCAGAGCATGATGGTGGAGTCACTCCATAGTGCAAGATTCCTAGGTGACCTCTCTTGATGGCATTAGAACATCTGGAATTCATAAAGAAAATTTTACCTCTAATGAGTCTTTTATTACTAATGCTAATATTATGGCCCATGGGAAAATTATGGCCCATGCCCTGTCTAACTCATAGGCACTGTAGGGCACAAAGGAGGAAATGAATAATGATGATACACCTTACAGCCCTTGATGCATTTTCACAGCCATTACATTGATCATCATCGTAGATGGTTGATTCTTCTGCACTCTTGGCAGAAATCATTTCTATATCACAGTGTTCTTCCCCACAGGTCCCCTCTAGGTTGCTACTTTCCACCAACTGAAGGCAGTATGGGAGAAGAAACCTAGCATTCATGAAGGATCTATCCCTAGAAATTTGAAAATCTCCAAATTATAGACAACAATATTTGGGCAATATTCCGTCTGGGTTGCACGTTTACTCTATTTGTCTACTTACTGCAAGATGTCTTTTACTTCAATTTCTTGTTTTTGGCATGACTGCCCTTCCCTCCATGCGGCCCTATCAGCCCCAATACCACTTCACTCTGCATCATCCCTCAAAAAAGAAGCAGTTTTAAGGCTTTTGGCTGTTGATTTGTCTTGTTTTTGTGACATCAGAAAAATCAAGACTCAAGAAAGAGTGAGGACAATAAAGTTAGCTTGAGATGTGGCTTCTTGGACCCATTCAATTGTTACTAGATGTACACAGGAAAAGTCTCACCGGGCATAGGATTTTCTGGATCCCAGAAAAAATGACAAATCAATTACATGTTATGGTCTTCAGAACCTGATGCTGGGAAAGATAGAAGGCAGGAGGAAAAGGGGATGACAGAGGACGAGATGGTTGGATGGCATCACTGACTCAATGGACATGAGTTTGAACAAGCTCTGGAAAATGGTGAAGGACAGGAGAGAAGCCTAGCGGGCTGCAGTCCATGGGGTCGCAAAGGGTCAGACACGACTGAGCAACTGAATAAATTCAGAACTACTAATAAATATAGCACTTAAAGATATAACTTACAAATTATAAATCTGAAACAGAGAAATAAAATTGCCAAGAGTCCAATTCTGAAAGGATGATATCTTGTCCTTTCAATAACTATATGAAGTTGACAGGAAGAATACTGTTCCCATTTATATGGATGCAGAGACCAGAGCCCCAAGAGGCTCTGTCTTAACCAAAGCTGTGTTCTATACCCTGACAAATGCACAATTTGTCTTTCCTCAAGGAGGTATCGAGTCGATATTTCCATTCCTAACCCATACAAGCCAAGTCTTTTCAGCATAAGAGCTTTCTACAATCATGGTTCTATCCATGGGAGAAAAAAAGGTCTATGTAAAATGAGCTCTTTCTCTACAACTCCAGTGATACCTAAAAGAATAATCGTGGTAATTATATATCAGAAACAGAGAAGTGATAATTACAAAAATGGAATTTTCAGCTACTACTTGGCTAGCCAGCACAGGCACTAACTTTTATATTTCCCCATGGGGGCATATATGAAAGAAGCACAGGGTGGAAAAGAAATGAAACATAATTATCAGGACCTGGGGATTTACTCTTTTTGCTCTATAAAGGAAGGAGGAAGGCAGACAGAAGCTGGAACATTCCCTTCTTGCCCTCTGCAAATAGGAAAATGCTACCCTTCACCCACTTAATTTAATTTCTTTCAGGAATGATGACAAGGCTTATCCAGTCTATTGTACTTCCCTTCTTCATCAACTTGACTTCCTAGTCAGCTTACTGCCTTACCATGTCAAGAATTTGTTCCAGAAATAGCAGAGGGCTTTGTTTTTTGATTTTTATTTATTTTTTAGGGACTTCTGAGTGATGGTTGGGCTTCCCTGGTGGCTCAGCTTGTAAAGAACCCGCCTGCAATGTGGGAGACCTAGGTTCAATCCCTGGGTTGGGAAGATCCCTGGAAGAAGGAAACAGCTATCCACTACAGTATTCTGGACTGGAGAATTCCATGCACCATTCTATGGGGTTGCAAAGAGTCGGACATGACTGAGCAACTTTCACTTTCACTTTTCACTTTCTTTTTGAGTGATGGTACACTGAGAAATTGGTCCATCTTAGCTGAGCAAAAGGCAGTAATTATATAACTAGCACATCAGAAAAACAAATATTTCCTCTTTCTGTCTCAGTCTATTGAAAAAAATCTCAACATAATTCTAAATACAGACTAAATAATAATTGAAATAGTAGTTATAGAACAAATAATAATTGGTCTGCAAAGGGAAAAATGACTGGCAATAGTCCAGCCATTGAGGCAAAAGCAGTACTACCAGTTCCCTTTTTCCTCCGAGTACTTTGTATATAATAAGACATAGCTGATTTTCACAGTGTGCTTCAGCAATCATCATTTTAATTCTGAACATAGTTCTGTAGGTGCAGAGGGGATAGGGTGAAATGTTGCTTCCAAAGATGCTGGCAAGGTTGTATGTATATACATATGTTCAAAGAAGCATATATGTACATCCCCGCACTGCCCCCCCACACCACCCCCACCTTGTGGAAGGCATGAAGGATCATCTCATGACTCTTTAAGAGAGCTGAACTAAGGTATTTAATATGAGACACAGAATAGGTACTACTTTTAAGTACTGTTAATTTTGTTTCTGTTTCTAATTAAGCACATAATTAAGCATATTATACACTTTGGTATATGCTTCCTACATACATTCCTAGACATATTTGGCCTTTGCTTCTGCAGAAATGAAAGCATGATACATGTTAGAAGCATTTCATATAGCTAGGAAGAGTAAAAAGTAAACATTATACCAAACCAAGTTTACTCTGCTACAAACAAATTAACAATAGAATTCGTGTATAAAAAATACCAGTTAATAACACTTTCTGAATAGAGGAAAGAGCTAATTTTCCAGCTGAAACGTATTCACTCCTTGAAAAACTTGTCAAAATGTGCTTCACAGAAGTTGTTCTAAAAGATGATCAGGTATGACATGAGAAAGGGATTCTAGAGTAAAGTGAGTTTGGGAATCAGTGACTTCATGTTTGGCAGCTTCCTTTACTCTGCATTTCTCAGAGGCTCTAATATCCTAATGTGAATCCTGAGTCTCCACAAGGGCAGAGTTGGATAACTGTTACCTAAAATTATGTGACCACAGAAACGCCTTTGGAAGGAGAAGCACTGTGTGAAACTAGTGTTCTTTATAGTACATTTTAGGAAATGCTTGCTTTTTAGAATAGGTTCATAAAATATCTATTTTTTACTAAAAGAGGGGAGATTAATACATAGCTAAGAGCACCCAGTCATGACCTTCCCATGAAGCTCTCTAGCCCAGGGCTTCTCACTTCAATGTGCACATAAAATCACCAGAGTTCTGCTTAATATATGCAGAGTTCTGCTTAATAAGTTTCAATGGGCCCCGAGATTCTGTTTTTCTAAAACTTCCCAAGTGATGCTAACGCTACCAGTCCATGAACTAAACTGAGTAGCAAAGGGCTAGGACACACAATGACCTAAAGTGCTGAAGGTGTCCAGGAATTGCCAGAATGCCATGTTGCCTGATTCCTATCCAAGAGAGTGGTGAGACTGTGGATGGGGCTTACCAGTAAAACCTGTTGGGTGTGATGCGTTCATGCATGAGTTGCCACCGTCTTCCAAAGTCCATGGAGCTGTAGAGCTGCAAAACAAGGAAGTGAGCAGAGCATAAGCATCAAGGGATACTGTTTAACAGAAACATATGTGCCATCCTTCTGGAGATGAACATTCAAGCCCACCAGGGTGCCTAACACACTCAAGTAGACATCCATCCTATCTAGATAAAAATATTATGAACATGACTGTGCTATGCTTATCATGGGGTCTTCTAGCTCAATATACACCCCATCAACTGAGGCTTTTAAGTTGAGTATAACTATTTCTGATGCCATCCATGTCCCACGTTTAGAGGTAAAACCTTTAGTAAAATTATATCTTTCTATTTTCTTCAAATTCCATGAAGTCTTTAGCTATATCTAAAATAACTCAGCAACACTAATTTTAAAAATATTTACGGAACAACTCTTACATGAAAGGCACTCTGATGGATAAGAAGATGAGAAAGAGGTAGATTTTGTGCTCACAGGAAAAATAAGACACATAGGTAAAAATGCTCATCAGCTGATACCTGAGCCAATATTACATGCAAAATATTGTACTCTCAGCTTTATCTCTTACTTTATCAATCTTTCCTAAATGAAATGGACCTTTCAATCCCACTCAAGATATCAGGCTCATTCACACTCTCATGTCTTTGTAAGATGGCAAGGATAAGACCACTCTTGTGCCCCAGAGTGCACACAGGGCCAGTGCAAGTGTGGCTTCTTCCCCAAAGCTTTTTCTGATCTTTAGCACACTCACTATTCTTCCCTTTCAATTCACTGCACTCATCATTTGTTTCCACTGAGCACTTATCATGGGTAAAATATAGCATGTCTTTCAGATTTGATTATATTATTTAATTGTATTTATACTCCTTGAATACATACAAAGTGTTCACTAAATATGTATCGCCTAAATCAGTAATTAAAACAGGTAGGTGAAGACAGGTATCAACTCATGGAACGAGAAAAAACAATAGCAACAACAGAAGACCCCCAGGACTTTGGAGTTTGAAAAAAAAAAAAAAAACCTCTGCAAGGCCAAATGACTCAGATTGCACATTCTCTTATTTTATGAATCCAGAGTCTGATCCTTTATAACACAAAAGGGAAAACTCAACATCCTTGTAAGAGACTCACCAGGAGTGTGGAGTTTATTTTTCATTGAATACCTAAAAGCATAATATCTGAATGTGACTGAGAATGGAATAACAATGATGTTTATTATCACTTATATATTATTATTATTAATGTCTGACAGTGTTGCTCTTTCACATACCTTTTAGCCTTACAAGGACATGGAAGGGAAGGCAAGACAATTATTACTAATGGAAAACCCTGCTCTCAAACATTCTCTGATCCACTCAGGCACAGTTAACCACTTCCTCACAGTGTCACCAGGGTACATACTATCTGCCTCCAAGAAGCTGTTCACACTTAGTCATTACTGGTTAGCTCTCCCCTCCCTAGAGGAAGAGTCAGTAAAGGGGCAGTGATCATGCCTTATTCCCCTTTGTGGTTACACAATGCCTGGTATATAACCAAAGAACACACAAACCTGTTTCACAGTTAATGAGACAGTCCTAGAGAAATGACATTTTGGTCAAGTGAACTATTAATAGGATTTAGGTTTTTGGAGGCCCTAGCTCATATCTCCTTCCATGGAATCACAATGTCTAATCTATACTGAGAATTCCATCATGTTTACACGTTTCCACAAACATCTACAAGTGGGGAAACTGAGTAAGGCAGAAGTAGGTGGCCTTCAAGTTTACGGGAATAGGGTCAGGTGAAGGCCATACATGTAATCCCAGGTAGCTGCTGACCCACAGTGCTCTCCAGTGTACCACATCCGGTAACGTTTCCACCTGTAAATTGTGAGCCCATAATCTCACAATGCATACAGAATTAGCTTTTGTATGAACTTCTGGATTGGAGAAGGAAATGGCAACCCACTCCAGTGTTCTTGCCTGGAGAATCCCAGGGACTGGGGAGCCTGGGGGGCTGCCGTCTATGGGGTCGCACAGAGTCAGACACGACTGAAGTGACTTAGCAGTAGCAGTATGAACTTCTGGTAATCTCAAAAAAGTTGTGAGGGGCCTGGAGAAGCCTGATCCCATTTCAGTTTCATTCAGCAAATATTCATTGAACATTGTCACCACGTTTCATTCAGCAAATATTTATTGAACATTGTCACCATGAACTACATTTTTGAAGTCTTTTTTTAGTCTAGTAATTAACAGATATGTTTGTGTGATGTTTTATATATATATATAAAACCTGAAGATACTGAAAGATACAGAAGATGCTGAAACTCAGTTCTACAAAGGGACTGTAGCAACAATATGGAAAGCCAGGAAATCCAAGTTGACTGAGCTGATTCCAGGTTTAATACTATACCACACCAACTCCACCAGCTCTCATGGTTTTTATTCAAACTGGGCTTTCACTCTGTGAAACTGAAAGTGAAAATTGCTCAGTCATGTCCAACTCTTTGTGACTCCATGGACTATAGAGTTCTCCAGGCCAGAATACTGGAGTGTGTAGCCACTCCCTTCTCCAGGGGATCTTGCCAACACAGGAAGTACCAAATACTATATGTGTCCAACTCTGCACATGGAAAAATGGGCAAAACTACTGTCCCATTGTTCCGAGTCTCTTTCTTCATTCACCAATGTAGTGAATAAAATGATGGAATGGACATGAACTTTGGAAAACTTCAGAAGATGGTGAGGTACACAGAGGTCTGGCATACTGTAGTCCATGGGGTAACCAGAAGTCAGACCCAGAGTCACAAAGAGTTCAGTCACAAAGAGTGGCTGAATAACAACAACAGCTCTACACCATAAATTAAAGAGCACTCAACCACAGTTAATTATTCAGGAAGCTAAAAGGGTAACCACATCTGGCCCTCAAATATATATACAGTTCCACCATGTCAAAGAAGAAGCTGAAGCTGAATGGTTCTATGAAGACCTACAAGACCTTTTAGAACCAACACCCAAAAAGATGCTCTTTTCATTATAGGGGATGAGAATGCAAAAGTAGGAAGTCAAGAGATACCTGAAATAACAGGCAAAATTGGCCTTGGAGTATAAAATGAAACAGGGCAAAGGCTACAGAGTTTTGCCAAGAGAAGGCACTGGTCATAGCAAACAACCTCTTCTGGCAACAAAAGAGATGACTCTACACATGGACATCACCAGATGGTCAATACTGAAATCAGATTGATTATATTCTTTGCAGCCAAAGATGGAGAATCTCTATACAGTCAGCAAAAACGAGATGGGGAGCTGATTGTGCCTCAGATTATGAACTCCTTATAGCCAAATTCAGACTTAAACTGAAGAAAGTAAGGAAAACTACTAGACCATTCAGGTATGACCTAAATCAAATCCCTTATGATTATACAGTGGAGGTGACAAATATATTCAAGAGATTAGATCTGATAGACATATTGCCTGAAGAACTATGGATGGAGGTTCATGACATTATACAGAAGGCATTGATCAAGACCATCCCCAAGAAAAAGAAATACAGAAAAGGAAAATGGTTGTCTGAGGAGGTCTTATAAATACCTGAGAAAAGTGACAAATGAAAGGCAAAGGAGAAAAAGAAAGATATACCCATCTGAATGCAGAGTTCCGAAGAATAAAAAGGAAAGATAAGAAAGCCTTCCTCAGTGATCAATGCAAAGAAATAGAGGAAAACAACAGAATGGGAAAGACTAGAGATCTCTTCAAGAAAATTAAGATACCAATGAAACATTTCATGCAAAGATGGTCACAATAAAGAACAGAAATGGTATGGACCTAACAGAAGCAAAAGATATTAAGAAGAAGTGGCAAGAATACACAGAAGAACTGTACAAAAAAGATCTTCATGACCCAAATAACCATGATGGTGTGATCACTCACCTAGAGCCAGACATCTTGAAATGTGAAGTCAAGTGGGTCTTAGGAAGCATCACTAGGAACAAAACTAGTGGAGGTGATAAAATTCCAATTGAGCTCTTTCAAAGCCTAAAAGATGATGCTGTGAAAGTGCTGCACTCAATATGCCAGCAAATTAGGAAAACTCAGCAGTGGCCACAGGACTATAAAAGGTCAGTTTTCATTCCAATCCCTAAAAAAACAATGCCAAAAAATGTTCAAATTACCGCACTATCGCACTCATTCACATGCTAGCAAAATAATGCTCAAAATTCTCTAAGCCAGGCTTCAACACTACGTGAACTGTGAACTAACAGATGTTCAAGCTGGATTTAGAAAAGGCAGAGGAATCAGAGATCAAATTGCCAACATCCACTGTATATCAAAAAAGCAAGAGTTCAAGAAAATCTTCTACTTCTGCTTTATTGACTAAGCCAAAGTGTACCGACTGTGTGGATCACAACAAACTGGAAAATTCTTCAAGAGATGGGAATACTAGAGCACTTTACCAGCCTCCCAAGAAATCTGTGTGCAGGTCAAGAAGCAAGAGTTAGAACAGGAGGTGGAACAACAGACTGGTTCCAAATCAGGAAAGGAGTACATCAAGGCTGTATATTGTCACCCTGCTTCTCTAACTTATATGCAGAGTACATCATGTGAAATGCTAGGCTGGATGAAGCACAAGCTGGAATCAAGATTGCTGGGAGAAATATCAGTGACCTCAGATACACAGATGGCACCACCTTTATGTCAGAAAATGTAGAACTAAAGAGCCTCTTGATAAAAGTGAAAGAGGAGAGTGGAAAAGTTGGCTTAAAACTCAACATTCAGAAAATGAAGATTATGGCATCTGATTCCATCACTTCATGGCAAAGATGGGGAAACAACAGAAACAGTGACACTTTTTTTTTAAATCTCCAAAATCACTGCAGATAGTGTCTGTAGCCATGAAATTAAAAATGCTTGCTCCTTGGAAGAAAAGCTATGACCAACCTACACAGCATATTAAAAGGCAGAGACATTACTTTGCCAACAACAGTCCTCCTAGTCAAAACCATGGTTTTTCCAGTAGTCATGCACGGATGTGAGAGATGGACCATAAAGAAAGCTGAGTGCCAAAGAATCAATGATTTTGAACTGTGGTGTTGGAGAAGACTCTTGAGAGTTCCTTGGACTGCAAGGTGATCAAGCCAGTCCATCCTAAAGGAAATCAGTCTTGAATAGTCTTGGAAGGACTGATGCTGAAGCTGAAACTCCAATACTTTGGCCACCTGATGTGAAGAACTGACTCATTTGAAAAGACTCGGAGAGATTGAAGGCAGGAGAAGGGGACTACAGAGGATGAGATGGTTGGATGGAATCACTGACTTGATGGACATGAGTTTGAGTAGGCTCCGGGAGTTGGTAATGGACAGGGAAGCCCAGATGCTGCAGTGTATGGGGTTGCAAAGAGCTGGACACAATTGAGTGACTGAACTGAACTGAACCATGTCAAAGAGGAAAATGGGGCAAAGGCTAACACACTAGAAAAGGAGAGATAGGAAAGATAAATTGGAGTAAAAATGGAACAGTGAGGCGTCTTGGAGAAATGTACTTTGAGCTAGGCCTTTGGCAATAGATGATATGGAAAAGAGGTATGTTAGATCAAGATTTTCCTGGGTGAGACACTAAGAACAAAGGTGTCAATATGGTGAAGGTCTTGGGCTGGGTTCTGGGGAGCTTTTAAGAGAAATAAGGGACATGATAACAGTTGCCAGTGAAAAGCAGATGGAAACTGTCTATTTGTCTGTCTCCCTATTCATCCATTCATCTATATCTATCTTTACATTTGTGGTTGTTGTTCAGTTGCTCAGTTGTATCCGATTCTTTGTTCACCCATGGACTGCAGCACGCCAGGCTTCCCTGTCCTTCACCATCTCCCAGAGCTTACTCAAACTTGTGTCCATAGAGTCAGTGATGCCATCCAACTGTCTCCTCCTTGTGCCCTTCTCCTCCTGCCTTCAATCTTTCCCAGCATCAAGGTCTTTTTCAGTGAGTCAGTTCTTCATGTCATGTGGCCAAAGTACTGGAGTTTCAGCTTCAGCATCAGTCTTTCCAATAACTATTTAGGACTGATTTCCTTTAGGATTGACTGGTTTGATCTCTTTGCAGTCCAAGGGACTCTCAACAGTCTTCTCCAACACCACAGTTCAAAAGCATCAATTCTTTGGAATTTCGCTTTTTTATTGTCCAGCTCTCTCATCCGTACATGACTACTGGGAAAACCATAGCTTTAACGATAGTCAAAGCCCCTTTGTTGGCAAAGTAATGTCTCTGCTTTTTAATATGCTGTCTAAGTTTGTTACAGAGAAGGCAATGGCACCTGACTCCAGTACTCTTGCCTGGAAAATCCCATGGATGAAGGAGCCTGGTGGACTGCAGTCCATGGGGTCACTAAGAGTCAGACACGACTGAGCGACTTCACTTTAATTTTCACTTGCATGCATTGGAGAAGGAAATGGCATCCCACTCCAGTGTTCTTGCTTGGAGAACCCCAGGGATGGGGGAGCCTGGTGGGCTGCCGTCTATGGGGTCGCATAGAGTCGGACACAACTGAAGTGACTTAGCAGCAGCAGCAGCTAGGTTTGTTATAACTTTTCTTTCAAGGAGAAAGTGTGTTTTAATTTCATGGCTGCAGTCAACATCTGCAGTGATTTTGGACCCCAAAATATAAAGTCTCTCACTGTTTCCATTGTTTCCCCATCTATTTGTCATGAAGTGATGGGACTGTATGTCATGATCTTAGTTTTTGAATGTTGAGCTTTAAACCAACTTTTCACTCTCCTCTCTCACCTTCATGAAGAGACTCTTCAGTTCCTCTTTGCTTTCTGTCATAAAAGTGGTATCATCTGCCTATCTGAGGTTATTGATATTTCTCCCAGCAATCTTGATTCCAGCTTGTGATTCATCCAGTCTTGCATTTCACATGATGCACTTTGTATATGTTAAATAAGCAGAGTGACAACATACAGCCTTCACATACTCTTTTCCCAATTTGGAACCAGTCCATTGTTCCATGTCTGGTTCTAACTACTGCTTCTTGACCTGCATACAAGTTTCTCAGGAGGCAGGTAAGGTAGTCCGGTATTCCCGTCTCTTTAAGAATTTTCCAGTTTGTTGTGATCCACACAGTCAAAGGCTTTATTTTAGTCAATGAAGAAGAAGTAGATGTTTTTCTGGCATTCTCTTGCTTTTTCTATGATCCAACGGATATTGGCCATTTGATCTCTTGTTCCTCTGCCTTTTCTAAATCCACCTTGAACATCTGGGAGTTCTTAGTTGATGTACTGTTGAAGCCTAGCTTGGAGAATTTTGAGCATCATTTTGCTAGCATGTGAAATGAGTACAATTGTGTGGTAGTTTGAACATTCTTTGGCATTGCCTTTCTTTGGGAATGAAAACTGACTTTTTCTAGTCTTGTGACCACTGCTAAATTTTCCTAATTTGCTAGCATACTGAGTGCAGCACTTGCACAGCATCATCTTTTAGGATTTGAAATAACTCAACTGCAATTCCATCACCTCCACTAGCTTTGTTCATAGTGATGTTTCCTAAGGCCCACTTGACTTCACACTCCAAGATGTCTGGCTCTAGGTGAGTGATCACACCATCATGGTTATCTGGGTCATGAAGATTGTTTTTTGTATAGTTCTTCCGTGTATTCTTGCCACCTCTTAATATCTTCTGCTTCTGTTAGGTCTATACTTTTCTATCTTTTATTGTGCCCATCTTTGCATGAAATGTTCCCATGGTATCTCTAATTTTCTTGAAGAGATCTCTAGTCTTTCCCATTCTATTGTTTTCCTCTTTTTCTTTGCATTGTTCACTTAGGAAGACTTTCCTTTTTATTCTTCGGAACTCTGCATTCAAATGGGTATATTTTTCCTTTTCTCCTATGACTTTTGCCTTTCTTTTTTTCTCAGATACTTGTAAGGCCTCCTCTGACAACCATTTTGCCTTTTTGTGTCTCTTTTTCTTGGGGATTGTTTTGATCACAGCCTATTGTACCATGTTACAAACCTCCATCCATAATTCTTCAGCCACTCATGTATCATATCTAATCAGATCTAATCCATACATTGGAGAGGTGTTTGGGTGGAAGGAGAGGGTTTGTGAGGACCCCACCATCCCATCGGGAAGAATACACCTACGTAATTTATTGCAAGGACCGAGTATTCCATGCAGGGTTTTAAGAAATAGGATCACCCTCTTTCTCATGGCATTGCCCAAACTTAAGACAGGTATTTCTCAATTAAAATTAGAAGAGACTTCAGTTGGTGCCTTCTATCCAAAGATATCAATCAGACTCTCTGTCAAAACAGATTCCAAACAGAGAAAATAGAACCCCAAATTCCTTCAAATAAAACCCAGCATTATTGTGTCTTCCTCTGCTGTAAAACCTAGTGACAAGTCAGGGAAAAACCTTGAAGGTCACACTGATGCCACTGGAGTCTTAATCGCCCAGGAAATCATCAGCCCTTCCATCACCGGGGACCCTGCACATGGCAGAATGCAACCCCCTCACAGCTCCTGCTCAGGCACACCCTTGGGAGAAGCATGACTCCTCTTATCCCATGCTCTTCCCAACAGAAAGAGCAAGAGCTCAGCTGCCGATCTCCTCATCTAAGCTTGTTCCACTTACTGCTTCCTGTCTCTGGTTTTGCTTTTTCAGCTCTTCATTTTGATTGATGGGAGAAAAATTAAATTGAATTCTCTGTCTCAAGGCTGATTTGAATGAACAGAAACAGTAGGCTCCTATTCATTAAGTGCCTTGGGTTATCTACCTTGTCTTGCAATCTACAGTAAGTTGCTGAGTCTGAAATGAATTTTATTCTCCCACATGCTGGATCTTTGCAGCCTCTCTAATTCATTCATTCACTCATTCATTCACTAAAAGGGTTTCAAACAATTACTATGCTTTAAGCACTGAACTAAATTCTGGGATTGCAAAGGTTAAAAATATTATGGACAGTAGAAGACAGAAATTCAGACAATTACACTGCTATGAATTATATGTCATAATATTAATACTAATTATCTCTGCAATGGTAAGATTGTGAGCAATTAATATTGTCTTCTTTTGGTTACTGGGATTTTAAAAAATTATTTCAAACATCTATTACTTTAGTAATTTAAAGAATAAAAGCTCTACCACTGAGAGACAAAGTACATAGGCAATCATTCAATAGATGGTGCTAAAAGATTTTTTAGTAATATAAAAATGCTCATAATATGTTATTTAAAATGTTACAAAACATGCATATATTGATGCTAATTATATTTAAAATATTGCATACTTTGAAATATATTTGAAGAGAATATGCTAAAATATTAGCAGTGTTTATCTCTGAATTGTGGAATGATGGGTAATTTACATACATTTTAAAGTTTCCCATCATTTTTAAATTTCTTTAAAATAGATATATGTTATATTTCAATAGTAATATAAACTTATGCTTTCTTCTATTTCTATTTTTCTAATAATTTTCTATCTATAATATATATATTTGTCTATTTTTGAAAAGGCCAAGGATTAAAATTGCAATCTTTCCACTAGGGAACTGGAATTAGACAGAGCAATATGGGATTTTCCATAAAGTGGTATTTCAGAGAGATTATCACAAATAGTGGTGAATCCTTCCTAGGACAGGCAACTTATTAGTGTTTATATAGTCCTGCATGGCTTCAACCCAAAGTGTTTCATGCAACATTAAAATAAAATGTATTTTCCAAACAGCAAATATATTTAAAACATTCTTATTTATACAAAGTTACATATGAGACTGTGTTCTCCATATCTTGCCTTATGATGTCCCCTTCCTGCAACAATGTCATTCCTGACTTTTACCAAAGAACAATCCAGATCCTCTTCTCTCCCTTCTTTCACTATATGACATGGTCTCATCTCTCTTCAGTTCAGTTCAGTCGCTCAGTCGTGTCCGACTCTTTGCGACCCCATGAATCGCAGCACGCCAGGCCTCCCTGTCCATCACCATCTCCCCAAGTTCACTCAGACTCACGTCCATCGAGTCCGTGATGCCATCCAGCCATCTCATCCTTGGTCGTCCCCTTCTCCTCCTGCCCCCAATCCCTCCCAGCATCAGAGTCTTTTCCAATGAGTCAACTCTTCGCATGAGGTGGTCAAAGTACTGGAGCTTCAGCTTTAGCATCATTCCTTCGAAAGAAATCCCAGGGCTGATCTCCTTCAGAATGAACTGGTTGGATCTCCTTGCAGTCCAAGGGACTCAAGAGTCTTCTCCAACACCACAGTTCAAAAGCATCAATTCTTCGGTGCTCAGCCCTCTTCAGAGTCCAACTCTCACATCCATACATGTCATCTCTCTTAACAAGCACATATTCAGTAGCAACACACACAGCAACTGAGATGAATCATCAGCACAGCTGGAAAATATGAAAGAGCATGCTCTTTTCCTTATTGATTCAGTTATTCGTTTCCTAATTACATCAGCCTACCAGGGAAAAGCATCTGATAGCTGAAGAACTAAAAAGGCAATTTAAGCAATGTTAAGGAATGTTCCTTAAGAAGAACAACATGTTGTATATAGAAAGCTTAAGTTTGAAGCATAATATGATTGTGTTAGGAGGTTATGGGTTGAATTATGCCCCATCATCCTCCCCCCCCCAAAATGGTCTGTCAAAGTTCTCACCCTCAGTATCTCAAAATGTGACCTTATATGGAAATAAGGTCTTTGCAGATGTAATCAAGTTAAAATGAGGTCAGGTTGGATGGGGCTTAATCCAGTATTCTCCTAAGGAGAAATCTGGACACACAGACAGACACAGAGGGAAGACGAGAAGATGCCCAGAGAGAAGACCAAGTAAAGACAGAGAGTTTTAGTGATGTATCTACAAGCCAAGGGATGCCAAAAACTTCTGGCAAATTACCAAAAGATAGGGAGAATCAAGACTCCTCTATAGGTTTTAGAGGGCCCATGATCCTGCTACCAACTTTATTTTGGACTTCTAGTCTCCAGGATGGCAGTACAGTGGACTTCTATTGCCCCAGCACATCCAGTTTGTGACACTTTATTATAGCAGCCTCTTACACCTGATACTAGGGGTAATAGTGACAGATTTTGTTACATTTCTCTGTTGTTTTCTTGTCTCCACTACTAGATATTTAGTTGTAAGGCCAGAAGTTTTGTTTAGGTCCAGATTGTTTAATTTGTGGTTGAAAGCCAAAGTCTCATTTCCCTATATTTCTCTGTCCTGTGTATCTTTACCACACCCTTAAGGGTATTTTCTAAGAATATATTTGAATTCATAATGACCATATGGCAGCAACCAGACATAATCAGAAGAAGAAACAAAACACACATTTTATAGCAGCCTTTGGTATTCCAGCCAGATTCCCTAGAGCCAGCCGATCTTCCATATACAGCAGAGGATGCTTTGGAATACATTTACACAAAAGCTCTAGTCTATAGGCAAACTCAAACTTACTGTGTAACTGTTCTGACTTTTTTCTTCAAAACCCTTAGAGTTTATATAGCATTCTTCTGAATTGTGGTCATGACAGCCTAATCTTTCTAATAAAATGAGAACTGGTATCTGCTCAAAATAAGTTCTCTGAATCTATTTCCTTGGTAATCACAGAGCGAGTGGGAGGGCTTAACTGGGCTACAAAGGGCTACAGGAAAACCCCCCTGGGTTGTGGCAATAATTGCAGTAGACAAGAGAAAAACCAGGATCTCATAACAAGAGATAGCACTTTTCAATATGTGCCCTGGTTCCTTCTTCAGAGGGGATAATTCCACCTAATGTCCCTTTAAGCTCTGGGGACAGAGACAAGAACTTTTGTCCTCAGCAACCATTTTCCTTTGCCCTTGGGAGGTACAAGACATCTACACCATAGAGGTATATATTAAAAAAGAGAGAGAGAGAGTCACCTAGTTATGCCATTCTATTGGCAATGGCAACATTTTTCTTCACTTTTTGAAGACTTCTAGCCACAAAGGTTTTCTCTCTCTCAAATGGTTTACATCATCCATTTCTTCAGTTAACAAATATTGATCAAATACCTATTAAGAGCCAGCCCTGATCCATGGGTTTAAGGTACATCAGTGAACCAAAAAGACAAAAAGTCTCTGCTGTCAGGAATCTTACATTCTAGTGGAGATCAAGAACTCAAATGCTCTCAAGTATGTTGTGTGAATATGTGAGGGGAGGTATAAGAAAAACAGGATCATTACTTGTATTCTCTAGATGCAGCCTCATTTTGCTGGCACTTAAGGCACTAAGGAAATTTCTTTGCTTATCCAAGAAGATTTTTCACATTTTTATTGAAACCCTTGACACTCTTAAGGCTATCTTTTCCGTTCAGTTTAGTCACTCAGTCATGTCCAATTCTTTGCAACCCCACGGACTGCAGCACGCCAGGCTTCCATGTCTATCACTAACTCCCAGAGCTTTCTCAAATTCACGTCCATTGAGTTGATGATGCCATCCAACCATTTCATCCTCTGTCATCCCCTTCTCCTCTTGCCTTCAATCTTTCCCAGCTCATTGGTATTTTCCAGTGAGTCAGTTCTTCTCATCAGGTGACCAAAGTATTGGAGTTTCAGCTTTAGCATCAGTTCTTCCAATGAATATTCAGGACTGATTTCTTTTAGGATTGATTGGTTTGATCTCCTTGCAGTCCAAGGGATTCTCAAGAGTCTTCTCCAACACCACAGTTCAAAAGCATCAATTCTTTGGCACTCAGCTTTTTTATAGTCCAACTCTCACATCCATACATGACTACTGGAAAAACCATATCTTTGACTAGATGGACCTTTGTCAGCAAAGTAACATCTCTGCTTTTTAATATGCTATCTAGGTTGTTTATAGCTTTTCTTCCAAGGAGCAAGCGTCTTTTAATTTCATGGCTGCAGTCACCATCTGCAGTGATTTTGGAGCCCTCCAAAATAAAGTCTGTCACTGTTACCATTGTTTCCCCATCTATTTGCCATTAAGTAATGGGATCAAATGCCATAATCTTAGTTTTCTGAATGCTGAGTTTTAAGCCAACTTTTCCACTCTCCTCTTTTACTTTCATCAAGAGGCTCTTTAGTTCTTCTTCACTTTCTGCCATAAGGGTGGTGTCATCTGCGTATCTGAGGTTATTGGTATTCTCCCGACAATCTCGATTCCAGCTTGTGCTTCATCCTGCCAGACACTTTGAATGATGTACTCTGCATAGAATTTAAATAAGCAGGGTGGCAATATACAGCCTTCATGTACTCCTTTCCCAATTTGGAACCAGTTTATTTGTTCCATGCCCAGTTCTAACTGTTGCTTCTTGATCTATATACAGGTTTCTCAGGAGGCAGGTAAGGTAGGCTGATATTCCCATCTCTATAAGAATTTTCCACATTTTGTTGTGATCCACATAGTCAAAGGCTTTGGCTTAGTCAATAAAGCAGATGTTTTTCTGGAACTCTCTTGCTTTTTCGATGATCCAGCGGATGCTGGCAATTTGATTTCTGGTTCCTCTGCCTTTTCTAAATCCAGCCTGAATATCTGGAAGTTCACAGTTCATGTACTGTTGAAGTCTGGTTTGGAGAATTTTGAGCATTATCACTTTTCTCTTAACTCTAAGGAAAACACCATATGTGACGTTCGGCGGGTGACATTTCCCCACAATCCTGGGGAGAAGCAGGTAGTCCTGAGGGCTCATGCTCCATCTGAAAATGTGCTCAGTTATTCCCTAGCTGGACAGGAGTGCTGAGCCAATGTGTTCAGGTTTTACAACATTTAAGAGAACTTGAAAATTCTGATATTTTTAATGGGAAATTTTCATATTTTTTCCATTTTTGGCAAAAATTTAAAATGTACCACAGGACAAATAAGATATGTTTCAAACCAAGTGACCAGGTGCTGCCTGAAGACTGCCAATTTGTGAATTGAATCTTAGTGTAGACTTACAACTGCCTGCAGGAGTGAAAGCCACTCAGTCGTGTCCAACTCTTTGTGACCCCATCGACTATAGTCCATGGGATTCTTCAGGCCAGAATACTAGAGTGGGTAGCTTTTCCCTTCTCCAGAGGATCTTTACAACCCAGATCAAATCAAGGTCTCCCACATTGCAGGCAAATTCTTTACCAGCTGAGCCTCAAGGGAAGCCCAAGAATACTGGAGTGGCCTGCAGGAGAGAAGAGGACTATTTGACCTTGGAGTAGGATTGCTAGATTTATCAAATAAAAATATAGAATGCCCAGAGAATTCAAATTTCAGTTAAAAATGAACAAATATTTTGTGTAACTGTACACCATGTAACATTAAGGATATGCCTATTTTTTAATGTTATTTATCTGAAAATCAAATTTAATTGTGTATCCTATAATTTATCTGACAGTCTTACCTTGAAGTCCCTCCCATTCCATTTCACAAGTCTAGATTATAAGATGCATTCCCTTACATTGAGCTTCTTTACTCTTGAACACTGGATGCCACGAAGTGAATAAGGTGAGTGAAGTCGCTCAGTCATGTCTGACTCTTTGCGACCCCATGGACTGTAGCCGACCAGGCTCCTCCATCCATGGGATTTTTCCAGGCGAGAGTACTGGAATGAGTTGCCACTTCCTTCTCCAAAGGATCTTCCTGACCCAGGGATCAAACCCAAATCTCCCACATTGTAGGCAGACACTTTACCGTCTGAGCCACTGGGGAAGTGAAAAAAAGAATCTCAAAATTATTATAAATATTCTCTGTGATCAACTAATTCAAACCATTTCACTTTATCTATTTAATGTCAATTGAGTACTGCTGCTGCTGCTGCTGCTGCTGCTAAGTCACTTCAGTCGTGTCCGACTCTGTGCGACCCCATAGACGGCAGCCCACCAGGCTCCGCCATCCCTGGGATTCTCCAGGCAAGAACACTGGAGTGGGTTGCCATTTCCTTCTACCATGTGCTAAATTCAGTGCCAGGTATGATAATACAAAGGTGAGTAACCCAAGGTTCCCTGATCCTGTGAAATTCAAAGCCTGGAAGATACGATGGATGTGGCAACAGCTAAGGGCATCATGACACAAGGAGACTCCTGCCAATGGAAGCAGAGGAGAGCTAGGAGAACTCAAAGGAAGAAGTGGTCAGTTCTGCTGGGCTTGACACTAGGCCAGGAGCTGAGTCAGAATAGATGAGTAGGAGTTGGCCTAAAGGATAAGTTCCCCCAAAAAACATTGCAGCTAACAAAGGTGAAGATTTCTGGACATTAGAAAAGATGTTGGAAATAAAACAAACATTATCTCATCCTCTTACAAAAGTAAAATTCATTTGGCTGTGGATCAGTGTACATTGGTTTAGCTGTCACATCTCAAAGGAGAAAGCAGAGATGGAAAAGGAGCTGAACAAGGTCATGTAAAAGATTCAAGAAGAAGAGGAGAAAATAATTCCAGAAGAGTGAGTGTGAGGAATAAAATGAAGACTTGAAGACGGGCTCTCAGAGTGAAGGCTATGAAAGCAGAGAGATGTAAGTAGATACACACTTTTCTTATCAAATTTGAAACATCCTCCCTTGAAACTTAAAAGAGGTAAGATTACAACGGCAAAAATGAAGGACTACTTTTAGAAGCAAGTTCATAAATTTCATTACTCTAAGAAGTCAGTGAGGTAAGCACAGGATGTCCTATAAACAGTTTAAGACTCAATGCTTTCCAAAGTTTTTCATCAGAACACTTCTAATGGCCAAAGGGGATAAAGCATCCCACCAGGAATCTGGGGATTTCCCAGGTGGCACTAGTGGTAAAAAAATCCATCTGCCAATGCAGGAGACATAAAAGGCACAGGTTTGATCCCTGAGTCAGGAAGATCCCCTGGAGAAGGAAATGGTAGCAACAGGTTTCTCTTATAAGCTTTCAAATTGCTTTTATGTAATCCATCCAATCATTAATCTGGTCATTTGTTCACTTAATGCACCATAACTTCAGGCAATCTCTTCAAATAAACTAGAGGCCCTTGGCTGACAGAAAGCCATCTGATATCATGATCCCTGTAAACAAACTTCTACTGAGCTGCTTTACAACAGAGAATCAGAGAATAATATTTTTATAGCTGAGAGTGGCCAATTCTTTTTACACATGGAGAGTCTAAGGCTCAGAAAACCTACAGGACTCACCTAGTGCCACACAGCTAGCTAGTTGTGAAGCTGGAATCTGAACCCAGGGTCTTGACTCCCAACCCAATGCTCTTATTACCGTGCTGTATTACCTTTTTTTGGCGGGGGAGAGGGCCGGTAACTGTTTAATCTAAAAGCAAAACAAGTTCACATAACCTCACAGGAATGATGGGTCATTTGGGTATACCATGCATGAATGACACTGTGCCTTGAATCTATGCAGCACTTTTATTTACAAATCATTTTCACACTTCATTTTATCTTCTTTTATGCTGAAGAATATTTTCTGAGCTAACAGTCATATAAGAAAATCTTGCAAACAATTCACATATTATTTACCAAAATTTATTCTTTTGTCTCCATAGTCTTATTCTCTTGACCATTTTCCTTTGCAATCAGATTCTATTCATTTTTATGCATTATGATTCAGAAACATCTCATTTTAAGCAGTACCTTTCGAACACAAATGTTGATATTCCTCCTCTAACAGACTTTATTTGTTCTGACCCACAACCCTCCTCTTGTACCTGTTTTCATTCTCCTTCGTCTGCTTTGGTCTCACATCACATCCTACAATTAATATCCTCTTTATCACTTATTTTCCTGGCTATTCACTGCATTCAATTTGTCTTTAACTCTTTTCCAAGTTCAAATTTGTTTTTCTTTCCCCAAGACCTGAATCTAAAAGAGATGGGAAGAATGTATTATTATTATTATTTAGTTTCAGGTCATTTAATTTAAATTGCTTTCTTTAAGTATCAAAACAATAATACCTGCTTTCAACATGAAAGAGACGAAGACTTCACTAAACCTACCATATGAAACACCATTTGAAATATATTTTCAGGTGGACTATTTAAAGATGTTCATGATATTAGTATTAATATGTGGCCAGAAAATCTAAGAGTTCATTAAAACTCAAGACACTAAAGGCAACAATAGTGTGTACTTCAAAGTATTCTTTCAGAAAAATAATAATAAAACAAAAAGAAACCAACATTTATGGAGAATCTGCCCCTGACAGGCATTTTTGAATACAGCCTGACTGATTCAAAATAAATAGTTTGATGTTTATTTCTGTCCATACTTCCTGGGGGAGAACATGGAGGCCCCATGGGTGTAATGGACTTGCTCAAGATCCCAAAGTAAATTCCAAGCCATCTGATTCCAAAACCAGCGTTCATTCCAAAACATATACTGCCGTTGGAAAAATGAGTGTTATCAAGGAAACAGCCTGAATCATAAGAGAACTCAAACTCTTTCCTTGGAAAGTTTTAGAAACTTGGGTTTGCAACACAAAAAACTGACCAAGGAGGCAAACTCTATCCTAGAAAAGTTGTCAGAACTTGGGTTCATGATGCAAAACACTGACCAAGGAGCAAAGAGGTTTATAATTATTTTCAAATATGGGGAAAAGTTGTTCTGTGGAAGGACAATGAGACTTTCTCCTGCTGTATCAAAGGGCAGAAGCAGGACCAGAAGGTGATCTAGACAGAAGTGTTGGCTTGATATAAGAAATAATATTTTAATGGAAAGAACTCCCTAGTGCTGAAAGAAGCTGTCTCACATGGCAACAAGTTCTCCAGGGAGTTACTGGATGTGTTTAAGTAGAAAATGGATGAGCACTTGGATTAAAGTGATACCATCAGAAAATTAAAGTGTCACATGGGGTTTAAGCCAATGAGTTCTTAGGTCCCTTTAGATTCACGATTTTTGATTCTTATTTCATGAGCAAAATCATGGAAGAGAACCCAAGGGAATATTCATTTATGATGTTCCATAAACATTTGTAAAAGCTGACAGAGGACCATTTTTCAAAGGTACTCAAATGTTGGAAAGGCCAGGACACTATGTGGCAGCTCTGATGAATTCATTCAGCCTCCCTGTTTCTAAAACCTTTGCAAAAGGATTCTCAGTTCCTCCCTCCAAGAACTAGTCTTTATTTCTTCACCCCTTGTTTTGGCATCAGAATGCAGTAGAAATGATGGTCCTGGTTCTGAGCATGGTCCCTAAGAAGCTGTGAACACTTCCAATCTTTCAGAATGCTGCCACCATAGGTGAACAAACCTGGGCTGGTCTGCTAGGGGTTGTAGGACCACATAGAACAGAACCCAATCTACAGCCATCTCAGACCTGCATACAGCCAGCTGAGCTCTAACTAGAAGAGAAAGCCCACCCAAGATGAACTTAGCCACAGTGGACCATGGACACATGAATGAATCTAGCTGAGACCAAAAGAAAAAAAAAAAAAAAATCCATCCAACTAATCCACAGAGTTGTGAGTCATAATGAAGGTTTACTGTTGAAAACTTCTAAGTTTAGGGAGACATTAACTACCTGATCCACAAACCTTAGATACAGGCCTTGGCTCTCGCAATGGCATAACTGAGCTATTTTGAAGAAGACTTTAAATCTCTCAATCTCAGTGTTCTTATATAACGAAAAGCTTTCTCCACAATAGCAGCTCTCAAATTGCTATCAAGTTACTCAGATGTCTTGTTAAAAAAAGTATATTTTGCACACCTCCTAAAAATTCTGATTCAGAGAGTCAAGAGTGGAGCCCCAAAATAAGCATTTTAACAAGATATTAGATTAGATGATTCTAACATAAATGCAGCGGAATGATACATGGAAAAACTCTGTTCTAGATCTTTCTTATGGGAGCTTGGACATTTGTAACTAAGCTCATTGGGCTGCCTTCAGTCAATCTCTACCTTCATCGCAGGTAGTTGATGCCCAGCTGAATATTTGGAGCTCTTTGGAAATAGGAATGTCACCACTACTCTATGGCCCATTAGAGAAGAGTGATTTGTCCTAAAGTCTGACACATTCTGACTCCTGGGAAACCCACTTCTAGCACCATTCTAGAAACCAGAGCTTTGGAAAAGGAGATGGGCAGACTGCTTCCACTCAAAATGATTCTGTCCAACTGCCAGTGTTGGAACACAATTAAACAGCAAACAGCATAGCCTCAGCTAAAATGCACAGTAACAGCTGGACTGTGTGCCCTGAAAGTACAGTGCATTTATTACACAGATAATTAGATTTCCTACTAGATCCAAAGTCATACAGTCTGGGCATTAAGCAAAGGGGACTTACCACCGTCTAGTCAAACTTTTCCCAGAGTGCACAGAAAAGTGCTGATCCCTGGGTACTAAAATGAGTGAGGAGGGAGCTGGGATAGAGCCAGAAGCCAGCAACTGCTCCGATGCTCTTCTGTTCTTGGCTTTAGTGACCTAAGTCAGTGGTTCTCAGCTCTTCATTAGAGTTGCCTAAACGTTCTAAACAATACTAATACCTGGGCCCCATCTTGAAAAACTTAAATCAGAATCTCTAGGAATAGACTAGCTAGGCAAAGGGATTTTTAAAGCTCTCCAGGTAACTCTAATGTGCGCACAGGGTTGACTACTACTGGTCTAAGGCATAGATTGGCAAACCATGATCCACATGTTTTCACAGAGAAAGTGTGACTGGAGCCCAGCCAGGCTCATTTGTCTATAGTTGAGTGTTGCAACGGAGATCACATGGCTGGCAACGTCTAACATACTTAACATTCCACCCTCTGCTGACCACTGCTCTTAGGTACTGATCTTCCACATGGGTTCAGTTCAGTTCAGTTCAGTCGCTCAGTCGTGCCTGACTCTCTGTGACCCCATGAATCTCAGCACGCCAGGCCTCCCTGTTCATCACCATCTCCCGGAGTTCACTCAGACTCACGTCCATCGAGTCAGTGATGCCATCCAGCCATCTCATCCTCTGTCGTCCCCTCCTCCTCCTGCCCCCAATCCCTCCCAGCATCAGAGTCTTTTCCAATGAGTCAACTCTTCGCCTGAGGTGGCCAAAGTACTGGAGTTCCAGCTTTAGCATCATTCCTTCCAAAGAAATCTCAGGGTTGATCTCCTTCAGAATGGACTGGTTGGATCTCCTTGCAGTCCAAGGGACTCTCAAGAGTCTTCTCCAACACCACAGTTCAAAACCATCAAATCTTTGGTGCTCAGCCTTCTTCACAGTCCAACTCTCACATCCATACATGACCACTGGAAAAACCATAGCCTGACTAGATGGACCTTAGTTGGCAAAGTAATGTCTCTGCTATTGAATATGCTATCTAGGTTGGTGATAACTTTTCTTTCAACGAGTAAGCATCTCTTAATTTCATGGCTGCAGTCACCATCTGCAGTGATTTTGGAGCCCAAAAAAATAAAGTCTGACACCGTTTCCACTGTTTCCCCGTCCATTTCCCATGAAGTGATGGGACCGGATGCCATGATCTTCGTTTTCTGAATGTTGAGCTTTAAGCCAACTTTTTCACTCTCCTCTTTCACTTTCATCAATAGCCTTTTTAACTCCTCTTCACTTTCTGCCATAAGGGTGGTGTCATCTGCATATCTAAGGTTATTGATATTTCTCCTGGCAAACTTGATTCCACCTTGTGTTTCTTCCAGTCCAGCGTTTCTCATGATGTACTCTGCATATAAGTTAAATAAGCAGGGTGACAATATATAACCTTGACGTACTCCTTTTCCTATTTGGAACCAGTCTGTTGTTCCATGTCCAGTTCTAACTGTTGCTTCCTGAACTGCATACAGATTTCTCAAGAGGCAAGTTAGGTGGTCTGGTATTCCCATCTCTTTAAGAATTTTCCACAGTTTATTGTGATCCACACAGTCAAAGGCTTTGGCATAGTCAATAAAGCAGAAATAGATGTTTTTCTGGAACTCTCTTGCTTTTTCCATGATCCAGTGGATGTTGGCAATTTGATCTCTGGTTCCTCTGCCTTTTCTAAAACAAGCTTGAACATCAAGGAGTTCATGGTTCACGTATTGCTGAAGCCTGTCTTGGAGAATTTTGAGCATTACTTTACTAGCATGTGAGATGAGTGCAATTGTGTGGTAGTTTGAGCATTCTTTGGCATTGCCTTTCTTTGGGATTGGAATGCAAACTGACCTTTTCCAGTCCTGTGGCCACTGCTGAGTTTTCCAAATTTGCTGGCATATTGAGTGCAGCACTTTCACAGCATCATCTTTCAGGATTTGAAACAGCTCTACTGGAATTCCATCACCTCCACTAGCTTTGTTCATAGTGATGTTTTCTAAGGCCCACTTGACTTCACATTCCAAAATGTCTGGCTCTAGATTAGTGATCACATCATCGTGATTACCTGGGTCATGAAGATCTTTTTTGTACAGTTCTTCTGTGTATTCTTGCCAACTCTTCTTAATATCTTCTGCTTCTGTTAGGTCCATACCATTTCTGTCCTTTATCGAGCCCATCTTTGCATTAAATGTTCCCTTGGTATCTCTAATTTTCTTGAAGAGATCTCTAGTCTTTCCCATTCTGTTGTTTTCCTCTATTTCTTTGCATTGATCGCTGAAGAAGGCTTTCATATCTCTTCTTGCTATTCTTTGGAACTCTGCATTCAGATGCTTATATCTTTCCTTTTCTCCTTTGCTTTTTGCCTCTCTCCTTTTCACAGCTATTTGTAAGGCCTCCCCAGACAGCCATTTTGCTTTTTTGCATTTCTTTTCCATGGGGATGGTCTTGATCCCTGTCTCCTGTACAATGTCACGAACCTCATTCCATAGTTCATCAGGCACTCTATCTATCAGATCTAGGCCCTTAAATCTATTTCTCACTTCCACTGTATAATCATAAGGGATTTGATTTAGGTCATACCTGAATGGTCTAGCGTTTTCCCCTACTTTCTTCAATTTGAGACTGAATTTGGTAATAAGGAGTTTATGATCTGAGCCACAGTCAGCTCCTGGTCTTGTTTTTGTTGACTGTATACAGCTTCTCCATCTTTGGCTGCAAAGAATATAATCAATCTGATTTCGGTGTTTACCATCTGGTGATGTCCATGTGTAGAGTCTTCCCTTGTGTTGTTGGAAGAGGGTGTTTGCTATGACCAGTGCATTTTCTTGGCAAAACTCTATTAGTCTTTGCCCTGCTTCATTCCGCATTCCAAGGCCAAATTTGCCTGCTACTCCAGGTGTTTCTTGACTTCCTACTTTTGCATTCCAGTCCCCTATAATGAAAAGGACATCTTTTTGGGGTGTTAGTTCTAAAAGGTCTTGTAGGTCATCATAGAACCGTTCAACTTCAGCTTCTTCAGCATTACTAGTTGGGGCATAGACTTGGATTACTGTGATATTGAATGGTTTGCCTTGGAGATAAACAAAGATCATTCTGTTGTTTTTGAGATTGCATCCAAGTACTGCATTTCGGACTCTTTTGTTGACCATGATGGCTACTCCATTTCTTCTGAGGGATTCCTGCCCACAGTAGGAGATATAATGGTCATCTGAGTTAAATTCACCCATTCCAGTCCATTTTAGTTCTCTGATTCCTAGAATGTCGATGTTCATACTTGCCATCTGTTGTTTGACCACTTCCAATTTGCCTTGATTCATGGACCTGACATTCCAGGTTCCTAATGCAATATTGCTCTTTACAGCATCCAATCTTGCTTCTATCATCAGTCATATGAACAACTGGGTATTGTTTTTGTTTTGGCTCCATCCCTTCATTCTTTCTGGAGTTACTTCTCCACTGATCTCCAGTAGCATATTGGGCACCTAATGACCTGAGGAGTTCCTCTTTTGGTATCCTATCATTTTGCCTTTTCATACTGTTCATGGGGTTCTCAAGGCAAGAATCCTGAAGTGGTTTGCCATTCTCTTCTCCAGTGGACCATGTTCTGTCAGGCCAGGGCCAGTGGCTGGGAGGAGCAACCCGGGGAGTGGTGGCTGTGCAGGCACAGGAAGGCCTAGAGGAGCTATCCCACGTTGAAGGTCAGGAACGGTGGCGGTAAGGAGATACCCCTAGTCCAAGGTAAGGAGCAGTGGCTGTGCTTTGCTGGAGTAGCCGTGAAGAGATACCCTACGCCCAAGGTAAGAGAATCCCAAGTAAGATGGTAGGTGTTGCAAGAGGGCATCAGAGGGCAGACACACTGAAATCATACTCACAGAAAACTAGTCAATCTAATCACACTAGGACCACAGCCTTATCTAACTCAATGAAACCAAGCCATGCCTGCGGGGCAACCAAGATGGGCGGGTCATGGTGGAGAGGTCTGACAGAATGTGGTCCACTGGAGAAGGGAATGGCAAGCCACATGGGTTAAGAGGTCTCAATAGAGAAATTTTATCCTGAGTGCCCCTCGCCTTGGTTACACACACTTTAATCTTATTTTTCCAACACCAGGAGCCCGAAGTACATGATGATAAAAATAACAACTAATGTCCAACAAGCACTTATTATATGTCAGGGATTAGGTTTGCATCAGTGTGTTTAAACCCTAAACTACCCTGAGAGGAATTCCGGTTAACATCATCTTACAGAACAGAAAACAGAGCTTTGCAGAGAACTAAGTCACTGGTCTGAAAACTCAGAGTAACTGTAGAGGTCAGATGTAAACCAGGCTGTCTGATTCCATGGCCTGTGTGCTCAATAAACACACAAGCCAAGATTCACAACATGGAAATGTGGAGCTTCTGATCCAGACAGCAGCATGAGCTTGGGCAGGTTACTTCCATGGGCAGAGGTAGGGCAGTTCTAAGAAGACATGTCTTACAGAGTTATGGTAAGATTAGTGGTAGCATGATCTATGCCTACTAAAATGATGTCGGAAGACCAAAACTAATTTTTGTCAAAATTTTTTCTGGAGACATTCTTGACAATATTTCATTAATTACCTTCATCCATTGAATCACTCAGTAATTTAGTGAACACTTTACCTCAACCATGCATGGTTCTATATTCTAAGGATTCAGCAAAGAACAAGATGCTGGAAAACACAGTTGTTAAAAAATAAATACTGGGACTTCCCTGGTGGTCTAGTGGTTAAGAATCCACATTTCTATTGCAGCGAGTGTGGATTCAATCCTTGAAATAAGATCCTACATGCGAAGATGTATTTTAAATATATTTTACCCACCTGCTGCCCATTTGTTTCTGCTACCATGTAAACTCCATGATAGGTGGGGTCACCAGCCTTTTGTGCTTATGAACAATAGACAGGTCCCCAGTACTCTGCTTGGGTTCCATTGTAAATAGTGAAACCACCAAAGAAAAGCACAAAAATACACACACACACAAAAAACAGCACAAAACAGTTGTTTATACTCCGAGAGTTCAACAAGAAGGCACAGCATTGCCTTATTCAACCTCTGTTGGGAACATGCATATCAGGTGACTCAATTTTTTTGCCACTCAGCACAGGTTTCCAAATGTCCAAAATTCTGAGTATTGATTTGGGGGTTAGAAATGAATTTTAGTGAGTAGATAAATTCACATATTCAGAATCTGAATCAATGACGATCAGCTGTCTAATGTCATGCAAAGATAACTGCTAAGAAGAAAATCAAAGCAGGAGGGGATAAAGCAAGACAAAGTGGTACTATTTCTGTAAAGGCGGTCAAGGAAGATCACTCCAAATAGCTAACATTTGACCAGAAACCTGAATTAAATGAAAGAGCAGGTGATATGAACATCTGAAGCATGACCTAGGATGGAAGAAGAGTGAGGGTGAAGGTCGTGAAGTGGGAACGTAGTGGTGTGTGGGAGGAACAATCCAGCCCAGTGTATCTATAACAGTGAGCAGGAAAGAGAAGCTTCAGGAGACAAAGTCAGAGAGGAAGCAGGGAGGACTTCAGGTATAAAGCTTGTCTGTCTTTAATAGGATCTGGGGTCTTACATGCATGATGGAAGTGTACAGAAGCATTTCAGGAACAATCTGCCATAAATCTGATTAAAGTTTTAAAGATCATTGGCAGAAAGTGGAGGAACCACAGAGAAGAGACTATTGAGGTGGTTCAGGGAAGAGGGACATTGCCTTGAATTAGCCTGTGAGTGGTGAAATTGGGAAGGTGAGAGATTTGCAAAATATTCTGGAGATAAAGCCAATAAGATTTGGTGATGGTACGGTTGTGAGATCTGACAATAAAAGAGGTATCACAGACAACTCAAAGATTTTGGACTCCTACCAATTGAGTAGTGGAGGAAGATGAGAGAAATGATCATGTTCAGGATATATTTTGCAGGTAGACATTACATGATTCGCTGCTGTACTAGAGCCAAGCTTGAGAGAAAGAGACAATTCCGAAATGTTGAGCCTTTAGAAAGGAGTGTCATTTATTAAAATTCCAGTCTGGAAAAGGAAAGAGTATGTGGGGAGTGTTAAGAGCTGCATGCATTAACTTAACTATTTGGATTTTTATGTGTGTGTGTGACAGAGAGAGAGAGAAGAGTGAAAATAATAAAGAAGTAATAGGTACCCGTCAAATGTGTATAAATTACCTATTGGGTATACTCTGCTATATCCAATGCTATATGGTAGGGACCTCACAGAAGCAGAAGATATTAAGAAGAGGTGGCAAGAATACACAGAAGAACTGTACAAAAAAGATCTTCATGACCCAGATAATCACGATGGTGTGATCACTCACCTAGAGCCAGACATCCTGGAATGTGAAGTCAAGTGGGCCTTAGAAAGCATCACTATGAACAAAGCTAGTGGAGGTGATGGAATTCCAGTGGAGCTGTCTCAAATCCTGAAAGATGATGGTGTGCAAGTGCTGCACTCAATATGCCAGCAAATTTGGAAAACTCAGCAGTGGCCACAGGACTGGAAAAGGTGAGTTTGCATTCCAATCCCAAAGAAAGGCAACGCCAAAGAATGCTCAAACTACCGCACAATTGCACTCATCTCACATGCTAGTAAAGTAATGCTCAAAATTCTCCAAGACAGGCTTCAGCAATACATGAACCGTGAACTCCCTGATGTTCAAGCTGGTTTTAGAAAAGGCAGAGGAACCAGAGATCAAATTGCCAACATCCGCTGGATCATGGAAAAAGCAAGAGAGTTCCAGAAAAACATCTATTTCTGCTTTATTGACTATGCCAAAGCCTTTGACTGTGTAAATAACAATAAACTGTGGAAAATTCTTAAAGAGATGGGAATACCAGACCAACTGACCTGCCTCCTGAGAAATCTTTAAGCAGGTCAGGAAGTAACAGTTAGAACTGGACATGGAACAACAGACTGTTTCCAAATAGGAAATGGAGTACGTCAAGGCTGTATATTGTCACCCTGCTTATTTAATCGGAGAAGGCAATGGCACCCCACTCTAGTACTCTTGCTTGGAAAATCCTATGGATGGAGGAGCCTGGCAGGCTGCAGTCCATGGGGTCACTAAGAGTCAGATATGACTGAGCAACTTCACTTTCACTTTTCACTTTCATGCATTGGAGAAGGAAATGGCATCCCACTCCAGTGTTCTTGCCTGGAGAATCCCAGGGACGGGGGAGCCTGGTGGGCTGCCGTCTATGGGGTCGCACAGTCAGACATGACTGAAGTGACTTAGCAGCAGCAACAGCTTATTTAACTTATATGCAGAGTACATCATGAGAAACGCTAGGCTGGAGGAAGCACAAGCTGGAATCAAGATTGCCAGGAGAAATATCAGCAACCTCAGATATGCAGATGACACCACCATTATGGCAGAAAGAGAAGAACTAAAGAGCCTCTTGATGAAAGTAAAAGAGGAGAGTGAAAATGTTGGCTTAAAGCTCACATTCAGAAAACTAAGATCATTGCATCCAGTCCCATCACTTCATGGAAAATAGATGGGGAAACAGTGGAAACAGTGGCTGACTTTATTTTTCTGGGCTCCAAAATCACTGCAGATGGTGATCACAGCCATGAAATTAAAAGATGCTTACTCCTTGGGAAAAAAGTTATGACCAATGTAGACAGCATATTAAAAAGCAGAGACATTAGTTTGCCAACAAAGGTCTGTTTAGTCAAGGCTATGGTTTTTCCAGTGGCCATGTATGGATGTGAGAGTTGGACTATAAAGAAAGCTGAGTGCTGAAGAATTGATGCTTTTGAACTGTGGTGTTGGAGAAGACTCTTGAGAGTCCCTTGGACTGCAAAGAGATCCAACCAGTCCATTCTGAAGGAGATCAGTCCTGGGTGTTCATTGAAAGGTCTGATGTTGAAGCTGAAACTCCAATACTTTAGCCACCTGATGTGAAGAGCTGACTCATTGGAAAAGACCCTGGTGCTGGGAGGGATTGGGGGCAGGAGGAAAAGGGGACGACAGAGGATGAGATGGCTGGATGACATCACCGACTCAATGGACATGGGTTTGAGTGGACTCCAGGAGTTGGTGATAGACAGGGAGGCCTGGTGTGCTGCGATTCATGGGGTTGCAAAGAGTTGGACACTACTGAGTGATTGAACTGAACTGATACTCTGCTAATTACTAGGGATGGTGGTGATGGTTTAGTTATTAAGTCATGTCTGATTGTTGTGACCCCGTGGAATGTACCTAGCCAGGCTCCTCTGCTCATTGGATTTCCCAGACAGGAATACTGGAGTGAGTTGCCATTTCCTTCTCCAGGGGATAGGCATAAACAAAACACAGCCACCATGGAGGAGCTCAAAATTTGATGGGGGAAACAGACAAGTAAATAGATGATTATTCTGTTAATAAATTTTTTTTGCAATAAAGGTTCTAAAACCAGAGAATGACAGGCAATGCCCAGAGCAACACAGAAAGAACACTGGAGATTCAAAAATCCTAATCTGCTGAAACACCAAGTTATCCAAAGAAAGACCAGAGAAATAATGACTTTGCTAGTCTCATAAATACAGGGAAGAGTTTATAGCTCAGCTGCTGATTAAATTTCTACCCTGGCAGGCCAATAGTGGCCATGACATCAAGTGGCACATAAATGTCTCCTTGCTCAGAGGGCAGCCTCAGCTCCCAGAACTGGAACGCCAGGTTCATTCATTCACCTGCTGAGCTTGTTGCCTTCAATATGTAACCAAGAGCAACCTTTGGAGAGAGATGTCAACAAAACTCAAAGTCCTCAAGCAAGGGAAATGCCTCCATAACCAAACAAAACACAGTTTCCTCCAAAGTTTGAGCAAGGGGAAAAAAGCTCTTTTGAGGAAAAGCTCTGCTGAAAGTCATCTTCTTTTCCCTCTGAGTATGTTTCTATCTTTCTCTCTGGTCTCAGTGCTGACAGAGACCAAACTGAAAGACACAATCCTTTCCCTTAGACCCCACAGTTCAGCTGGTAGAGGCCAGCATTTTCAAAAAGATCTTACCGTAGCAATGCAAGAGGGAAATAAACAAAGAAAATATAAAAGCCATGAAACTGTTGCACTCCCACAGCAAAGGTTCCTAACTCCATGATAGCTAAGAATGTTACCAGGCACACAGGCTGTTTTGTTACACATTCTGTCTGAAAGTTCTACCTTTAGAAAATGGCTCTATTATTGCTCACACACACACACATACACTTTTATACATACTCCTTGACCACTTCTTTTCTAGATAATGCGTGCAACTTTTACTCTAGTCCAGAAGCATGAAAATATGTGGGTATTGAGAATGCTGAAGCCCCCCTTCAAGGGGAGCGAACAAGGCAAAACTCAGATTCCTTGAAACATAAGACAGCTAAGACAGGGGTTAGGTAAAGACCTGATCCCCTCTTCTCCATTTCTCCTGCCCCTATCCTGTTTCATGAAAACTTTGCATTTCAGGGCTGGAACCATGCAGGAGTACCCTATGAACCCAGGGATGGGCGTATTATATTTTTGTCTGATGGTGAAGTGGCCCCACACCCTTCCATTGTTGACATTTTGTACTCAAAGAATAGTGAAGGACAACCAACAGTCAAATGCATTCTCAGCTACATCAGAAGACACCAGAACAAGAAAGTCTGTATAATCTTTGAGGGAAAGCAGTAACACAAGGGGCTATGCAATGTGCTCTCACCCAGAGGCTAGTTTTGTGCCACTGTATATCACATAGCCATATACAGATACAGATGCCATTTTGTGTTATTTTTGATTTTAACATTATTGCACCGAAAACACTAAATTCCAACAGTGTTGTCATGATACGGTCAAATTACAAAAATGAAAATAATGAGGAAAAGGGAAGGCTGGCTACTCCTTGAATTGGAGATTGCCCAGCTCCTGTCTGCCTAGGTAAGTACACAGGAACTACCCTGCCCGTGAGCTCCTCCTCTCATTTGAAACTGGATTTTATAGTTTGCTAATTTATTGCTATTTGCCCCCTGTTCTCCCAGTCCTATCAGTGTTCGGTGTTCATAATTTTGCCAGGAAACTTAGAATTTATTTTCAATTTCTTTCCCACTGCATTCCTCATCAACTACTGAAATACTTCAGACTGATTTTCCAATACTGTGCTCCCACCACCACTGTCCCCCGGCGAGGGACAGAAGTTCCTACTGGACGCATCACTTGGATGTGCTCATTCTCTGTGGCATGATTTATAGAAAGGCAGCCTCAATTACAATTTATCTTACTGTCTGCGTTGATGAAATGCTGAAAACACAGAATTGCCAAGATGGCACGGTACACAGCCTCCAACACAAACAGCTTTCTGCTGACAGCCTCAGGCACACACACGCAAAAAAAGCTGCGGCACCAAAAAACAAAGACTTAATCCATCAGTCTCAAAGACGGAAAGACCAGGGGCTGTTTTCCTAAGTCAGAAAAGTGGCCCCAGCACAACCGTCCTGTCTCCAACACTGGGAACGCTCTGCTTTTTCTTCTGGCAGGAGCTTAGAGACAGCCACCAGTATGGGCCAAGCAATTTCAGGAATGGCAGCCAGCAGACAGGAATCGGGAGAATAAAAAAATAAATCTGCATATGTACTTCTATTTCTAGCCCTTGTTTACTCACAGTAATAACAATAAAAAATGAAACCAGTAACTGAAATAAAAACAAATAGACCCATTTATCTACTAGCTTTGGTTTCACTTTCACTCTGTCAATTTGAAACTGGTGACAACTCCATGATAGTGTTTCACTCAACAGGAGAGTTTGTATAACTAGCTTATCCCAGTGCTCCTACTAGAAGTGAACCTGGAATGGGGGAGAGAGGGAACTGTAATATGTTTCATTGGTTGGTAGAACAAGGAGCATTTTAAATACAAGGTCATTCTTGGACGAACTACCCACAGATGCTCTATTATTTTTTTTTAATCCTCTCTTCTAAAGACTTTTTCTTACAGACTTAATGATCATGACATCTTAGAAATAATTGCTTTAAAAGTTCTATGTTTGGAAAACGTGCTCAAGGGAATTAACTGTCATTTTGGCTTACCTAGTCTACTCTCCCGGAAAAGGCAATGGCACCCCACTCCAGTACTCTTGCCTGAAAACCCCATAGATGGAGGAGCCTGGTGGGCTGCAGTCCATGGGGTTGCTAAGAGTCGGACACGACTGAGCAACTTCACTTTCACTTTTCACTTTCATGCGTTGGAGAAGGAAATGGCAACCCACTCCAGTGTTCTTGCCTGGAGAATCCCAGGGATGGGGGAGCCTGGTGGGCTGCCGTCTATGGGGTCGCCCAGAGTTGGACACGACTGAAGCAACTTAGCAGCAGCAGCAGCAGCAGCAGCAGTCTATTCTCCATCTCCTTAACCATAGAAATCCTTGCAATGGGCTTTCTCTAACTTCCCAAGTTGACCAAAAAGGATTGTTTTGGGTAAAATATCTAAGAAGTCATCTCTTGACAATTGGGATATTTTAGTGTCTTAATTATTCAAATTAATGATTACTGATTATTTTCTGGAGCAATTTTAGGTTGCTGAAAAACAGGTGGAAATTCCCAGACAGCCTCTCTTTTCCTCACTATTATTAACATCTTGCATTAGTGTGGTAGATTGGTTATAATCAACTAAAGCTCATTGTTTTTACTCTTTGTGTACATCCTATGAGTTTTGACAAATGTAGAAGGAATGATATATATCCACTGGTGGCACACAATAGTTTCAACTGCCCTTAAAAATTCTCCATGCTCTACCTTTTCATCCTTCCTCTCTCCCTAGTCCTTGGAAACCACTGATTTTTTTACTGTCTCCATAGCTTTGCCTTTTCCAGAATTTCATATATTTGGAATTATACATTATGATTCGTAGCTTATACAAATTGGCTTATACGTATTGGAAAACATAAATGTCTCCCAACTCTCTCTTCTCTTAACTGTAAGCTCTGAACCAGATTGGGGACACCATGAAAAACTAATCAAACAAAAGCCTAGTGCTTCCTAACATTATTAAGGGCAAATTCACAAAGATGCATTTTATATTATCCAGTGTGTTTAGAGATATGTCAAGTGAGTCAACTGAAATTATCCCATCTCAGGGAACATTATTATAATTACCGGTTATTAGAATTATTCATTATTAAAATGAGAATGTGTCAGAGTTCAGGTGAGAAAATAAAAGAGTGTTTGAGCTCTGTAAAACAGCACAGAGAGACAGTCATGCAACTGGTTGGATAATTCTATTTTAGTGTACACACATGCTGATGGATCAAGTACCAGCCAATGGGTGTTACCCAAGACTCTATTTATGACAAGGCTTTGTGCAATGCATTTTGGACATATGGATGTCTAAGACACATGCCCTGCACTCTAGCAGCATATCATCTCCTGGGGGAGTGCGTTGCTTGCAATAATTAACTACAATGTTGGCTATTACGTGCTGGAGTAACAGAGGTACAGATGAGTGTAATGGGAGCTCAGACAAGGGAGATGCTTTCTGACTGACTGATATCTGAGCTGGTAGCTCTTCAGCAAGGGCAGAAACTCATACATAAGCAAGGGTATAGTGACAAGACAGCATAAAGAGGATGAGGGAAATGGTGAAGATCAGGTACCCTGTCCCCAACTCTGTAATCCAAATCCAGCTTTTGTAACTTCATGTGGAGAGTTTTGGGGGAGGAAAGTGAGTTGCTTTGGTTTATTTGTTTGCTAAAAGAGCTCTTTAATGAGTTTGACTATCTTTAAGCAGGGCATGTTCACATCAATTTACTGTAGTCCAAAACTGTTATTTCTATGATCTTCCCATACTTAGTGTGTATCCAAGATACATCCAATGAATAGGGTTTGCAGAAAGAAGCAGAGGGTAATGCATATATGTTATAAACTGCATAAAGTTTGAATTCTGCGGTTACAAACTTGTACTTCACCCTGACAGCAAGGGAGAGCCATTCAAGATTTGGCAATTTCATTTGGAAGAAACTATCTTATATGGTCAACACTTATGAGACCCCTTGCCTTAAAAAATCTCATTCCATAACGAGCAAATCCCATATCCTGGACATCCAGTGACAAGTAAATATGAGCAACCCTGTGGATTCTAGTAACAGATCCAGAAATCTCTCTGGTATAGCAATAAGACCATGGATACACGGTATTTGAAACAAAACAGTAGATTTTCCAAGAGAGCAAATTTGGGCTCTGGTTTAGTCACTTGGGCTTCCTCTGTGGCTCAGCTGGTAAAGAATTCATCTGCAATCCAGGAGACCTGGGTTCGCTCCCTGGTTTGGGAAGATTCTCTGGAGAAGGAAAAGGCTACCCACTCAAGTATCCTAGCTGAGAGAACGCCATGGACTGTATAGTCTATGGGGTTGCAAAAAGTTGGACACGACTGAGACTTTCACTTTCATGTTAGTCACCTGACTTAGGTGAAGTCAAGAAGTATTAGAGCTCTAAGGCCTTGACATTCAAATGCAAGTTGTTGGTGCTTCTGCAAAATTCAGGTAAGAGAAAGGAATGCCTTTCTATGGTAACCAGTCCCATTCTGACATAGAACAGAAAGATCATCTGCCACTTTCATCAGGAATAACTGACTCCTGCATCAAGCTGATCTTTAATTTAGAAATAATTGCATTCCTTCATTTATTGACTCTTTCATCCATTCAACAAATGCTCACTGATGATCTCCTGCATGCTGGGTATTATTCTGAGTAATGCAAAAGGAACAAAGATGATAAGATGGATTAACTCCAGCATGGTTATTAGATACAACATAGGAGTGGGCATCTTTGAGCAAGGTAGAATAAGTAAGGGCTTGACACAGGATGTGGCTCAAAGTACACACCTGATAAATAGCTACCCTTGGTACTATATAAAAGGATGAAGGAACATCAAAACTCAGAAGTAGCATGACCACTTTCTGTTGGATGACTAAAGGAAGCACTTGGGAAAATGGTATCTGCTCAAGGATTAGCATGTGGGTGGGAGAGGTAAGAGCAGGGAGGGAAAGAGGCAGAACAACAAATTTTACAGAGGTGAACAGAACCTATATGTGTCTAGAATGGGAAGTACATGAAGAGGAAGAGTAGAGATGGAAGGTGCAGTCTAGACAGGAAGACATGAATGCTAACTCAAAATATGAGCAATGCAGAACAACTGGTTATTCTCCTGTGTGGGAATGACATATGACATGCACAATACCACACACTGACTTCCTGACACTCTACTGTTGTCTTGATCTCTTTTCAGTTCTATTGCCTTTAAAATGAGGAAAGGGTAGAGATGACTTCTAAAGAATGATTGAATGTTATTCTGTAGGAATTGTAACTTAGGTCAGTGCATAGGAAGCAGGTAGAGACACTGAAAGACATCTGAAAAATTAGGAAGCCACTCTAGGTGTTATAAAACAAAGACAAAAACTGAGGTGGTAACAGTGGGAACAGAAAAGAAGTGAAGATAGTGAGAAGACAGTACGATTCAATGATTTCAGCATGGGTGACATGGGCGAGAAGCCCCAACCTTAAGTGACAGGAAGAATGTATGGGACATTGGTAGAACAAGGGAAGAAAAGAAACAAAGTTAAGTTTGTAGTTCAGCAGGTAAGGTGGAAGAATTAAATAGTTCCTTGGTGCTCTCATGAACAGAAGTTTAAGATACAGAGAGAGGAAGAGAGAAACTGAGTTTATAGTAACTGTAATTAGTCAAGGGAGAATCTAGACGAACAGCTATGGCTCTTCTAGACTCTACCAAGGGAAGCAATTCAACTCAACTGTGTTGAGCCTGTATTATATCAAAACTGTATATTCTGTTTTAAAATCAGAAGAGATAAAAGAGGAAAATACAGCCTCACATGTAATAACCTCCAAATGTATAGAGAAAAATGCCAAATCAACATAAGACTCGTGTCTGTTGCTTTGCTACTCTGCTCATTTGTACAGTTTCCAGTAACCCTGAAATTGCCCGGCACCACTTGTCCTCCAACTAGTTCATGAGATTTGTGTGTGACTATTCCCCCATTCTCACCTTGATATCAGGGTCAACATGTGATCTAGACCTAAGCCAAATGTAATAGTCCTGATGATTAGCTTTGGGGTAGGTGTGTGGCGCAGCCAGAAGCAACTGGAGCTAATATTGAGACTCTTTCCACCAGGGTTGTGAGAGATCAGGACGGAGGCATGGAGTTGCTGGCCACAGCTCTGCAGCGCAAGCTTACTTCTCAAGATCAACGATGAAGTCAGAAAAAAGGAAGAGCTGAAAGACACAGGAAAAGAGAGCACTGCCAGCATGTTTTGATCTCTTAGACTCAATCACACTTGAGATCCGATCTTCTCTTGAATGTCATACCTACTGACTCCACAAATTCCATTTGCTTATGTCAGTTTGAGATGGGATTTCATCGCTTCCAAACAAAATATTCCTCACTATATATAATATATATCCATAGGCAACACTGCATCATACAGAAACTAAGCCTGTATGTTCTGTAGGCTATGCTAGTCAGTGAATACTTCGTGCAAAAGGCCAGTTCTTAGAGGCTGGTTTGCTGTGCTTTGGCTAATGACATTTTTATATGGCACTGAAGGGAATATAAAAAATTATCTCAGTGCAGCTTTTGCTTATTGGGGGCCTCATGATTCCATGTAGGAAACACCTGCACACCAAATTCAACAAATGAGTGAACAAAGCTTAAGGAGATGAAGAGTGGAATCGAACAGAGAAGGACCCATCCTTGTGAGACAAGTGAAATTAAAGAGGACTGTGGTGTTTCTTCAAATGAAGCATTTATTGAGCAACATTCTGTGTGCTAAAACTTCTCATATGTACTATCTCTGTAGTTCTGTTCTCAAAAGCATCAGTAATAATAATAATATGAGCCATAAAGTCCATGACTGCTTCCTCTATTTTGTTTTAGACTGGACTATGTAATCTAAAATCCGTGCTTTAACCAGTAAGCTATACTACCTAGCAACCTCTTGCTGCCTGGCTGATCCAACTGGCCTTTCTGGTTAATCTATCCTCTTTCCTCCCCTGAGTCTGCAAAGACTCTTCACTTCACTTCTGGTAGTTAGAAGTGACTACTGCTACTGCTAAGTCGCTTCAGTCGTGTCCGACTCTGTGCGACCCCATAGACGGTAGTGACTAACTACCTTCCTATTGCTTGATTGCTTCTCGGAACCCTATACTCATCCAAGTTAGACCTTTCTACCACTGCCATCATAACTGCCCCTACCCTGCCTCTGGCTACACACACCCTAGCAGTACAACGATTTCATGCAGAGACCAGCAGAAGAAGCAGAGGGCTCTCACAAAAAAAGTCCCTTTCATTACAACAAATAAGCTTGATAATTATGCAGAAGTGGCAGAAAAAAATATTACCAGCACAAGAAAACGAGCGACTTAATCTTTAAATGAGATATAACGGAGTTTCTAGGGCCACATCAAAGTCATTATTCAAAATATTGTTCTCCAAATGAGAACACTGCTCTCCTGATTCCAAGAGTCAAACTGGGTCAAAAATTTCTTCCTTGAGACAGTTTTTAAGATTAATAGCAGTGTATATGTTGTTTTAGGCAACTTTCCCCACCCCACCTCCTCCATAACTTGAAATAACATTTATTTTTTGAGCTTTGAGCAAACATGCTGCCTGCAGAGAAAAAACAACTTTCACCAGGGATGTCAAGAAACTGGAGTGGCAGACAGGAATATCACTGGCCGGAGTCAGAGTCCACCTTTCAGACAACGTGATAGAGCCCTCAGAAGGTTTTACCTTTTATGATAATAATTTATGTAAGAGGGAGCACAAAAACACTGATGACTACTTACAAAAATAGTTACAATAATAAAAGTGACAGCAATTAGTCAAATACATGGTGCTAAGTTTATTTCGCTTTACAGTTTCTTCCCAGTGCTATTTCTCAGTTTTTCAAAAAGTCCTGTAAATATTTTCTTCTTATAAAATATGTAGTATTTATAATATGCAATTACATAACATAAATGTAAGTTTTGAAGCACAACAGAATAAATACCTGTGATTCCCTACTACCAAAAGTTAAAAACTAGAACCTCACCTATTGCACTGAAGCTATCTATGTGCTCCCCCTGAACCCTAAAGGTAAGCACTCACCAGAATTGGAGTTTTATTGTCCCCTTGATTTTAGAGGTAATTCTACTCCATAAGTATGTAACTCTAACCACAACATTGTTGGGCAGTGTTTCTTTCTGAAATTTAAAAATGAAGTCGTTACTGTTTAAAATCTACTTTGATAGGATTTTTTTTTCTACCCAGGATATTTTTCCAAGATCCATCCATGCATGTTGTTCGATGCAGTTGATTTTCATGGCTGAATAATATTCTATTGTGTGAGTATAACACAATTTATTTGTCCATTTGCCTATCAATAGATACTTATTTCCAATGTTTTTTGCTATAAAAAGCAATTATGTATGAACATTCATGTGTGTGTCTCCTGGCAAGTTTCCCCAGGGTTTACTCCACGAGTTGATTGTTCAGTCATAGGATTTGCATGTAGTTGGTGTCAAAGCTACTGCCAGACTGTTTCCCAAAGTGATTATTCAAATTTAAGCTGTTACCCAGGATGTACTAGGATTCTCAATGAACTTCAGCCACCCTCATACTCGAAATGATGAGGTGTCATAATTTTGCCCATTTGGTTGGTATTAAATGCTATCTTATCGTCATCTTAATTAGCATTGCACCAATTACTAATGAGGTCGAGCATTTTTTTTCATGTTTATTTTCCTTTAGTGTATCCTCTTAAATGTTATGTCTTGTCATTTATTCTGGCAATTATTCTGTTAATTTGCCTGTGGTTCACTTATAAACTTGCACTTTTTCTTTATATAAAATAGATCCTTATCCTTTGAAAGAGATATTGCAAAAATTGCAAATATCTCCTCCAAGTTTGTGGCTTGTATTTTCACATACCATTTTTGGTATTTTTAGTAAAAAACTATTCCTCATTATTATGAACTTTAATTAATATAACTTGAATGTATTTATTTTTAGGTTAGCATTTTTAGGGTCTTAATTAAGAAGCCCTTTCATGTAATAAAGTGTAAAATAAGACTTTCAGAATTTTCTCTTAAAGGTTAATATTTTCTTTCACATTTAATTCTTAGATTCATCTGGAATTTTATTTTTATGTATGTTAAGAAGTTCAGATCCAAATATATTTATTTCCTCTGAATAAACAATTGTACCATAATCATTAAACAGTTCATTCTACACCTACTGTTCTGTTTTGCCAACATTGGTATTATTAACTTGCCATATGTTTTGCATGAATCTTTTCTGATCTCTATGTTCTGTAACCACTCATCAATATGCTTATGTCTCTGTGTGTATGTAGGTATGTGTGTTTGTGTGTGTGTGTGTATACGCATGTATAAACTGAACAGGGACACAGAATAAAACTGAAACTGTTGATATCTGATAAACCAACAACATACACTTTTTTCTCCTTTAGGTGAATCTGGGTTATTTTTAGGCCTTTGCTGTTTTTCATGTATTAGAAAATCAACTTAATAAGTTTCTACAAGCATATGTTGTTATTTTGATCAAATTATATTAAAACAAAACAACTTGAAGAAATTGCCTTTTTTATGCTATTGAGACTTCTATTAAGTGTGCATGGTATATTTTTCCATTTAGTTTGCTTTCTTTTAAAGTTTTGAAGTTTTCTCCATAAAGGTCTTGCACAACTTTACCCTTATTGGAAAGTGAAACACGTTACACATTGTAAATTATGTTTTTAATTATATTTTCTAACTAATTATTGTGGAGGAATAAAAATCCATTTGATATTGATAAGCTTTATTAAGTTTAATAAATTGTCTGTAGTTTGAGTCTTAAATGTAGAGAATCGTATTATCAAAGGATGACCTTTTTTTCTTATCTTATTATGATCCTTAAGATTCCCAATGCAACACTAATTCAAAGGTATAGTAAGTAGGTATTTTTGTCTTAGTCCTGATTTTAAAAGAAATATTTTTAATATTTAGCAATTTAAAATAACATTCATTACATTTTCTCATTGATAATCTTTATCATGTTAAAGAAGCACTCATCTTCTACTCATTTGCTAAAGGTTTTTGTTTGTTTTGTTGTTTTTGTTTTGTAAATCACTAGTGGATGTTGAATTCTATTCAAGAATCTTCATGAGTCAACTTAAATGTTAATGTATTTTCTCCTTAAACCTTTAATGCAGGTAATTTCATTTTTATAACATTAAATGATATTGCATCCTAAAAATAAACTATATTTCAGAATAATACATTTTCTTTTGCATACGCTGCTAGATTCAGTTTATCCCACTGAATCTTCACATTATGAAATAGGTACTTTACAGTCTCCTTACAGAGTGTCATTTAGTAGTGATATGATCAAGGGTAAAGATAGAACTTGCCCTCAAGCCTGTCTGGTTGCAAACTCCAAGATTTTAACCATCTGCCATAGCTCTTTGGATCATAAAAGTGCATCAACATACATTTGCATAGTGTCCACTAGTCTAGTTTTTTCCTCTTGAGACAGTAAGATCCAACAGGCTGATGTAATTAAACTGATAGACCTTGAAAATCAACCTTTTAGATGTTTGAGTGTAAAAAGAGGAAAAGATGATTGAACTTCTGGCATTAACATGCTCCAAGACCAGAGGGATAGATTATAAATGCAGACTCAACTATGTTTTAGGTTATTAAAGGGAATGATTCTCAGTTTATCAAGTTACCATCTTAATAGGAAGGGAGGGACCTCATCTCCTTCCCATTTATGTATTAATAGATTTATGTATCTATCAAGTCTATTTACCCAAGCCGACCTGCACTTACACACTTCCTCATCAGAACCTTTACCACTGTCAATCATTCAATACAAAAGACATTCCCTGAAAAAAAAAAAAATGGCGCGCTTTCACCAAACCATTCAATGTCCAAAAATTAATTCAGATCTCCTCTTAACCATGTTTTTCCTTCACTTTGAACATGTATGTTTTCTCAACCTACTCCAGTTACTCCATATCCTTTTCTAAGTTCAGTCACTAGAGCCAAACACCATAGAGAACCCAAATGAACTGGAAAGAACCTAGGTCAAGGGAGGAAAATGCTTTGGAAAATTCAAGAATGGGTGTCAAGAGGCTCTGTCCCTTCGGTGCTATTAAAAGCCTGCCCACATTCAAGAGATCATGTTCTAGGCATTAATGGTATGCTGGAGATCCACAGAACTGACTGGAATCTCTGCTCTGGAACTTTGCTTCTCTCACATTGTCTTGATGAGGCCTCTCTTGACCACCCTAAGTTGCAGCTCTCCCACCCTGACTCTCCCTAGTCTTCTTATGCTATTTTCCTTATAGCACTTATGACAATAATTAACAACCCATGTTATTGTTAGACCAAGTCCAACAATAGTTAGCCAACTACAGTTGACCCTGAACAATGAAGGTTTGAACTGCCCAGGCCCACTTACATGCAGATATTTTTCAATAGTAAATGCTACAGGGAGGGCTACATAATCAGTGGCTGGTTCAATTCATAGATAAGAGGAACCAAGGATACAGAGGGCTGACAATAAATATGCACAGATTGACCCCCACATTGTTTAAGGGTCATCTGTATATCAAGAGTTGGCCAACTATACAAACCAACAATAACAATAAATGTTATAGCACTTTATTTTTAATTTGATACACATGGAAAGTTTCATGATGGGAGAAATTTTTTGTCTGCTTTTTGTTTGTTCCTTAATGCACTCAGGTGCCTAGAGCAGTGCCTGGGACATAGTCACTGTGCCATGAATGCTGATGGAAAGAGAAAAGGAAACTGGAATGGAGGGAGGTAAGGAGAGGAAAGTGAAAGTGAAATCGCTCACTCATGTCTGAAGTTGGCCTCAATCTTTCACTGTGCAACCTGGATTGGGACATGCTGACCACCACTGTTGGTCACTAGAGCAGTGTCTATACTCCTAAAATGTGGAGACAAATGACCTCAGCTCAGATATGCATAGAGAGTTTCCCAAGTACAGAACCAGCAAGAATAGCCATTTAAAGGTTTAAGAGCTGTGTTAACCTTAAAACACCAAAATCAATAGAAAGCAGTAGGAAGGAACGTACTACTGATATGCACAGTGACATGATGGAATCTGAGAATCCCTGTGCTTAATGAAAAAAGCCAGGCACACAAATGAAGTGGGCATTGTATGACCCCATTTGTGTAAGATGCGAACTAATCTACAATGATAAAAAGCAGAGTAGTGCTGGCCTGGGGCCATAGGCGGAGGGAGGAATGGACGGCACAGAGGCACAAGACACCTTTGGCAGAGGGGATAGAAATGTTCTGCATCTTGGAAGTGGTTTTATAGGAGCTTATGACTGTCAAACCCCACTGAACTGTGTACTTGAAATAAATGTGGTTTATTAGAAAATATTTTCCAATAAAGTTGATAAGGAAAATAATACCATAACTAGCACAGGAAGAGGCAGATGGCTCTTTAGCTTGGTTTTCTATCCAAAGAGCAACAGCAACCAGACCTCTGTATAATCATCAGTCCAGATATCTATGCAATCTTAATTATTTCTCTCATTTGCCCTGCCCCCCCTTCTAGCCATCACTCCTCCTCCTGATATGAAGAAATCCTGAAAAAGTATATCAGCATACACAGTTCTGCTCCATCCATCTCAGTACCTGTGTGGCCACCCTAGATGTTGTTTGTACTGCTTGTCACCATACAAGGTTTAGCAACACTCCATTTGAACCAAGGCAGCCATAATCCCCAGCATCTCCCTAGAGATTCACCCTGACCCTAACCTCCCCTTACTGTCCTCTTAAAAGTGTTTAAAGATCAGGAAGTACCACAGAAAGAAAGAAAGAAAAAAAAAAAAAAACAGAAAGTGTACTTCCAATAGAAGGATTTTTCATTTAAATGCACCTTATTGTGTGATGTATTCCTTTAATTAAAGTGTGTGTCTGGGTGCATTGGTTGCTATTACAGTGCAATTCCTCATGTTTATTGAATGCAAGAGTAGCCAGGGCAATGCAGTGGAAACTCACACATTAGCTAGAGTGCAACTTAAAGCTATAGTTCCCTGATCTTTTGAGCTTTTAAGAGGCAGATAATCTTCAGGGTTTGTGGCTCATTGCAATGAGATGCTCTCTATCAATTTGCATAGGTCTCTTCTGAAAAAAACAATGTTTATTTCCAAAAACGTTATGTGGTTCACTTTGTTGTCTCACCGAGATTGCATCTTTCACCCCTAGAAGAAACACAGAACCAGGCAGAGAAAGGGCAGATGCTAGACAGTTTCTACAATCTTCAAAAGATGAGATAGGGATATTGCTAACACTCCCATCATCCAAGTTACTTTATGGTTTATAGAGAACTCCTCCTAAAGGGTTTGTGAAGTGTTACTACCTTCCATTCTGACTGTGAAACTAAAAGCAGAGGGTGAATGAGGTACCCAGGTGGTACAGAAAACAGCACAGATGCGCCAGACCCATGCCTCTGGCTCCAAGGCCGGTGCTCTTTCCACCGCCACAGAGCTGGCACTAAGGCGGCTGCTCTGATTCTGCCTTGAGTCATGACCAGCTTTAGAACAAACCCTGGAAACTCTCTGGGTTTTAGTCTCTTTATCTGTGATCAGAGGGGATATTTCAACATCCATTTAATTCTTAAATTCTAATAGTCTCTTAAATATTCTTTCATAAACTGAGAAATGGGAAACCAGAGAAAAGGGTGTTTTATTTCATGCTTATAGGAGAATGGTTAGTTTTCTTCCTTGTGAGGGCTCTGCAGCAACAGAGCATGAAAAAAGGTAGCATTTATTTCACTGTTGCTCCTGCCTTTTTCTCAAACATACTGAGAAAAATGCCATCATAAGATATCAGACCTTTAAAAATCAGTTATTAGTCAATTAACCCCAATAGACCAACTGTTTTTATTCCCTCATAATCTCTGACAGGTCTCCTCAACATACATCTATACATTTCCATGCTGATAGATTATCTCAATGCGATTTTTTACAAAGAAGAAGGTTTATCCTCTTGTTCTTCTTTAGGGCAAATATTGCACCTCTTGAATATTTTTTCTCTCCACCTGGATTGTAAGCTTCTTGAGGGCAGAGATCCTAAGTAAAACGTCTTCACATGTGCCTCAGTATTTATTATTTATTATTAGTAACACTAAAAGCATTAATAGACATTTTAGTATGTTCTTCTGCTTCTTGAATTTGTCTTTCCACAATTAAAGCTCCTCTTTCTTTTTCAGATTTCCCTAATAAAGTCAATTTGTCATTTTGGCTCTGGCATTCACTAGCTTTCAGTATAGAGGCAAATCACATACTTCTCTATGACTTATTCTTAATTCTTCAATTTCAAAATTTAAAAAATTACAATTTCAAAATTTAAAAAATTACCAATTCACCAGGCAAATGTGGTATAAAAAGTACATGGAAGCACTTAGCACAATACCTAGTATATAACAAGAACTCAATAAACATGTGTTAGACACAAGAATACAAAACAACATGTTTCTGTGTTTATAGTTCCCCTTAGAGTTAAAGGGAAAAGAGAAGGAGAAAAAGAAAAAAAAAGAAAAACTATGCAGTCACAACTTGATCCAATCCTAACTTCTCAAAACTACTCACCATTACTCTGTTAGTAACATTCAACAAGATGGACATCCTCTAAAAACACACTGGCTATAAAGTACTCACCACAAGCCTCTGCTGATAACTCAAATGCAACAAAAACCATGTTTCAGGTACCAAAGGATAGTTCAAAAATACATCAGAAGCATAAATGCACCCATAACACCATTACAGCCTTCAAGTTCATCCAGACTGGAATAAATTCAGGACTGCTGATGTGGGAAAAAAAAAAAAGTCTCCATGGGGAATTTCTACTGGATATCAGGAAAATACAGACCTTCATCCAAGAACTGATTATTGGGTATTTAGTATATGCTGGGCACTAGTGATTGTGGAGAAGGCAATGGCACCCCACTCCAGTCCTCTTGCCTGGAAAATCCCATGGACAGAGGAGCCTGGTGGGCTGCAGTCCATGGGGTCGCGAAGAGTTGAACATGACTGAGTGACGTCACTTTCACTTTTCACTTTCATGCACGGGAGAATGAAATGGCAACCCACTCCAGTGTTCTTGCCTGGAGAATCCCAGGGACGGGGGAGCCTGGTGGACTGCCGTCTATGGGGTCACACAGAGTCGGACATGACTGAAGCGACTTAGCACCAGCAGTGATTCACAAAGGGACAAGGATCTTCTCCACTGTACACACAGTCTATGAAATGAATAAATAAATAAATAAAAGGATGTTTATAAGACGAAGCTGTACCTGTGCAAAACCAAAAAGGAACCTGAATTTTACATAAGGCAGTTGGGGAAGGCATTTTTGAAAAGATAGGATTTGAGCAGAGACTTGAAGGCAATGAGAACCTAAGTCAAGTGAATACCCTACATCTCAAACAGAGTGACAGGAAAGAGGGTTGAGCTAGGACTGTACTTGGCAATGGAAGCCTGGGTCATGGGGGCTCTGAGAGATGGAGATGGGCCCAGGGAAGGGGATGAGCAGGCACACAGGGAAGACTACATGTGGTACCTAGGCCATGAAAGACTTTCAGGGTTTTACTGAGTGAGGTGGAATCTACTGGAGTTTGTGTTTGTTTGTTTTTTAATTGAAGTAACATTGGTTTATCACATTATATGTTTCATGCATCCAGTTCAGGTTCAGTTCAGTTGCTCAGTCGTGTCCAACTCTTTGCGACCCCATGAATCACAGCACGCCAGGCCTCCCTGTCCATCACCAACTCCCAGAGTTCACTCAAACTCACGTGCCTCATGTCGGTGATGCCACCCAGCCATCTCATCCTCTGTCGTCCCCTTCTCCTCCTGCCCCCAGTCCCTCCCAGCATCAGGGTCTTTTCCAATGAGTCAACTCTTCACATGAGGTGGCCAAAGTACTGGAGTTTCAGCCTCAGCATCAGTCCTTCCAATGAACACCTAGGACTGATCTCCTTTAGGATGGACTGGTTGGATCTCCTTGCAGTCCATGGGACTCTCAATAGTCTTCTCCAACACCACAGTTCAAAAGCATCAATTCTTCGGCACTCAGCTTTCTTCACAGTCCAACTCTCACATTCATACATGACCGCTGGAAAAACCATAGCCTTGACTAGATGGACCTTTGTTGGCAAAGTAATGTCTCTGTTTTTCAATATGCTATCTAGGTTGGTCATAACTTTCCTTCCAAGGAGTAAGCGTCTTTTAATTTCATGGCTGCAGTCACCATCTGCAGTGATTTTGGAGCCCCCCAAAATAAAGTCTGCCACTGTTTCCACTGTTTCCCCATCTATTTCCCATGAAGTGATAGGACTGGATGCCATGATCTTCGTTTTCTGAATGTTGAGCTTTAAGCCAACTTTTTCACTCTCCTCTTTCACTTTCATCAAGAGGCTTTTTAGTTCCTCTTCACTTTCTGCATACAATACTATATTTCTACTTTTGTATACTGTATAGCATGCTCAGCACTAAACATTTAATTTCCATCTATCGCCATCACATATAGTCGATTCCCTTTACCCATTTCACCCTTCCCTCCACTGGCCCCTTCAACTCTGGTAACTACTACTCTCTTATCTATACCTTAATGTTTGTTTTTCTTTGGTTTAGTGTATTCATGACTTTTTCCTGTTTGTTCATTTGCTTTTTTATATTCCATATATGAATGAAATCGCAAGATGTTTGTCTTTCTCCATCTGACTTATTTCCCTTAGCGTAATACCCTCAAGATGCACCATGCTGTCATCATGGATAAGTAGCTTTCCATTCTGTATAAACATCACATCTTTTTCCATTCATCTACTGAGGGGCACTTAGGTCATTTCTATAACTCAGCTATTGTAAATAATGCATGTATCTTTTTTGAATCAGTATTTTTGTATTCTTTGGAGATTTTTAATCAGGGATGACATAATACTTACATTTAGAAGATCATTTGGCTGCTTTATGAAGCCAAAATTGATGGTAGGTGGACAATGAAGGAAGAGAATGTGAGGGCAGGGTGACGGTGCCACAGAGCAGACTGAAGCAGTGGAGGAGGGCCTGGGCAGCACTGGGACTCTAGACATGTTTCAGACATAGAGCCAAGAGGACTTGCTTAGGGATGGATGGTAGAATATGAAATGGAGAGAAGCTCCAAGACTCTATTTTCCCTGAAAATCTGAAAGAATGAAATGGTGAGAGGGGCAAATTTGTGAAGGGGAATGAATAGAAACAATATGTTTATTTTAGGGTGGAATATGTGGCCCATTTATGAGATACCTATATTGAGAAGTTAAGTAGGCAGTTGGCGATGAACAAATCTGGGGTACAGAGGAGAGACCTGGGCTAATAATTAGGATAAACAAATGATATTTTAAATCATAAGCCTGGATGAGATCATAATGGGAACGAATGAGGACAGAGATGGGAAGAGGTCCAAGAATTGTGCCCAAGGGCTCTTACGTATCTTGAGAGGTCAGAAAGATGAGGTAGCGTCAATAAAGGCTTCTGATAAGGAGAAGCCAGGGAAGGAGAAGATACAGCGTTCCTTCTTCCATAGAATTCCCCGCCACCCCTCACTCCTCCTCCTACTGAACACTTTTCCCTGGCATTGCTGTATAACTTCAATCCATCTTCCAAGTCTCAGCTTTCATACTAATTTCTCAGAAAGGACTTCTCTAATCCCCAATATAAAGTTTTCTCCAGTAATCACATCACATTGGTCTTTGCCCTCTTAACACTTTGGGTATGAGTCTGTGCATATATTTCTTTATTCATAGAATTAGATATGACAATTTGTATCATTCCATGTTTGTTTACCACATGGTAAACATGTATACCACATGTATACCACAATGAATATCCTCCTTCTATTGGACTATTGGTTATCTGTATGCAAGTGAAAAGTGAAGTCACTCAGACTTGTCCGACTCTTTGCAAGCCCATGGGCTGTAGCCTACCAGGCTCCTCTGTTCCTGGAATTGTCCAGGCAAGAGTACTGGAGTACTCTTGCCATTTCCTTGTCCAGGGGATCTTCCCAACCCAGAAATTGAACCTGATCTACCGCATTGCAGGCAGATGCTTTACCATCTGAGAAACCAGGGAAACCCTCTGCATGCAAGCGCACAGTCTAATCCCATTCACCCCAGGGTGCAATTGTTGAATTAACGCAAGAACAAACATCAGACTCCTTGCCAGGGGTCCTATGTTCATTATCTAATAATAGCAATACTGTGATGTTTACAAAATTACTCCCACTTTGCAGGCATGAAAACTGAGGATGACAAAGTTGAGTAACTGGTTGAAAGCCACCTTGCTAAGAAGCAACTAGACCAGGATTTAAAAGAAAACACAAGTCTACCTAACTCCAAGCAGATGGCCTTTCCATTTTGCCCTACATCACAGCAGTTCAGTTAGTAGTATATGACGCTGGTCCATTTAGAAAGTAGTCAGTTACAAATGGTAGAAGAAGTGAGGAGACTTGTTACGCTCAAGCCGCATCTCCCCAGGTCATTACCCCATACCTCTCCTCAAGTTCTCCACCTTTACTTACTCACTACCTCACACACTGCACACTACATGTCTGGCTATGCTGCACGGTCACCATTTGGCCTTCCTCTGGAGCCACTTTCTGCCATCCTCTGGCCTGTTTTATGATCTCACAGGGCCCACCCACGTGGACTGCATCAGCCCGCCTGGCTCCCTCACCTTCTAGGATTCAGCCAAAGGAAAGCACCTGCAGGAGTTTGGCAGGTAGGAAGACGAAGATGGCAGGATTTGTCTTTCCCACTTCCTGCCTGCCTGCCTGGCCCCACATTTTCAGCAGGTGCTCCCTCTCCTGTGACTTCAGCTGTTGGATGCTGCCCCAGACCACCTCAGCTCGGTCCAGGAATTCAAGTGTGCTTGCTGCTCCAGGCCCTGTGGTCTGGCAGCTCCCCACTGCTGCTTCCCACTTCTGGCTCTGAGGGCCTTGTGCTGCACTGTTCCCTTCATGCTGCACACGCCTCTGAAGAGTCCCTTCACTCCGTTCCCACTGGAATTCTAGCTAGGGCCAACCTCCTCCTCTGGGCCTGAACCTTGGCTGATACAAGGTCAAAGCACACCCCTTCTCGGTGCCATCTTGCTCTGGCCCAGCCCCTCCCATCTTCCTGCACAGCCCAGGCTGTCAGGCAGCCACTGTACCATGCCCACTCTGATTTTACAGCCATCCACAGGCCCATAAAAATCAATGGAACAAAAACCCAGGGAATCTTTATCACACCTGAGAAATTTCCCATAACTGCCCTGAAATTGTCCTGGATCTCCTGTGGTAAAACTTAAAGAGATGAATAAAAGAAAAAGAAGGAAGAAGTTTTGACATCCAGGTGTAAACAAGCAGTAATTCCCATCTTTTCCATGACTGGATGAGAAATGAAGTGCCCTAGAGGTGCTTGGCTGTCTGAAGATAGAGATAATGACTCATGGGCCTCCAGTTCTGAGGGCCACACTGTTTGCATAAACATTTTCCAAACCCCAGCTCGCAATTCCTCGGGAGGGAGCCCACGGCATCAAACAGAGCCTGGGCAGTCGGAACAGTGTGGGGGACAGGTGCCCAGCCTGAGTTCCGGCCTCTGCCTGCTCATGCTAGGACGCTGGGTAAGCACAATTAATGACAAAGCGATTTGTACAGTTTATGTAAACATATTAAGACCTTGCTCTGCACGTTTATCTGACATTAAGTGATTAACCAGCTGCATAAGCTAATATTTATACATGACTTGTAATTGTGCAATGCAAATTAGGCCCCATTTATCAAGGAATCGGAGAATTTAGAAAAGGAAACAAGAGTAGAGACATTCTAGTAAACCCTACATGTTCTAGGTGAGGAAACTAAAGCAGAGAAGGGGAATGATATGTCCATAGTGGGGAAGAGCAAGGGGTAAAGATCCAAGTCTCCACTAGGTCTATTTCCTGCTTTATTTTTTTCTATTTTCCACTCACAAGGAGAACACAGTACGAAATTCTTAAAGAGAATACAAATTCGAGTTTTTCTAACTTCTTTGAAGGCCAGAATAATAATAACTAACATTCTGTCAGCTCTCCCTCTATGCCAGTCAGATGCTAAGATCTCCATGGAGTAAAATGATTGAATCTCTCAACATCACTATGAGATTGATGCACTTGTTAGGAATTTAAAAGATTGAGAGCACAGATTCTAGATCTTAGGTTCACATCCAGCTCTATTAAAGAGCTGCTTCTGTCCCTGCTTTTACATCTATGAAATGGCAATGATGGCATTTATATCCTAGGGTGGTTGCATGATTAAGTAATAATCAAATAAAGCAGTTACCATGGTGCCTAAAACATAGCAAGCACTCTTAAGATGTTCCCTATTTTGTTGTTAATTATATTCTATATTTTGTAGATAAAGGAAGACATGCAGAGAGATATTTTTTAAATGTGCTCAAGGACACACACAGATTCCCAGCTGCTAAAGGACAAGGCCAGGTTCCAACCCAGGCCTTCTGTTTCCAGAGCCAACATTCCTTCTCACTGATGCTGTCCAATAGCACATTCTGTGGAAATGGCCTACAGTTGTGCTAACACATACACTGGGTACCAGCTGCATGTGGCTACTGAGAACTATGAAATGTGGCAAGGGCAGCTGGGGAGTGGATTTTTTAATCTTATTTATTTGTAAGTAATTTATAGCCTTGTGTGAGTAATGACTGCTGTATGGAACAGCTGACCTCTTCACTACCTTACTCATTTTGGAGTCTTTACACCTAGCTTAGTACCTGACCTATGGGAGGCACTCCATTCAGTCTCTTAGAAATAAACCCTTATCCCCGCCTTCCTGACATTAGGGTCTTCACAAGGCTGTCCTCTATAAAGGGTTATATAACTAAAATGATCCAACAAATGTCTGTAAAATGGATGAATAAATAAATGAACTGCCACCTCAATGAGGTCGAAAACAGCTCCATGTGAAGCAAGGAGGGTCTCCTGGTCTCCCCTCCTCTGTCATGATGAAGACCCCTTACTCAGCCTGCAGCCTGTCAGGTTTTGTCTGCTCTTAAGGAAAAACAAGTGGCCAGATTCAGAGGCCATAACGATCCTGAATTATTGGTCACTTGGTTTCTACCTGGGCATACAGTTGAGTGGCTGGAGGAGAATTTGGAATGCACTGATCTCTCATTTTGATTCTGGTGGACATATCTCTCCATGTGCCCAGAGAACTTTCAAAATGCACTTATATCCTATTTGGGACCTGAAAAATTAAGACATCTCAGCCTGCAGTCTGACCAGCCTCTGTCTGAATCCCAGTTCTGTTGTTTCTAGCTTGGGTGTGTTGAGTCTATTGATGCTGTAAAACCTTAGTCATCTTATCTTTAAAATGGGAACAACAGGGCCCTTCCCCAAAGGGTGGAAAGAGAGGCTGAGTATGAAGAGCTTAGTGCAATGCCCAATGTGTAGTACTTGTTCAAGAAACAATGTCCTACATCTCCCTGCAAGGTTGGAGTTATGGCAAACGCCTCCTCTAATTGGCCTGTCACTAGCCCATCCTTCCTTTCAATGTTTTTCCCTTGAGGGGATTCTACAGGCAACATTTCAAAGAAAAAGAATATACAAAGAGTGAGCATAATGCTGGACCCGATCCATATTTTTGCATAAATTTTCAAATGGCAAATGCAATTTCAGGGAAAATTTGGGATAATCACCATCGCCATCAAAAAGCACTTAACTGCCTCTTCATAAGTAGTACTGAAGGAAGAGGACAAGACCACAGAGTCCTGCCCTCCAGGCACATTTCAAAAAATCACTTAGACACAATCTGTTCTGTTCAGAAAATCTCCAAACCCAATGGTTTTCTCAGCTCTTATCCCTCTAACAGCATTTGATTCTCATTGAAACCTTGAACCTCTCTCCTTCCTTATGGCATCGTGCATTTCTGGTCTTCTTCCTGCCTCAGGAACATCCAACATTATTCTTTTGTCTCCTTGGCTGGCTGTTGTTATCTCTGTTCTGCTACTTACTGCCCATGTGACCTCTGAAAACTAACCTAACCATCCTGAACCTTGTCACCACTATCCACAAAATCAATGTAATGATACCTACCTCAGAAGGTTAGTTTGAAGATTATATAGGAGAAACAGTCCATAACTAAACCAGATGGTATTTCATCTCTTAACAAGACCTTTGACATAACAAATAAAATAAAACTCAGAATCTTAAATAGCTTCCCAGCTTGGAAGGAAATTCCAAGGTGTCAAAATCAAACTGAAAACTCAGAATCAAAGTTATAATCAGGAGCTGTCTCAGTCATGGTCTACGGTAAATACAGGCTCTTGGAACTGAGGGGTGGGTTCTAAGATCTATCCGAGGAAAAGAGAAATCTTTGTATCCTACAAGGTAAATAGTTGGGAACAGCCCATTTAAAAAGTTTGCAGTGTTGTCAGACATGAGACAGAGCCTTAAAATATGTTAGTCAGTGTGTGGACAAGCAACAACAAATTGCCTACTGATCAAAGTCTTGGATTAGGGTGTGTGAGAATAGCCACCAAAAGATAACAAAATCCCAGGCCAATTACTCCTATGGATCTGGAGTTTGAATTCATATGACCTGCATGAGGGATACACAGATAGACATACAGATAGATAGATACAGCATATCCATTCATATGCTAAGGGATCAAACAGAGGCAAATGCAAAACCACCTATGGGGGCTATTTTACAAGCCAAGGAACCTCCTAAGAATTCAGAATAGAAAACTCCATGTGAAGATGAACTAATTACTTAAAACACATACATAATTCCCACCCCCAAAACACATACACACACACAAATAAAATTCCATGATATCTGAAATTAATGGAATGAATGAATGAGTCAGAAAGAGGCTAGAATATTAAAATTAGTATAAGTAAAACAGCACAATGCTTAGTATATATCAGGTATTCAACAGGTTCAATTTCCCCACCCTCTTCTCTTCTGTATCCTAAATATTGCTTCCAAAAGTCTGCCTTTGTCTTCTTGTGTGGGACATTTATTTTTGCATTTGTTATAGTTTATTCATTCATTCATTCAGCAAAGGAGCCCATGAACAGACCTGAGCTTTAGAAAGACTGTCCTTTGTGCTACCACCAAATTGACTCATACACCAATGCAAAAAAAAAAAAAAAAAGGAATAAAATAATTCAAGTCAATAATGGAGAACCAGGGACCAAGACAGAAGCAGGCAGTTCAAGGGAAAGGCAATCTATCTGCCTACAACAAGAGTAGCCATGTGGTTAAAAAATATATATGAGAGAAGGAGCTAGTAGGATATAGCAGGGAGCCACTTGAGGCATCTTCAGTGCCACTGGTGGATTCTAATGCGTTGGGTCCCCAAGCTTAGGAGCATAAAGCATCCTTCCAAACTTTGTGTATGTGTTTTAAAGGCCAAGAGTTGGACCATGGAAGAATGAATCCTCCTGATCCCCGATTATATAACAGGGCTACAGTTCAGGGTTTTCAGAAGTTACTCATGGAGCAAGAGACGTTCACCCTGGAGGGGACAACAGTAACTGGAACCAAGTACTAAGCTGTGCCACCTATTTGAATGGTTTTCACAAGGAGAGAAAGAGGACTTCTGAGCTTTGGAAAACAGTGTTTGAATGAGGTGGTACCAAAAGAGAAATTATTGCCAGTAGATAGAAGAGTAAAGGAGGTAGATTTTTATTTTAATGTGATAAGGCCCTAGCTAATAATTAGAATTCTCCAAAACCAGAATTGGCTGCTTTGAGAAAATGAGCTCCCTGAAACTGGAAATGTGTAAACAGAAGCTCTGTGGTTGCTGTCAGAGCTAATATACAAAGGATTTGCAAGCTGGACTAAAGACCTGTCCAGCTCACAGATTCTATGAGAAGAGCCTAAGAAGATAAAAGGAAAAAAAAAAAAAAGGTTAAAAGCAGCAGCAAACACCCTGCAAAAATATTTACCAATGAGAATATATAAAAGAAATTCCATATCTAGAAGTACTAATGAAAACAAAAAGAATTTAATTAAATAAATGATGATAAGAGTGTTTCTCCTCTCTCCCCTTTTCCTGTTTCAGAACAGGGGGTGAGTACTCATTCACATACGCGATCCAAAGGAACAGCTCGCGGTGATACTGGTACAACTGCAATGCGAAACATGTCATCGTTCCCACGCTGTCCTCACCTCCCTCCTCTGCGTATGTCTCCCTGAGAAAGAGCTGGATCAAGCTCTGCTGCCTTCAACCCTGTAATTAGGGAACATGGGCCCTGATGCATAGAGTCAGAATCCCAGCTGGTGACTTAAGGAGCAAAAGATAGCCCAGTCATGGCCATCCACACTCCATACTAATCAAGGGCTGGTGCTTTCTCCTGGGAAATTGTCCTTACTGATATATGGTCCTATTATCCAACTATTGCCCAAGTGGCCCCCTTGGCCTAAGTCCTCTGGCCTTTCTACTTTTGAGTCTGGAGAAGCAGGCATTAAGGAGACTGAAGGATCAAAGAACCTTGGGAGGTAACTTCACTCAAGAGAAAATATCCTCTGAAGTCCTAGAAAAGTTAAAACTCAAGGTAGTAAAAAAAAAAAACCACCTGCCAAGAAGGATAAGGACAAACAGAGGCCAAATCACATGGAGATCAGTATCATCTGGTTGACTGCAGGCCCAAGCAGAGAGCTCACACTGGAAAAGGACTTAGCACAACTAAGGATCCTTTACCTACAGGAATCTCATGGTATACCCACGAGCTTTATATCAGGATTCTCACCTACACAGAATGAAGTTAAGTGCAGAGATGTAAAGTCACATACTCTAGGTCACACCACTAGGAAGAAAAGAGAAGCATGGAGTTATAAACCTGGGTCTTTTGAGTCCAAGTCCAATTCCCTCCAGAGCCTAAGTCTATGTCCCTCAAGAGGGTCAACTTTCAGCTATTAACTATGAATTGTCCTCTGAACTGTTTCCTTAACTGAGCCTTTTTCCATAATATCTGTCACCAAGCACGTGTCAAGTACCTAGTAAGTACCCCAGTGGGTTTCCCTCCTTGGTGAAATCTCCCTCATCCTTCAAAGTCCAGCTAACTCCTTCCCTCAATATTCTGTAGTCTCCGCAGTCCCTTCCCTGCTGGTGGTCTCAGAAAGTCATTAGTTTCTTAGATTCCTATGTCAACATCTGTGACTAACAGTTCATTACTTTTTCTCTCTCATTAGACTGAGCTACTTCAGGGAAGGTCTGAGTCTGATTCATCATTATATCCACATAAGCACTGTACACAATTATTTAAACCTTTGAAGTTCTCAGTGAACTTTTGTAGAATGGAAAAGCAACCTCCAGCATAAGAAAATGAGGGTCTTGTTACAGAGCCAAGCTGTACACATGAAACAGACACTGAAGAAAAGATCATTACATACTACACTGTGTATCCCAGATTTTAATTACTGCAGAGATAATCCCTAAGGGACAGTCCCCTGAAAACAAAAAGCATGCATATACCTCTCTCCCCTCCAACTCCAGATGTGCTTTCTCCTCCCAGAGATTGGAAGCATCCACAAAGGGTTGTTCCCTATGACTATAAAAACAGGTCACTGTCTGTCTGATCAAGACTGGACTTCTTGATATGATTATGGAAAGTCCAAGTCTCACACCAAGAGAGACAGAGTTGGACAGAAAAGTACACATACTAAATTCTAAACGAAATTGAAAGTCTACATGAAGCCGATGAAAGGCAAAACTAAAGATTATCTCTAAGTTTTGAATAGTTTATGGTAAAGAAATGATGCACTCAAATAGCCTTTGCTATTTTAATATAGACAGTTCCCAACCTCCAGGTGAACTATGGCAAGAAGAAATCACCTTCACAAGATTACTTAGGTTTTTTGCATTAGCTGTAATATCTTCTCTGTGCAGTAATCTGAGTTTCCAGGAACCACCTCTAGAAAAAAGCCACTTTTTTCATTTTCTATACACCTTGGCTGCATCTTCCTTCACTGAAATACTGAAGTATTTACTTTCATCTCTTCACTGGGATGTGAGGGCAGAAATTTGTACTTATCTGACATTTCAAAGTTATGTTTTAGTAGTAAGGATTTTTTTTCTCTATTACTAATTCTTGTCTCTCAAAGTTCCTTTAATGGCTTCAAAGTATCTTCTCTTACACTAGGTAATTTTCATACTTTTCTGAAACCAGTTAAAATAGCTCTATTATACAAGTGAAGAGGTACAATAAGTATGCTCAGTCACAGAGGAACACAGTATGGCCAATCTTGGTTAAGTATTCTATGTGTACTTGGGAAGAATGTAGTCTGCTTTGTTGGATGAAGTATTCAATCAATATCAGTTAGACTAAGTTGCTGTGTTGTTTAATTCTACATCCTTACTGATTTTTCTTTCTACTTGTGCTATAAACTAACAAAGAATCAAAAATTAAATTTTATTTTATTATTATTCTTATTTTTTTACTTTACAATATTGTATTGGTTTTGCCATACATCAACATGAATCTGCCATGGGTGTACACGTGTTCCCAATCCTGAACCCCCCTCCCTCCTCCCTCCCCATACCATCCCTCTGGGTCATCCTAGTGCACCAGCCCCAAGCATCCTGTATCCTGCATCAAACCTAGACTGGCGATTCGTTTCCTATATGATATTATACGTTTCAATGCCATTCTCCCAAATCATCCCACCTTCTCCCTCTCCCAGAGTCCAAAAGACTGTTCTATACATCTGTAATGCTTAGGGATAAATCTGGCAAAACAGATGCAAGACCTATAAAATATTTATATAAAATATTGCTGAGTTAGATTAAAGAAAACCCAAAGTCATGAATCAGAAGACTTAATATATGTAAAATGCCAATTATACTCAAATTGACCTATAGACTTTCTGTAATCTTAATAAAAAATTCCAGAATCTTTTTCTGGAGAGGCAAAATCAACAAGTTGCTTTTCAAATTCATATGGAAATTCAAAGTACCTAGAATGACAACTTTTTGACAGATAAGAACTTTAACAGACTTACTCCCTGACTTCAAGACATTATGAAGTTACAATAATCAAGATATTGTAGCATTGGTGTCAAACAGACAAATAAATGGTTGAAATGGAATAGAGTCTAGAAATATAACTGTATGTATATGGACAACTGATTCTTGACAAAAGTTCAAAGGCAATTCAATGGAGATGTTATGATCTTTTCAATAAGTGGCATTGGAATAATCTGGCATCCACATGCAATAATAATAAACTTTTACTTATACCTCACAACTTCTGCAAATTTAACTCAAAACAGATCATAAGGCTTAAATACAAAAGTTAAAACTATAAAACATGTACAAAAAGGCAGAGGAGAAAATCTTTGTAAACTTGACTTTGGCAAAGATTTCCTAGATATTATACCAAAAATATGATCTAAAAACAAATAACTGAAAAATTACACTTTATTAAAGTGACAAGAGTTTCTTCATTGAAAGACACTGTTAAGAGAATTAAAAGACAAGCTATGGTATGGGAGAAAAATATCTGGAAATCCTATATCTGATAAGGGACTTTCATTCAGAATATAGGACTCTCAATACTCAATAATAAGACAAAAACAACCAAATTTTTAAATAGGCAAAATATTTTCTCAGTGATATCATCAAGTAAATAATATAGAAAGCAAAAAAGTACATGAAAAGATGATCAAAATATCCTTAGTCACGAAGAGAATGAAAACTAAAATCACTACATCACTACACATCTATTAGAATGATCAAAATTTTTTAAAAATAATTATAACAGATGGGAGTATATCAAACTAAAAAGTCTTTGCAAAGCAAAGAAACTATCAACAAATGAAAAGGCAGCCTACACAGTGGGAGAAGATATTTGCAAATGATATATCCAACAAGGGGTTAATATCCAAAGTGTACAAAGATCTAGAGATCTCTTCAATAAAATTTGAGATACCAAGGGAATATTTCATGCAAAGATGGGCTCAATAAAGGACACAAATGGTATGGACCTAACAGAAGCAGAAGATATTAAGAAGAGGTGGCAAGAATACACAGAAGAACTATACAAAAAAGATCTTCATGACCCAGATAACCATGATGGTGTGGATCACTCACCTAGAGCCAGACATCCTGGAATGTGAAGTCAAGTGGGCCTTACGAAGCATCACTACCAACAAACTAGTGGAGGTGATGGAATTCCGTTGAGCTATTTCAAATCCAAAAAGATGATGCTGTGCAAATGCTGAGCTCAATATGCCAGCAAATTTGGAAAACTCAGCAGTGGCCACAGGAGTAGAAAAGGTCAGTTTTCATTCCAATCCCAAAGAAAGGCAATGTCAAAGAATGTTCAAACTACCGTACAATTACACTCATCTCACACACTAGCAAAGTAATGTTCAAAATTCTCCAAGCCAGGCTTCAACAGTACATGACCCGTGAATTTCCAAATGTTTAAACTGGACTTAGAAAAGGCAGAGGAACCAGAGATCAAATTGCCAACAACCTTTGGATCATTGAAAAAGCAAGAGAGTTCCAAAAAGCCTTTGACTGTGTGGATTACAACAAACTGTGGAAAATTCTTGAGAGATGGGAATAGCAGACCACCTGACCTGCCTCTTGAGAAATCTGTATTCAAGTCAAGAAGCAGCAGTTAGAACCAGACATGGAACAACAGACTGGTTCAAAATTGGGAAAAGAATATGTCAAGTCTGTATATTGTCATCCTGCTTATTTAACTTATATGCAGAGTACATCATGAGAAAATGCTGAGCTGGATGAAGCACAAGCTGGCATCAAGATTGCCAGGAGAAAAATCAATAACCCCAGATATGCAGATGACACCATCCTTATGGCAGAAAGTGAAGAAGAACTAAAGAGCCTCTTGATAAAGGTGAAAGAGGTGAGTGAAAAAGTTGGCTTAAAGCTCAACATTCAGAAAACGAAGATCATGGCATCTGATCCCATCACTTCATGGCAAATAGATGGGGAAACAATGGAAACAGTGGCAGACTTTATTTTGGGGGGCTCAAAAATCACTGCAGATGGTGACTGTAGCCATGAAATTAAAAGACACTTGCTCCTTGGAAGAAAAGTTATGACCAACCTAGACAGCATATTAAAAAGCAGAGACATTACTTTGCCAACAAAGGTCCATCTAGTCAAGGCTATGGTTTTTCCAGTAGTCATGTATGGATGTGAGAGTTGGACTATAAAGAAAGCTGAGCGCCGAAGAATTGATGCTTTTGAACTGTGGTGTTGGAGAAGACTCTTGAGAATCTCTTGGACTGCAAGGAGATCAAACAAATCAATCCTAAAGGAAATCAGTCCTGAATATTCATTGGAAGGACTGATGCTGAAGCTGAAACCCCAATACTTTGGCCACCTGATGTGAAAAGCTGACTCATTGGAAAAGACCCTGATGCTGGGAAAGATGAAGGCAGGAGAAGGGGACGACAGAGGATCAGATAGTTGGATGGCATCACCGACTCAATGGACATGAGTTTGAGTAAACTCCAAGAGTTGGTGATGGACAGGGAGGCCTGGTGTGCTGCAGTCCATGGGGTTGCAAAGAGTCGGACATGACTGAGCAATGGAACTGAACTGAACTGTAGCCTGACAGCCTCCTCTGTCCATAGGATTTTCCAGGAAAGACTATTGGAGCTTATTGCCATGCTCTCCTCCAGGGCAACTTCCCCACCCAAGGATTGAACCTGGGTCTTTTATGTCTCCTGCATTGGTAAGTGGGTTCTTAACCCCTAGTGCCACCTGAAAAGTCCATTCATAACATATGCAAATGTCAAATCATTAAATCATTACACAGTATACCTGAAACTAACATAATATTTCGTCGTTTTTCAATTTAATCCATTAATTAAAAATTAATTATAACAAGTGTTGAGGAGGAGGTGGCACAACTGTAACTCTCATGTTCTACTCTTGGGAATGTAACATGACATGACCACCTTGGAAAACAGTTTGGCATGTTCCCCAAAATTTGAACCTACATCTATTGTATGATCTAATCATCGCAGTATTAAGTAGCTGTCCAAGAGAAATAAAAGCATATATCTGTGCAAAAACTTGTGCAGGAGTGGTCATAGCAGCTTTATGCATAATAGCCAAAACCTAGATTAATCCAATAATAGGTGAATGGATAAACCGATTTTGGTATAGAATTGAATACTCCCCAGACAAAGTAATAATAAACTACTGATACATGCAACGTGGATGGATCTCAAAATACTATGAGAAGAGAAAAAAAGCCATACAAAAACAGAGTACATTCTGTTCCTTTTATACAAAATTCTAGAGAATGTATGCTAACTTATAGTTACTGTCAGCAAACTCCCAACTGTGAACACTCTGAGGGGTGGGAGGAAGGAATTATAAAGGAGCATAAGGGAGTGATAAATATGCTGATTCTCTTGACTCTAGTTATGAATACATGGGCACACTAGTGTCAAAACTTATCAAATTAGTACACTTTAAGTGTGCAGTTATTGCACATCAAATATGCCTCAATAAAGTTGTTTATACTCATCTGAAAGCAACTCATAGAGTGACCTTAGTTTTACTTTAAATAATGTTTATGAGCACTTAAAAATGTTTAACTCCAAAAGAATATCTTAACTCTTCAATACCTATATCTTCAAGATATCACTCTTCAAATGGCACATAAACCATTTTGAAGCTAGCTCAGACCTTTTCCCTAAATATGTTTTCATAATGATCTAGAGTTCTATTTTTGTCATGCCTAGTATTTTCACCATAAACACCTTTGGGACATGCAATTTCACAGTGCAACTATTCAATAATTAGTTGAAAAGCAATTTTTACATATAAGATAAAATAACAGATTGGCAATTTGGTTTCATTTCATCATTGACATGCTGCTCCTATTTTTATATTATTTAAATTTTAGGTCTCATATGGTCTATACTGTGATGAGTGGACACGATGGCCTTAAATTAGAGGATAACAACTCTGGTCTTAGGAAATATTGTGCTAAGAAAACTTACAGGAAGTATGAGGCAAGAGAGTATAAAGCCAGTCTGTACACTACTAGAAAATGATAACAAAACAGTCTGCAAATCTTTCAGGAAACCCAGCCACCTTCCCACTCGTCAAAACCAAGCTACGGCAAATGAAAAAGAGGTTGCTTATGATTCACAACAGGCTTTGGGAGCTTTAATTATGGAGTCTTTGGCTGATTTACATATAATAGCTTGTTCACTCATGTCATCTTTACCAAATTTATCACACAACACGAGAAACTGAAGGTAAGGAAGAAAAATCAAGCTTCCCCTATTCCCACCCCCGCCAAAAGACACATTACATGATTTCTGAGGAACTTAAGTTTTTGAAAATGATAAAAATTCTTTGCTATTTGATAGTGTATAACATGATGCCCACAGAATGCCAGCATTTGATATGGAAATTGGCTTTGATGATTTGGTGAAATATAAGGATTGGGTGTGTGATGGAACATTTAACTGAAATCCACATATGTTCTGCCAGTTATTTACATTACACATATTGATGGAAAATAACAGCATCCCTCCTCTGTTTTCCTTCCAGGGAAATCTGAAGAGATTTACAGCAGATTTTTCTGTATCATGAAGAATTTATGTCCAACATTAGATCCTGAAGCCTTAACAATCAACTATGAGAAACAAATTATCATAGTTTTCTCTAAGATACACCCAAATATGATGATAACCATCAGTGTACACATTTTAAATGTATTCAATATTTTTTATATTTTCATTTTTCACATTAAAATATTTTTCTTTTTTTTTTTTGGTTGTTAATATTTATTTATTTATTTATTTATTTATTTTTACTTTACAATTCTGTATTGGTTTTGGCGTAGATTGACATGAATCCACCACAGGTGTACATGCATTCCCAAACATGAGCCCCCCTCCCACCCCCCTCCCCACAACATCTCTCTGGGTCATCTCCGCGCGTCAGCCCCAAGCGTGTCATATCCTGCATCAGACATAGACTGGCATTTCGATTCTTACATGATATTATACATGTTACTATTTTTCCATGTTTCATTGTGTCCTTTTAATGCCCTTCTTTTCTTTTATTTTCATTATTTTATCTTTTATAGCAAATTATCTTCTGGTCAATTAGTTATGCAGTCAAACTGCCTGCAGTGAAGGTAGGGAAAAGATTCAATACCTTGAACTCTATTTTGTAGACTTATCATCATTGCCATCAATTACTCATTTCATCAATGCTTCTCTGTCCACGACAGGAGAGATAGTATCAGTATCCTTCATTATTGCATCCTTAGGTCATGGTACACAGTATGTGCTCAATAAGTACTTGTGGAATATAATATCTCTGACCTGTTATCTGGGTGATTAAGGAGGAAGTTGTTGATACTTTCAATATACTAAAAATTATGAGATAGTTTTTGCTCTCTAAGCTTTTCTTCATTTTCCCATTTATTCTGTCAATATTCATTTGAGAAAAAAAAATTATTTCAAGATTCTAAAACATGAATCTTTGTAAGAATTTGTTAGGCCCTGGTATCTGTTAATAAGTTACTTGGGAGAAAAAAAAAAAGACATACATCATGGCATACTTTTCAGTTATTTTTAATAATTAAGTTGTGATACCTGTAATGGTGATTAGATGAATAATATCAGTTGTTTACTTGATTTTTAAAGTGGTATTTCTCAGCCTCAAAAAAGGGAAAAGATTGTATAAACCTGAGGGTAAACAGATTATATCAAGGGTAATGATCTACTAGTGAAACTGGAAAGCTCCCTTCAAGGCCTGGAGCCTCTGGGCTAGAAGGTTCTAGAAACTATCCTTGCCTGAGATAAAAAGAGGAGAGAGTAGATACCTCAGCTACCTTCCAGCATCTCAATTATGAAAACACTCAAGTCCAATATTAGTACAACAACACTGGAAGAAAGAAAAGTTAATATATCTTTTCTCCTTCACTCATTCCCCAGCTGCTTCTTACGAAGCTCTGAATGATGACCCCTGCTATCTCTACCAAGCGCTTCAAATCAGAAAGTCTTCATTTAAAAAAAACTGTTTCAATAACTTTCTCAGACAGATTCTGCTGGATGCTGCCTTCAATGCTCAGTGCAGCCAAGGGAGGCAACGGGCAAAATGTCAGAAAAGCAGCTGAATGGAAAAGCAACCACTAAAGAAGGTCTTTGTCCCTTCCATGCTACACCTTGGTGGCAATGCCCACCAGGGCCTTCCCTCTCCACTCATTGTGTTTGAGAAACAAGTATCTCCTTGGTCAGGAAAGAAATGTGCTATGGGCACAGCCTATGGCCTTAGATATTTTTTAAGGCAATTAGACTACCAGATCAGTGATGTCCCTTTGATCTCTGTCACATCAGGGTTATCAGCCACCCCTCCTTCCTATAACTTCTACACAGTCATCAAGTTTGCTCCTATTTTCAAATCCCTCTATAATTTGTCTCCTTTATTTCAACTTCACAATTATTATCTTAACTCAGATCTTCTTTATCTCTTGTCCAGGGACTTAAAATTTAAGATCTTTGGATGTCCTAAATACTGAGAAACATTTTGGCCTCTCCACCCCTCATGTACTTAAAGTATGTAAAACCATAAAATCAAAACGTTTCGAGTAAGGTCCATCTAGTCAAGGCTATGGTTTTTCCTGTGGTCATGTATGGATGTGAGAGTTGGACTGTGAAGAAGGCTGAGCGCCGAAGAATTGATGCTTTTGAACTGTGGTGTTGGAGAAGACTCTTGAGAGTCCCTTGGACTGCAAGGAGATCCAATCAGTCCATTCGGAAGGAGATCAACCCGGGGATTTCTTTGGAAGGAATGATGCTAAAGCTGAAGCTCCAGTATTTTGGCCACCTCATGTGCAGAGTTGACTCATTGGAAAAGACTCTGATGCTGGGAGGGATTGAGGGCAAGAGGAGAAGGGGACGACAGAGGATGAGATGGCTGGATGGCATCACAGACTCGATGGACATGGGTCTGAGTGAACTCCGGGAGATGGTGATGGACAGGGAGGCCTGGTGTGCTGCGATTCATGGGGTCACAAAGAGTCAGACATGACTGAGCGACTGAACTGAACTGAACTGATCATGAAAATAGCTTTTTTCCTAAATTTTTCTTAAAAGTCGGGATAGTTATATTTCCATAGATAAGGTTGTCTAGGGAAATCTTTATCTCAGAAGTCATATTAGCACTGAGTTGTAAAAGATATAGATAGATAACTAGATAAAAAAGGCGAAAAGGACTCCCAGAGGGAAGTATCTATGCCAAGGTATTCTGAGCTGAACCAAGAGGATACATTTCCCTATTACATGAGTGAACAAAGACTTGGGGAAAGGGTTAGAAAATGAGACAGCCTTCAAATTACAATTATCTCCCTGCTGAGCTGACTTTATCTTCTAAGCTATGGAGAAACATATTACAATGATGAATTGTAAGAAGATGTGTAGGTTTCCCTGGTGATTCAGTGGTAAAGAATCCACCTGCAATGCAGGAAACGTGGGTTTGATCCCTGGGTTGGGAAGATCCCCTGGAGGAGGGTATGACAATTCACTCCAGCATTCTTGCCTGGGAAGTCCCATGGACAGAGGAATCTGGCAGGCTACAGTCCGTGGGGTAGCAAAGAGTTGGATATGATTCAGTGACTAAACAGCATGTGTAACACCTTCAAGTCACTTAAACCTCTTTCTCTGAGGTATACTGACATTTTCAAATGCAAAGAGAAAACGAAAATCTTAGACATCAGAACCAAAAATCAAATACAACAAATCTAGCTTATACAAGCAAAAAAAAATTTGATTCTCAAAAATAAGTTTCTAGCAGAGATTTCTTTCAAACTGTTCCCCTATGTTCTCCATGGCCTGAGCACCATCTTTCCTCTCATACCTTCCATGATTCCCTAACCCAGAGTCAAACCCAAAGACCAGTTTGAGACCTTCCTGACTAGTCTCAGGAACTCTCATGAGCATTTGGTTTTCATTCCAGGGATAAACCCCACCCTTACTTCCTTGACTGCCCACCCCAGCCTCCTAACACATTATTCCTGGTAGCTGGTTCCATTCCACTTGCCTCAGAAGCAATCGTGCTACACAGAGGAAACTCTTCAGGTCTGCACAGACCCAAAGCACAAGAAGATTTTTATCACTTAGTAACCTGGACATGCATTTATCAGCTGAATTGTATCTCCTCCAAATCTATTTGTGAAATGCTAATCCCTAGTACCTTAGAATATGACTATATATGGAGATGAAGCTTTTAAATAGTTAATTAGAGTGAGCTCTAAAGAAATATGTTACTATAGGAAGAGGAAATTAGAACACAGAATCACACAGAGGGAAGATTTTGTGAAGTACAAAGAGAACAGCCATCAAGAAGCCAAGGACAGCATCCTCAGAAGAGACCAACCACACTGACACCTTGATCTAAGACTTCCAGCTTCCAAAACTGTGAGACCTTACATTTCTGCTGTTTAAGCCACCCAGTCTGTGGTACTTTGCCACAGCAGATCTAAAACTAATACAGTGTGTGACAAGATGGGGAACAGGTTTGTATTTCTTTTCACTGTAATTCCTCTTTGGAGGAACTTTTCTTATTTCAAGATGGCATGGATCAATGTTAAGAGAAGTCAAACATATGACCTGTGTCTGGAACTCTGGATACCTGGGCTTCCAGGAAGCAGAGCCAGGTAACTAGAGGATTTTGCCTGCTGTCAGACAGAAGATGCACTGAAGCTGGGGAAAGGTCAGAGAGTGTGTTAGCTTCCTCTTGCAGCTGTAACAAATTACCACAAAGGTCCCTGGGTTGGGAAGATCCCCTGGAGAAGGAAATGGTAATCCACTCCAGGACTATTGCCTGGGAAATCCCATGGACAGAGGAGCCTGGTAGGCTACAGTCCATGGGGTCGCAAGGAGTCAGACACAACTGAGCGACTTCACTTCACTTCACTTCAGAGGCTTACAACAACTCAAGTTTATCATCTTTTATTTCTGGAAGTCAGAAGTTCAAATGAGTCTGACAGGGTTAACACCAAAGTGTCAGCAGGGCTGTCTTCCTTCCAGAGGTTTTGGAGAACCCATTTCCTTGTCTTTCCTAGCTTCTAGGGACTGCCTGCATCCCTTGGCCTGTGGCCCCATCTTCAGAAAGCATAATTTCAACATCTGCTTCTACTGTCACATCTCCTTCTTAAATGCTTATTCTTCTGCCTCCTTCTTATAAAACCAAACCCCTGCGATTACACTGAGCATACAGTAATGCAGGATACCCTCCTCATCTCAAGATCCTTAATCTCATCACATCCACCCTGTCCCCCTTTGCCCTTTATGGAAATGTATTTACAGTTCTGAGGATTCAGAGATGGGCATTATGTTGGGGGAGAGGACATTATTTGGTTAACAACAATGAGGAAAACGAGAGGGTGGCACAGCCCAGAAGGGACTTAAGAACGCAGAAATGTCAAAGGAGACTTGCTTGTGTCCCCTGTCCTTCCCTTTAGAAATCTTCAGATACCACTACCAAAATCACAACACGCTTGTCACAGTTGGTTAGAGTTCCCCCACGAGCAGACACTGAGATAAGAACTAAGTAGTGTATTTGGGAAATAGTATGGGAGTACAAAAATTATAGCCAATGGAGTGTAGAAATGATATGTTATAAAGTCAGCTATCTCTGGGCAACTAGAGCTTAATTCCATTGGGACATTCTGGGGAAAAAAAATGTGTAAAACTCTTTGGAGTTGTTCCACATGAGAAGAGAAGAAACTATCTCTACACCAAATTCTGTTGGTCATTGGCTGAGGGCTGCTCCTACATGTTAATTCCATGGCACTTCTATAGAAATGGATTGAGCAGCCTCAAAAAGCTTCAGAGAAAGCCCTCCAGCAAAGAAATGCAAATATTACAATCAGAAGTCAATGGGACAATTGCCTTTACACCAAATGGATATGGGCAGGACTGTCAAAATTAGATTTTGCAAGGAAATCAGTGACATGGCTGACTTTTGCGTCCTTATTGATATGGTTGGAATAGTCCATAAATACGAGATAACAGTTGATACCTGGATTGCACAGAGCAGAAGCAACAACAGAAAGTGACTTCTGTGCTTGTCTTATACCTATAAACCTGCCACTGCTGCAACTCACCGTACAGTCTCTGTCCCTAAAAAAACCAGCCTTGAACTCATTGTTATCTGGCCCCATTCAGGACTTCTGTAGAGCCCTGTTTCCAGTATTTTCCTGGTCCAAAGCCAATTCCTCCCCCTCTCAGACTCCCACACTTGGCTTAGACAGAACATCAATCTGCAGTGCTGCACATCTCTATTGCTCTTTTGAGCAGACAAAAATATATTGGATAGAGTTTCCCTCCACCTACTACTTCCTCCCTTCATTAAAAAAAGAAAATTAAAAAAGAAATTACCAAAAAAAAAAAAATCCCCAACTGTTATTTTCTCCTTTCATTTCCCTCCCAAGTCCTCAGCCCTTCCTCTCCATTCTCAGCCATAAACCAGGCCTTTCTGGAGGTTCCATAGCCAAACGCACAAGGACAACATGCATGTGGGTACTTTTCAGGAAGAAGTCAATGTTCTATAATTTAATTTTCTCCTCTGACATTAAACCTGCCATTCTTTGCGTAATCGGAGTGATAAATGCAGAGTCAGACTTCATCTTCCTGACATTAATACCTATCAGGACTCCAAATGTAAACAATTGTGACATTAGACTTTATAAAAACTACCAAGCGCACCAACTTCACTTAATTAAACCATTTAAAAGCTGCTTTTGTTACATTTAATGAATGATATATTATACTGCAATGAAACATGCAGCAATACAAATACTTCACAATGGTCCCAATTAAGACTCACTTCACTTATGCCAATTGACAACACAAGTATTCCACACTTCATTCAGTTTGTGCATTTTAAATGAACTGGTTAGTGAGAAGGGTGCTTCTTTGCTAATGAGTTTTGTAATCAAGGCATCTATTTTAATTTCAAATTGGTTAGATTGGGGGAAATTGCTAGACTAAATGACTGGTACTAATTAGGATTATAAAAATATTCATCATGCCGTGGAATTAACATGGGGGTCTGATTTTCCTATATTTGCATATTGCTTGAGTTTTGGGGAAAAAATCTTGACAAATTGTCTTCTCTTTAGCAAACTGAACAAACACTATATCTGTTTTAGCCTTTCTTTTCATTTAAAGCATAATACATATTCATGGTTTGTAAATGAAGTTAAATGATTTCAACTTCTATCTTCATTACCATATTAAAGATGTCTCTATAAACTTCCTTAAAAAACCCAGATTATAGTATTACCTATTTGAATGGCAAAGACTTATTTAATCTATACATTAACTCAAACACTGGAGCAAATGGATGGGAAAAGTGAGCCAAACTGCATGAAGCCTGAAACACACACAAAAAACAGCTTTGTTGTTTATTTTCTGCCAGGGGGAGATTATTCAGTCCTATGACTTATCAGGAAGCAGTTTGATGACTTTCCTATTCAAGGCCCCACCTTGGCAAGTGACATCAGCTGAGGGATGTGCTAGAAGTAACTGGATTCATCTGAAGATCTGGTCTCTGGTCTCTGATCTTGTTGTGCCACTAGTACAGTGTTCTTGAGGCTAAGGTGCCGTGTAAACCGGCCCCTATGGGATTCTGCCCCAGGAGGCAGAAAGTCTGTCCGTCTACTAGTCAGAGTCAGGTGTGATGGTCATAGCTGAGGGTCTCAGGCAGATGCAGAGAGCAGGCCAGTCCCCTCACTGTCGGGGTGACCTTGAGCAAATGGATACTGCTTTCAGGAGTCACATACTCTCCTATTAACTTGGAAATAACAATATCCACTTTGCAGATCCCTATGAGAATTCAATGTAACCATGTACATAAAGGCACCCATTGCTGCCCATACACAGGGATAACTAAGGACATATTTGCTCTGTTTCCAAGAAGCACTTACATGTTCAATACCGAGTAACGTAACATGAGGAATATAAGAGTTACTAAGCACAAATACCAATTCACTGCATATTTCTAGACCTCTTGACTCCAGAGTATTTGTTTCCATTAAAGCTGTCAAATCAAATAACCAAATGCCAAGTCAATTTTAGGATACAGTCACAAAATTCATCTGAAAAACCACCAGAAGAAATCACTTTCTTAATATCTAACTATAGTGGGTGCTTCTAAATAATAAAACCTGTATCTATCACTGAGTTGTAAATAATATGGCTTGAGGTTATATCCAAAAAGAATATTTTTTTGTTAGGAAAAAAACATAGTTCCTTGAGTTTCCCAGTTAAAAAGGGACCATAGTGAGAGGCAAAGCTAAAAAAGAGAAAAACCTCAGACTTGATATATTCCTAGTCCAGGGAAATTTTCCTCTACAGCACACCACCTCTTGAAAATGTAGTTAAATTATAACTTAAAGTGATTTTACCTAAATTGACCTTATTCACACTTAAAATCTTTTTTAAAGATCATTGTCTTATATTTGGGACTAAACATAAGTTATTCAAGGCAGCAAGGAGATCTAACAAGTCCATCCTAAAGGAAATCAGTCCTGAATATTCACTGGAAGGATTGATGCTGAAGCTGAAACTCCAACACTCTGGCCATCTGATGCGAAGAACTGACTCATTTGAAAAGACCCTGATGCTGGGAAAGATCGAAGGCAGGAGGAGAAGGGGACAACAGAGGATGAAATGGTCAGATGGCATCACTGACTCAATGGACATGAGTTTGAGTAAACTCCGGAAGTTGGTGATGGACAGGGAGGCCTGGTGTGCTGCAGTCTGCGGGGTCACAAAGAGTCAGACATGACTAAACAACTGAACTGAATGGAATTGAATCATAAAAGTAATCTAACGAAATAATACAAAATCTAAAAAGCAAATGGCATTAGAAAAAACCCTAAAAACGAACCCATCATCTTAAGAGAACTCAGGTAATATTTGGCAATATTTTCTACCATTTTTAATTTTTTTCTTCTTCCTTCCCTCTTTGCTTCCTCCCTTCCGTCTTTTATTTGCTGCATACTTATACTCAAAGCATACTACTTAATTTTCTATGAATCGTGTAAGAATTTATATATATATATATATAATGCCCATGAGATATATAAGTACCAAATAGATATTAATATGTATCCATGTTGCTACAAGGTCATCATAATCACCATTTTAATGGCTGCATAATATTTGGGCAAATGTATATATCCTGATTTAAAATTCCTTAGCATTGGACACTAAGTAAATTTCTATCCAGATTTTATGAGTGATTTTGATAAACCTTATTATGCCTAAATCTTTTTGGTATTATTCTCTTGGTTCAGTCTCAGAAGTGAAGTAGCTGAATCAAGTTATGAAAACGTGTTTGTCTTCTGATACGTTGCCAAGATGTTTTCCAGGAAGGAAAACTCATTTGCATGACCATCAGTACAATTTCAGAATATGAGTTTCACCAAAACTTTGTCAACACTGGGTATCTTCCTTATGGCACAGAAAGGAAAATATATTTAAATTAAAACTTACTAAATTAATTTTAAATGAGCATCTTTTGAAAGTTTCCTTATGAATTCTCTGGATTAACTAGACTTATTGAATGTCAATGAATTCTTGCCTTTGGCTTAAGCTAATTCTCTAATGCTAATATTTTTAGAGTCTTCTTGTCTGTCAGTTACCTCACTTGTTATCTTCCAACCTTTCTTCAAAGGAATTCATCTTGAGTCTATTTCTTCACCAGTTTAGCCAGCCATTAAAAATGACCCTACTGATAGCAGCTGGACTTGGGGGGAAGGTAATAACTGAAAAAGTACATAAGGGGGATGATGCTGGGATTCCAATCATGTTATGCTTCTTGATCAGGGTGCTGGTTCCATAGGTGCATTCAGTTTATGAAAATTCATTGGGCTCATGATATGTGTACTTTTCTGTATATATATTATACTTTGATTTAAAACATTTAAAGACTGACCCTGACTTAAGGTCAGGTACCAGAAGGAGGGGTCAAGGTAGAGGCAGAGAATGGAGGGAGGATAGGAGATTTGGCCAGGTCAGATCAGCCAGAGTATAAGCCCAGAGAGGCTTGCAAAGGAAGGAATAAGCAGAACTCCTAGATTCAACTGGAAAACTGGAAACCTAGGGTCAGAATTAGGCAAAGGGATGAGAGTTAGGGACACTGGGGAGCAGCGTGAGCACAAAGGACCAGCGCGTATGTGAAGGTAAGGTCACTCCATAGGAAGGGGTGGAGGAACACAGAGAAGGCTACTTGCAGTCATAAGAGACCTCTTTCACCAAAGGATTACCACACCTAAATTTCTATCATGAGAGCATAACTGCTTCAGGAAAGGTATTGTTGAGAAGAAATACCTGTATACCTTTCTTAATACATATATATGCTGCATCTTCCATTAATTATTTTAGCAAATGTTCTTTTCCTGACCGAAAGGTGTCAGGTTACCAAAAGGGACACCTAGAAGGTAGAGGCAGGGACCTGAAGTCTGGGACATGGTATAGAAAAGGCAGGCTTGGGAAGATAAAGACTTTTGCTGAAGTCTGTTCCTTTGAGCCAGCATCCTTAGAGCAATGTTGCGAAGACTAGAGATCATTACTGCACCACCCTCACTGAATGCAAGTTAATATTGTGCATTAAACCAGTTTTGTCATTCAGAACTCAGCTCAAGTAGGTTAACGCTAACATTTGAATAACACGGTGGTTGTGACATCTTTTTTAATACAAAATAGGGCCATTTTCCTTCAGTCCACTGTTTTTGTGTTCACCTTCAGGAAAGTGGCCTCCTGGAAACTGGTGTTTCTATGGTGATGGAGACAGCATGTTTCTACTGTATGGATGAGACATCTGTGAGAGCGGTGTGAACTCACCCTAGGTGAGTGGGGCTATGGATTTTCCTTTCTCCTCTTCAATGATACACAAGTGATTTTATAGGCATGAAAGAGGACCCAATGAAACTGCAGTGTCTCTCTCTAAATAAAAGGTACCTTTTAGCCCAGTCTTATTCCACAGGGAATAGGCTTCAACACCATAGCCAGCCCAAGGTAACTCCCAACAGCGTCGTCCCCACCAGCTGGGGAGCCACAAAGCCTTTTTGTCACGGCTACTGAGGAAAGTTACCATCTCCTGCTAATCCTGAAGCCGCTGAGCAAAATTACATTTCTAATCAGAGGGTTTTCATGAGAATATAAACAAAAGAAACGTCTTCATTTGTACCAGCATTTCAAAAGTACAAATTTAAACTTCCCTTTGAGTTTTCAGGCCTTCTACACACTAGAAATGGCAACCCACTCCAGTGCTCTTGCCGGGAGAATCCCAGGGATGGCGGAGCCTGGTGGGCTGCCGTCTATGGGGTCGCACAGAGTCGGACATGACTGAAGAGACTTAGCAGCAGCACACACTAGATACACCCTAACTCACTAGTGTCTGCTCACATGTGGCAGCTCATCGCCTCCACTGCAGACCCTGTTTTGCCAATGACCACGCCCAGAGGAGCCTGGTGAACTACAGCTCATGGGGTCACAAGAGTTAGACATGACGTAGCAACTAAACAACAATTCCCAAGATGGCATCAGTTTCTTAACCAGCTTGTCACTCTGTCAGCTGCTACTGAACTTGGTGTGTGGCCAGCAATAAAAACAAAACACCCAGAGCTGCACACCCACCTCCCTCCCAATTACCATATAGCAACCCTTCATTATGTGTGCCAGTGTTTCAGAGAGTGGCTTCTACATTGAAATTTCAGGCAATTCTAGTCTAGTCTAGCCCAGAAGCGTCTGAACAACAATCATGTCTGAAATCCCATTGAGATTCTCATTTCTGATGGCCAAAGCCAGGTAGGTGTGTTAAAGTTTCATTTTGCCAAGAAGACAAATGATAACAGAGAACCCTGCAATCCCACCTCTCGTGCAGGAAAACAACTATTACCAACTCTGCATCTCTGCATCTCTGTGTCCAGGTTATATGCCTCTGTGAATACATGAGCATGTGCCCATTCAAAACACTATACTGAGTTCCTTGTCAAAATGAGGGATTGTTTTTAAACATCAGCTTTCTGTAACTACGAGAATAACACCTAACTTTTTAAAGGACTGTAATGTCCTCAAAACCTATCTCAAAATCTTTTCAAAACTTCTTGGTTTCAGTAAGATTATTGAGCCCTTCAGCTAATATCACAAAGTGAGTTGTTTCAGTCATTAGCAAGGAAACAGTCTGATGGAGGCAAAAGAGAATCCTGCCTTCTAAATAACTGGTAAATACACAGCTGTCCTAAGATGTTCTAGAGCTTTGGTTCTGAGAGGAGAGGAGTAGCTTTTCTTTTATTGTTTCCAATGTGGTCAACCATAACATTATTTCTGTTGTGCTATTTTTTAAACCACCAAGATTCTTATTAAAACATCTCCAAGATTCTTCCACACAAGAAAGAATCTCATCTCTACTGAGTCAGTTAATGTTAAAATGCAAGATGGCAGGAAAATCTGTAAGGCAGAGGGGAGCTGGCATAGGAGGTAATCGGACTCACAGTATAGCTGGAACAGAAGGATTTGATCAAAGGCCCACAACATTGAGACGGGCACAGAAGGACTCTGTGAGACTGGGATGCATCAGAATTGGAGAGGCAAGAGCCTCCCATAGGGTCAAGTGCAAGGTGCATTTGCCCTACCTCCCCACCCTTTCATAGCTTTGGAAGTTGGAAGGCTTGGATCTCTTTCACCGCCAACCTGGCCCTGACCAGCACAATGCAGCCAAGTTCCCCAGGGGATTCACAAGCTGCCAGCCAATATCTCAATGAACACAAGATTATGTGCACTCTCAGTTTCTAGACACAATTTTGTTCTCTCCAGAAGGTATTTCCTTAATTCTCCAGCAGTGCCTTTATTGAGTGAGAGCTCCTGGCAAGTTTTCTGCAGCTTTGGGGTAGCAATTTGGAAGGTAGAGCAATTGGATATTGTCCTTTTAAAATATCATTCAATTAGGTCTTTTGTAATACATACAACGTAAAGAGATAGCCTTACAGATCCTAAAGAAATTGCTAGTGCATTTCATCAAAGGCACAATAATGGAAACATCGATTCTCTCCTCACCACAAACATCTCCCTTTGATGCTGCAGTTACCTTAATACAAGCACTTTTCATTTTCTTTGGAAGAAGCCCACGCCTCAATGTATGCATGTCAGAGAAGGCTGCAGTCCGAAACGAGACATTTGTATATCAATCTCGGCTACCCTTGCATCTTCATTTGCTGCTCCAAAGCATCCCTCTCCTTGACTCTAAACCAATAAATTACCCCCAAATAAAGAAAAACTCTACTGTAACCTGAATGCCTCCATGATGTTTTATGGCATCTCTACAAATGTTGCCGGGGGCATCATCAGCCTTCTCACACCATTTATTTAAAAGAGTAGCAGGGCACCAGTTAGAAACTTTATGGGCCTAAAGAACATTGAGCCACTTCACACAAAAGATGTCAACAAGAAAGAGAACTTAAGGAAGAATGCATCCAGAAATGTTCAGTGTGGTTAGGAAAATCCATCAGTACCCACTGCCACATTTGCAAATATTTTCACCAGGTGAAAAAGCAACCACCGAGTCAGAAACTATCTTGAATGTATTATATCAATAAGGGTACTTCACGAGCAATGCTGCTGTAGATGTTCTCAGTGCTCTGGAGCTAAAGAAAAGGAATACTTCTATATTGCATTTGGTTTATCAACCTCTTGGCATGAGATGTCTGCTGCCTAGCTTGTCTAACCTAGCTTGTCTCTGCATAAATAAAAACATGGTTTAAGAGTTCTGAGTTTCATCTAAATAAATTATCATACAGCCATTTAATAACATCTAAATGATTTATTTTTTTTCAACATATATTCAACATTCCTGGCTATACTAACCATTTAAACAGAGACTATCTGACATTTGGCTAAGTCTTTCATACAATATCCACCTGATGCCATGAAAGAAACGTATTTGCAATGGTTTTTGCTCTGCAAATGTCCTATGGGTGTCCTTAGGGGATGGCATTTAGCGCCCGATGCCCACCTTGAGGCTCTATTAATGAGAGATATAAAGGTTATGTTGAAATTATTGTTTAAAGGTGCTGACACCTCATATACACACACTCACGTTTACAAACTACAGATTCAAACATATAGTGAGGAGCAACTGTTTCAGGACTTGAGAGAACAGAGACAAGAAGCTATTTCAACAACATTATTCTGTAGACAACTCTATGTAAGACAGTACTCATAAGCATCCATCCCCTTTCACTGATTGATTCCACAACATTGTGACATAATGGTTTGTCATCACACACTGTACTAAGGTTCTGGAAAAAGCAGGAAATACAAAGAACAATCTAAATTCTCTTCTCATAGATATAAACTGATCAACTGTAAAGGGCTCATTACCATAGCAATGCATCCATCCACTAATTCATTTGCTTAACAAATATTTGTGCTGTGCTTAGTAGCTCAGTTGTGTCTGATTCTTTGCGATCCCATGGACTGTAGCTCTCCAGGCTCCTCTGTCCATGGGGATTCTCCAGGCAAGAATACTGGAGTGGGGTGCCATGCCCTTCTTCAAGGCTCTTCCCAATCCAGGGATCGAACCCAGGTCTCCCGCATGGCAGGCTGATTCTTTACTGTCTGAGCCCCCATGGAAGTCCAAACTTTCAAATATAACAAATATTTACTGATCATTAAATGGCAGGCACTGTCCTAGAGACTGGTGCTACAACAGTGAGTGAAAGTAGGCACAACCCTGCTGTCCTGGAACTCGCAATCTAGGGAGAAATGGAAATGATGCCAAGTGCACATCAATCAACAGGAAAATCTCAACCATGACAGGTACTCTGAAGGGAAGTGTGCACAGCCTTGTAAGAAAGAACATCAAGGAGGATTTAACTGTGTCAGGGAGCTTAGGGATGATGTCCTGTGGAAGTGATGTCTGAGATCTGACAGTGAAGAGGTTTACTGTATGGAAGATCCCAGGCCCAGGAAAGGGAGCAAGGGAGACAGCTGTGGGGAGGGACTGAAGATGGTCATTGAAGTACTAACAGTGAGTTAGAAGAGGGAAGGAGGGACCAGACCAAGCGGGTGCTATTTATTGCAGCCTACTGAGGACTTTGGACTAATCTGTGAGCAAAGAGAAGATGCAGAAGGAATTTAAGCAAAGGCATGAAATCTAAAGATCTATATTTGGGAAATATATAGTTCAAGTTATAGGATGAACATATACTGTAAGAGCTATCAGGGGTACCTCCTAGGTTTCTGACTTTTGCAATTGAATGAATATAATTAGGGAATACTGGAAGAGAACTAGCTTAGATGTGGGATGATGAAGAGTTCGTCTTTGGAATATGTTGAATTGAAACACTTCCGAGACATATAGTAGACAAAGTCAAGTACACAGCTGGATATATGTATGGATCTGAAGCTCAAAGGGGAGGACTCATGGGGTACTCTATCTTGAATGTACTTTTAGAAAACAATGAAATGGACATGTTTGAGGCTTTCCTCCCTATGCTAAACTGAGAACAATGGTATATTCCAATTCAAGGCAGCATGGTGTGATAGGATATGCCTAGACTTGAAGTCTGACAATAAGCTTCCAAGTTCTGGCTCCTCTAGCTACCAGGTGAGAGGTTTTGAACAAGTACCTTGGCTTTTCTGAACCTTTGCTTACTTCAGTCTCCATAAAATTACTTTGAATATACATTTCCCATTTATAGCACAGTGTTTGTTTCAAAGGTTAAATGAGTAAAATCACACAAAAAGCCATCTTAAACCTGTGAAATGACAAATGGCATTGTCATTAATGAAATAGACCCACTTGCAGATTTTGATATTAAAGACTAAAAAGGAAAGTTAGATGCTGTAGACACAATCAATTGTAGTTGGAACAATGCAATGTCATTGAATACCTTCATATATATGGACTGAATAAATAGGCAAGTGCTTTTCACGGGGTGGTACCTGGGTGACAGGATGTGAATGAAAACAGAATTTGTTCACCTTTTGATCCAAACTGTAGGCCAGTACCCAGTCCTCTTGCTTGGGGTGAAAGAGCAGACTCTGGATGTAGAAGGTGAGCCGGTATTTCTGATAGGTTGCCCCTTCATCTGAGCTGATCAATATGCTGCTCTCTATCTCAGGATCACTAAGAAGCATGATCTAAAGAAAGGAAAGAGAAGAAAATATAGATAGAGTCACTAGTAGAGAATAAATACAAGAAATTAAAGCATAAATATAAAGTCATTTCTACTTATATATCACAGCACAGAAAAGGGCATCTGGGTCTCTAGATGAAATACTGGTATTTTTTTTTTTTCCTGATTCAGTCCTTTATTGGTGAATTGAGCTAAAATACTGTGCAAGGTTAGGTCTGCATACAAATGAGGCTTCATTTTTCTGATGTCCATCTTCTAAATACTTTCATTTTTGATATTTATACTTGTACATATTGGAAGTTTATTCTTACGGTCCTCAGTCCCTTGACCTTGGCACCATCACACCTCTGTCTTTTCGTCTTCCTTCTGTCAATTCTCCACATCACTCTCCATCACTCTGTTGCTTTTAAGTCATGAAAAAGATCCCACTGTTTTGTTCATTCTGAACAGTTTTAGAGATTTAATTGATTTAGGTGGTTTCATGATCCCTTTGCTCTAGTTGTTTTCCAAAGCACATATCCCTGAAGGCCATTTTGGAGAAATACTGATGCTCAAGAAAGTCTGTCCTTCCCAAGCCGAATGCACAGAGTGGTGTAGTGAACAGACATCTGAGACAGCAAGTCCAGGTCTCAACACTTCTCTGCATACTGTCACCTTGGAACATTCCTTAACTTCTAGAGGCCTTGGTTTCTTCAATAATAACTGAGTCTGATGATACCAGAACTGGCTTTGAATGCTTGGCATAATGCATATTCTTGACACGTGATAGCTATGGTTACTATCAACCTCTCAGGAGTCAAAAGTCTTCTCATAGGACCTCAGTGGCACTGGTCTCACTAAATGTGTGAGTGACTTTTCAGTATTTAAATCCAATAGACACTCAGACCTATCTTCCCCTTAGTTAAACTCTTGGCAGTCTTTGTGGCCACTGACAATTCCATCCTTCTGGAAGCGTTTTATTCCAGGGGCTTCTGTAACACCATACTCATCTTGGTTTTCCTTTCAACCTCTTTTGATTACTTAACTTTCTCTGATTATCCTTATAGGATAACCATTCCTCAACCCTCAGTTTTGACTTTCTCTTTTCACTAGATACATTGTTCCTCAGTGACCTCTTCCACTCTCATTTTTATTTATTCTTTCCTTACCACTTTTCTGGTGACAATTCATAAATTAAAAGTTAATCTAAGGTCTCCTCTCAGTTTCAGACTTGAACACTAAGTGTTCTGGCACTTTCTTCAGTTTGAATATCCCACAAGACCTAAAACTCAGCATGTCCCAGGATATCTCATCCAAGCCCCGGTCCCCACCCCTAGTGTTTCCTAGTTCCGTGAGTGTTTCCACCAGCCACCCATGTGAAGCTAAATGCCCGAGGTTCATCCCTAACTCTGCTTTCTTATTCACCTCCTATAATTAATTAGTCTCTAAGCTCTGCATGTTTTACCTACTAATTAACTCGAAAATCAGATCCATTCTCTCCCTGCCCATTGTGGTTCTGTTAATCCAAAATGTGACCATTTCTGTATTGGATTCCTGTAAGATAACCCTAGTCCATCCCACAGATTCAACCAGTAGTCCTCCAATTCACTTTGTATACTGTGGCCAGAATAATCTAAACCATTCAATGACTTATCTTTGATTTTCCTATATCCTAAAATTCTTAAAATGGGTTGACATAATCTGCCCCTTGTGTTTGTGTTTTGCTTCATCATTAGCAAAGCTCTTTTTGACCTTTATCATCTAGCTCAACCCAACTTCCTTGAGTTCCTAATGTTTGTTAAGTGACTTAATGAGCAAATGAATTTATTTCCTCTTGTAATTTGTCCTGTCTTGGGCTGTACTGCCACTAGTTATTAGGGTTACAGCTACATACAGTATGTACCATGGGGTCCAAAGTACCAAGTAAAGTCAAAGAAACTTTTCCATATGCTTCTAAAACGAAACTCTTGAAGAGTAGAGTTTTTAAAATTTACCAATAGTATATATCAGTATTATAAAGTAAGCTTTACACAAATTCAATGCCTTTAACTGCTAAGATTCATAGTCATTTTCCTTCTTTGCTCCTTTATAACTTCCATGACAAGCTTACTTTCTTTTCCTCAGATAGTTGCTTTGGCTTCATTGAAATAAGTTATTACTAGTTATCAGCAAATTTTTGAGAAATAGATGCAGTATAGGCAGTCTAGTTTCTTTTTTTTTTAATTCATGTGTGAAAAATCTAGGACTAAAGCTCTTAGATTCATAGACAGAATAACTGTCTCCTCCCTTGGCACTGTGAAGGGTAAGGACTACTGGGAAAAGCACCCCTGCTGACCTTAAAAAACCTCAGAGGATGCATCCACGCTCCTTGAAGACTGCGAGAACAAATATACTGGGAAAGAATGAGGCTTTCATAACTACTCTCCCTCACTTCTCACCAAGTACTGATGGGCTACATAAGAGGCAATGAAATCATTTCTCCCCTGGTGCAGAGAAATTAAACTGCTTCTTTTATGCAGGTATAAAGAAGTTTCATGCCTATGATTTTAATTAGAAGATAAGACCAACATCATAAATGAACTTTATTTTATATGCCGTGAGTTACAATAAGGGGTTACCATCAAATATCTAGTGCAATGTACTCTCTTTTTCTAGTCCTGTTTCTTCCTGTGCACACACTCCACACTTGCATATACAAAGCACATTAATCTCCACACAACACAAATGTTATATGCATGTGTACACACATTTGCTTACACGCACACCTCTGCAGCACATTTATGCATACACATGTACAGAAAAGCAATTGTATATAAGGTGTATTGACATTGTGAGTTGGTTTCAGGGGATCTTTTTCGGCAAGAGTACATTTTTATTGCAATCTTTCTCTGAAATCCTTTTATATACTTTGATATCACTGGCACTGTCTATATTCAATCTAGTGTCTGAGAAGAATGGAAGGAGGGATGTAGAAACCTATATGTTTTAGATTTCTGACCTATGCTGGGTACTCTGCAGGATATTTTATCGAAAGCTCAAACAAATTATGTGATGTATCATTATCTGTGTTTTACAGGTAAGGAAACAGGCCCAGAGGAGGAAAGTAACTTGCCTATTACCCCCTCTAACAGACTCAAATGTCACCACCTCGAGTCACATACACACATACTAACGCTAATGCTTTGCTACACCTTGAAAAGCACTTTGTCATCTTTACCACGGGACAAGGGGAAGTCAAAGAAGCAGCTCTGTATTCTTTTTTTAAGCATCTTTAAGAAATTGGCTCAGTGGTAAAGAATCCGCCTGCAATGAAAAAGATGCGGGTTCAATTCTTGGGTCAGGAAGATATCCTGGAGAAGGGAATGGCAACCTACTCCAGCATTCTTGCCTGGGAAATCCCATGGACAGAGAAACCTAGTGGGCTACAGTCCATGGGGTCACAAAAGAGCTGGACAAGACTTCGTAACTAAACAACAACAAGAAATCTACACACACAAAAAAAGCAGTTTCAAGAAACCCCCTTTCCTCCTTTGACTCATTCAACTTTAGTCAAGAGAACATGAAGAATTAAATGAATAGGAATCCAAAGGGACAACAGAATGCTAGTGCTTAAAAAAGAAAAAGAAAAAGAAAAAAAAAAAAGAGGGAACCGTAATATTAACATAAATGGAATCAGAAAGCAAAGCCTCAGTAAACGTTAAACCTCAAGGTGTATATTAAATATGTAAAATATGTATGTTTTGTATGACTCTACATAGCAACTTCTATACCTACATATATAATGAAAATCACTCCACATCCACCCAAATTGTTACTGGGAAGCAGGGATTTCAAAGGTAAAGAAAGGCCTACAAGGACAAAGCAGGTAAACTAAGTGAGCAAAGCAGATAAAGCAAGACAAGAAGCAGTAAGTACTTTGTCAACATAGAGAGTGCACACATTTCCTTAAAATGTTTAAAATGAGATTGTTACCAAAAACATTATACTCACATTAAATATCATCTGTGGACTAAATTTGTGATATAGGCACGTGACTCTTGGCATAGTTATGAGAGTTTCATCCTACAAAGAAATTTACAACCCTTGCCTTTGAATCCATAATTGTAGGTATATATGTAGAAAGCCTATGGCAATACAGGTTCAGACATCTGTGTATTCTGTATTTATGTGATTTTGATAAAATGAGCAGGAAAGAGTTCCCACTGGAGATTTTTTTGTTTTGTTTTATTTGGCTTTTGCTTCAGTTTGGCTTTGATTCTTTATCCAGCTTGTCCTGATACAAGATATGCATTGGGTATATACATATGCTGGAAGAGAAGGGGGTCTTTCAAACATGAACAGAGTTATCAATGCTGTAGGCTCTGGGGTAGCTGTCCTGGGTTCACATCTCCAATCTGCTACTTTATGTGTAAACGTGAGGATTTTACCCAGTTTTTCCAATCAGTTACCTCATCTAAGAAAAATACTGGTAATAATCATGTTTAACTCACCATGCTATTGAAAGGATTAAATGAAATAATGATTAAAGAGCTTAGCATAGGGCCACAACTGCTAAATAAACATGAATGTTTATCTATAAATTACCCAGAATAAGAACATAACTAAAGGCAGAAGTAATGCCAAACAGGTTGGAGATTTAGGTATTATTTGCCTCTGTCACGACTCCCCTCATTCCAGAATTTTGTTGATAAAAACCTAAGGGATGAGTGGTGGGGGTATAGGTATAGAGGAAATGCTGTTCAATGAGCATAAAGTTTTAGGCCTGTAAGATAACCAAGTTCTAGAGATCTGCTGGACAGCATTGTACCTGGAGTTAACAATACTGCAATGTACAACTGGAAGAGTTTGATAAGAGCATAAATCTCACATTGTGCATTATCACAATTTAAAAAAAAATGTGAAAGAATGGGGAAAACAAAACTACATTCTACACTTATTTTACATGCATTTTACATTCTCGGCAACAATTTAAGAAAAGCACACTCTATTAGCAAATATAAAACACCACCAAAATGAACACCAATCAGTAAGTAATTGTCAACTCATTAAATACAATTGCACTTTGAATGACCTCTCTCATCTCTTCAGTGGGAGGCTCTGGCCCATGAAGAAACTAAACATATGTTAGGGATAAGAGGATAACTGAACATTCCTTAGGAGGAAGAAACTCATGCAACCTATCTCTTTGAACTGGATTATTCCCTGTACATGGGTTGTACCTCAGATTAGAGATGAACAAGTTTTAGAGTTTATTGATATACATATGGTCCTTTTATCTTTTAGTAGGGAATTCCTGGTAAAGTTGAATAACCGTGGCCCTAATTTTAATGCTGGGTTGCAAATTACAAGGGACACAAGTGGAAGTCATGAATCAGGCAGAGATTTTGCTTCACTTAGATTTTCAAAAGCCTATAAAGCTTGTTTGTGTCTAAATCAATCAAAATCAGTACTGGAAATGATAAAATTCTCCCCAGAACTCTTTCTAGAGTGCCTACCTTCCTGCTGCTGGGTAAGTCTTAAAGCACCCAAATTATAAAATTAATGACTATGTTACTTTATTCAGTTGCCATACTCTGCTTCTCCTGTGTATGGTCTATAAAATGGGATGAAAGCTATAGGTTTCTCAGCCTCTCACTCTGCCAGAGTTTCCAGAAATGCAAAGGAAACAAATTGTAGTTCAATGCTTTGAAAACAGTCTCTGAATAGGAGTAAGCAGACTTCCCCTGAATAGAAAAAGAGAAATGCTATAATTTACTGTATAATTGAGTCCTAATGCGAGACTCTTAAGAGCTCAGTAAGAAATAACAATAATATCAATATAAGCTCACAAAGAGTATAAGAGACATTCTTTAGGCTGACCCCTAAACCTACTGACATAATCAATATGTTGTTGAATATTGGTTTACACACAAATAGAGCCTGTTACAGATAAGGCTCTTAATCACAATATAACAATATACTACCAGTATTCACCCCCACCACCATCTATCTATTTACCTCTCTAACATTTCCTCTTATAGCAGAGGTTATAGCTGGCAGGAAAAGGGGTTGCCCCCAGGGGATAGTCAACAATGCATGGAAACATTTTTTTGTATTGAGTCAAAATTAACATACAATATTATATTAGTTTCAAGTGTAGAACATGGTGATTTATATTTTTATACATTCTGAAATTGCTTCAGTAAGACCAGATACCAACCTGTTACCATTCAAAGTTATTAGAATATTACTGACAACGTTCCTTATGTGTACTTCACTTCTTCCATAACTTATTATTTTATAGCTGGAACTTTGCACCTCTGATCCCCTTCACTTATTTCATCCATTCCCCATCCCTGGAGACATTTTAATTGTTACAGCTGCAGGGTAGGGAAGAGAGTAACTGGCATTTAGTGGGTAGAGGCCAGGTATGCTGCTAAATAATTACAATGCACAGGACAACACCGGACAACCACTAATTATCTAGACCCAAATGTCAACAGTGCTGCTGTTGAGGAGACTTGTTACCAAATTTGTGCATTTATAAGTGTGTGTATGTATATATATGTGTGCGTATATATATACATGCACACATATGTACACATATACATATCCTATTTAGGGGAAAATATGTAAACTACATACATATTCTTCAGATAGAACATCAATGCATATTTATGCTTATGTGCATGTCCCTTTCACTCATTACCATTTATACATGCCATTCTCTTTGCCAAGATTAGACTCCCCACCTTTTCAGCCCTACCCATTATATTAAGTATCTTTCTACTTATCCTTCAGAAATTAACTCAAGCATCACCAGGAAAGCAACAATCATTGAGGCCAATCAGGAAAAAATATATAAAAATAACAAAATCAACAACAATAAAAAATAACTCAACTAAAACATGAGCAAAGGACTTCAGTAAACATTTTCCCCAAAAAAAATACAAAACATATTTTTGATGGGGATTTAAGGAAATTGGAATCCTTGTGCATTGTTGATGGGAATTTAAAATGGTGTAATTGCTCTGGAAAACAGTATCATAGTTCCTCAAAAAATAAACAGTGGAATTACATATGATCCAGCCTTTTTCCTTCTGGATATATAGCCTAAAGAACTGAAGGCAAGATCTTGGAGGGATACTTGTACACCCGTGTTCATATTATTATTATTAACCACAGCCAAAATGTGGAAGCAAGCCATGTCTACTGATGGAAGAATAACCAAAATGTAGTATAGACCTATATTGGAATATTATTCAGTCTTAAATAGGAAGGGGATTCTGACACATGCTACAATGTGGATTACACATAAGGACATTATGTTAAATGGAATCAACCAGTCATAAAAAGACAAATACTATATGATTTCCACTAGAGTAATTATACTAGTCAAATTCATAAACAGAGAAAGTTAAAAAATTACAGCCAGGAGCTGGGGGCAAACAGAAAATTAGGAGTTGTTTAATGGGCATAGTTTTACAGATAGAAAGCGTTCTGGAGACTGACTGCACAACAACGTAAATTGCTTAACAATTCTGAAATGCACATTTTAAAGTAGTTATGTTAAACTATGTGGTATGTGTATTTTACCACAATTTAAAACACAAAATTAGATACGAAATGAGATGAAACAATGGGTTGAGGAAACTTGAAAACTAATCGGACATAAACACTATTCATTCAACCATTATTTACAGAGTCCTTACTTTATGCCAGGCTCTACTATAAGGTCCAGGATAAGAGCAGTAATCAAACCAAATGAAAACTCTGCCCTCAGAAAGCTTGCATCCAAGTGAGGGAAGAACAGAAAATAAGTAAATAAATAAGTAAAATATATAGCTTATCAGATGGTAATGAGTACTTTAGAGTAAAATAAATCAGGAAAGGAGACAGGAAGTGCTGAAGTTGGCGGGGGCCGAGGGGTGGTTCTGAAATGTGAAGAGCAGGTTCAGGAAAAGCTTCACTGAGAAGGTGACATTTCAGAAAGGATATAGGAGTCCAGGGAGCTAGAACAGAACAAAGGCGGCAAAGTGCTGAATGTGGGGGGCAGTAAGTGATACGAGGCACCCTGGCTTTACCCCACTGATGTGGAAAGCATTGGTGGGCTTCCAGCTAGGCACTGGAGCCTACGGCTTGTATTTTGATCCTTTCACCATGGCTAAATAGAGCATTGTGAGAGGTAGGGAACAGCAAGGAAAGAATCAGAGACACCAGTAGGAGGCCACTGAATCCAAGCGGGAGAGACTGTCGACACAGGGCCAGCTCAGTAACTGAGATGTGGTCCATCTGTGGGTATAAAGGAAAAGTCAACAGACGAGCTGTAGGGAGAAAGAGAAGCTGAAGAGCGCATTAGAAAGCTTTATACCCGTATGTTCATCTCTGTGTTGCTTATCATGATTAAAAATCCAAAATAACTCAAATGATCAGGCAGATTTTTGGTCTGAACAAGTGGGAAAACAGAACTGGCCTTTATGAGACAGGAAAGCTCATGGGAGGAGTAGATTGCAGGTTGTAGAAATAAGGAGTATGATTTTGAAAAGGCTAGGTTTCAGATGCTTAATAGCTATCCAAAGGGGCTGAGGAGTAGACAGTAGATATACAAGGCTTATTCTCAGGAGATGGAGCTGGCCTGCAGATAAGAATTTAGGAGACATCAGTGTTTGAACAGCATTTAAAAATATGAATCTGGACATCAGGGAGAAATGATAAAGATACAAAAGAGCCTGAGAACTGGGTTCTAGCGTGCTGCAGAAGAGTCAAAGAGATAAGGAGGGGCCAGAAATGGAGTGTGTGAAAGAGGAGAACCCAGAGAGTGTTGTGTTTTCAAAACCGCGAAACCAAGGGAAGAAAGTATATCTGAAAAGAGAGTTGTTCAACTGTGTCAAATGTAGCTGACAGTCCAGTAGAATGAAATCTGGAGAACTGACCACTGAATCTAGCAATGCAGGGGATGCTGGTGAATATGGCAAAGGCAGAGGAGTGAAGCGGGCAGTCAGTGTTGATGCAAGTATAAACTGGCATGACTGTTCTGAAAAGCAACGTGGCAGTAGGGAACAGGACTCATAAATATTCATAATTTTGACCCGATAATTTCTCTTCTAGGACTCTGTCCAAGGAAACCATCAGGGACCCAATAAAAGGCTTATGCACCTGTGTGTTCATCTCAGTGTTATTTATAACAATAAAGCATTGGAAACAACTCAAATATCTGATAGAATAATTAAAGTAGGCTCAATCCATTCAATGGAATATTATGCAGCTATTAAGTATGAATTCAAATAGCTTTATGAAATGTGAAAAATAAGCATATGTGGAAGCAGTACAGAGCTGAAAACATATGAGGCATAATCTCAAATTTGTTAAAAATGGTTTCTATCTCATGCCCATATATATATGCACAAAAGAACTGGAAGGAAACACTCACTGCATGTTTAACAGTAGCTATTCCTGTTTAGCATGATCATGAGTAACTTTTTTCTTTACACTTTCCTATTTTGTCTAATATTCTGCAATTACCTTTATAATGACAAAATGTCTCTTTCTATGTTCCCCCCCATACACAGATATTCACACACACATACACACTCACACATTCACTCTTTCCCACTAGCCCTTTCACGAATCCCAACAGAGTCATGCTACCCATTGTCTGCCCTTGGAAAACTTGAGAACCTGGACAAATATGTGTGCACAGCGTGACTTCTGTTCTGAGAGCAGAACAGGCCTGGGTGACGGTCAGGTAGAGAGGGTACCTCACTGTAGAAGCAACAAGAGCACCTCTCCGCTCCAAGAGTGGACCTCCTCTCTGGAGCAGGAATCCCTGGTGTCCGCCCCCAACCATGATCTAAACCATCCACCCGCTTTGCACTGTGTGATGGCTCCCCACACCCCCAGCACAGCTCTGATCCTGACCATGGCATTCCCTCACCATAAGAAATTCCAGTCCCCTCAACAGGTCATGAACGTCAAGTCTGGCACCTCAGACATCGTATAAGTGGGTTCCTGTGCTGTTCTCAAGCTTGATCTCTACAACATAGCCATAAACCCTACCCAAGAATTCTCTAAAAGTTTTTTTTTTTTCCCCTCAATCACTATGCCCACTCCTCTAACATTCCTGTCTTTGCTAATGTTCTTCCCTGACCTAGAAAGTCCAGCATCTTCCCTCGTCCATACTTTCCTTCCAGGCCCATTTTAACTCTCTCCCTTCCATGAAGTTTCTCCAATGCTTCAGCAGAACGATCTCTACCTTCCACCAACTCCACTGGCAAATTTCATTGTCACAGTGAACTATGGCTTCATGTTTAAAATATGTGAAAAGTTATAAATATATTCAAATATTTTGACTTAGTTAAATTTTGTTTCACTTGTATTCATCTCACTGTGCCATCTGGATGTTAAGTTCCTGAAAGAAAATGTCACTGATATCACATGCCCTGGTCCTTCTGGGGTTCAAGGAAGCACATACTCAATAAATATCTGATGTGTGGTGAATGAAGGTCACTCAAGGGTTTCTAAGTTTGCTTGACCAAATGTTTACTACATCGGATTTGTGGTTCACCAGTGCCCTGGCCAGAGAAGCCGGCTTCATCTCAGTAAGAGTAGTCAGCAAATCTTTACGGAGAGCGCTGTCCACTGGCAGCCCACCCCGCCCCAGCCCCACCTACGGCAATGATTTCTCGGGGCAGTAGTCTGTCACTCTGGTTCCTCTTGTCAGAGTCTAATGCAGATCAGTTAATAAATGGATGGCCATGTTAGTTAACAAACTGATGGTCATGTTATTTTTCTGCAAGATGTTTAATTCCAATATTTTTAAGAAGGCAATTCTATCCCTGGGAGAGAAGGAAAAAGAAGTTTCACAATTTAAAAAAAAAAAAAAAAAAAACCTGAAATCTGTAAGCCTGGGTCGGAAGTCATTTTCATTCCTTTTGTCAAACTGTTTTAGTGTTTTGTGATGGTTTGATTTGGGGGTCTTTGGTTTGCTTGTTTGGTCTTTCTTCATCTTAGGAACACTAAAGAAAGATGCAAAACCAGACATGCACACCTGAGATCAGAGGGAGGGTGCTGAGATACAGGTTAGAAGGCAAAGGATTTGGTACAATGTTTACATAGCCATCAATCATAACCAGGTGTAGTGGGAAAGATCTTGAGAAATATCAAGCTAGCTGAATTAAGATCATCCACACTAGTTATTGTTTCAAGCCTCCAACTTGCTACTGTGCACATCTGGGACCACAGTGGAGCCCCAGAGTTAAGAATCACTGTTCAAAATCCTAAAATCAGAAAGGCAATGATTATATGAAGAGATAAAGAAAAAATGCTCACCAGCCTGCATATTATCTGCCATCTACCACAAAACAAACCTAAAGTATAAGCCATCTTGTTGAAGCCATGGGTGAGAAAGATTCTGAAAACACTCTAATGCACAAGGGATGGTAAATGGAAATTAATTGCATAGTACTCATTATGACTAATTTTAAAATCGCAGATTGTCATTGATACAGTATTTATCTAGCATGATAGCTTTAGTATTTCATTCTGGGAACACTATAAAAAAATATGGAAACCTGCTAAACTGTTTTTCCCAACAGATCTTGAATTCTTCATATGAGGAGCCTTCAAAACCTAGGCAATTTTCAGGGACTTAATCCTACTGGGATTAGCAATTTGGGAATAATTATTCTTGTTAAAAGAGGCAAGACAAGTATTAGCTTATTGCAAGGAAAACAATTAGGGGAATAAATAGGCTTGGAAATGTCCTATGTCCTGATCTAGTTGGAAGAGACTATGCTATGGAGAGCTTCATTAGCATCAGGAACAAATCACTCCATTCCAAGAGCATCTCCTTTTTTAAAATTAATTTATTTATTTTAATTGGAGGCTAATTACTTTACCTAACAAGAATGAGAAGCATGTGAACACGAATTAGAACTCAACTCCTCACCCCCATCACCATTTATGCTTCTGAGGGAGAAGGCAGGCTCCCAAACAGCTAAATGCTGGATGTGATCAACAAGGAGCAAGGTGACTTTCTGAAGAGCAGCCCTTGGGGCCAATGGACCGTCTAAAAGCCAGTCTGTCCCAACTAGTGGTGCCTCACTGTCCCTCAGCAGTGCAGGAACCATCCTAAGAAGGGCAATGGTGGCACTGAGTCCAGTCTCTCAGACCAGAGACACTGAGCTTCCAGAAAGAGTGAACATGAAAAAGAACCAGGCTCTGCAAGGAGCTGGAGGCCTTTGATCTGTGATTTCCACCTCTAGCTCAAGATATCTGCTCTGCCTTCCTTCACCTTCAAGTAGAGTTAGTATCAAGGCCTCTGAGTGGCATCACATCTTATATTTCGCCAAGTCCTTCCACAGCTGTTTTCTCCTCAGTCTGCTCACTGAGGAAGGCAGGGCTGGTATTGTTACCCACTGTATTAGCTTCCTGCGGCTGGAAACAAATTACCACAAGCTTAATGGCTTAAAACGACATAATTTTATTACCTAACAGTCCTGGATGTCAGATGCCCCAAATGGGTCTCACTGGGCCAAAGTCAAGGTGTCAGCAGGGCTGCCTTTTCTCCTGGAGGCTTAGGATGAGACTCTTCTCCCTTGTTTTGTCCAGCTTTTACAGGTTACTCCCAACCCTGGTCTCAAAGCCCCCTTCCATCTGCAAAGCCAGCAATGGCCAGTCCAGTCTCTCTCACATCACAACACTCTGACTCTTCTTCCTTCTTACAAATTATCAACTAAAAAAAGCACAACCTAAAAGCTGAGAATTCTGTTTTATTCAGTGAAATTGCTGAGGACTTAAGCCTGGGAGGCATTCTCTCAGATAGCTCTGAGGGATGGCTGTGAAGAGGCAAGCCAGGAGCCAGGATGCAAAGGAGTTTATGCAGCAAAAAGAGGTAGTTAGAACACCAAAAGACTACTGTTAATTAAAGAAAACTCAAACATCTCACCTTAATGAATTCAGCACTATTCTGTATATGAGAAGATGCAATAGTCCAGGCTCATTGAAATCATTCCTTTGAGATGAACCCTACCTTTCCAGGGCCAGTATCCTGTTTTTTCTCCTGCCTGAATCTTTTCAGGGTGCACAGCCAGGGTTGACAGCAGCAGCTTGATGGTCACAACCACATTTACTTAGTGATGTGGCAGGGACAGTCTTTGTCCACACCACTTTTAAGGGTCATTCCAGAGTGCTCCCCTGGCAACTGAGCCAGGCAGTTTCCCTCTGTAACCATCACCATCCTAAGCCAGGCAGTTTCCACACAAGAAGGAGAAATAAAGCCACAGTGACAGTGAAAATTTTAAGGCCAGCAGATGAACAACCTTAATTCCACCTACAATTTGAATCCCCCCTTATCATGTAACCTAACATATAAACAGTCCAGGGATTAGGATTTTTCCAGGCGGCCAACCACATTCCTTTCTGGGGGCAAGGAAACTAGGAGCCTGTGATGAGCAACTTGCCCAAGGTCACATCTGGTCACCGAGTGTAAAAACGGGGCTCGAACTCAGAACCTGCTTTCCCAAGTTGAGAGCTCTGTCCTTGCTGTTCTGGAAAGTGAAAGGACACAACAAGGGAACAGAGTGATTGCAAACACAGGAGCAGAAAGGAATAGAGCTGGAGAGACTCCTTAGGTCTTTGTCCACCATCCGCCGCCCCCCACCCCGCTTCAGTTGCAAATTTGACCCCCTTCTTCCCAAACAAAAGAGCCCTTGGCAGAATGTATTTTTCTTTTCCTTTTGGGTTTTCAGGGAGCTGGGTTGTTTGGTGGGGCTTCCTCTCTTTCCCAACATGAAGCAGGAAGGGAGGGGACCAAGAGGTAGCAATTTTGCCAGGCAGGTATTTTCTGTAATGATCCATCATCCTGTGCTGGGCAGTCCCCAGACAGGCAGGGGAGAGAGAGCCACCATAACAGTAATAAACAAAGTAAATAAACAGGGTCTTCCAGGTAACAGCATAGTGAGGAGACCCAGCTGCTGCAGTCGGGGAGAGGGGGTAGAGGCAAGAGAGGAAAAACTGAAGCGGAGAGATGGAGATGTCAAAGGTTGGCATTGTATATTTTGCCCCAGTGACTGCTACTCTGTGTATGCGTGTGCACGTGTGTGAGCTTGTGTGTGTTTTCTCTCCCCATAGCTCCAAGGAAGGAAGCACCACGCACACCCTCACAAACTTTAAGTTGTTGTTAAGGATGAAACAGCACATTTGTCAAAAGGTCCAACTGCCACCTCAGATTCCAAAGCTTGCAAAGAATCCTCCCCTATGGTGATTTAGATTAATCGCTTCTCATTAAGAGCCAATCAACAAACTGCACCAAGAGTGCTCCTCTCAGCCACAGCCCACTGTTGTGGTGTCTAATTGCCAAGCGAGAGCAGAGGCAGACCGGAGAGTTGTCAAACGTAATTTATAGGTTTTTAAGATCTAATCATTTTCTATAACATTAGATTAAATGACAGTTTGTATTAAAGAGGAAATTACATTTTGGCTCGCTTTCTTCACTTTCCCCCAGCTTTTCTAGCTATGGTTTTCAAAGAGCTCTAATTCCACAGCACAGGGCCAGAAAATGCCCTTGACAGTGTACTTCAAAAGGATCAGTCCAAGGGCTTTCCTGTACCCAGAAGTCTGTCCGGAGAAAGGGGACCAGAGATAAATGGGAATATTCTCTTAAGTGAAGCCCCTCCATTTAGGAGGCCCATAAAGTCAGCCCCCCTCAACTTCACCAGAGCTGTGCTGTCTTACCCTGTGACCACCCTCAGCACTGAGGCAAGGAAAAACTTGTACAAATATTACGCCTACATTCCACTCCCAGGTATATATCCAAACAAATTCAAACCAGATACTCAAATACATGTACATTCCTGCTCACAGCAGCACTGTGCACAGAATGTAGCTAAAACATGTGGAAACAGTCCAAACATTCATCAACAGATGAATGGATAAGCACACTCTGGTACATATACATGGACCATTCAGTTCAGTTCAGTTCAGTCGCTCAGTCGTGTCCGACTCTTTGGGACCCCATGAACTGCAGCGTGCCAGGCCCCCCTGTCCATCACCAACTCCCGGAGTTCACTCAAACTCACGTCCATCGAGTGGAATGAAGTCCTGATAACCTGTCACAATATGGATGAACCTCAAAGACATTATGCTAGTGAAAGAAGCTGGTCAAAAAAGGTCACGTATTGTATGAGTCCATTTGTATGAAATAGTCACAAAAGGCCAGTCCCTAAAGATAGGCAAGTTGGTGGTTTCCAAGGACTGGCTAGGGAGGAACAGGAAGTGACAATTTCATAGTTACAGGGTTTGCGGGACGCTGATGAAATGCGTTAGACAAGATAGAAGTGGTGGTTGTACAGTATGGTGAAGGTATTCAGTGTCACTGAAGTGTTCATTTTAAAATGGTTAATTTTATGTTACGTGAATTTCACCTCAATAAAAATACAATAGAAGAGCTACGGCCAGCACTGGTTGTCTCCAGTCTCCCCTGGGCAGGCCAAGAAAAACTAGGATGACAATATTAAACCAAAGTTACTAGTAAACACAAAACAGACTCCCATCTGGCTTGTAAAGTAAGTAGTCTCCTAACAAACCCCTCTCCTTGATGAAAAATAATAATAATATAGTTGGTCTAAACAGCTCCCACAGCCCACTGCTGTGAGGAAAGCCTGAACAGCTCTACTAACCCTGAAACCCACTACTGGCTTGTAAGTCTCAGCACTGGTCTGTTTTCTTCCCACAATGCCCAGCTGCAGCTCAGGCTGAAGAACCCACATGAAGAACTCATGTGCCCTGCTGATGTAAGTAACAGTTCCAGGCTGAAGACCATTTCCAGGAACAAATCCCATTCTAATCGTCTCAAGCCTCCTCTTCCTATTTCTTGAAAATTAACACTACCAACAGATTTAATTAACAAGCAGAGGCTCCTTCATGCCTAAATACCATGCTTGAATGCTCTCATTTTAGAGGATGGTGTACAGGTGCTTGCTTTATATGGCTTTATGAAGCATGTGTTATAAAACCACCTCACCCATATGGCTTTTCTATACCATGGCAGTCCACTCATTTCAATCCCATAAAATCCTAGCAATATTTAAGTGTTAAAGGTGACTTTCACTATGATATTTATTATCGAATAATGAAAAATGGGACAGATAGCCTTCAAACCTCCAGGCAATGGACTGAACCACGTCTCTTCTAAGCTTTTAATAACAGGACTACCATATTTCCTGGAAATGACACAAATTCCCAGAGTCCCCTTTGAGATTCTCGTTTGGCAGCATGAATTTTCTTAACAGTTCTTTTTATTTTTACTTTAGTGAAGACCAAATCTCATATCAGTCAGAGGAAAACCAGTTAGTTGAATATTTGGATCTGCTTTCTCCATCAGACTGGACATTTTTAGCACAGCCCTGCCCTTCCCATTTGGCCAAGAATTCCCTATGACTCGTGTCTCCCCTTACTGAGATACTCCTACAGAACTCAACATAGAGAACTGTTAGAACACAGCGGGAATTAACTTATGTCACTGTTCCCATCTCTGGACCCTCTTGAATCCTATGTCCTGTTGCTATTATATGAGTTAGCTTGCTCATGGTCATCTATAACTCTGTACGTTTGTGTCTTTAGCAGAGAATAGTGACACCTGACTTACCTTTCTATCCCTGGCATTCAGCATAGTATCTAGTATGCTGCAGATGTGAATAGCTATATCTGAGTAAAATAATAACTAACTCTGAGAAAACTATTATAGAGTATGATCATCAATCACAACTATATCAACACATAGTTGAGAGCACAGGAAAGATACAGCAATCTTCTTAAAATCCCACAGTTGTCAATGATATAATTGTTAGCCAACAGTGGCACCATGGAAAAGACCATCTGAATCCTCTGAAACCCCTGTTAAACACTACCTCTTCCTACATCCTACCACAGATATCCCAAATTGGGATTTCGGACTCAGGAAACAGACCCCTGAACTGACCTTATGACAAACACTGAGATTATTCTAATGCATACATGTGTCGGCATCTCCCCTTTAGAGTGTCTGCAGCAAGAATATTAACTTTCCTCCAGTTTCTTACAGAACAGAAGTAAACTGCTAGTGTCTGATAGCCCTGTATTAAGGGAGTGGCCATGGAAAGTTTGAAGGACTCACACAAATTAAAATGGAGCATGAAATGCTGAGGCATCCTTTGCACAATGGGTTAGAGTTTCTGGACTCAATGGGAAACCAAGGGGCAGAACCAACCACAGCAAGGGAATCATGGCAGCGATGATTAATTTCCTCCTCTGACTAGTCTTTAACCCCCATTACTCTGTCACAGGGCTTCCCTGTGGCTCAGCTGGTCAAGAATCTGCCTGCAATGTGGGAGACCTGGGTTTGATCCCTGTATTGGGAAGATGCCCTGGAGAAGGGAACAGCTACCCACTCCAGTATTCTGGCCTGGAGAATTCAATGGACTGTATAGTCCATGGGGCTGCAAAGAGCTGGACACGACTGAATGACTCTCACTCATCTGTCAGAGCTGGGATCCCCAAACCGCCCCCCTCATAACTCTATGTCTTCCTCCCTAAAGAGCCTACATTTTCGGCTTTCTAAACATCACCCGTTTACAGAACTGGAAAGAAATTAGCATCAACTGTGGAGCAATGAGCCGCTTTCTACATTTAGTTTCTGGACTAGAAATGAGCAGGAATTAGTCAGCTTCTTTCCTCATTAATAGGCAATAGTTGCCATCCCTGCTAATTTACAACATGTTAACACAACTTGAGCTACTCCCTGGCTGTCGTGACTAGCTTAAGGTGACATCAAAGGGAAACACATAATATTTGGTGTCACTATGTGTGTTCATTTAGGCTAGAGAGGCAAGGATGTGGGAATACAAACTTGAATTTAATCAGAATAGAGTAAGCACAGCTCTCAACTCAGTCCCAAGGTGGAAAGCACGAGGACTTTCAGCCTTTGTTCCTGCCCCATGGTTTAATGCAGACCCTAAGGATCCTGGACATCTAGACTAGGAAGGGCCAATTTACGTCAAAGGGGAGAAAAAGATATAGTTGAGAGCAGTGAATTTCAAGCTTGAATATGTTCATAGATCACCAAAGATTGTATTAAAATACACATTCTGGTCCAATGGGTGTAGTGATGGGTATGAGATTCTGTACTTCTAACAAGCTCCTAACTTAAGCCAATGCTTCCAGGTCTACAGACCATACCTTGACTAACATGGACTTAGAGAAAGTAAGGACTCTGAGATATAAGTGGTGTAGTCTTGTGGTGCTTGGGCTTCAGCATGCATCAGTTTCCCCCAAAGAACTGTGGAACCACAGATTGCTGCCCCGCACCACAAAGTATGATTCAGGGATTTAGTGGGGGAGGTCTGAGATTTTGCATCTCTAAGAAGTTCTCAGATGCTGCTGATGCTGTGGTTCAGGAATCACACTTTAGAAGCATTGGAGTAGTAAAAGGACACTAGACAGAGAATCTGGCAGCCCTGGATTCAAACACTGCTGTGGAGCCAACTCTCTCAGCTCTCAGAACCTGGTACAAAAGCAGATAATAATAACTATGGGTTGGTTCATTGGTTTGAGTGGGTGTTAAATTAATGAGATAATGTAAATAAAATTTTGATCATAATTTGTTAGCCCCTCAACAATGGACAATGGTGAACTTCCTTCTGGTTGTCAAGATTAGACAGAAGGAGGAATGTCTATATGATAAGACTATCCTGGGATGTGGCTTCACCAAGATAAGATTTCACATCAAAAGCCAGCTTTGCCCAGGAGTCAAGATAATCATGAATCTATATATTGTGCCTGCTTCGATTTGCCCATGTCTGACCTTCCACCTCTGATATGTACACTGTTCTTTATTTTCTTGGGCTCCAAAATCACTGCAGATGGTGACTGCAGCCATGAAAGTAAGACACTTACTCTTGGGAAGACAAGCTATGACAAACCTAGACAGCATATTAAAAAGCAGAGATGTGACTTTGCTGATAAAGGTCTGTCTAATCAAAGCTATGGCTGTTTCAGTAGTCATGTATGGACTTGAGAGTTGTACTATAAAGAAAGCTGAGTGCTGAAGAATTGATGCTTTTGAACTGTGGTGTTGGAGAAGACGCTTGAGAGTCCTTCGGACTGCAAGGAGATCCAACCAGTCCATCCTAAAGGAAATAAATCCTGAATATTCACTGGAAGGACTGATGCTGAAGCTGAAGCTCCAATACTTTGGCCACCTCATGCAAAGAAGTGACTCCGTGGAAAAGATCCTGATGCTAGGAAAGATTGAAGGTGAGAGGAGAAGGGGATGACAGAGGATGAGATGGTTGGATGGCATCACCAACTCAATGGGCATGAGTTTAAGCAAGCTCCAGGAGCTGCTGATGGACAGGGAAGCCTGGCATGCTACAGTCCATAGGATCACAAAGAGTCAGACACGACTGAGAGAATGAACTGAACTGATGCAAGGCAGTGTGAAAGGTGCCTCTGAGACTGGGGACTGAGCAAGATGGTTTGTACTCTCAAGAAACGTACAATCTCACAGGGGACATTCAGTCCTAAGTAGTAAGAATTTGGTCTGTTATGGGAAAGACATTTCACAGGGAATATGCAAAACGAGGAATACAGTGAGTAGAATTAGTGAGGACTATAAAGTAAATTATCTGTAAACAATAAAAAATAACCAGAAAGTGGAAATACTGCTAGTGTCCTCTGTAGATGTTCTCAGTAAAGGAACAGCTATTCCTCTGTAGATAGGAAGGTCCCAAAAGAAGACTTTCTTCAAAAACACATTCCACTTAAGATACTCCTATTACACTATTACTTTGTTGAAATCGTTTATATTTAAGACCCAGCCTTTCAGTTATGAGACCACTGACAGAACAGTATTTACATATCAATTTTGAAATTTTCACTTTAGTGTATATAAGAATCACCTGCAAATTTTGGCAGACCATCCACATCCCATGCTACATGCTCTGGAGATGCTGATTCTGAAGTTCTGAGGTAAAACAGAAACCTCCCAAGCCCCCATTTTTTCCCAAGACACCATTTCTCCAGGCTGAGATGAAGAAAAATGTGGCTTTTCCCCAAGCACTGAAACTAGCTCTGCTATTTCAAATGGAAATTTCCAGCGGGTTTTCTCCAAAACTGATTTATAAAACATTTTTGTAACTAAACCAGATCTATAAAAATAGCCTTAAAATTTTAATCACAATCATAATAGCTAATATTCCTTGCTCTTGCAATGTGCCAAACTGTATGCTAAGAATTTTTTCCATGCAGCGTTCACTTAACCCTCACAAGGACTCTAGGAATTAACAATCTTTATTAACCAGTTTTCAGAGAAAAGTCCAGCAATTTGAAGAAACATATAAGATTGTACATTAGGAGGTAATGTTGCAGGAACAAAAATTTGATATTTTTAACCCTTAAACTTATTATTGTATACTAGTCTAAAAACTGTTTTGGGTGTATGGGGGGGGGGGGGGGTGTCAAAAAAGGCAATAGGCAGTATCTCATTGGCTGTGGGTAGTGATCACAAACGGCTTCATTTCAAAAGGTGACGTTTTGAATGGGATAGAAAGTTAACAGGAAAAAGAGCAGAGAGTGTTGCAAAGAGAGCACAGTGTGTAAAGGCGGGGGATGCCCAGAGCAGCCCTGGTTTCTCTACCCTGCTTGCTGTTGCTTTTATTTTCATTCCATCTTTACATCTCCTATTGCCCTGGCTTCTACCTCTAAATCTTATACTGATGTTTACTGTAACTCACCTGACATCTGTACGGGTGGTCTCATGCAGCTTAAACAAAAGCTGCACACAAGCTAAACTTGTGTATAAACTGGGAGTTTGGAATTGACACACAGCACTACTATATATAAAACAGATAACCAACAAGGACCTACTATATAGCACAAGGAGCTCTGCTTAATATTCTGTAATAACCTAAATGGTAAAAGAATTTGAAAAAGAATAGTATGTGTCTATCTGAATCACTTTGTTGTACACCTGAAACTAAAACCATAGTCCAATCTAAAATAAAAATCATAAAAAATTAAATGCATAAATCAAATCTTATTCCTCCACTGACTTAAAAGTTTCTTTTAGGTTCTCTGCCATGTAGCTAATGGTCTGTGAATCAACAGTGAACTATAGCAAGGCATTGACCAGTAAGTTTACTATTTGCTCCTCCACTCCCACCTCCACACACACACACACACTCAAAGCCCGCCTATTTTAAAATTCAAAATATTTATATTGTGGGTTTTCTTAAAGGGAATATGAATTTAAGTATATGTTTGGTTCTGCTCAAAAAGTCACCATGAACAAAGGCCCAAAACTTAGACCATGCCAGATGACTGCTCTAAGGTTCTCTTTACTACATAAGTATATGGAATAAAAATAGAATGTATTTATGAAAGGCTGAAAGAAGTTCCAAGAGATAGCATCAAGTTCCCTAAGAAGTAGAAGGTGGAAGTCATACTTAACTTATTTTCTTAATATCCTATACTTTGAACCCCTTAGAGAATGCCTACTCTGTTAAAATGTTTCACTCTCTTACTGGGAAAAATAAATCAGTTCATCTATCATTTGCCTGAACTGCCAATTCCAACTAAAAGCCTGACTTCCCAGGCTTGAATTACTTTCCAAACTATTTCACTTTCCCTACGGCATGTAAGCAAAAAAGCTCCTTCCACCATCCGTGTCTCCCCACTGACGCCCAAACACTAATATAGTATCTGTGGAAAACATAGCAGTTTAAAAACAAAGTGAACATAGCAATTTTAAACAAAGCCAACTCTCAATTTTCTGCCTCTGGAGTGGGGCGGAGATTATGTGTGCTCAAGGAACCTACTGATGTTTTAACCATGCAAGGAAAAAAAAAAAAACAAACTTGACTTTAACTGTCAAAGCTTGGTTATTCATAATGTGAAGAAGACCTGGAAGGGTGTAATCCCAAGCGGTGACTAATTAAAGCATTTGTATCCTGGATGGTGGTCCTTTCTGCAACAAATTAGCTTGAATGAGCTGGGGCTACTATTAGCATGGATTTGCATTCCTTGACAAAGTAAGTAATATTTAGTGGGTGGTTGGCAGGAATGAGGGTGGTAGCAAATGGGACAGGGTGAAGAGTGGCCTATCATTAAACACTTTGCATACAGACACAACTATGAACAATCAACATTACAATAATGGACTTGTCTGTCCCATTTATTAATTCCTAAGAGACAAATCTGATCTTCACTCATTCATTTCCTATGTGTTCTTCCTCTGGAGGAGGTTTCTTTCATTAGAGACCCTTTCTTTGGACTCATGAGGCATGTCGGGTCAAAGAAAAGGAAAGTCACTGATAGACACCGAACTGGACAGTCAACAACATGAGGACAGGGCTATATTAAGATTTTAACTACTGTGTCCCCAGGCTTAGCACCCTGAAGATGCTGTGAAATGAATTTTTTTACTTAATTAACTTATTTTAAGAGGTTGATTACTGAACAATATTGTGGCGGTTTCTGCCATACAACATGAATCAGTGACGGATGTACATGCGCTCCCCCCAACCCTGAACCCCATTCCCGCCTTCCTCCCCACCCCATCCCTCTGCATTGTCCCAGAGCGCTGGCTTTGATTGCCCTGCTTCATGCATTGAACTTGTACTGGACATCTACTTTACATATTGTAATATACATGCTTCAGTGCTATTCTCTCATTACCACCCCACCCTCGCCTTCTCCCACAGAGTCCAAAAGTCTGTTCTTTACATCTGTGTCTCTTTTGCTGTCTTGCATATAGGGTCACCATTACCATCTTTCTAAATTCCATATATATGCACAATGTACTATATTGGTGTTTCTCTTTCTGACTCACTTCACTCTGTATAATAGGCTCTAGTTTCATCCGCCTCATTAGAACTGACTCAAACGTGTCCTTTTTTATAGCTGAGTAATATTCCATTGGGTATATGCACCACAGCTCTCTTATTCTGCCAATGGACATCTAGGTTGCTTCCATGTCCTGGCTATTGTAAACAGTGCTGCAATGAACATTGGAGTGCGTGTGTCTCTTTCAATTCTGGTTTCCTCGGTATGTATGCCCAGCAGTGGGATTGCTGGGTCGTATGGCAGTTCTATTTCCAGTTTTTTTAAGGAATCTCCACACTGTTCTCCATAGTAGCTGTACTAGTTTCTGTTCCCACCTACAGTGTAAGAGGGTTCCCTTTTCTCCACACCCTCTCAGGCATTTATTGTTTGTAGATATTTTGATGGCAGTCATTCTGACTGGCATGAGATGGTACCTCATTGTGGTTTTGATTTGCATTTCTCTGATAATGAGTGATGTTGAGCATCTTTTCATGTGTTTGTTAGCCATCTGTATGTCTTCTTTGGAGAAATGTCTGTTTAGTTCTTTGGCCCATTTTTTGATTGGGTCATTTATTTTTCTGGTATTGAGCTGCTTGCATATTTTAGAGATTAATTCTTTGTCAGTTGTTTCATTTGCTATTATTTTCTCCCATTCTTAAGGCTGCCTTTTCACCTTGCCTAGTTTTCTTCGTCATGAAATGAATTCAGTTCAGTTCAGTTCAATTCAGTCACTCAGTTGTGTCTGACTCTTTGCAACCCCATGAACTGCACCAGGCCAGGCCTCCCTGTCCATCGCCATCTCCTGGAGTTCACTCAAACTCACGTCCATCGAGTCCGTGATGCCATCCAGCCATCTCATCCTCTGTCGTCCCTTTCTCCTCCTGTCCCCAGTCCCTCCCAGCATCAGAGTCTTTTCCAATGAGGCAACTCTTCTCATGAGGTGGCCAAAGTACTGGAGTTTCAGCTTTAGCATCATTCCTTCCAAAGAACACCCAGGGCTGATCTCCTTTAGAATGGACTGGTTGGATCTCCTTGTAGTCCAAGGGACTCTCAAGGGTCTTCTCCAATACCACAGTTCAAAAGCATCAATTCGTCGGTGCTCAGCTTTCTTCACAGTCCAACTCTTGCATCCATACATGATCACTGGAAAAACCATAGCCTTGACTAGACGGACCTTTGTTGGCAAAGTAATGTCTCTGCTTTTCAATATGCTATCTAGGTTGGTCATAAGTGAATTAATCCACGTCAACTAAGCTCCCAGCTGGATCACTTCTTTCATGAGCAGTCCCTCCTTCTACTCCACTGAACTGCACACCCTGTCCTTGCCCATTCCATATAAATCACTTCCATACCCACCCAGCCTCTACAATTTTCATGTCCAGTTGGATATCATATAATATCTGAATTTGTATTCCCAGATCTTTGATGCTCATTTCTTTATCTTGTATGATGCACCCATATCTTGGGTTATTGGTAATGATCTATTAATTTGGTAAAGTCCTCATTTCTGGGCTTTGCATGCTGTCCTTTGTGACTTCCACCAGGCACAGTAGAACACTGGGGATGGACTTAAATGCTAAGGGGGAACACAGCTGACCTCTGGGAGTAAGCAGAACCCAGGGGCACTTGGGACAGGGCTGGACAGGGGTCAGTATCCTGGATCAGTTAGAGAGGCGGAAAATGTCCATGTGGGAGAAGCATGCAGCTTGTAAATGTGTTATTTGTTTCTTAATCCCAAGCCCATTTTTGGTCCTGCTGGGAGTTCTCTATAAGGGGTTCTTTAAACATTCTCACTCACTTTTACAATGGCAAAAATAGATCTGGTCTCCAGACAAAAGCAGTTTTATTTTCCAAATGCTTATGTTCAAGGTGTTTAAAAACCATAAAAGACAGCATTGGGTCAGGAAGTGGGTCTTGGTAAGCAAGCAAATGGGGCAGACAACTCTCTGAGTTGATGGGATAGACGTGTTGCTACGTACGTCAGCCTCACTGTCCATAGAGGGAGGGCATCCCTGTTCTGAGAGAGCCTTGGTATTTCTAGAATCACTGAGCCTCCCTCAAGAGGAGAGAGACAAAGCTCTTCTTTCTAAAACCCAGCACTTCCTAATCTTCCCTCAGTCCTATTCCAAATCGTACCCGTTCCTCTTTCAAATATTGATAGAGAAGGAAAAACTTTCCCCAGTCCATGAAAACTACAGCAAGCATGGATCATACTTCTTGTCTCTGCCAGAGAACCTTTATTTTTCAAAGTGAACCTCTCTCCAACAGCCTTTCCTTGGTCAATCACATTCCCTCCTAGAAGAGGAAACAAAGGAATTCTTTACATGTGATCAAAAGAAAAAGCAATGTGATGGTGAGGATGGGGTGGCATGTTAGACTAAGAATCAATGCTAACCTCAACAGGCCACACCGTGGCTTTTTCTAAAACACGAGCCGCCATCACCTTTCTCCACCTCCCATGCCAGGTGCTGTAGACAACCCCAACCTGTCACCCCAAGAAGTGAGTTTGGCTTCAACATAGGCTGCTGTTCCCTGCAATCCTCGTTCCTTCTACATCTCCCTTTGCCTATTCCCACACAAAAGGGACGGGCGGAGAGCTCAGAGGGAGAGAGGGCTTCCGTTTCTCTAGGATGCAGAAACCCCACCAAGAAAGGATAAAACTATTAACTCCAAACAAAGAGAAGCTGCTCTGATGCCTTCACTGCTTGGGCCACGTGTGATTGGTTCTCCCGCAGAAGAGGGGAAGGATAATGGGCTGTGTGATCCCAGGACGTGGGAGTGCTCGCTGCGAGGGGAAACAGAGAAACCATGGAGTCAGAAAAGCTACTGATCTGCAGCCAACTTCACCTCTGAGGAGAAGAGGGCTCCCAGCATTCACAAAGAACTCTGAATGTCCCATTTCCACGTCAAAGCCCAGTGATTGTCTAAATACCACAAAGTATTTATCGAATGATTTTGGTTTCTGCTGATGAACGAGAAATAGACTGCTTCCATTATAACCATACCTACTACTCAGAGAAAGGGAGGAACCATGTGACCCAGGCAGGGGGCAGTGTGGCTGGAATTTACTCAACTGCTGCAAAACAGTAGAGGAGTGGGGCAGGGGGAGGCGGGGTCCAAAGGAGAGAGAGCAGGGGAAAGGGGTCTTGAGCAGGAGAGCAGAAGGAACCAGCCTGGCAGTCCAGGGTTTGCAACTCTTTATTCTCAATCCCCTACAGGCATCTTACGCAGCCCCCCTATTCCCTTCATAGCCAGTTGTATATAAAGAACTTGTGGTCCCCACCACCAAACCTGTCAATTCTTGAGTACATATGATATGCCAGTCACTGTGTGAAGCATTTTCATGAGCTGTTTCATTTCATAACAACACTCTAGAGGGTAAGTATTAATATTATTCCCATTTCATAGATAAAAATATTGAAGTTTTCAGAACTCAACCTACTCATTCAAATAACACTGGTAATAATAAGTTGTAGCACCTAAAACTCAAGTCTGCCTGAAGCCAGCATGGGGGTCTTAAAAACCACACTGGATAGCTGTAAAATGTCCCATTCCCATAGCCCCAAATTGGGTCTCCTAAGCCACACAACTTCCCCAACATGACTGAGGATTCACTGGTCTGAAGATAAAACACAGCATGGAGCAAACACCCTTTCCTTTTTGTTGGGAATAGCTATGTGTGGCAAAATTTTTCAAAAGACTGTGTGCTGCTCAACAGAGCAGCCATGCTCCCCATTTTAAATCAAAATGCCTCCTTAACATCACAAAATAATATTATGTAAAGTATTGAAGTCAATATACACAGAGTTCACAGATCATTAGGGTGCAGCCTGGTGAATTTTCACAGGAGAGTGTGCCATATATATTCACTTTTGACATAAACAAAAAGAACATTTAGCAGCCACTCAGAAAACCACATGTGCCTACTCTCTTCCCAAAGTAACCCATATCCCCTCTTCTACAAACTCATTAGTTTTGACCATTTAAAAAATGTTGTATCTTTTTTTTTTTCAGTTTTTTTAATTTATTATTTTTTTTAATTTTTATTTTTACTTTATTTTACTTTACAATACTGTTTTGTTTTTGGTGTACATTGACATGAATCCACCATGGGTGTACTTGCGTTCCCAAACATAAACCCCCCTCCCACCTCCCTCTGCATAACATCTCAGAACTACACTTGTTTGCGTGACTCCACATTCTATGAGATTAACCCATTGTGTTGCTTGCTTATCAAAGTGCTTTCTTCTTTCCTTTGCTGTACAATTTTCCATTGTATAAATATTCCACAATCTATTTGTCCATTTGTCTGTCAGTGGACATTTGAGTTGGTTCCAGATGGTGGCTTTTATTGGCATGAACAATGATGTTGGGAAGCTTTATGACTTCAACATTCACATTTATATCTGTAATCTATCAGGAATGACTCTTTGTAGAAGATAGGAGTTCAGAATCTTCTTTTAAAAATAATAGGATATTCAATAGAACAAGTTACATTTTTTAAAAAAGAACATCCTCTTTATCACAGCATTTCACTGTTATTTTTGTTATACATCAAGAAGTTTTATATATATATTTATATATATATATATATGTCTACTTCTGGGCTCCAGTCCATTAGTCTATTTTTCTATCTTTGTGCTAATATCATATTGTCTTAATTACCGCAACTTTAAATAAGTCTTGATATCTGGTAGTGTAATTACTCCTGTGTTTTTTTGTTTTTTTTTCAAGATTGTCTCATATATTCATGGCCCTTTATATTTTTCTATAAATTTTAGAATCAGTTTGTCAAATTCTACAGAAAAAGTACACTGGAGTTTTTATTGGGGTTGTTTTGAATTAACAGATGAGTTTGGGAGAAAATTAACATGCTTATAATATTGAGTCTTTCTATTCATAAACATGATTTTATCGCCAATGTATTTAAGTCTCCTTTATTTTCTCTCAGCAGTGTTTCATAGTCTTCTGTATCAAAATCTTGTTCACTGTGTACTACACTTTATTCATTACCTCATTATAGTTACCTATTCATTTATCAGATATTATTTGATGTTATTACATAGAACTTTTTAATATTTTTATTTTCTATTTGCTTACCATCACATAGAATTTTATATAAATATAGAAAATATAGAAACATGGCATATATACACACATAAAGACATTATATTGAGTGATCTTGCCATATTCACTTATTAATGCTAGTGGTTTGTTTATAGACTCTCTTGAATAGTCAACATAGACAATGATGTTATCATTTCCTTCTCTTCAAACCTCATACATTTCATTTCTTTCTTATCTTTTGCACTTGATAGAACCTCAATTATAAAGCCAAATAAAAGAGGTGAAAGTGGGCATCCTATTCAATTGTTAATCTTAAGGGAAAAAACATTAAAAATTTCATCATTAAGTGGTACTGCTGTTGTTTTTTTAAGTGTATGTATGTATACATATACTTCATAATAGTAAGGAAATTCTCTTTTCTAGTTGGCTAAGGGTTATTGATATGAATGAGTGTTGAGAATGTTGAAAAGTGAAAGTCATTCAGTCGTGTCCAACTCTTTGTGACCTCATGGACAGTATAGTCCATGGAATTCTCCAGGCCAGAACACTGGAGTAGCTTTTCCCTTCTCAAGGGGATCTTCCAACCCAGGGATCGAACCCAGGTCTCCCGCATTGTGGGCAGATTCTTCACCAGCTGAGCCAAAAGGGAAGCCCAAGAATACTGGAGTAGGTAGCCTATCTCTTCTCCAGCAGAGCTTCCTGACCCAGGAATAGAACCAGGGTCTCCTACATTGCAGGTGGATTCTTTACCAACTGAGCCATCAGGGAAACCCTGTGAGTGTTGTTATCAAATATTTGTTCTGCATCAACTGAGATTATCATATGATTTTTCTCCTTTATTATGTAAGTGTGGTGAATTATGTTTCATTTTTAATATTAATGTCACCTTGCATTTCTGAAATAAACCCAACTTGGGTATAATATATTATCCTCTTTATATTTTGCTGGCTTGAATTAGCTAATGCTTTGTTAAAGACGTTTGCATCTATGTTTACAAGAGGAACTAATCTATAATTTTTTATTTATTTTAATGTCATTCTCAGGTCTTGATATTCAGGTTATGCTGCCCTCATAATAAGCTGGAAAGACATCCACCTTTTTCTATTCCCTGAAGAATTTCTCTAATATTCCTTTTGTTTTTTTTCCCAAACATCTGGAAGAATTCACTGCTGAGGCCATCTAGGCCTGGTGACTTCTTGGTGAGAAGACTTTTCATCACTGATTCAGTTTCTCCAATAGACATTGGACTCTTCAAATTTTCAGTATTCCAAAATATTTCAACAATTTCTCTAAGAAACTATGGTATTTGACTCCTAAGAGTTCTCAGAAAATGCTCCAACACATCCCATGGTCAGATTCCCTCCACATTGGTCAGACTCTCCTTCCTGAGTCCTGATCTTCAGTCTGATCTTGTTGACTTTCATCCTATCTCAGCATTGCCTCTCTGATGAATACAATATGTTTTTACCGCTAAAAAAGAAAAGAAAATCCCTGTCCTTGCAGTAGGGTGATTTATTGAGAATTTAACACAGCAGTATAACCTATTAAGACAGAAACATTGTCTTCTTTCTCAGCGCTCCAGACTCATCAAGCTGGAACAAAGGCTAGCTCCCAATTCCCCACTTAAACTTTCCCAGACAGGCAGCCAGGGCTTGGTTTCCAAGTACTGGACTCTCTTTCCCCCAAAGGAGACTTCCCAGCTTTTTTGTTACTGTGTTTCAGAGCCAGAGTGAGAAGTGAAAGAGGCTTGTACTTGGAAGTCAGTGCTAAAATCATCTTTGCTTGTTTCTCCAAGGCCTAGACCAGTCCAGGGAAGTTAGTCAGATTTGTTGAAGTTTTGGTGCTCTGGTTGAAAAAAGTCCAAATCACTGAAGTCTATTTCAATAACAGTAAGAAGAACTGTTTGTTCTCTTAGCCAGATAAACAACATTCAGAATGGCAAATACTCACACGGGGTTGTCTGTGACTACTTACTGTATATAGACTATGAACGAAGCCTTGGGAAGGTGTGCACAACTTGATTCAACAGAGGGAGTGAAGATGGCTTTGGAGGGAGCCACATCTGAATGGGCCAGACAGACACCTGTCAAGGGCCAAGTGTAGTGAAGACCATCACCAAATGACGTTAAAGCCATTCCCATCCTTCCCTGGGCTGTGTGACAGCCAGCATTTTTACATGACCCAAAGGGGGAGAGAGCCTGAAAGAATAACTGATATGAAATAGATCAATAACTATAGTAATTAAGGGCTCTAGTCCCCAATTTCTTTTTTTCATTTTTCAATGAAAACAAATTTTTAAATGTTTAATGTTTCCTATCTTTTACTCTCCAGGTGTTATGGAACAAGGGGAATCCATGCCTGTATTTCTTTGGACATTTTGGAACAGGGTCACTGTGGAAACTGACCAGGAAATTAATTTTCTAAGTAGGTTTTTGATGTGGGCAGTCACTTCACAGAGCCTCAGAGATGATTTGGCCTGCCTTGACCTCCTTCTTCCCCAGTGGTACTTCCACCCAAAGGACACAGATGTCCCTTAAAGTTGAAGGGTATGTTGGAAAGAGCGGCAGCAGGAATGTGATATGAGGTTGGATGGTTCATCTGCTTTGTTTGGGCACTTTCTGAGGTTATCTTCACTCCATAATGGCTTATTAATTTCAGCTTAGTTAAAATGAATGTCAATGCAGTGTCACCCACTATGTTAGGCACCAGGAAGCCTGGACAGATAATGCTTGTTTCTGGCCCTGGGGGTCTTCAGTGTTTATCAGGGGAGACAGACAGGTGAATGGCTAAACTACAGGGAGATTTAGGCTAGGAGAGGATAAACAAATGCTGTAAAAGCACTAGGGAGGGAGTAATCAATTCCACCACAAACGCTCCCCTCGCTTCCTCATCTCTCTCCCCGCAGCAGAAGGTGCTAGGCTCTGGATTCTGGCAGAGGATGCTGGTAAAAGATCATAAGCTATAACAGCTGGAAGCCATTAGTCCCGATGCAATGACAGGAGAGGCCAGCAGAAGGCTGAACACAGGAGGTGCGTCCAGGATGAAGCAGCCAAACTCAGGTGCCATCTGGATCAGGAAAGCAGATAGGGAAGAGATAAAACCTGAAGCAAAAGACCTCTTGCTTAGTTAACCCTCCACAGGCCATGCCCAGGGAAAGGCTGAGAACCATCGACAGGTGACTGGGATCCAGCTATACTGGAAATGCCCTCAACACCTGCACCACGGTTTCTGTTCAAGGCAGCAACAAGAATGCTGTTTTCTGAGAACTGGAGACCTCATATCAGGCATTCTGACGGGTACAGGAATGGGAAAACTCAGCCCAGGCCCCAAAAGAGCTAGCCATGTTTCTACAGAGAGAAACATTAAAAACAGTATGTAAAGTGGAAAGGCCAGTCAATGCAGGAGGAAACACTGGGTGAGTTGATAAGTAAAGGTCTCAAGGAGGAGATGACTCTGCACGGGGCCCTGAAGATGGTTAGAATCCATGTAAGTAGAGAGGCAGCATGAGGAGGAACTTCTAAGAAGACATTGTGAGCCCAAGCATAGGATCTGCTAGAGAAATGAAAGGGAACATGGAGCATGTCTGAATTCTACGAGGGTAGAAGAGTCGGTAGGAGGAAATATCTGGTGCAGGTAAGTGTGTTAGTCACTTAGTCGTGTCCAATTCTTTGTGACCTCATGGACTGTAGCCCTCCAGGCTTCTCTGTCCAAGGAATTCTCCAGGCAAGAATACTGGAGTGGGTAGCCATTCCCTTCTCCAGGGAATCTTCCTGACCCAGGGATTTGACCCAGGTCTCCTGCGCTGCAGGTGGAGTCTTTACCATCTGAGCCACCAGGTGAGGGAGAAGCTTTAATCCCTTGCTATGGACGTTAGCCGGAGAAGGCAATGGCACCCCACTCCAGTACTCTTGCCTGGAAATTCCCATGGACACTTTTCACTTTCATGCATTGGAGAAGGAAATGGCAACCCACTCCAGTGTTATTGCCTGGAGAATCCCAGGGACAGGGGAGCCTGGTAGGCTGCCGTCTCTGGGGTCGCACAGAGTCGGACACGACTGAAGCGACTTAGCAGCAGCAGCATGGACATTAGCCTGAATCCTGAAGCAATGGGCAGTGGCTAGCAGATTTTGAGCAGGGTGGGGACTGCATAAAAGCAAATTAACTTACATCATATTTTTCCCTGAAAAACAGACCTCCCTGCCCAATAAACACCATCCGATTGCAAGATGTCAAAGTACAGCCTAGTCTCAGATTATAAATTTACCTGCCACTACTGAGAGTCATATCAGCTTGAGAAGGTTTGGTCTCTGCACTGTATTTATTTCCCAGTCAAAAATGCAAGGCACTAATAGCAGTAGAGAAAGAGGCAAGCTGAGGTTGAGTGGGTTCCTGGAGCACAGAAAGCCCTGGAAGTACAGAAAACACACTAAAATGTAGCAAAATCAAAGGGTAAGATGGGAGTCCAAACTCTGCTACTCAGTCATCCTCCACCAGGTCAAGCATCTACCACTTGGCTGGCTTCCATCCCCACTGGTGCTCAAATGTGAACCGGTCCTTACTGCTGTGCCTCATAATTCAAGGTAGAAGTATACACAAGCACTGCCAAAGGAGAGCGACCAAACATGTGGGAAGCATCATTTGGAAGTGCCTGGTGGTGTGGCAAGGTACATGAAGCAGTGGGATTCCGCCACCACTTTGCTAAGTGACCTTCAATAACCCCTGGGAGGTGAGAAAGGGTGCATTCACCCGTTCTCATTAAAGCAACCAGGGGCATCTGCCTGGAGCTTAGGGAAGGGCTGTCCATCCAAAACCCAGGCTTGACTTGGCTGCGATGAACAGGAGGAAAACATATCAGAGGCACCATCCATATTCAGGTATTCAATGCTGCTTTGCCTCGTGGTAAGTGAAGGGGACATGAGCTATTCAGTCAGAGAGAACTTAAACTGGCTTGCAAAACATGTATTCAGTTTTAGCAGTCACATAGAATGGAACTTGAATTTTATAGTGAAAGCTTCTAATGGATTTAATATTCAGCTTTCTGGGATTCAAATTAATACCTACTTTTTTCTACAACATGCCTTCTAAAGTGAAATTCAACTGCAACCACTAATCCATTTGACAAACTCTCTCATCTTTTAAAACTTAAATCAAACATGACCTGTTCCATGTCTTCTACTAACCACTCTCAGTAGACTTAATCACTTCCTCTTTTGTTACCAAAGCATTTAATACACCTCTATCGTAATGTGTTTCCCTGAACAAAGACCAAGTCTTATTCATCTTGGTGATTCCTGTGCCTGGCGCTGTGCTAACCACAGAGTAAATTTTTAATAAATGTCTGCTTTTTTGATGCCAAACTGGGTTTATTTGCTCTTAATCCTATGTTCAACAACAAGAACTGCAAACATACTTTATCATTGAATTCATCTTTGTTTGCCAGGACTTACGTGTGCTCTTAAGTATAAGCCTGTCTCCTAAGATCTAGACCCATAAATCCAACTGCCTAAAAACTTTCATACCTGGATGTTCCATGAGGTCAAACTCCACATGCCCTAACCAAACTGATTATCTTTTGCCCAAAACCTGTTCTTTTTCTGTAGTTCATCCATGTCTAATTAATATCCCCAATCCCCACTCATTTATCTACTCAGCTGAAATCCTGAGAATCACCCTAAAATCGTTTGTATTGCAACATCCAAATAAACTCTAAGTTGAGTTGACTCCATGTCTTTAGACTTTCTCAAAGCCAACCTTCCTCTCCAACCTTCCACCTCTGCAGGAGTCCAGGCCCTCAGCATCCCTTGCCCAGAGCACCACGTCAGTCACTAGCGTTTCACTTGCTCTATTTCAAATACATAGTTCCATAACTTCTTTTTTTCTAATATATAATGAACTTTTCATATCAACAAACCTAATCTTTAATTATTACATGATATTCTACCACTCTAATGCATTTTAATTGACTAATACATCTCTCATGGTCGGGCATTCAGATGACTTCTAATCTTTTAGATAATTATTTCAAATAATAGCAATCATTTTAATAATAATTTTTATAAGGCAATGTCATACTGGATTCTGATGTCAATCTCACCATCCTTCACCCTTACCTCCTGGAGTGACCTTTCTAAGCAACAGATCTGATCCAATGACACCCTACTCTGTATTCTGTTAAGAACAAAACAAAACACTCAGCTGACTAGCCCAGAACAGGAGACCCTTACTATGCAGCACTTTAACACCTCTCTTTCTTCCTCTGCCACCTCCCCACATGGGCTTTCAGTCTACCCCCTGCAAAGTTCTTGGGGCTTCCTGAACATGCTTCATGCACTCACACATCTCAGCTTTCATGCATGTTATTTCCTCTGCCCAGAAACCCCCTGCAACCCAGCCCCACCATGAGTCCTCAGTAAACCCTTCCTGATGCATTGACCTGGCTTCAATATTAGGTTCACCATGAGCCCTCCTGCCCTGCCAGGTGGAGCCAGCGCCTCCTTCCTCTGTGACCCAGAGCATCTATCACCCTCCTGGACAAGCCTCCATGAAAGCAAATACCAGGGACACAAGAAACACACTCCAACATATTCGATAGATAAATGATTTTTTCTTTCTTCCAACTAGACCAGTGGTTCTTGATGCATTAAAAAACTTGGCCCATGTCAAAGAACTGATGCAGTTGAGCAGGACAAAGAGAAGCGTGGACAGGTGAGCTCAGAACCTGTAAAGGTAAATCACACGTTGGTATAGACTTCTGCCCAGTGATACTGGGCAGATCATGGAAGTTTCTGAGTAAGGAATGCCATGATCAAAGTGACAATTCCTAAAAATAAATGACACATTCTGACTGGCATCATTTTTTGAAAGGATGACTGGGGTAAGGGTCTGCTTCCTTACCACTTCCTCTCCCTCCATCACTTCTAGAGGTTGATGGTTCAGACCCTAAGTACTCACCTGAGGAGATCAGGGTAAACTCAGCGTGCATGAGTTCATACACAAGCAGCTGGAGGTTTCTAGAGAAAGCATCTTTATAGCTGCTTGAGAGGAGAGGGTGATGCAGAGTACTTTAAACCATTCATAGCTGTCTTAGGGTCCAGCAGAGGCAAGACGGGCTCTCCAGACAGCCGCATCATGAAGCTATTATTGTTGAGGAAACCTTCTTCAAGAAATAACTTTTTACAACCTTGTGTCTCCAAGACTGCTCTCCTCTGAGCTATGGAATGCTGATGCACTGTGATCTGGGATCAAGGCAGGGCGGCTGAGACCAGGAAGCCAGCGCTTTATCATTCCAAGCCGACTTTCTGGAGCTAACCTGTGTGCTAAGAGCCTGCTCTGACATCAACTCACTCCTCTCCAAAGGTCCAGAGTGGCGTCAGGAAACCATCCATGCATATATCTCCTGTCACTGTCTCCCCAGGGATGATTAAAGATCGGAGGTTCAGGCCAAAGACCACTTTGGATAATTGCAGCCTGTCTCTCTGCTCCTCTTCTTCTGTGCCCGTCCTTCTTGTCTGGCCTGGCTTGACTGTTTTAATCAGTCAAGTGCCTCTCCTGCTACCATCCCCCAACAAGGGAAAAGGACCCCCATGAAAACAGGCTGCCAATAACACCACAGTCTCAGGAGCCTATGCCCAGGCTTGCCTTGCACCCCTGTCCTCCAGCTCTCTTCCCTTCAGGCTGGTCTCTCCATTAGAGGTCTTTTCTCACCCTCTGGACTGTAGCACACCTTCTTTCTCCAACTTGGACCTTTTCCCTCTTGGTTCAGCCTTGCCTCAGACTCTCTGATTTTTCTACCTTGGCCTGCTCCGGGTCCAAGATGACCTTGGGGACCTTACCCGTAGCCAGATGTCCTTGGGAGACTCCCCACCTGAGTCACCCTGGTCTGAGAGACGGACTTGGCCCCTTCTGATCCCAGTGGCCTGCAGGCTCTAAGTTTACTGGACACACAAGAACCTCAGAGCTCCCAGCTGTCTGCACCCTCCTTGGCCACCCATCTACCTAGATTTGTCAGCACTGGGCAGTGTCTTCTGTGCTACTTTGCAAGAAGAGAACTGAGCTTGAAGCCAGAACTCTGAGGTCCAAAGACGCGCAAGTGAAAGCATTAGTTGCTCAGCTGTATCCAACTCTTTGCAACCCCATAGACTGTAGTCCACCAGGCTCTTCTGTCCAGGGGATTCTCCAGGCAAGAAATCTGGAGTGGGTTGCCATTTCCTTCTCCAGGGGTATTCCCAATGCAGGGATAAAACCCTCATCTTCTGCATTGCAGGCAGATGCTTTACTGTCTGAGCCACCAGGGAAGTCCTCAGTTCTGCCATTAAGAAGCTGGGTAACCTTGGGTATATAAGAGTCTTCTCATGGGGACTTAGTTTCTTCATCAGTTTGATGAGAGGCTTGAACCTTCAAGTCACCTGCTAGCTCTGCACTGCTCCAAACTGATCACATGGTGCCCAAGAAGACCCTGAGTACCCAGATAGGACGAGGGCCATTTGTCAATGGGCAGTCCCAGCATGGGATTACCCCTTGTTTACAGACATCAGTTGTCCTGACATCAGGGTGATGATAAGAGTAATAGTAGTAGGATTTACTAACTTTGACACCTGGAGTCAGTCACTGGCTAAGCATTTGCAAGTATTTTTCATTTATTCCTCCTCTCAGCCTATGAGGTAGGTACTTGCATTATCATGATTACACAGATGAGGAAATAGAAGCTTAGAAATGGTTAGAGAGGTAGAGCCAGGATTTGCACAAAGTGGCTTCCTGACCAAACAGCCCCCTGGGACCAGCCAGCCTCACCCTATGGGGGTTCCTGGTGGGAACGCCAGAGCAGAGCCCTGCAGCTCACTCCTGGGAACTACTGAATGCTCAGGCACCTTCTGTGGGTAACACGCCACTCCATTCTCCCTGCTCTATTGTCTGTCTGACTTTGAAGGAAACTCAGCACCCCTGCACACCTCTGACTTCTCCTCAGTACAGGAAACGTTTTCCATAACTTCTTAGCACAGGGCCATGGCACTGCATATCAATACTATTTTAGATGTGTTAAAGAGATGATTCTGGAAGGTCAGAGCATCCATCTAAGCCAAGGGAGGCCAATAAGCCATTGTATTATAGAGCTCATGTTTCCAATTTGGACAATCTGGGTTTGAAGCCTGGACTGGCCTCTCTGCAGCTGCGAGACCTTTGTCTTTTTGCTTCAATGTGCTCGCTCGCTCTCTCTTTCTCCCCCTCTGAACACCCACATTCATGCTCACTCTGTTGCCTTCCCAACTTTCTCATAAAATGGGGATAATTTTCCATTCTAGCAGTTGCTGCCATAACTGCAGTTCCTGAGGTCTTACACCACCCACTTCTCTCCCAAATCTCAGTCCTAAATGAAAGTTCCACTTAAATACAATCTCTGCCTGTGTGGGGTCCAGGCCTGAAGTGCCTGTGTGCTCCCTGGGTCTGGCACAGAGCCCCCACAAAGCAAGGAGCCCCCCAGATGCACAGTGTTGAGACAGATCATCTGTACACCACCAAGAGGGAGCAATGAGACTGTGTGCACGTCTGCACAGATGGAGATGGCTTTCCGTGGGGTTACAACGCTGGAGGGCTCTCTGGGGCTCTGGAGCCAGGCTGACCTGGATGCAAAGCCCTGTTTCACCAGCTCTATGTGCCTAATGGGGCTTGGGTAATAATGGGTGGAAACTTGCTCTGCACATACTGCCCAAGGCTGGCAACCATCACTTTTAATTTATACTCCATTAAGAGAGATAGAAGCAATCAATGGATCAGTGAGAAAGTACACAAGACAGGTGGCTGGATAGAGGGAGAAATAGAAGGGATGCAGAGGGGACATTTACTGCTGTTTTAGAAGTTGAACAGATTTTGTCTAATGCTGGCTTGAGAGAGGTAGAGATTCCTTTTCCCATGAAAAAATCAGCTATCAGAGATGGGCTACCTGGAAACTGGGAGGCATCGCTGAGCAGAAGGGAAGCCAAACTGAGGTTCCTTTAAGTAGGGTGTTGGTGGAAGGGGGTTACAGTGTTGAACATCTACTCTTTGCACTCTATGTAAATTATTTCCTTCTGAGGTTTGCTTCTTTAACCCCACTGTAAGCCCCATCTACAGATGGGAAAGCTATGGTTTAGAGAAGGTAAACAGTGCATCCAAGGTCACAAAGCCAGGCATGGAGTGCACTCTGAAGCCCTTTTCTCCATATCAGAGCTCCTTGCTGGGCACTAGGGAGGAACAGGGACAGTGAGTAAGTTTCTAAACCAAGCTGCACTCTGACAGCTGGGAGATCGTCATGTACATTTCTCGCACCTCTGTCCTCTCTGGTTCATTTCTTTCTTCAGTTTGGTCATCATAAGACATCCTGGGCCATTCCTCCGGGTTATGCTCATGCTGTAGAGGGACAGGCTGTCTGTCTGCTCCTGCACCCAGGGCTCTTAACATGGAGGTGCCAGCACAAGTTGGGTGCCCGTTTGTCACTGAGGTCAGTGTCTCACGTGCACTAGCTGGTCTGACCCCAACTGCAGGGGCCGGGCTTTGCTTCCTCCCAACCTGCCCTGGAGTTATTTGGCAGCCAGAGGATCCCAGGATGCTCGCCGCTCATGCCTGGACATGCCTGCCAGCTGAGCGTGTGCTGAACATTGACGTCTGTCATTCTGACCTTGGGCTGGTAACGGGGGGACGGGCTGGGGGCAAGGCATGTGTGCCAGGAGCAATCTCTTTGCTTGGCTGAGCACACCAAGAAAGAAAACAATAGTCATCTCGTTCACTGGTGGTGATGGCTGTTTTTTGTCACAGACATCTCTACCTTAGGGGCAGTGAGACCCGTTTGCTATGTAACTGGGCATCAGAACATTAGGAAGAATATATTGTCCTGGCTTCCCAGACTCTCTGCAAAATTGTCTCTTGTCCATGATGCTCAGAAAACACACCCAGAAGGGCCGGGGAGGACAGGGCAGGGAGAAGAGATGGAGTAGGATGCCCGACATGGGCACCTCATCAGCCCAAGAGGTTTCTCACGCGCAGCTCTCTTACTATCAGCCCCCAGGTCAGAAGCCTGCTATGGCTCCCCATGCCCTTGAGCACCGAGTTCTAACTCCATTCCTGAGCTTCAACAGGTCTACAACATCTAGCCCCATCCATCCCTCTCCAGACTTGCCACTGCTAAACACGATATGCCTCTAAAGACCTCCAAACCCTCTTTCCCCTATGAGATTGTAATTTCTCTCCTCTTCAAATCCCAAGCTTTATTCCAAAAGTCTGCCTGATTTGCACCTTTATCTTTCACTGGCTCAGACTATACCACAGGATAGCATCTTTCTTCAAGTCTGGCACAGTATTAATTCTTCCAGTTATTTCTAAAGTTTGCATAATGTTCTTGGTTGAACATCTTCTATACACACATAGATGCATATATGCATCTAAAGAAACCCAAAACCAATAAAAACAAAATTACAAAAAAAAACAGGTTAGGCAAACATAAATCATGATGAAGTACAGTAAAGAGCTAATTTTTATTATTCCTCTTAAATGCATGAATAATCTTAGTGCAAATCATATCTTTATTTTTAAAAATATGATATACTCAATGCAAACCTCAAAGGGCACTTTGGAGAGAAGCCAGGCTATAGGTTTATATTCTTCCCATTTTCAAATAAAATGCAAAAGAAAAACAAAAAAATAGTAATCATTTTAATGACCCTTTAAATAAACTTTTGGCTAGAGCACACTGCAGTAATTTATACAGGGGACCACATGCATATATTTGCTGAGAAAGGGACTTTGTGACTAAAGAGTGAATTTCCAAGAATCACACTCGATTCCTTTCCTTTAAGTGATTAGCTTGAATTGAACCACACTTCACATCCACCCCATCGTTGAGTCACACTTGCAAAGGCAAATGGAAACCTGTAAACCAGTGGCTTTCCCCTCATTGATTCACCTCTTTTTTGATTTCTTCTTTCCTTTATTCTGATTTCTCAGTCCCTGAAGTTAGACACTTTCATTCTTGAGGTTTTACTTTCTGATTCTTTTTCTGAACATACCAAGAAAAAAAAGGTTTGGAGTTGGAATCAGTTATAAATGAAGACAGTTTGGTCCAAGTTCCGTTCTTCTCCTTTTCTCACTCCTTCCTTTCACACATTTTCCCTTAAACTCATCTCCTGAAACACTGCTCTAGCCTCTCAGTAACTGTTAATTTATGAGGCAAGAAAAACGGGCTGGTTGTGAATTAACAAGAGTGGGACCATTTCTCTCCATCAGCAGAATAATCAATTTCTCTCAGTCAGGCAGCACATTTGGTTTTAAAAGACAGGGAAGATGATTGGAGAAACACAGGTGGTGGTGTGCCTCCTGAACAGGGAAGGATGTAAGGCTTTCAGAAAACCAGCGTTCTGGGATCTGCTTCCTCCCCACCAAAGCCAAGAAGCAGGCAGCCCAGCAGTGGAGGTCCAAGAGCCCTGCAACCAGCTCACGGGGCACCTAGATTCCAGGGTGTGGTCCTGGGGGGCAGCTTCTTCTGAGGGCTCCTTTTCTGTAGCTGGTTTCCTCCAAAACAATACTACCTTTCTCATTTTATTCTAATTATGCTCCTAGGAGGAGGGGACAAGTAAACAGTCTTTTATCCCCACTTTACAGCTTAAGAAACAGAAGCTCAAGCAATTAAAGTGACTTAGTCAAAATTCCCCAGCTACTGCAGAGAGAGGCCTAAACCAGAAATCCCATCTCTTTTTTTCTTGACACTCTGTCCCGAAGGACCCAGTCTAATTTCTCTGATAACTGTTTGCCTTGGGCATACTTTTCAACCATTCTGTGCTTCCAACATGCTAGAGGCGGCCTGGATTCCAGACCCTTGATTTCTCACTCAGGTTCATTTGAGACAGAATTCCAGCTGAGATATCCCTCAGGCTTCGAGACCAGAGACATGACAAGCTATAGCTATTTGGATGAAGCCTGTAGTTTGTAACACACACTGACTGAGATGGGTAGGAAGTACATATTCCCAACTGCTCCTCACCTGCACCCACCATGGAACCCAGTCGGGGTTCTCCATCAGATCTGTGCACTCTAGCTGTCAAGAGCTCCTGGGCTTGGCAGAGAATGTGGCTCTGCTGCAAATGACTTCATGACCTTGGGCAAGTCCCCGAGTGGTCTCTTCTGTTTAGTGACAGCCTTCCTAGACAGTCTCTGAGGGCCCTTTTATCCCTGATACACATTGAATCTAAGAATTAAGCCTGAGTAAAAGTGAGTTACGTGAGCACATTAGACCAAGGTAAGTGACCATCAGCAATCAAATCTGAATAGGTCACTGACCTCTTGGTGTCAGACTTTCATCGTTTGTAAATGGACTAATGATAGTACCAACATCATACAGTTGCTGGTGAAGTATTAAATGGGTTAATTTATATAAAGCACTTAGAATAATTTTGGCACATAGTGAAACTTCTCAAAAGCTGCTGGCTGCTATTTCACCTTCTTATCATCATCATCATCAACGTCATTATTATTGCCATTTTATTACTATCATAAACACTTGTTACTTTTGTTTTTTAAGTTATTATTGTTGTTAAATTTTTATTTTATTTTGAAGTATAATTGATTTGCAATGTGTTTTTAGTTTCAGGTGTATAGCGAAGTGATTCAGTTACATATATCCATTCTTTTTTAGATTCTTTGGAAACAGAAACAAATATTAGCTCTAAGAGGGATTTCTCTTATTTGCTTTTAAAATATAGCTTATTATGCTTCTTATTCTGAAGGAAGAAAGCAGGGTCAACAGAGATGAGATGCGTGGTTGAGACTGCAGGAAGTAGGTGTCTATGAAGGAAGAAGTATGACACAGAAGAGCTCGTCCCGTGCCTGCTATTTTGATATGTGGTGTCCTCGCCCTGGGTTGCCAGAACAGATGCAGACAGCTTCTCCAGCTGCCTTTCCTGCTGGAGGAGGGCTGTGCATGCCTAGCTGAGAAAGTGATGCTCATGGGAATTGCATCAGCTCATGCTGATGGAGTTCCTCAACTGTGCCATGGAAGATGCTGCCGTTTTGAGTTCCACCAGCAGAGACAGTAGGTTGCAGGGAGTCAGCCACCTTCTGAACAAGGAACTCTGACTTCAGAAGACCTGCCCTGAATGACAGGGCTTAGCTGGCCAATGAAGTGAAAGTGTTAGTCGCTCAGTCGTGTCTGACTTTTTGTGAGCCCACAGACTATATAGCCCACCATGCTCCTCTGTCCATGGAACTCTTCAGGCAAGAATACAGGAGTGGGTAGCCATTCCCCTCTCCAGGGCATCTTCCTGAACACATGGCCATAAATCCAAGAGTAATGGGGATCACAGCTTCCAAGGACTACCCACCTGACTGCCACCAAACCCATAGTCCACAGATCATCACATATCACCATGTAGCCCTCTGGGAGGCATAGTCCAATTGGTGGCCAGCCAGACCGTGTAAGCAGGAAGGAGCCTCAGAAAGTTTAGGACCCACCCTAGCCACTATACAAATAAGGAAATGGATGCTCTGCGAGGAAGCTCACTTATTCAAGAACACTCTGTAACCCAAGTGGAGAACCAGGACCATAAAGAAGATGTCTGCCTCCTCCATCTGTCCTAATGGTTTTACCCTTACCTGATGTAAAAGTCCCTCCGCACTGCCGAACCTACTATGTGAGTCCTTTGAGTCAAAGGGAGGGCCCCGTGAGCGTTGCTCAGCTTAGTTTCTCTCTCACACAGATGATAAAAGCAGCACCGTAGGGGCCCAACAAGAGCAGCTTCTGTGTGTCATCCTTATCCTGTTGCCCCAAGGACCACACTAAATACCAGCTTTTTATCTGGAGACTTACTACTCAGAATATGACACATGAGGCCAACTGGGTCCAAGGGATTCAAGCAAATTTGGGACACCCTGCCAGGTCCCACACACTGAACTCCACATCTTAGCCTATCTAAAACATTTCAAAATAAATAAATTTATAAGCAAATAGGCAGAGACAAATCTCTTAAGGAAATCAGGAAACAGTGACAATGACGGTGTGGCTGCTCTAAGCCTTTCTCCTCACATGAGGTCAGTCACCAGGAGCCTAGATTACCGAGTGGCTACAGCAGCCCCCACCTGGCCCACACCTCTCCTAGGCACTATCTGTCTGGCCCTTGTCTGCATTCACATTTGAGACCCTAGGTCTATGCATGCAGCTGTTTCCTGTGTGCATCCTGTCTGGCTGACTAGATTCCATATTTCTGAAAGCAGGAACCTCCCAGCCAAAATACTTTGCTCAGACCAAGACACTTAACAGATGGTTTAATAGATTAAATTCTTCTTCTTTTTTTTTCACATTCTTCTTTTGCTTTGCTTTAGTGTAAGAGATTTTAATATCTGTGAATTGAAAGCATACTACCTTAGAACTGATTTTCCCTGACCCTCCAGCAATCTCAGGAGACGTGGTCAGGGAAAGCAGGCAGTCCAAGATTTTAAGATTCTGTGTTTTGTTTAGAGGTTTCCCATTGTGTCAAAGAGAGCTCAGGGTTATGCTGCTGTATTGAGAGGCTGACGTGGAAATAACCAGCATCTGATCAGACACACAATGCCTCTTAACAGCTTGACAGAGACGGCCAGCTCATCAGAGGAATCTGAGTGGTGATTCCCACTGTATTTCTGCAGGGTAGCCTGGAAGTAATTATCCTTCTCACTGGTAAATCAATTAGGAAAGGAGGATCTAATACTCCTCTCCTCCTCCAAGAAACTGATAATCCTCTAACAGTAATGGGCAGAAAGCTCCAGGCAACAGAGTTACTATGCATCCAGGGATGAAAGCAACCTGGTCTTTGTACCTGTGGCAGGGGCAGCCAAGCTGAAGCAGGTCAGAGTAGAGAGCATGGCCTGTGTGGTCAGACAGAGGTGAGCAGAGATCCTGAACCCCCTCTTACCAGCTACTTTAGAGAAAGCAAATGGCTCATCTTCCTGAGCCTCAGTTTCTTTACCTGCCAAATGGGAATAAAACTACCAGGGCTCAGGGGATTAAAAGAAAAACTAAAAACTGAATGTAGAAATGAGCTTAGCCCAGTGCCCAGAACTTATTAGGAGCTCAGTTTAAAAAAGCCTTCATTCTCTTCTGATATCAGTGCTTACCACCTTCGCACACACCCCCTCACTCCATCCCCACCCCACACACAGGCACACACACCTCTAACCTGCAGCAATTTGATCACATTCCTTGGCAGTCAGGACTTTCTGTGCTCTCTGTCGTTTCCAAAACACTGTTTCCAAATCTGCAGGTGGCAGCCGCTTTTGAGCCAGAGCAATTAGGCCATAACTGGCCTGCATTTCTCCATTCACTCAAAGATTTGTTCTTAAATAGACACCCATGATAGCTGAGCCCCTCTCTTGTTGAGGCACAAAGACTTCAGCCTGTTTTACGAAGCACAGTGCCGGTAAATGCAGGCTTTTAACCTTGACATGTGTCATTCTGCATGGGTCTGTAGACAGAGTCAGCTGACAATAATGAGTTCCAGGAACCCAGCGATGTTTATCTCCTACAAAGGGAAGGGTAGGCTGTGAGCTGGAGCTCAGATGCCACCAGAACAGAGGGCTCCTCCAGAGGCAAACCTCACACACACGCATCAGAAACTAATGCACTGGTCTTCAAGCTCAAAGTGGCAGGCTCAGACATCACCCAGGAAATGATCAGAGAAAGGCAAACAGCAAGAAATGCAGAATCACATCAAATGCAACCAGTGCAGATCAATGCCACTAAAACAATGCTGGTGACACCACAGGATGGTCTAGAACAACTTCAACTCAAGTAGCTCCGAGCATTTTGCATCTATACTCCATTTAGATACAACTAGTCTAAATTGCAGCTTCCTTAAGGGAGTATTTTTCCCTGGTGGTTCAGATGGTAAAGCATCCGCCTACAATGTGGGAGACCTGGGTTCGATCCCTGGGTCGGGAAGATCTCCTGAAGAAGGAAATAGCAACCTATTCCAGTACTCTTGCCTGGAAAACCCCATGGACGGAGGAGCCTGGTAGGCTACAGTCCATGGGGTCCCAAAGAGTTGGACACGACTGAGTGACTTCACTTTCACTTTTAAAGGAGTCCAGCATTGCCAGACAGAGAAGGCAATGACACCCCACTCCAGTACTCTTGCCTAGAAACGCCCACGGACGGAGGAGCCTGGCAGGCTGCAGTCCATGGGGTCGCTAAGAGTCGGACACGACTGAGCGACTTCACTTTCACTTTTCACTTTCATGCATTGGAGAAGGAAATGGCAACCCACTCCAGTGTTCTTGCCTGGAGAATCCCAGGGACGGGGGAGCCTGGTGGGCTGCCGTCTATGGGGTTGCACAGAGTCGGACAAGACTGAAGTGACTTAGCAGCAGCAGCAGCAGCATTGCCAGATGTTTCCTAATTCATCCCCCAAATTCGTCCCCCAAATAAACCTTTATTTATAAATAAACCTGGGAAGACTCTTGACGACTCACCATTTACAAGTATAGCAAGCGCGGTGTGATTTACAGAAAGGCTCTTTCCTTATCTTGCCTGCTTTCTAAAGTGGTTGAGACGCATGTACACCTGTGGTGGATTCATGTCAATCTATGCCAAAACCAATACAGAATTGTAAAGTAAAAATTAAAAATAAATAAATAAATTTTTAAAAAAATAAATAAATAAATAAAGTGGTTGAGAGGACTGGCAATAATACAGATAACGATCCTAAAAAGAATCTGAGCATAGTAGATGCTAAATTAATGCAAACTAAGATTAATACGAGGAGACTCTACACACATCAATATTTCTACTTTCAACCTAATAGCTTATTAGCTATCTACACTGGGAAATTTTATGTTGTCAAAAAAATATAAGACATCAACAATTAGCTTTGGGAACAACTATATAAATATGAGCACACTTTACTGTCTTGCTAAGGGTGACAGAACTCTGATGAACTCACAGCCTCCAGGGAAAGCAGTAGCCATCTGTTACATAAGTAACTCATTAGGTGAAAAGTCACTACTTCAACAAGATTAACTGAAAAATCTGCTAGAGACTACTGCCATTAGCCGCCTGATGAACATCGGGAGCTACAGATAATTTGAATGCTGAGAGAATCAAAAGAATCTTGCTTAATTGAAACAGATGAGAATTCAGATGACCACTGGTTTTAAACTCTGAGATACATGTAAGACAGGACCTTTTTAAAAAGTTGCATTACAAGGTCATAATGACCCACACACCACTAGACATGTAAAGAAGCATACAAGGGTATTTTCATTTACATCTATCATTTTTCCCGAGGGGCTTGAGAAGCGTAGGTCTAGTAAACTTAAACATTCTGGCTAAGAGAAAGTCACCACATAGAATATTTGTGCATTGCCAACCTCTTGAGGCTCAGGATCCAATCAAAAACACTTAACAATAAAATGAAACAGAATTCAGTTTCATCCCTCCCTGGATGATTCAGAAAGTACTTAGGATCACCCAGTCTCCTTATGAAGTCAATTTCTATCACTGGTTCCAAAATAAATATATCAGCACAAACATAGCACTTGCCTATTTTTTGTCTCTTCCTGATCTGAGTGCAGAAAATATCTGAACTTTTAGCTTTCTGGGTGGCAGTGCCTCTTACGTGGGATTTAACTGCGTTTTGGTGGTGTTTCTCTGAAAACACAGGCAAAATGGCCTTTTGGAAAGAGTTTGGGAGTTTCTTACGAAGTTAAAACATATGTGCGTGTGTGCGTGCTTAGTCACTCAGTCATGTCTGACTCCATGCAACCGTATAGATGATAGCCCGCCAGGCTCCTCTGTCCATGGGATTCTCCAGGCAAGAATACTGGAGAGGGTTGCCATGCCCTCCTCCAGGGGATCTTCCTGACCCAGGGATTGAACCCACATCTCTTATGTCTCCTGCATTGGCAGGCAGGCAGGTTCTTAACCACTAGCGCCACCTGGGAAGCTCATAATTGGCTTAACCTTTGTTAACTGGGCAATAATTCCTCTGAGAAATTGCTCCAGAGAGCCCATGGTCTGAACATCATCTCTGGGATGGGGAAATGGAGGTGCCTTCTGCCCCAGTGGGCATGAAAGCCTAGCTTTACGTTCTTTCTAACCCTCAGCATTTGTCTTATCCTCTCTTTGTCTCCCACACGACTGACCACCTGTAGGTTATACTAAGAAGAGATAAACTAGGAGTAGAGAAAAATGGCAGAAGACTGAAAGATATGTTATGAGCAGGAGGCTAATGGAAAACATATGTGACAGATGACTACCAGAATGGATGCAAACAGGCGTGACTCTTCATATGCCCCTTGGGAAAATCCTTACAAAGATAGCTGATCTATCATCTCCATGAAGATATGATGACTTTTGTTGTGGTCCAGACATACGTGAGAGATCATTGCTGAAGGACATCTGCCATGTGTCAAACACCTACTTCTTTCTTCTCCCAGAGTGCAGACACTCCTTGTGATTTCACCTGACCCCAAGTCACTGTGTGGGTGGGAGGAGCTTTACGTTGAGAGTCAAAAACAAACTGCCCATCCTGCCGTTGACTATCTGAGCGACGTGGGAAGGACATTTGGCCTCCATTTGCACTCAGCTTCCTTCTTAATAAAAGGATAAGGAAGAGTGGAGATGGATCATGGCTGACTTGATTCAGTCACGTTTAACCACGTGTCCATCATGGACATGGCACTGAGCTTAAATTCCAGATCATGAAGCAAGCTGCCTCAAGCTCCCAGGTCAGGACTAGACCATCAATTTTAGAGCCCGGGGCTGTGGCCGTATGGAAGGAAAAGGAGAAAAACATGCTCTGAAGCCAGAAAACCTGGACTGAGCATCAGGAGCCCTCAGCTCTTACTCTGGCTCCTTTTTTTACCTGGCTTTGGGGGCTTTTCTGGCTTCAGTTTCTCATCTGGAAATTGAGACTATTGTTATACATGAAAGATTCTTAACCAAGACTCCATGGACATCTTGGGTCAAGAGATAGGATTAAGGGTGTTCATTAACATCCAAAAATTCATAGCAAAATTTTGTGTATTGGGGGGTATGTGTCTAAGAGATCTAGAGCTTTAAACATATTTGCTGAGGAGTTGCAGTTCAAAAACCATCAATAACTGCTTGTTCAGATGAAATCTATGATCCTTCCCAGGTCTAACATTCAATAATTCAAATAACAATATTGAAAAATGGAAAAATGACAACCCTTTGTGATTAAAAAAAAGAGAAACTACTCAGCTAAAACCAGGAACAGGCATGTACAAAGTCATTCTGATTATCAGGTTTTTGGCACCTGGCTGGCGGGCACACTGCCAGGTGTGGGCACCCCTGGAGCTGCTGGCCACCAATGCTGAGCCAGGAGGCAGTCACCAATTCTGCTCCTCCCTTCACTGGGGATAGCTAGGTGGGAGTGAGAAGGGTTGGCTCTGGGTTATGATGCTAAGGGTTTGAGTCCAGGTTGCTCTGCTTTGAGTAGCACTGGCAATCACTGTCCTCAGTCACAGCTTGGACTCTGCCAGGTTGGAATCAGAAATCAGGGACACCTGAACAATGGGCTGAAGATCACCCCTGCGCCTACCTCGCTGCAGAAAATGCTTGCGAAACCACTGGCGAGTAAAAATCAGATGACAAGGGGAGAGCTGGGCAGTGCAATGCCATTTTCAATCCTTTCAGTTCAGTCGCTCAGTTGTGTCCGACTCTTTGCGACCCCATGAATCGCAGCACGCCAGGCCTCCCTGTTCATCACAGACTCCCGGAGTTCACCCAAATTCATGTCCCTTGAGTCGGTGATGCCATCCAGCCATCTCATCCTCTGTCGTCCCCTTCTCCTCCTGCCCCCAATCCCTCCCAGCATCAGGGTCTTTTCCAATGAGTCAACTCTTCACATGAGGTGGCCAAAGTATTGGAGTTTCAGCTTCAATATCAGTCTTTCCAATGAACACTCAGGACTGATCTCCTTTAGGATGGACTGGTTGGATCTCCTTGCAGTCCAAGGTACTCTCAAGAGTCTTCTCCAACACCACAGTTCAAAAGCATCAATTCTTTGGCGCTCAGCTTTCTTCACGGTCCAACTCTCACATCCATACATGACCACAGGAAAAACCATAGCCTTGACTAGATGGACCTTTGTTGGCAAATTAGAAACCCTGAAATGGCCTTTCGTATCTGTGGCGTATCTCCTGGGGCCAGGCCTGCCTAAGTTTCTGAATAGGAATGCCTCCCTCGCTGGGGAAAGATCACATCTCCCCACAGCCAACAGATCATACAGCACTTATTTTCCATAATCATCCATCTTATTTTCTATAATCATCCATCATTCTGTGGAACCCAGGCCCCCTTCCTCCAAGAGGTCTCTGTGAGCAAAGTCTGACCTTATACAATTTCACCCAGGGGATTTTCCCGACCCAGGTATAGAACCCACATCTCTTACATGTCTCCTGCATTGACAGACAGGTTCTTTACTGCTGCACCACCTGGGAAGCCCAGAGTCAAGCCAACCCATTCTCAAATCCCAGATCTGTTAATCACCATACTATCTGTTATTGTCTGGCTTTAGGCTAGAAAGTTACTTAAACTCTCTGAGCTCCAGTTTCTTCCTCTGTAAAATGAGGATAGTAGTCATTTGTACCCTAGAGATTCACTGTGAGGTTGCATGAGATAAAGTGTGTAAAGCACACAGCACAAGCCCTCCTTGGGAAAGAGAAGCTCCTAAAATAGTTATATCGTTTTACCATTGCTGTTGTTGTTATCATTGTCACTACTATCTCAAGGCAGTTGTTTGAATTACAGTGTCTATGGTGTTCTTGACATATAAAATAGACATTCTGCAAGTGACTCCATGGCTACTGTCTTCTTAACTCTTGGCCTTTGGCTTCCCTGCCACTCCACAGGGAGTGCTCAGGACCCAGTGATCCCCCTTCTCACCTTCCTTTTGTTGGTGGGGTTGACGTAGAGGTAACTGAGGACAGTCTTCAAACCCACTTTGTCATTCAGCTTTTCATAGGTGGTGCCATAATCTGTTGATCTGCAGGTAAGAGAGGAAGAAAGAGAGGAAAAGACTGTTTTAATGGGGGATTGTATTTCCAGGGGAGCCCAGCTCTACCCCGACCTGCATTTTTGTTCCCAAATTACATGAGTGCTTAAAAAGTGTTCCTCTGAGATAAAAGGCGCCATTAATTTTAGAACAGCAATTAGACTAATAATGCACCTCACCTGCTTACTACCTAAGCTTGCTCCCCTTTGTTCTGGCCTTTCTCAGAGACCTACTATCCTGCCCTTTGTGAAGTGGTGCGGCAACAGGAGCTGTGGAGGGAGGCTGCCTCCGGGGCTCAGCGCTCTGTCCTCCCAGAGCTCTGTGGGGAGAGGCCTGAGTCCCTGCTGGGGTAACAGTAGGGAGAAAGGCTGGACCTTCTCCTGAGGTACAACCACCTTCACGCCCCTCTACTGAGCCTGAAGCCAGGAGACCCTCAGAGGGGCAGGAAGTGCTGCATCCAGGAGCCTCAGGGGATCCAACAGCCAAACCCAGCCACCCCCAGCAGAGTCTGAGGCTTCCCACAGGAGCAACGGTGCATCAGGGAGAAGAGCCAGCAACACTGACCGGCCAGCATTCGTTCCGCATGCCAGGGATCCTGCTGGCTGCCTGTTCCTCCTTTGGGTGCTCTGACCTTGCACCAAGACCATGAGCCAGGGCTCTGAGAACAAAGGCAGGCCAACCAATCCACAGGCTCCTTTCTTTCCATCCCGCCTCTCTCCCCATGTTGGAGGGAGAGCCAGTACCCAAAAGTGGATGCAAGAAGCCAAGCTTCCTGCTGCTCCCGCCTCGCTTCCCCTCCCCCACCCCACACACCTCGATCCCTTTTCAGGACCAGTATCATCAGGTTCTCACTCTGTCTGCCATCACCTTCCTTAGCTAGACTCAGGAAATCTCTCCCACTGGAGCTTCAGAAAGCCACAGAGGACTACTCATCATCTCTACGGTCAGGTGACCCCAGGGGTGCCTGCATCCCAACTCCGGCCCTGTGCTCTCCTAGTAACAGCAACTATCTGCCTTTGCTTTTTCCTTGATTACCTTCTAATCTAATCTCCCTTGATTTTCCCACCTTCTAACTATAATCTGCTTCTGCCTTGGCCCACAGCTTAGCTTTATAAGCCCAGGGTCCCAGGCCTGGCTTAAAGACCCACCCTCACCTCTGGTAAGGCTTCACTGGCCTTCTCCCGGTTGCCGCTCATTTCTCCTCTGCACAAGTACAAAGTTCCCAGCTGTTGTACACCCAAGGCACATACTGTACATGAAATGTACTCTCTGATTTTCTGATATCGTCATGATTAGTTTCCTTATATTCTGTTTCCTTCGCCACAACATAAGGTCCTCAAGGACGAGGAAATTCAGAGAATGCTATGGGAAGAGGAAAGAAAACTTGGGGCACAGCAAACTCTAGTTCATTCTTAGATGGGCAGATCCCTGGTTTCATGACCAAATGCAGGTTACTTCACCTGCTGGAGCCTCAAATTTCTTACTCAAAAAAATGGGGTTAATCTAATCTTACAGGGCATTTATGAGGATAAAAAATGCAACATGTTGGAAACTTCCTAACAGGATGTAGGCATTCTGAAATGTCAAAAAATATATATATATATAAATGAAAATACAAAGGACCTCCATGTCTTCTTCCAGAATGTACAGAACATGCTACACATCGTGCACACTTGGCACATTTACTGAACAAACAAAACGTCAGCATTTCTAATCCTTCCTTAGGCTACAGGCCCCACACGGTCATTGGTTACGCTAACTTTAGTAATTAGCATCCCCCCAAAACTGAATTCTTATCTTCTGTCTCCTGTCTACCTTAGGCACTAGGAATCACTGCCAAGGAGAGAAATCATTGCCTTTATCTCTCGAACCCAGCTTAGTCTCCGGGTCTTAATGATTCTATCTGCTGAATAGCTGAGACCTCTGATTGTCGCATCCTCATTCCACTGCAGTGGCTAGCGCATCATCGTTTTGACAATAATCCCCCAATCAGATGCTCTTGTTCAGCCTTCTCCCCCTCCCACCAGTCTCCATGCTGTCATCAGGCTATATATCAACCACATGGATCTGTCCACCTTACTCCCTGGTAGTAATCACCCACTGCCGACACACAGTGAAGTTGTATCTTTCAAGCTTAGTCTTGTAAAGTCTGGGTGTAACTTCCCTTACTAGAGCCATTTCCAGCCACTGACTCCTCTGCCCTTTCCTTTCCAGCCTCATTCAGCTCCTAAATGTCCTGAATTTTTATTGCCTACATTTGTGGCACAGCATTCCCTTCTATCTGAACTATCTCTACCCCCTATTTCCTTTACTTAGTAAATTTCTCTCTAATCTTTATTCTCAACTCTATTATCACCCTCCTTCCAACTTCCTCACTGGGGAATTAATCACCATTTCCTTCATGTTCTTGTACTACCTCACACATTTTACTGTTCTAGTGTTTATCCTATTGTTGTGATCATACTATTTTTATTCTGTAATGTTTTCCTCAACTATACTTCCCCAAGAGCAAAAAGCCATTTCTTATAGCAGCCCAATGCATTGTACCATACATGGTACTAAGTAAGCGCTGAGAATCTACTGATTTCTGTATTGTTTTGCTTTGTTTTTATTTGCAAGGGTTAATGAATACATGAATCTGTCTAAATCTACTCACATGTTCTCAAACACCTGCTGATGTCCAATCACAACTCAACAGAGAGCCACACCTAGAAAACATACCCGATACTTCAGATACTGGCACAATTTGCAGAATGGTAAAGTCTTTTAGCACCTGGTACCAGGGAAGGATCTAGCATCAGGTTAAATGACACTAGAAGCAAGGTTAAATGACCAGTCATTCTGATCTCCTATCCTACCCAGGGCAGGGAAGAAGACATATCATAATCTCGAAAGACTATCAATAGTATATTTTTCTTAATACAAATAAAGAATTTTTATAGAACAAACTGCTTCTTGATTCTATAGTCTTGAAGGCACAAAGACGGCACCAGGTGGGGAAAGAACATTGAACTTGGAATCTAGAGTAAAGAACTGACTCTGAAATGTACTCAAAGTGTTACCCTGGAAAAGTCTTCTCTACGTCTGTTAAAGAAAGAATCATCCTGACATTTCTTAAAATGGCAAGGCAGACATAATTCAGGACTATTGCAACAGGTATAGGGACCACAGTAATGAGGTTTTGAAATAGAGATGGGAGATTAGGCCATACTTCAAATACACCAAGGAAAACGTAGGAACTTAAAGCCAAAGAGAAGGGTGGGGATCAGTGGATAGAACATTACTAATAAGGTATGGAAATTGTTTGCTGACTGGCAAGATTCTTGCTGAAAGCAGGCTGAGGTGATCAGATGTCACCTGGGTTATGGTTGGGGATGAGGACTTTGATCAGATATGGACTACAATGAGATATTTTAAGGGGTGGTGGGGATTCTGGCTAATCTCACTTAGCAGGATTGTTGCTAAAAAATGGGCTCTTGAGGACATATCTAAGGACTGGCCCTAGGTGAAAAGAGCTCAGAGGATCCTGACTGGAGCTTGGTCAAGAAGAGAATCTTTGCCAAGCCCCATTCTATCTTCAACACAAGAGGTTTAACTCACATAATCATAAGGCCTCTTCTGGACTTTAAATCTTATTATCCCACCAACACAGCGCTAAGCTGTTTCCAACTAATGACTTTTCTTCATGCTATATATAGCAAACATCTTGCTTGTAAGAGCTAAATTCTCAGGTCTCCTTTCATGACTGATGTCACAACAGACTTCCTTCCAGAATCCAAATAACCCTCATCAAAGGTAGTGTACTTAACATGACGCATAGTCTGTCTTTCTGGAAGCTGCACAACCAACTCACATTGTCTTTGCTCTTTTCCAAAAGTGGCTGCTGAGGGTAGGAGCTTCCCAACAAATGATATGCCATGGCTCAGCTTCCTTCGCTTCTGGGGCAGCAGCTGCTCAAGCAGGCACACAGACACAAGTCTCACCCAGTGAGGGCCCCTCAAGGAGCCAGTGGGCCCTGGGGCCAAAGGAGGCCTAGACTCTGCCCTTTCTAGCATGGCCACTGCACACTCCACTGACCACAGCGTGTGGTGGGCTTCCTTCCCCTGGGCTAGGGGCAGCTGGCAGAAGCCTCTGCACCATTGCCAGAGCCAGCAGTGCCAGGAGAAGTCACCTTGACAAAAAAGCAGATCATCCTTCACCTTGTGACTCGAGACATCTGCCGGCGGGGTCACTTAGAGGAAGCAGGCTCATTTCCCCTGTTTTAAAGCTAACTTCCCAAATCCTGATGCTAAACTCCTAAAGCTGAAATGTCCAGCAAGCTGGAGACACTGGGCACCTGCCATGTGCTGGGCCCTGGGCCAGTTACCATTTGGAACAGCTCAGAACACACAGCTAACCTGGCAGGCAGCACGTGAGAGGTGCCCAGCCACAGCGCTCCCAGCTTCTGTGTCTGTGCTCAGATTCCTCCAGTTCCAGAAGGTTATTCCACTGCTCTGTGTGTGTGTGTGTGTGTGCGCACGCCTCTTGTTCTTCTGTTGTCTTTCATTATGAATTATTTCCAACACACAGAAAACTACAAGATGCCAATCATAAATCTACCACTAGATATATATGTTGTCCATCAACACAAATATTTGATGATCTTTTCAAGTGTTTTTACATTTACATAAATGTTATCCCACAGGATATATGTTCTGCAGCTAGCTTATTTTGTCCAACATTCGGTTTGGAGGATTTTATGCATGTTGACACACTTAGCCATAATCCATTCTTTTTAACTGCTATGGAGCATTGTAGTTTACCAGGAAACCACTGTCTGTTTATCATTTCAAACTCTGATAAATATTTTGTCTTTTAAAATTTGCTATGATAAACATTTCAATCACCATTTTTACACAAGTCTTTTCTAGAGAGACATCTTGATGTGAAATTACAACTCATACCCCATGCACAACTCTCATACCCCACACTTAACTTCTCTGCTGGTTATTGAAAAATTTTTCTCTAAGCGGACTGTACCTTCAAAGAGACACTCCCTTAGTCTCCAGCTACAGAAACTGAGTCTTTCTTTACTGCCAGGGTCTGAGTCCACAGCTCCTGACCAGTCTTGTCTCAGCTCTCTCTGTGTCCAAAATCTTCAATACCAGAGCGACTGAATCCAGTTAGTAGCTGGACCCTGAGTCCTGGCCTCAAGACTCTACCATCTCTCTCTTTTTTTTTTTTTCCTACCATCTCTTGTTTTCCCATTTGCATCGCTGTTGGTCATCTGCTCTGTGGCTCCACCCTGCCCAGGGACCTGCTTGTTGTCAGGTTGAGCCTCCCAGCTGCCAACTACTCACACTCCTCCCCAGGTACCCCAGGCTCCCTGGTAGACTAGATGTCCGCCCTCTTCAACTCCCCCAGGACTCCTGGGTTTGACTCCTCTAACTATTTAGGAGCTCCTGTCCCATCCTGATAAGCCTCCAGAAGCCTTCCATGTAGGCCAATACACTCTGGGAGCAGCCTCTTACCTCACCAACCTAACCTGTCATAACCCAGGTAGCTACCCAAGGCCACTTTCTCAATGACAATTTCCAGAGCTGAGTTGTGAATATAGTATACTTTCATCCACCCAGCAAGCTCCCATTCCTCTGATGAGCTTCTAGTGGAGAGGCTGGTGGCAACAAACATATGGGCTGCTATTTTAAAAGTAAAAGAACAGAAAAGAAAAACTTCTAGCCAACGCAGCCAAGACGGCTTCCCATTAGAAGTGAGCTGGAGCTCAGTACTCACCCCCGCCCTCACCTCAACCCACTCTGCATTCCCAGCACCACGTTCCAGCCAGAGGTGAGAGGGCTCTGCAGGGCATGCTGCCAGTTCTTATGGGGCCACCAGATGTTCAGGATGGGGCGGACACACTGCTTTCCCTAATCCTGCCAGCTGCCTTCCCCTGTTTGCCACCTGTGCTCCTCAGTTCCCACCTCCCCCTCCAAGGCTTGTCCCTGAGAAGAAACTACGAAATATCAAGTCTTTCACTCTTTGATTCTCTTATAAGTCTTTCATCTTCTCAGTGGACTCCCTTCTCTGTGATATTATCTAAAATTAGTAAACCACCTCAGTCCTGATAGTTCCTTTTCCTGTTAGCAATTTTATTTTATTTTGCTTAGTTCTTCATGCATATCTATCTGTATTATGGCATTGACTATGTGCTAGATACTGGGCTTGCCCTCTGCTCCACCCAAGTCAGGGGCACTTATGAGGCAGTTTAGCACAGGCAGTGAGCTGTTTCCTATAAAAGGGCCAGAGTGTAAGTATTTTAGGTTTTGATGATTGCTGTCAAAACTACTCAGCTCTGCTCTTGTAGTTCAAAACAAGCCAAGCAGGATAGCCAATTGAATGGGTGTGCTGTGTTGCAATAAAGCATATTTACAAGAGCATGCAGGGCATAACTTGTCAGGCACTAGTCTAGCTGACTGCAATATCAACCCCTACCATCCCTACCAACAGCCAGGCTTCCACCTCACTCTTGTCTCTCAGACAGCTTCCCAAGATTTCAGCCAAGGTATTTGATGCCCTGTCCCACCATTCCCTGCCTGATTGCCATCAGGTCGAAGTGTCTGCCTCAGCCTGGCACTCAGACGTGTGTAGTCTGTCCCCTTTCCTCCCCTTTCCCACTCTCCCAGTGAGATTACAGCTGGCGAGTGTCCGGATTTCCTCCTTTCTGACTCCCAGTTCTAGTACAAACTACATCGTGGAGACTTTTCCTACAACTTCAGCCCACACTCTCCCCTGAATATATCAACAGCATTAGGAGTTCCATATTTATTCTCTGAATACGCATATGTGCTCTTTTCAGAAATGACTAAAAGCTCCTTAAGAGAAAAATAACAAATAAAATAAATATATTCTGAAACTCCAAAAGTGCAGAGCACTAAGTAGAGAAAACAAGGAAGACAGAAGCAGGGCAAAGACAACTATACACAGGGCTGGGCAAACTAGACCACGCGCTCTTCACTTCTCTGAACAATAGGGTCGCTAATGTAAGCACGCCACAGAGAACAGTGAGAAACTTAGTTTAGCACCTGATAAACCCTGTGCATAAATGTGTATGGCAGTCATTTTTATGACTACTCACCCAGATTGTATTTTTCTCAAGGACAATCACCTTGTTTTTTTCCCTTGATTTATAAATTCCTTGCTCTTAGGGGGTGAGGCACATGGATGCCCAATCAATCATTAAGGAATTTTTGGCCACTGTTTCCAATGGTGCCATGAAAATACACTATGGCCCAGCTGCTGGGGAATCAAAAGGCAGGCCCATGCTTCCCAGTGCCAGACCCAGGGAAGTGCCCCACCCCCAACCATTCCCCCTGAGTGTGCTCCACTGACCTACACTACACCGAGAACAGTCAACAATCAAACACCAGAGGCAATGAGGGGCTCCAGTGTGCAGTGAACCTCAGCCCACTCTGCAGGCAGGTCAGGAGTTTCCACAGTGCAGCTCCAGACCCATGGCTGCCCAGAGAGTCTTTACCATCCAAATGGGAAAATCACTGATGTTCCCCTCTAGCCTGTTCCACTCCCAGTCTAGGGCCAGTGTCTAAAGCCACATTAATTCATGTCTTTGCAGTGGCAGAAGCCCAACCTGACCACAAATAACCAGCCAGAAAACTAATTTCAGACTCCAAGCCAAAGGCAAGTGATTTAAATAGCTTCCCTCCTAAGTGGGTATTGGCCCTATCCCCTACTTCAGAAAAACCACAGGCAGGCTGAAGCCCAGGCAGAAGCTCACACAGCTCTCCATAATTCTTCATGTCATCTGACTCCACAGCCTCATTATCTCATTTCACAAAGAGAGACACAATGATACAGAATAATTAATGTTCTCCTGCCCCAGCTATCTGAATGAGAGCCATCATAGTGTTCCAAGTACAGGGAATTGAAGGTTACCTGACTCTGCAGACCAGATCATGCAGAATTCATAGTTTACATATAAAATGTATACCCACCATCAGTATCGTTCCAGCTCAGATCTAGGAGGGAAGGATGGGGTGCGGGGAGTTAGACAAAACATTCAGATCTTTGGTCTTTCCCATTGAAGTATGAATACTTCAATTCTCACTGAAGAATCTCAGTTCAGAAAATAAGGCTGCTGGATTGTTATTCTGAGGACTCAAAATGACAAAAGACCTCAACACTATCAGCCAAGAGGCCTGTTTGTGACATACGGGTGAAGGGAGGAAAGAAGTCCTCCAGAGAAAGGAAAGCGCATGAGCAGAGCTCTGAGAGGAGGTGGCATCCCATTGATCGCACCTTTATTCACATGCGTATAGTGTATTTTATACAACACACATACACATACACTATACAATAGCATTAAAGAAGCAGGTAATATCAAGACTATTGACCTAGAAACGTCTCTAAGACATAACTAAATGAAAAAGGCTGCTGAATAATAATGCATTAAAGACACAAACTACCCAGACAAAACAAACCGATATATTCCCATTCGGTTTAGAAGTACGTATACAAGTGCATTTTAAAATTTCTAGGAGAAAACATACATGCATGGTAATAGAAGTTACCTCTAATTAGGGGTCCAGGGTGGGTTGGTTGGCTATAAGAACTAGAGTTTATTTGTAATGTTATAATGTTTTCAAAACAAAAATATATCCATGTATCACTCATGCAGTTAAAAATAATCACAATAAAGTGATTTGTTACAGAACAGTTACAAGGCAGATCAGTAAATTAACACATCTGTAGAGGAACTCTATTATAGATAAGCATTTGCATTCAAAAAGACAGCCCTCGCATAACCATAAGAGGATTCGTTTCAGAGTCAAGCAGATTTGGTTTCAAATCCAGCCTGTGCAACCTTAGACTAATTGCATAAGTCTCCTATTTCATATCTGCTCAATGGGAATATAAACATCGCCTTCACAGGATTACCATGAAGCTTAAATAGCTCTAATATCATGCAGTTCACTTCACTGTCAGTTGTTGGGAGACCTCATGGTGGAACAATAATGTGATCATTGGAGGAGAAATTGTCTCATACATCTCTCAGCAAATAGAAGGTAAGTTGTAGTTACATAAGCACCAGTGGGCAGACTAAGGCCATCTCATCCCCACTATATAAGCAATCAGCAACCATAAGGCACACGGGAAGATGGAGGGGTCGCTATGCATAATCAAAGATAGCCTCCAGCAGGTAGAAATTAAAGTCTAGGGAAAACAGACTTCACTTTTTTTCAGCAAGTTTTCCTGGGGAAAAAAATAATGAGGCACAAACTAGAAGGTTCTGGACAGTTTTAGCAAGGCATTTCTATCTGGGGAGTAGATGTTTACCATTTCCCTTTAAAATTACATGCCAGTTGAGTCCCTATGACATGCACGCAATTATATCTGTCTGTGCACAACTAGAAACCCCCAGGATAAAATGGGTAGCTGCCTAATGGAGAGATGTGAACTCATGGAGAGCCTTCAGACCATCCCTCTACCCTGGAAAAGCTAAACTCTGTGCCTCATTCATTTGTAAATCGTTTTCTTCTCTGGCATAAGCATTATACCTTCTATGTGGTAAGCACTCAAGGCATTAATTAATCAGTCAAAACAGTCTATTTCTTCTCTGAACAACCAGCCTTGTAGAGAAGACAGTGGTTCCTCTTGCTTCCATCTTCCTCCGAGAAGCCTCTCATCTTTCCTGCCTCTGGTTTCCTAGCACTCAGCATCAGTGTCACCATCAGGGAGCACCGTATCTACTCCCTGGGGATACACCTCTTTTCTCCTCTGCTGTTGTTTTATGTCATTATTTAACTTTTTGTGCATGAGGCTCCTTTTTCCAGAGAGAATCAGTCCTCTGAGGTCAAGGAGCTACTTGCCTGTCTCTTTTAACCCCTCATGCATGCTGAATAATGCCATGCAGTTTAGATATTCAGGCTGAGCAAATGTGTCCCAGGGACTGAAATAGTCACATTCAGATTCCCTGCTGCTTGTGAAAGGTTCTCCTGGGAGAGACTACCAGCTAAGCAGAGGTTCCTTCAGGCAGAGCTGGTTCTATCAGTTTATCTTACTGGTCATTTGGGGAAGAAAGAAGACTAAAGTTATGCCAGCACCTGACGTTGCCCAGCCCAAGGAAGAAAGGAAATTCCCAGAAACCCAGGAGTGAATCTCAGGAACCATAGACACTCCATTTCCTCATGGGCCCAGAAATCTGAAATCTCACTCATCTTCCTCTAAAAGAATTATATGTTAATGGCTATGCTCCCTGTGTATTATTTAAACATGACCCTGTTGAGCACCACATTCTACACTCCAAATGCCCTTGACGTGAGATCAGAGCTGTAGGGCTTGAAAACCAATCTCAGTTTTTTAAAGCTTTCCTTGGAAAGGTTAAGTAAGAAAAATAAGCAATTAGCCAGAAGTTGGGTTTGTTCTCAAGTCACAGAGTATTTCTTAAACCATCCTGCAGCCCTTAAAGAAATGCTCCTCTGAGACCAGAGGCAGGGCTCAGTAAGTCCAGGTGACATGGACTGCCTCATCAGACTGGTGCCCATGGCTTTAGGGAAACTGAATGCCATACTCTGGCATTTTTAGAATAGATATAAAAGGACTGAAAAGCAATGATAGAAATATTGTAGAATACAGAAAAGAATAACGTGCAACATGGACATCAATTATAGCCATGCTATACAGAGAAAAATCCACTTAATATTTTAATTTTTTTTTCTCTAATCTGTGTGTATGTGTATGTTTACAAAATTGGAGTCATTCTCTGTATACAGTTTGCTGCCCTACTTTTCCACTTAACATAATATTTAAATATCTCCCCATGCTGCTACATAGCCTTCCAAAATAATTTTCAAAGCCTTACAGCATCTCAATGTACAAACATATCATAAATTACTCTAACTGCCTTCTTGGTCAGATGGTTGGTTTCTGGCCAAATGTTTACATTATATAACTTTAGTGTGTATTCTTCTACATAAATCTTTATGTGCATCTTTATCTGTTTCCTTAAAGTACATTCATGTAAGTGCAATCATTAGTTCAAAGGGTAAAGATTATCATTAACATTCTTGTTATAAAATATTCTATATGACATAAATATGCTGGTCAATCTGCACTTCCACTAACAGTACATGGAAGTACCGGTTTCACTGAATACTGGTCAATATTGGGCATAACTATTTTAAAATCTCCAGACATAGTTGTGTTGGCAACAATGTATTGCAAAAATATAAGCCCTTAATCGTGTCTTCACACTAAAATGCTTTGTCTTTAACAGTGGTTCCCAAACTTTTATGACTCAGGACTCCTTCATACTCTTAAAAATTAATTCATACATTACATTCACAAATTTGCAATTTTAGAAATTACATCTGGCAAAATTTTACAATATTTATTAATTTATTTTAAAGTAATAAATAGTTTTTTTATGATAAAGAAACTAGAGTTTCTCAAGCAAAAATAATTTAGTGAGAAAGCACTGCACTGTTTTACATTTTTTGCCGAGTCCCTTAATATCTCACTTAACGGAAAACAGTTGGATTATATCTACATCTGTGCTTAATCATTATATCACATATGTCATACAACTTCTAGAAACTCCACTGTACATTTGAGAATGAGAATTTTTTTAAAAGCCCATAACATTTTATTATAATTTAAAAATAGCTTTGACTTCATTAATCCGCTGATAGGGTCATGGACATTCCCCAGGGTTCCCAGGATCACACTTTGAGAACTCCTGCTCTATGCCAAACAACTGGGTCCCAAGAGGACTGCAACTTACAAAGAGATCATTTCTAATTTTAATAAAAGCTATGGACTTCTTGCAAATGTTCTCCCTTCATTTTTCTTCCACCAGACCCTGTAAAGTTCAAATCCCATCTTCTGCATAAAGCCTTCTCATCTAACCTGCCTTTCAGTGATATTCCCTTTCTCTGATTCTTTACTGCTTTTATATCACTGCAGAACAATTTGGCCTATGCCCTCTGATTTTCATAGCCTCTTGTTCCCACCAAAACCATAAGCTTCTTGAGGCTGGGGATCAAGTCGTTGGCACACACTTGGGCTCAATAACTGATTTCTCAGAAGGGAGCTACTCTAAGTCACTGCGGCATTTAAGGAACTAACATTTGCATGATACTTTACACAAAACACTTTCTCTTGAGATATTTAATTCTCACAAGGACCCTTTGACATAGACATTTTATCTTTGTCATAAAAATGAGGAAATAGAGACTCAGAAAGGTTAAGTGACTAAAGCAAATGACAATACTGAAACTTGAATCTTGGTCAACAGATTCCAAATCCCATGCACTCTACTCCAGTGCTTGGCTACTAACTGGCAGCAGTGGTGACTGAGCCCCACAAAGTGTCACAGAGTAGAGATTTCACAGACTCATCCTTTCAGGGGACTCCAAAGACATTCCTAAGAGGAGGTACTACACAAGTATTAAAAACAAGAGTGTCTGAAGTCAAAACTAAATTGGAATTCCTATCCTCCCACCTACTAGCAATATAACACTGGCACATTTCCTTAGCTTTCTAGGCCTCACTTTCCCCATCTCTAATATAGGCATAATTGCCACCATGCAGAGTTGTTGAGAGAACCCAATGAGAAAATCTACATAAAGCAGTGCAAGAATCAGCTTCATTCTTGGATATACTTCCATTCCTTCCTAAAACCATCTCACCATCATCCCTTATTTCCCCTCTGGAAAACAAGAAGGATTTCATGAAATGAAGATAGGCACTGCCTAGAGCCTAAGCAATCTATTGAACAGGAAAATACTTCATCCTAGACACCTGGGTCTGGAGTCTTTGGAACACAGAGGTTGCAGAAGCCCAGGCCAAAAGCATCACTGGAAAGAAAGGACAGTGTTTTGTACCAAAGGACAATCACTGCCAATCCATGTGAGAGCCTATATGGGTCTTAGCTCTGGAAGCCAGCCTATTCCTCTCAACATACACATAGACTCCTCAAGCTCATGTTCCCTAGGAGTCTCTGGAACTCAGTACCTCTCCTGACATAGGTTGCTTCTCTGGGGAAAAGGTAGTGCTCAGTTGGTCAGGTCAAGATGCTGAGAGGAAACAGAGGCCAGGTTGGGAACAGTGCCTCCCAGCCCAGTAACAAATACCAGGACTGGCAACGACATAGTGTGTTGACTATCTCCAGCAGCTCAAACTTCAGCATTCAGCAAGTCCCATAAGTTATGGTTGACTGGGTTTCCAGAATCCTGTGGTTATCAACACTCCTTGTTTCTAACCAAAAACAATGATTCACAGTTTGAGTACTCGGCTCTTCTATAAAATGAGGGGGTTGAAATCAATGATCTCAAAGATTCTGCCATCTTCAAACTTCTGTGCATCTGATCAAGCTCCAAATGGCCTCTGGTTACTTTCAAAATGCAGATCTATGCTCTAAGGATGCAAATCTGTCATCACCAAGGGGCACTGAGGTCCTGCAAAAGACTGCCTGAGGTCAGGCATGTCCCTAGAATAAGTGTTCAGCTTCCCAAACGTCTACGAGCCTATGGATCACCTAATCTAGACAACTAAGGAATGCTCTCAGAAAGTGTCATGTGGTCTTGGGGAGACAAGATCATTTCTCACTAAATAACTAGGAAGCATGGCATGGGTCAGTCTTGGAAGCCAAGGGATAATATGTGTCATTTTAAACACAACATCTGAATCATCATGAAATGATAGGCAAAATAATATAGCATATCAGTGAAATTTTGATACAGCCCTCTCCTGGAAAGATTAGGGAGGAGGCAGAAGCTCAGAGAGAGGGACAATTAGTACAGGGATTCAAAAAAGCAATTAGATAAAACTCTGTGAGGACAAAGGTCCTACTAAGTCCCCAGTGTCCACTCCCTGGCCCTCAACCACTATTTTAAATAAATAAATGAATAAAGGACAAATGAGTAGGAAGCAGTTCAAACGAATTCAATAGGATAACAGTGTTGTTAAATGAACACATTTTGGAGTTGGAGACACAGCAAAGAGTCGAATGTGACTAATACACACACACACACACACACACACACACACACACACACACCCCTGTAAATGGGCGTGCTCAGTTGCTTCAGTCATGTTCGGTTCTTTGTGACCCTATGGACTATAGCCCGCCAGGCTCCTCTGTCCTTGGGATTCTCCAGGCAAGAATACTGGAGTGGGTTGCCATGCCCTCGTCCAGGGGATCCTCCCAATCCAGTGATTGAACCTGCATCTTCTGTGGCTCCTGCGTTGCAGGTTGATTCTTTACTGCTGAGCCACTGGGGAAAGCAACCAAATTAATCTAAGTACTGCACAGGGTTATTTGAGAACTTGGCGAGAACTCAGGGAGGAAAAGCGCATAGAACATTTATCACAACGTCAGGCTTATTACACGTGTGTGTGCTCGCTCACTCAGTCATGTTGACTCTTTGAGACCGCATGGACTGTAGCCCACCAGGCTCCTCTGTCCATGGAATCTTCCAGGCAAGAATACTAGAGTTGGATGACATCTCCTCAGGGGATCTTCCCAACCCAGAGACTGAACCCACATCTCTTGTAGCTCCTGCACTGGCAGGCAGATCCTTCACCACTGTGCCACCTGGGAAGCCCTAGGCTTATGAGTACTTAGGTTTTTAATACTGATTTTGGCATATGATGGTGATGACAAAAATGATGCAGATAATGATATTCATTAGTGCTAGCAGGCTCAGAGAAAAGGAAGGAAGATTTTATTGAAGAGGTGAGCTTTGGAGGAAAAGATGGAGAATCAGGAGTGCAGAGGAAGACAAAGGCTTGGAACCTAAAACACATTAATATTTTCAGAAAATAATTAGGAATTGAGCCTGATCTGAAAGAAATGTTCTTACACAGGCATAAATGAGCATAAGTTTCTATAGGTAGAATAAGATTTGGTAGAAGGTCTTGAATATCTGCTAAAGAGCTTGAACTTTATCTTACAAACAACAGGGGCCCCCAACGTTCTAGAATCTGGCAGAGACATAATAGAAGTCCATTTGGAAAGACTAATTGGTCACTGATGGATATGATGGGCTGATGAAGCATGTTCTTCCAGAGATAGAAAGACTTATTAGGAATCCATCTCATTAGCTTGATGACAGTACATTGTAAGAAATGAAGAGGGACACAGAAGAAGCATAATGTGTTTACTCACTTGGGGCAGAGATGAAGGAGAAGAAACAGGTAAAGACAGCTTCAAGATTCCAAGCCTGAGTGCCTAAGAGAATACTGTTACCACCGACAGAAACAAGAGTGGAGCTGACATCTCCGGAGCAGCTTATAAAGGGTTTTTGAGAAAACAGAAAAACATCCTAGGCTCAGTTGCCTAAAACCAGAGTGTTGTTCAGTTGTGTCCGGCTCTTTGCGAGCCCATAGACTATCCATGTAATTCTCCAGGCCAGAATGCTGGAGTGGGTAGCCTTTCCCTCCTCCAGGGGATCTTCCCAACCCAGGGGTCAAACCCAGGTCTCCCGCATTGCAGGCAGATTCTTCACCAGCTGAGCCACAGGGGAAGCTCAAGAACACTGGAGTGGGTAGCCTATCCCTTCTCAAGCGGATCTTCCCGACCCAGGAATCGAACCAGGGTCTCCCGCAATATAGGCGGATTCTTTACCAACTGAGCGATCAGGGAAGCCCTGATTGAGGGAATGCTTGTAGGCAAAACCTAATGGAAGAGAGGGAGGCAAGACAGGGAAGGGGCAGCAGATCATCGGGGTTGAGGTTCCAGGTAAAGCCCGATCCACAGGGGGCTCCCATGGGTAACTCTCTCCACAGACTTGACCCACTCTAAGGCAAGGGGCCAGGATTGTGTGCTCCACACCAACCAGTTATTGGCCATCCCAGATGTGGGAAGTGGTGACCTCTGGAGGAAGTCATCACATCTTGCAGCTGATGGGTGACTAAAGGGAATGTTAACCTAAATTTAACCTAAGGCTTATTAGCATGTAACTCTCAGCAACTGCCTTCTATCATTACTGAGAGTGTTAGCATTGAGAAAATGGCAAGATATCCAACAAACTTGATGAATGAAAGAAAACAACGCTGGGCAACTACAGTCCTCTGCCTCTGTTCAACTTCCATCTGAGAATATAACTTCCCCTTTATTTTCTGACCTGCTTTGTGTAAGCAGCAGATAGCCTAGTAGCTGTCATACTCCAGAGTTTCAACATCAGTCCTACAATTCATCAGAGGTGCAAAAGCATGAAAGAAAAGCTAGGTGAGGCTTTCTAAAAGTGGAGGAAAGATAGGCTGTTTCTATTTTAAGCACTTGAATATGAATAGGAAAACCTCTGGGCCCTTAACATTCTCTTCAAGTTCATATCTCCTGGCCTAGAACCATCTCTTCTGGATGGAGCCCATCTGCAATGCTGCTGTAACACATCTAGAATTCTGTATGGCTGGATTTTCCTTGCATGTGGTAGTAATCTCCCCAAAAGGCTGTGTATACATTTAAAGTTAGTTTTAACGTTCCAGTCAAGCTGAACTCTCTGTTTAAGAGCTGTATACTAAATCCTGTAGTAGAGAATCACCCCCAAATGTGTATTTCCTCTGAAACTAAGATCTAACAGAAAACATGCTTGCATTTTATAGGAAGCTGGGCTTCAGTCTTTGACCCAGAAATCAACAGATGTTTATCAAATGCTCATAGTGTGACAGGCACTCTGCTAGATACCGTATATTTTAGGAATAGTAAAAAGACATTCTGGCTAGAGAACAAAAATGAATATAGGAAAAGAAAGACTGGATGTGCATTCCAGAGAGTGTATACATTGAAGCATTAGCTGCAGTAGCAAACACCACCAACATGTCAGTGACTTAACACTATGTTAGTGTACTTCTGATCCACTTCATAGTCTATTACAGACTGGCAGTGAGGTGTGGGCAGGAAGGGGCTCTTGTTCTGCACCATGATTCAGAAACCTGGGCTCTTCTCATATCAAAATTCTGCTATCTTCTAGATATATTAGGAATTCTCAGTTGAACTGGTGGAAGGAGAAATGAGTGAGAATTATTTTTTCCATGAAGGGAAGCGGCATCCACCCTTCCCAGCCTCTCTCTGTGTGGGCCAGGATTCAGTCATATGCCTACATTTAAGGAAAGGAATGCTGCTCAGTCACAAGTCATGTCCAACTCTTTGTGACCCCCTGAGGTGTAACACTCCAGGCTCTGCCCTGTTCTCCACTACATCCGGGAGTTTGTCCAAATTTATATCCATTGAGTCAATGATGCCATCCAACCATCTGCATGACTGAGTGACTAAACAACAACAACACACACACACACACAGATATATATATATATACATATATATACATGTATAGATGTACACACACAGAGATACATATATGTATATATATGTATATAGTGTTAGTCACACAGTCTTATCCAACTCTTTGCGACCCCATGGACTGTAACCCACCAGACTCCTCTGTCCATGGGATTTCCCAGGCAAAAATACTGGAGTGGATTGTTATTTCCTTCTCCAGGGAATCTTCCTGATTGAAGGCTGAACCCGGGTCTCCTGCGTTGCAGGCATATTCTTCACCATCTGAGCCATCAGCATTTGATTATATATATATACACACACACAAGTAAACAATGAAATAATATTTAGCCTTAAATAAGAAAAAATACTGCCATTTGTGACAACATGGATGAAGCTGGAGGGTATTATACTAAGTGAAATAAGCTAGTCAGGGACAAATACTGCATGATATGACTTTCATGTAGAATCTAAAAAGTAAAAATAAATAAAAGAATCAAACTCATAGAAATAGAGTAGAATAGTGGTTGTCAGGGGCTGTAGGTAAAGGAGATAGAGGCTTGCAAAAAGACACAAATTTTCAGTTTTAAGACTGAAAGGTCTTCAAGTCTGAGGATCTAATATTATGGCCACTGGTAATAATGTGTTATACAGTTTAAATTTGCTAAGAGAGTAGAATTTAGTGTCCTGACCCAAAAATAATAATAATAAAATTATTCAACAAACTTGATCCCCCACGCAGTTAGAAACCTGCACTCTAAAATCTATGTAAGTTCTGGGAATAGGTAGTGGTGATTATTGTACAACTTTGTGAATATACGTAATGCTATTGAATTATGCCCTTAAAATGTCTAAAGTAGTAAATTTTACGTATATTTTTACCATGATTAAAAAAAATGTTCATTAGCAAAAAAGGAAAAAAAAAAAAAAAAAACTAGTCTCAATGAGCCCAAGTGGCTTGCTCTAGTTCACATGTCTGCTAAGCCGCATGGGTGTTTGAAACCATGTCTGCTTGACTTTAGAACACAAGTCATTCTTCTCTGAGCCGAAGAAACTGGCAGACGAATTAAAAGAGGCCATTAGAACCCAATCCTAAATCTCCTCCTCAATGGTGCTAAGGAACATATGCTTAACCAGGGAGATTTTTGCCCTCTGTTCTCCACCTCCGTGAAAATGAATGAGCTAAACTGAGTGTGAGAAGTCAGGATAGGCGGCAGGTATCTGAATCTGTGTCCCCAAAGGCTGGCTGGCAGGCATGAGTGGGGCTACTCCACTCAACATTTGGTATTCTTCTGTTTTTCAACCATTTAAAAACGTGAAAGCTGTCCTCAGCACACAGGCTACCCATAAAACAGGAGGGAGGCAGGGTTTGGCTCATGGGCTACAGTCTGCTGACCTCTGCCTTTGGCCCTGCCTTCTTGACCCCTCCCCACTATTAGCTCCCTAACACCTTGCTGACCTAGAAGCACCAACACTCAGCTTACCTCCTAGACCAAAATCTGCACTCATACTTCAAGCCATGCCTTCTCTGAGCTGTGCCTTGCCTGAACCACCCCAGTCCCAGGGCAGCATCCTGCTGGACTTTGTCCTTGGTGGCCAGAATGCTCATCTGGCTCATGCTAGCTTTAGTAGTGGGAAAGCAAACAAAAGGGCTGCTAAATGCTGTGCTTCTTCATGCCTTCAAAAGATCTGCACTTTAAAAGTGGCCAAGCTGCAGCTTACCCAGTGGACCAACATGCAGGATGCCCAAGCTGTGGTTCTTCCAAAAGTGAACGGGAAGCATAAACCACTTCCCTTTCTTTGCCACAAGCCCAGGGATGAAGCATGTGTCCTGTGAAGAGGGGAAGTGACAACCCCTGCAGGAGAAAAGATGCACCAAACCCATCTGGTCAGTGCAATCTGGCCAGGCCCATGCGGCTAAACTCATGTTGCCTAAAGCAACAGTTTACCTCCAGGTTGGAAAATGGCAGCAATAAAAATATAAATGGAACCCAGCCAGAGAGATGATTCTCAGTAAAAAGGAGACTCTGCATAAGGAGAAATGGGGGGGAATATTTATATCCATAGAGAGAGAGACATTATCTTCTTCTCCAACACATTTTTCTGAAGTTACAAATCAATGGTTTCTATTTATTCCCATTGGAGGGAAAAACAAAAACCCTGAGATTTATGAGCAGTGTTGTTTATTTATAATCCAAAAACTCTTCTCATACCATATGGTTGGGAAATTTACAGAGAGACCAAGTGAGAGGAAATTGCCTGCTTAATTCAATGGTCTTGGCAAAGCTAGCAGGCAGAGAGAGCATCCCAAACTCTTCCTCCGACACATGTGTAAGCGTGTACAGGCGAGGAGGCCTGCATGCAGAGAGCAGAGGCAGCCCTTCCCTCACCAGAAAACCCACAATGTAGTGTAGTGGGAATGCGAGCAGCTGATGAGCTCAGCTGAGAAGGACGGACTCATTTCTCTATCCCAGCACAGGCCAGAGAAAGGAATACTGAGAAAGAGAACGGAAAGGAGGGTGAGGGCTAAGAGATGTAGGAGCAACCAATCTTCTGGACAAGTAAAGAGGATGCACAGCACACAAAGTTTCTCGGGAAGGCAAAGTACACACAGCTCTCTACTACACTTCTGTTCAATCATCTTCCTTCTCCATGTTAGTGAGAAATAAGCAGAAATTTCTGATTCCATCTCTGCTGCTCAGCCTGCTCTACAGAAAGGCAATCACTCACTGCCTTTAAGGAACAAACACAAGTTTGCTCTGGATACCTTCACTTCCTCCATGCTCTACCCTCCCTTTAAGAATGATGACAAACAGAAAGAAAGGAAAACACTGAGGCTAAAGATGATTAATACAAATGCAAATAGTGGCCAGATATGAAAAGGGGTTGAAAAGCATGGAAAAGGATACAAATGACACAGTGGGGCAAAGGAAGGTTCACCTTTTTGAGAAAATCCTCCCTGACGATTCTGTCCATGGGGCTCCATCCACTGAGTGTCCACAGCCCAGAGGACCTACTCACATTACACTAGGGTTCCACACCCGCTGCCTGCAATACTAGCTACCTTTTCATATGCATACAACTGCTCTCCTGGTTCACCTGCCACTTCTGTTTGGATGATTCCCAAAACTTTTCCTGCTCCAGCCTCTCCTGTGAGCTCCAGTCTCACATTTCCAAATGCTGTGCAGTGAGCCATTGGCACTTCAGTTCCAGGACACTCAATCTGAGCTCGGCACTCCTCCACCACAACACTGTTCCCGCTCCCCACTTCCTCCCTCCCTTTCCTCTTCCATTCCCCACTTCTGTAATGGGAACCCTCCCAGGGCTGAAAGCTTACAGTCATCATGACAATTTCTCCTCCTCACTCTCCTCTAATCGCTGTCAAGTCCTGTTAACTGTGCTTCAGAAATCTCTCTTGCGTTGGTCCTTCTTTCTCTCTTTCTGAACAACCAAAGTTTAACAGGATGGGCTGCCTGGGCAGCTGTAATGCTCCACCAGATCGCTGTCCCACCTCTAGACATCTTTCTCCTCAGCCCAGGGTTCACAGTGGTGTCCAGGCTACCTTCCTACAGCATAGCTATAGGCACAGTCATTTTCCAGCTCAAGAACCTCATGGTTTCTAGTTACTAAAAGCTATAATTCTGGTTCAATATTCTGTCTCACCCTTCATCACTACTGTTCACCCCAACTCTAGGGGCTCCACACAGCTGAATCTCAGTAATTGCCTGATGGCGTCTGATGAATGGACAATACGCAGAAGAGCAACGCTTTCTCTCTTCTCCTCCACGACCATTTGGGAGAAATGCTGCTGCTGAGAGGACCTGTTGGCTTATAAAGCTGAACTGATTTGACAGTTACAAGTGTGTAAAACAATGATAAGAAAGCAAAGGGTGGATGAATAAAAGGAGACTACACCAGAGTTCACGACAAATAACAGGGAGGCAGCCTAGTTGGTAAGCAGATCAAATAATTAAGAGCAAGACCCCAAAAATATCTGTGAATAAAACAGAAGGTCCTGGGTGAGTGAGGAGAAGCAATTTATTGATGAGGAGTAGATGTAGCTAAACAGTGAAATGAATTTGTCGGGGAGGAGTGTTGCAAGAAGGGAGGAGGGAACAGGTGTGGGAGGAAAGGCATAAATTTGCCATGGGAGAAAACCCGAAGTCCTTATCGGAATGGGTGAAGGGGTGTCTCCGAAGAGCAGAAGGCTGACCAGACTACTAAGTTGACAGGGCCTGCCTGAGAAGGAAATAACTGGAGGGAGCACAGAGCCATTCATCCCGCCACGGACGCTGCTGGCTCCTCTCGGCATGCAGAGCAGGCACGGCAAGGAGTCTTGGGCACCTGGAAGGAAAGGAGCCCTAATTCAGAGAAACAGACTCCACAGAAGCACCTGTTAAAGGCCTCACACAGGGAGACCGGGCAACCAAAATGGGACAAGACACAAAAGGGGACAAGAGGGACACAAGGCATGTCACATGTCAGGCATTGGAAACATCTGGTAGGTATCACTGATAAAATCTGATAACCAAAAAAAAAAAAAAAAAATCCAATAACCAGGAAATCACACTATGAGTGACCTCAAGCTCAAGTGAACTATGCCCTACCTTGTTCTGATTGCCAGAGCTGACAGTACAGACAGTGTGGGGATTGGATGGCATTGCCATCAATTGCTCTATACCCAGAATGAGGTTACGCTTTGTACCCAGTGGTGCCCAGAAGACTGACTCACTGCCTTTGGAGATTCTACTCCACAAGTTCCTACTGAGTATCTCCATCAGCCTTTATGACATTATTTATAAACACAAATCCCAACAAGTGGAAACCACACATTTTCCCATTGACTCATCATCTAAATCAACCACTCCAGGAGGGATAAAGCAAATAAGATCCTAGCTCTCATCAATCTCGCTATCTAAAATAAAAACAACAAGCCAGTGCAATAATAAATTCATATGCTAAGATTATGAAGGATGCTGAAGAAATCAAGAGGGACTAGAGAGAGAGACCAGTAGGGTGCAATATCTTCTAAGAGGAAATGTCATTTAGGCTGGATCTGAAGCATACAAGCATGCAAAGTGTGGAATAAAAAGCATCACAGTGAGAATGGCCTGGGTAAAGGTCCTGTGGCAGGAAAGAGGCTGACCAGAATTAAAGAGAGGTAGTAAGGCTAGAGCATAGTGAACAAGGGAGAGAGAAGCACCTTTGTTGTCCAGTCCCATGTTCCACACTGGGATGACACAAAATTGGAGAAAATAACATGTATTGATTGCCTTCTATGTCTTCTGTGTGGGGTGAAGACAACCCACAGTGATCCAAGACAACAGACAATGGTTTCTGTTTTTGCCTGCACAAGCTTATAGAAAGGACACAGTCAATCACAATGGAGATGTTTTCATTGGTCTTGGTTTGGCAAGAACTTGTAGATAAGATATAATCTCATTTTGCACCTTTAGGCAAAATAACAATCACAACTACCCTGATGCCTCTCCTTAAACACAGTTTTACTACGTTTTTTATATACTTAAAATGTAAGTTTCTTAGCAACAGTGATGGACAGAACCCTGAATGGATATCTTAAACATCAAACTGAAATTTTTTGAAGGGACACATCAACAACACATACATATTTTTACAACATCAAATAAAGCTGTAAAACTTAAAACAAGAATCTTCACAAAATATTCATGCTGACACACTGTCTGCATATTCTTCCTAAGAATCACAACCCTGTCTACAGAAACATGTGTTTGACAAACAAGAACCAAAGAAGTAGGAATTCCATGAGATTCTGTCTAGGATTTCAAGCTTAGAGGATTAAAGATCCAGTGGCCAAATAATTAACAGTTGCAGAGTGTAAAATGACTAAAAGAGGAGAAATATGGAAGAAAGAAATCTGGGATCCAAAGTCAGCTTTGCCTTTAAACTAGTTGAATAAACCTTAAATACCATTCACCTCTCTGGACGTTGATTTATCAGCATAAACTAAGGAATGCTGCTGCTGCTGCTGCTGCTAAGTCGCTTCAGTCGTGTTTGTGCGACCCCATAGACAGCAGCCCACCAGGCTCCCCTGTCCCTGGGGTTCTCCAGGCAAGAACACTGGAGTGGGTTGCCATTGCCTTCTCCAAACTAAGGAATAGGCACTACTGATTCTGAACATGATGGAGTAACCAGAACTGAATCTACCTTTTCACATGAAATGACTGTAAAGTAAAATAAATAACCAAAACAATTACTTCCAAGTCATTGGACAACAGGCAACAAAAACCAGGGATCCCCAAGAGATTGGAAACAAATGGGGTTAGTCTTACAGTTGCCCTGGATCACTGCATGGAAAAAGTTTCCAGGCTATATGGTTATATGCAAAGTAAAGTATTCATATGAAGCCCAGTGATCTCCCTGGGTTGAGCTGATGAAATGGGGGATCTGGCCAGGCAAATGTACCTAGAATTTGCAAGAAATAGTACTAGAGAAGAGACAGCTGCAGAAGCAGAGAGAACTCTAGAGTAATGCAGAGCAACCCCCCACCTCAAGTTGTCAGCTGAGTGTTAATCGGTTCATGAAAATGAAGAAACCAGAGGATGGAGAATCACCTGAAAGGACCAGAAGAGCAAACTCAGAAGCTTGTTGTGTTCAGTCACTTTAGTCATGTCCAACTCTGCAACCCTACGTACTGTAGCCCACCAGGCTCCTCTCTCCATGGGATTCTTCAGGCAAGAGTACTGGAGTGGGTTGCCATGCCGTCCTCCAGGGGATCTTCCCAATTTAGGGATTGAGCCTGTGTCTCTTACTTCCTGCACTGGCAGACAGGTTCTTTACCACTAGTGCTACCCTAGAAGTTTACACAACATCAATAACCATCACTGTGCCCACCAGCCAGAGTGGCAACCCTCATAAATCATGGAATGAATACCTCAGAGAAGTTCTGCCTTAGTAGTGGGGCAAAATCAATCCTAAACAAAATGAAGTTCTGATCCCAGCTTATAAAGCTTAAAATTAACACTTGAAAGAATTCAAACACCCCCAAGTAACAAGTGTGTCCCAGAACGAGGCTCAACAATATTCACTGGAATTCAAAAATATCTAGCAACCAGTGAGACAAAAATCATAGTATCTGGCATTAAATAAAAATTATCTGGCATTGTAAGAAACAGAAAAAAACGCATGCCCATAATGAAGAGAAAAATTAACCAATCTAAACTACTAACTCTTAACTAGGGGTGATTCCCTACACTATCCAATCTGGCAATCAAGGAACATTAGTCAATGATGAGAAACATCTAACTGTCAAGACTGAAGATGCTACTAGTATCTAGTGAATAGAAAACAGGGATTCCACTAAATACCCTACGATACACAGGAAATACCCCCACAACAACAATAACAAAAAATTAGCCAATCTAAGATGTCACTATTACTAGTGTCGGAAATATTATTCAAAACCATCTCAGCAATGATACAAGTTATAAATAAGGACATTAGAACAGTTATTAAAACTATATTCCATATGTTCAAGAAGCTAGAGGAAAAAGCATATATGTTAATTATATACATGCAGAAAATAAAAAGTAGATACAAACCAAACTTTCAGAGAGAAAAACTGTAATGTTTGACCCTAAAGTATGCTAAATGGAATTAATGGCAAGTTAGACAATGCAGAGGAAAAGGCAGGTGAAAGTAAAACCATAATAACAGAAACTGCATGAATGAAACACAAGAGAGAAATGGGGGGGAAAGGCATCATCAGCGTGCTGGAGGACACCATGTGTGACAAAGAGTTCCTGAAAAAGCAGGGAACAAAACACATTTGAAGAAGTAATGGCTGAATATTTTCAAAAATTCATGAAAACTATAAAGCAACATCCAAGAGACACACAAAAAAATCCCAAGTTATGAATAAAACAATATCAAAGTTCATCATAATCAGATTGCTTAACACTGATAATAAAGACATAGGCAAGAGAGAAAAAGGTTATGTCACAGTGAGAGGAACAAAGATACAGATGTTAGCAGATCTTCTGTTAGAAACAATGTAAATGACAAGGCAGTGAAGCAATATTTTTAAATACTGGGAACAACAACAACAAATGCTATACCACATGGAAATCTTGGTCTACATGAATGAAGAGCATGGAAATGGTAAATGCATGGATAAATATAAGTTTTTCTTATTATTTAAATACCTTTGATAGATAAATGATTGCTTAAAGCAAAAATAATAACAATGTATCATGAGGGTTATAACAGAAGAAATAAAATCCATGGCTAAAATGACTGAAGAAAATTATTTCACGCAAAGATGGGCACAATAAAGGACAGAAATGATATGGACCTAACAGAAGCAGAAGAAAGAAGATCACTCACCTAGAGCCAGACATCCTGGAATGCAGTTAGGTAGGCCTTAGGACAAATCACTACAAACAAAGCTAGTGGAGGTGATGGAATTCCAGCTGAGCTATTTCAAATCCTAAAAGATGATGCTATGAAAGTGCTGCACTCAATATGCCAGCAATTTGGGAAACTCAGCAGTGGCCACCGGACTGGAAAAGGTCAGTTTTCATTCCAATCTCAAATAAAGGCAATGTCAAAAAATGCTCAAACTACTACACAACTGCACTTATCTCAAACACTAATAAAGTAATGCTCAAAATTCTCCAAGGCAGGCTTCAACAGTATGTGAACCATGAAATTCCAGATGTTCAAACTAGATTTAGAAAAGGCAGAGGAACCAGAGATCAAATTGCCAACATCCACTGGATCATGGAAAAAGCAAGAGAGTTCCAGAAAAACATCTATTTCTGCTTTATTGACTATGCCAAAGCCTTTGACTGCGTAGATCACAACAAACTGTGGAAAATTCTTCAAGAGATGGAAATACCAGACCACCTGACCTGCCTCTTGAGAAATCTGTATGCAGGTCAGGAAGCAACAGTTAGAACTGGACATGGAACAATAGACTGGTTCCAAATAGGAAAAGGAGTATGTCAAGGCTGTATATTGTCACCCTGCTTATTTAACTTATATGCAGAGTACATCATGAGAAACACTGGGCTGGAGGAAGCACAAGCTAGAATCCAGATTGCCGGGAATATATCAATAACCTCAGATATGCAGATGACACCACCCTTATGGCAGAAAGTGAAGAAGAACTAAAGAGCCTCTTGATGAAAGTGAAAGAGGAGAGTGAAAAAGTTGATTTAAAGCTGAACATTCAGAAAACGAAGATCATGGCATCCGGTCCCATCACTTCATGGCAAATAGATGGAGAAACAGTAGACACAGTGGCTGACTTCATTTTTGGGGCCTCCAAAATCACTGCAGATGGTGATTGCAGCCATGAAATTAAAACACACTTGCTCCTTGGAAGAAAAGTTATGACCAACCTAGACAGCATATTAAAAGGCAGAGATATTACCAAAAAAGGTCCATCTAGTCAAGGCTATGGTTTTTCCAGTAGTCATATATGGATGTGAGAGTTGGACTATAAAGAAAGCTGAGCACAGAAGAATGAATGCTTATGAACTGTGGTATTGGAGAAGACTCTTGAGAGTCCCTTGGACTGCAAGGAGATCCAACCAGTCCATCCTAAAGGAAATCAGTCCTGAATATTCATTGGAAGGACTGATGTTGAAGCTGAAACTCCAATACTTTGGCCACCTGATGCAAAGAGCTGACTCATTTGAAAAGACCCTGTTGCTGGGAAAGATTGAAGGCAGGAGGAGAAAGGGATGACAGGATGAGATGGTTGGATGGCATCACTGACTTAATGGACATGAGTTTGAGCAAGATCCAGGAGTTAGTGACGGACAGGGAGGCCTGGCGTGCTGCATCCATGGGGTTGCAAAGAGTCAGACATGACTTAGCAACTGATCTGACTGAGTGACAATTCTTTAAGGACACAAATAGGTTAAAAGCTAATGATAGGGGAAATGATGCCAAAAAAAAAAATGCACCAATCAAAAGAAAGCAAGGGTGGATATACTATTATCATGAAATGTAGGTTTTGGAGTAAAGAATATTACCATGGATTAAGAGGACCATTATATCATAATATAGTAGTCAATCTCTCCAGAAGACATAACAATCCTATGTTTATGCACCTCCTAATAGAATTTCAAAATAGATGAAGCATAATAGTAGAGGAAGCATAATAATAGAATTTCAAAATAGATGAAGCATAACAGGGCTAATATTCAAACATAATAATGTTAAAATAATGGAATTTGGTAAATTAATGATTTTCCCAAGCCCCCTAAATATCCCCAACCATCCCTGCTGCTCCCCTAAGATCTTCACACAATTCTGTACAAGAGGAACGTCTGTACCACATGGTGCCTCATTACCCTGTTCCAACCCTATTGCCTGTATCTACTCTGATTGATTTAGTATTTTAAATATAATTTCTGAGCTTAGATAAAGGTAGTATCCAAATTTCCTGCCACATAAGGTTTTACCACTCCATGTATTCAAGTTGACTCAATACAGAGAAAAGAGCAGGTGCTGAAGGGGTGATTAGAGCAAAGAAACAAGAATGGGCGTCTTTATTTTACATTGGTGGTATATGTAGAATACAAGTTTAGAGAAACATGAAACAAGGGCCTCCTCCATTTCACATTTCTCACTAAACACTGCAAGGTCGGATGCTCTGTAGGGAAATACAATTCAGCTCAATTCTTGGTATCAACCAGCACATAAGTCTCTTTGCCCAACCACCCAGACTGTCATTTTGCTCTGGGATTTATGGATTTGATTTCAACATTTAATTCTCAGTTTTAGTCTCAGTACCAAGGGAATGAAAGAGTAAAATCATTTAAAAGAGGTTAAGTGTTACAATTGTATGAGACACTAAAAAGTGAAAGTGAGGGGAATGGTTTTACGGTGCTCTCTAAAAGAAATCTATGATGTCTCGATGCAGTAAGCAACAAGAAAAGAGGGCTGAGGAAAAACATAGCTTCCCAACCACCTCAGAAAAGGTGACCACAAACCCGCAACTCTTTTTTTTTATTAATTTATTTATTTTTTAATTGAAGGATTAATTGCTTTACAGACTTTTGTTGTTTTCTGTCAAACTTCAACATGAATCAGCCATAGGTATACATATATCCCCTCCACTTTTGAACCTCCCTCCCATCTCCCTCCCAATCCCACCCCTCTAGGTTGATACAGAGCCCCTGTTTGAGTTTCCTGAGCCATACAGCAAATTCTCATTGGCTTTCTATTTTACATATGGTAATGTAAGTTTCTGTGTTACTCTCTCCATACATCTCACCCTCTCCTCCCCTCTCCCCATGTCCATAAGTCTGTTCTCTATGTCTGTTTCTCCACTGCTGTCTGGTAAATAAAATCTTCAGTACCATGTTTCTAAATTCCATTTATATGTTTTAGAATATGATATTTATCTTTCTCTTTCTGACTTCACTCTGTATAATAGATTCTAGGTTCATCCCCCTCTTTAGATCTGACTCAAATATGTTCCTTTTTATGGCTGAATAATATTCCATTGTGTATATGTACCACAACTTCTTTAGCTATTTATCTGCTGATGGACATCTAGATTGCTTCCATGTTCTAGTTATTGCAAATAGTGCTGCAGTGAACAATAGGATGCATGTGTCTTTTTCAATTTTGGCATAAACTCCCAGCTCTTAATAGCACTCATATAGGTCTCAGGCTGTCTCCATGGGCTCACTCCTCTCCATGTTGCTGGGAGGGTACAGGAGATAGGAGAGATAGCCTGGCTTTTACTAAATGTGCAAGCATCTGCACTTGTACACCCCATGCAGATCTGGCCACTGTACATCATGACAGATGCAGCAGAGCTTAAAACATACACAGAAACACAAGTAAAACAATCAGGTAACAGATTCAGGAGATATAAGAACAACTCTCAAAAGCAGTACCATTTGAAAATAATTCAGTTCACAAGAAATCTAGGTAATTTTCTGAATGAAAGCTGCATGTCATCAACATTACCATCGCCACTTGGAGATCTTGGGGCAGAGAGGATGCTGAGGTAAGCACCCCTCACCTAACCCACAGTGGCAAGTCTAGCCCTTCCTATCACTGGACTCTTATATAGGGGCTGTATTCCATGTCACAAGCCTACAGGAGCAAGTTAAGCTCCTTGGTGGAGCTTTTAAAGCCCTCTAGGTCCTACATCTCCCCACCTCCATGTCTGTAACCATGTCTCTGATTATTCCTCTGCAGTTCCTCTCTACACCAGCAGGAATGAGTGAGTCCAAGTAACCACAAAGCCATGCTCATTTCTGATCCAAGCTTTTTCTCATGCCAAATCTTTTTCTAGAATACCCTCCATGACTTCCATGCCCAGCTCTTTCCTAGCCATCTTTTCTGCCTTAGCTCAAGCTGCTCCCACCCAAGTTCCCTTTCCCAAGCACTTCAGTCTGTAATGACTGCTTCTTACTCTGTAGTCCATTAGCATTTACAAACAGTAAAGTGTCTATGCCATTTGTTCATAGATGTTTTCCATTTGCATATAATTACTGCTTATGTGAATTTTTCAGCTTGCCCCAATTAAATCATTGCTACTGCTACTGCTAAGTCACTTCAGTCGTGTCCGACTCTGTGCGACCCCATAGACGGAAGCCCACCAGATTCCCCCGTCCCTGGGATTCTCCAGGCAAGAACACTGGAGTGGGTTGCCATTTCCTTCTCCAATTAAATTATAAATTCCTATAAAACAGACACTCTAAAATAAATAATTTTCCTTACTATGTTTAGGGAGATATTCATTAAATTACTTGCAAAATGAAGAAATTTTTTTTTTTTTTTTTTTTTTTTTTTTTTTAAAAATAAAGAAATTTTTATAAATAGGAGTAAACAGATGTTCCCACCTAAATATTACTTTTGGAAAATTCTGCTGCCAACCTGCACTGCACCTCCTAAGCTCACAGATAGGAAAGTTTAAAAAAAAAAAAAAAAATCATATATTACAAATTCCAATCAGATTACTCAAAAAGTTGGGCCAAGAAGACGGTGGGTAAACTGTGAAGAAAAAAAAGAAAAAAAAACCTCTAAGCAAGACTGAAGGCTATCACCATAGATAAAAGTGTAAACATTTTAATTCAGGAAATCTAGGGAGAAATATTTTCTCCACTATATAAATTTTATATATTATTTTAAACAAATAGTGCAACAGTAAATAGACTCTATCTGACATGTCATTTCTAGCTGATACCTAACTACTGCCCTGAGTTCTAATGCAAAAAATATTATAATTCCTAATCTATATCTAGAGAAAAAATGTACATATATACACCACCATCAGAATGAATTCAGCTTTTGGGGCTTCCCAGGTGGCACCAGTGGTAAAAAAAAATCTGCCTGCAGTGCAGGAGACACAAGAGATCCAGGCTCCATCTCTGGGTTGGGAAGGTCCCCTGGAGAAGGAAATGGCAACCCACTCCAGTATTCTTGCCCGGAAAATGCCACGGATAGAGGAGCCATGAGGTCACAAAGTCAGACACGACTGAGCACACAGCACCACCATATACACATACATTATTGTATAAAATATACACTATACGTATACATAAATATATGCAATTTTTTACTTATATGGTGCCAGGGCACATTCTGTGTAGGTGACTATTCTGAACAAATGGAAATTTATGTAAAATTAAGTCCATAAAGTAAGTGCAATGAATTCACCATTTATCACTGTGACAAAGATATTTAAATTCAATTTCCAAGAATATTGAAAAGAGAGAAGCCATATTTGACAAGAATTTTGGGACTGCTGATGAGAACGAGGGGATCCAAATAGACTTTGCTGCCTCCATACAGGGATGACCAATCATTATGTATCATAATCCCCAAAATAAAAGCCTCCACCCCCAATCCATTATATAAAACTCTGGATCAAGTAATCTTTACTAGGGGAAAAAAAAAAATAACGATGTATTTAAAGACTATGGAACAGGGAGCCAAGAGACATAAACGTCCTTTCACAACTACTATCTAGCTAGGAATCTATGAGATCATCGCCTGATATTTCTGAACTCTCAGTTTCCCAGTCTGTTAAACAGGAAGAAGAACTGTGATGTCTTTTCTGACTCTGAGGTTCTTGCTTTGCTGTGAACATTACCAAATCACCTGTCACAGTGACTAGTTATAGCTATGCTCTCTCTTTTCTAACTATTCTGCTGACATAGCTATCTTTGCTATTTTACTTCATATCATAAAAACTAAGAAAAATTCTTGGAAATATTGAGAAAAAAAGTAGAAATCGTAAAGCTGAAATATTTTTGCATTAAGTTGCATTCAAAACCTTCCCAGGATATCAGGATAGCCATCCTATGTATGTTCTGTCAAATTTGATGGAGCATCTGCTTCATGTAAGCAGGCTAGTATGGGAGTGGAAGAGAAGTAGAAAGAAACAAACCAAAAAGTAATTTCTTGGTTATGCATTTTATTTTTGAGGGAGAACCTTTTCTCCTAAGCCTTAATAACCTGCAAGCATTTTAAAAGATGATGACCATTAACCTTTTTTCTAAGTCCAACAAAATTTAAAAAATAAAATCCTGCTGAGTATTAAAGACCATATTGCCACAAGGACCACCTATACAGCAGGGTCTCTGGAATAGAAAGAAATGTTTTGAACATCTTTAAAGTGCTTCTTGGGCACTTGAGACATAACTGTGCGCCCTCAGAAATCAGGGTCTCCTTGGCAGCATAAACTGAAATCTGTTGTCCTTGACATCTTTGTTTACATGATCCTAATAAAGGCAACGGTTTGGGTTCCAAAATGTCCAATAATAGACATTGTTGCCATAGGAGACAGCACTGCATTGGCTGTGCCTACGAGAGCCCACAATGGAACATGGACACGATGCTTCCTGCATGGGCAAGCAGCAGTTCAGGTCCCTTTCATGGTCTGGGTTTTAGAGCAGAGATCAGCCTGTTCAGTGTATTTCCAGCTCCCAGAACTTGGGGGATTCTCAGAAGTTCTTTAAAACACTGACTTGGAAATTTACTACTAGTCCATCCACAATTTCCTGATTTCCTACCAACTTTGATGAAACAGAAGAAATAGAATTAGAAAATCTACAAACAAGAAATACAAGAGATGCGCTGGGAAAGTACCTAGTGCAGGACTACTATAATTAGTAGCAAGGATATGTGGAGGAATGTGGGAGAAAGAAAACCTAGAAATGTCTATGGAACCATTTTCTGGAGAGCTTTACTGATAGGCACCTTCTTTTTCCTCAATTGATACTTATAGGAGTTCAATACTTCTTTTTGGAAATGTCTTCTTTTCCTTATACCTAAATGTCCCATTAAGTGTAATGGATTTTGTTCCATTCTATTTCTCCAAAAGGTCACCTCTTGTCTATATCCAATGGACCCTACTCCTTCTTTTCTAAGACCAACCTATTACATACACCTCATACAGTATCACCTGATTATTTTTCCTAACTTCTATTTCTAATCTTCCTACACCCCCTCAAAAATTTCAACAGCCCCCCCCAAGATCTGATGACTGCTTCCTTAATCTGCTATCCAAAGTTCACCATCCTAGCTTCTCTCTGAACATCACAGTATTTAAAGGTCTCTGATAGAACATACTGATTTTTACATTGCAGATCCTAGATGTTAGATTGCTTTATGTCACTTGTTACATCTTATTTATCTTTTTATCTGCCCCAGGGTAACCTAGCAGGTGGTAGCCCTCCATGTCTGAGGAATGAATTAAATAATTAAGTCATCAAAGCATACTCGTGTTAAATATCTCCTCTCTTTTCTGAAGATCTGTATCACCTGTAGAATTGCAAACTGGAAGCTTATGGGCTAAGTCTTCCTGGTTGTGTTTGATCTAGCCTGCCAAGAAGTATTTAAAAATCAGAACCTGAATGACTTCAAGGGGAATGTAAATGCTTCTGTTGACCACAGGCTCTACCCTCCTCTATTATCTGTTCTGATTTATCCATTTGTTGTCCTCCAAATATTTGATTCTGCAATATTTGACTTCAAGTTTATATACTCTTGAATTATGACAACAACCGACTTTTATTGGATATTCACTTGTGCCAGAACTTGTTCCAGGGATTTTCACGTACTACTGCATTTAAACAAACTGAAAGTCAACAGTAATGGCCTGGTGTTAGGCATTTAATAGTTCAGTGGTGCTAGCATTATCCCCAACTGGACAGATGGATCAACAAAAGTAGAGGCTGGTCCCTGCTGTGATTCATATACAGAAGGAACTTAAGGTATAATTACTGGCTGCTCACAGGAAAGAAGCCATGCCTTCTTTAAGAAGTTCAGGGAAGCTCAGGATAGTGGAGCATTGGTCTCAGGGACTACAGTAACAAACCCAACTCCCAGTTTTCTCAGAGGAATAGAAGTTGAGTTGTCCCAGTTTGGCTCTATAATACTTGAGAAGCTCCAGGTAAAAAGATATCCACCTCCTTTTAGAGTCTTCTAATGCTTAGTAGGATCACCAATAAGAAATAAGACATTTCTGGGAGTTTCGGATCAACATGTACACACTACTATACTTAAAATGGATAACTAACAAGGACCTGCTGTATAGCACATGGAACTCTGCTCAATGTTACATGGCAGCCCAGATGGGAGGCGAGTTTGGGGGAGAATGGATACATGTATATGTATGGCTGAATCCCTTGGCTGTTAACCTGAAACTATCACAACATTGTTAGTTAATCAGCTATACCCCAATACAAAATGAAAAGTTAAAAAAGAGAAATAAGATGTCCCCCATAGATTCCTGCCCCAGTTGGCTGCTCTGTGCAACATCTCAGCAAGACTTGACCCAAAGAGCCATTTTTCTCAGTTCAAATTCTCCACCAAGCTTTTTATGATACTAATAAATGAGGTTGAGTCTAAGGTTTTGCCTTTAAAAATACATATTTCGCAGTTTTCTTATCTTCCCTTCATTGCCGATGAATCCTTAACAGGCTTCTCATAGCCTTTGCGCAAAGGCACTTAATCTTCTCATCTAATGACACTGTCTACAGAGAGAAGCCGCTGTGTCTCCATTCACCAATAGCCAGATCAATCATGTGTCTCTAAGAAAATGAAGTCATACCAAGCTGGTTTTTAACATCACTAAGGGGTGTCATTAAGACCTCGGAGACTGTGTCTGTCGACAGGCTCTGATAGCTTATGATTAATTAGGTAACTCTTTCCCATAGACTCCCTCCCTGCCTCTGCTGTCAAACCCACTCACCCAAAAGTGGAGACTCTTGGGCTCCCCAGGCCCTATGACAAGCAACTTGAATGAGGTCCAGGAAACTTGCCCCCATCCACTGTTCTGATCTGGAGTAGATAAAGGAAGCTTCTCCTTTTTCTGCTGAGAATGAACCAAGCAGATGGCACAGCCACCTATAAACTTAAAATGTGTGCCCTTCCTCCCTGTGATTCTGTGATGTTGCTCTCCTGAGGACCTGATGCTTTCTTCTTGACTTCACTGTAAATCAGCAGCATTCTCTTTGAAGTAGAAGAGATGGGTCAACAGGGTAAATGATGTGTGACAATGAAACAGCGAATTAGCACTCTTTTCTCTAGTCCAACTGTTCACTGGGCTTTGTGATATTGGAAAAGATTCTCTCATTCAAGGCTGAGGCTGGGAGGGGGCAGTGGATGGGGCTATTGGGGTAGGTTATTATAGGCAACTATAGTTTGGGACTAGGCAGCATCAAACTGGAAGGTTGTCCAAGGAAATTTACAAATCACAATGCATATTATGGACAAGGGAGATGCTCTTGATCTCAAGCATGATCTTGATCTGGATGCTCCTTCTCTAAACAGGAGGGTTGAGTGAGATCCATGAACACATTTCCCAATGGGCTTTTTCTCTTCAGGCTTCAGTATACTGATTCATAAAATTGTTCTGTAGAATTCTACAGTTCTGGGAGGCCATGCTCTTTACCATCATAAACAATGAGGTCATATTCATCAGGATTTCCCTTCAAAATCATAGCAATCTGAGGATACTTGCTTCATTAGCTGATGCTCTCATACTCATTTCTCCTTTCCCATTCCAAATATTAAGCTTTGCCCAGGAGTGTTTGAAGTCAGGAGGTTTCTTTTGACTCAGGACATAGTCACACTTTCAATCTTGCATCAAAGCCAAACTGAAAAAAGTGATTTGGGAACCACTTTTATGATAAATCTGGGCATTTCACAAGTGTCAGATTGAGAATAAAGCAGAGATAGAAAGTAAATCAGGTGGATCTCTATCCATAGTTTATTGCAAATGGAAATCAGATTATTTTTTCCTTTAACTCTACAAAACTAGGGTATTAATCGGTGACAGTAATCTGTTACAATTCTTCAAAGGAGAACCTAAAATTTTCACAGGGAAATCTACCTACCAAATTCCAAATTCCACTGTGCATCCACTGTGCATCACCTGTGGCTTCAGATCCCATATGGAAACTCACCTTTTTTTCCCAATGAGAAACAGAGATACCTGCTGACTGCTGAAGAGGCAACGAGCTTTTATCACATTAAGTATACCTGAAAAACATATGAATTCTTTAAGATAAGTATTGATGCTCCCACTTTACCAGTGAGAAAAATTGAGCCCAAACAGTGTGGTGGCTTGGCCAAGGTCACAGAGCAAGCTAGGGATGGAGGTAGATCTGGCATTTAAGTGCATCCAGCACCAGGCATTGTGATGATACAACCCAGTCCATAACATTTCTGCTACGCTACTCGTTTGTTTTTTGTTTTTGTTTTTTTCACAAAACTACAACACTCTTCCTCAATCACAAGTGAAGCAAAGCTCCTGCCTTTATAGCTGTCAATGTGCATACTTATACATATATATATATAAGCAACTGAAAAAGTGAACACTGCCCATCCTTCCATTCTTAATATGAAGTTCTTTAGTCTGTTACTTTTTTCCCTATTGAAAGAATTCTACTTAATCAAGGAAAAATGCTTAGAATCTGTCTGCATGTTGTAGGTTCTCTCCCAAGCTTGGTCTTTGCATCTGAATAGTTCCATTTAAATGCTCCATCAATTCAATCAAATTGTTAACATTCTGATTACAAAGTATTGCTCTATGCATTTTTAACATGTTTCTTTCCCACTTCTTTCCCTCAGCAAAGAACAGAGCTGGAGTTCACAAATGGGCAGGTCATTTTGGTTTAAAAGGGGAAATTTTACATATCACAATGCTGTAGTAATTGATCAGTAGAAATATTTTGGCAGATTAACTACAATCTATATGCACCCACCCATATTCAAATCACTTTTGTACTCTGCACACAGCTCCACAGTTGCTAAACCTCTGTGTGTTTATACTGATCAGGGGGACCAGTAAACTAGCAGCTATCCTTTTAAATCTGCATTAAAAATGGGTTTAGTGATGTGATTATGAAGTGTAACTCTTTTTTCATACTTTGCTGCATAAATGATGCTGAAGTTGGAGCAAATAAATAATCACAGTTTCAACTTCAAGACATTATCTCTCAGACTACAGAGATTATATATTTTAACAAGTCAGATACACAGAACCATGTCAAGAATTTTAAAATATTAATCTCTTTCTCCCCTGTATGAAGAGTGACAAACATGTGGTTTTGAAATCCAATTGTGGTTCACATCCTGACATTACCACTGCAAAATGGACAGCATGTAATTGGAGATCCGCTTAGTAATGACCCCATCAACATGAGCTACCTCTCAGCTCATCTGCATTACAATATTACAGAGCAGAGCAGGGAGGCCAGGCTGGCGGAAAATGGGATTTCTAATAAGGGGTTGGAGACTGTGCTTCAGTGTTCTGGAGGAAGGCTTTTCTCCCCACGGTGGGTGAAGGGGCAGTGTAGAGGGGGAAAGGCTGCTAGAAGCATTGGTGGAGGAGGTGACAACCACAAGGATAGGTGCTGGAGGCACCAAGAAGCCCCTGACCCCAGAATGCTTTTCCTACCTACTCTGACAAATCTTTTAACACAAAGCAAAAATTTGAATCCTGTAATTAAGCATCAAAGACACGTATCCTGAAAGGATACAGTGATAGACTCAGTAACTGCTAGCAGATTTTGAAAGAGGAAAGGAAAGGAAAGGCAGAGAGTATGCAGCAGCCAAACCAGAGGAAGAGAGATCTCACGGAGAAAAGGAGTGTTTAAGGAAGGCAGATAAGCTCTGTGTTGCCATTAGTGTTGGTAAGTCTCAAAGGTCTTTAACAAGTCCCACCACATTTTATCTCAGCCATTGGTTCATTTAGGCCACCCATGTCATTAAGTATCTAATAATGACGTTGAGCTACAGTGAATGCAAGGAGAAGAGAATGAAGGCATGCCGCCGTCCAGGAACTTCCAGCCTGGTTGGAGAGGTGATATAAAATTATTTAAAAGTATAGATGAAACTATGAGCAAGTGAATCCAGGGTGGCTTGGGCCCTGGGGTAAAGGATCTGAGCTGTGGACTCCTCACTTGCCCCAAGACATCACCCTGGCTAACCACCACAACCACCGCTGTCCTGAGAAAGAAGTAGTAGGTAAAATTCACTGGACTTCAACACTTTTTTCTGGATGTCTCCATCTTTTGACCTTGCCTACAGTCTTTGTATAGTGTTCAGCAGGTTAAGGACACTGCACCAAGGGAGAGAGTGGGCCCAATGTACGTTCTGTTAGGCAGGCTGGGAACCTGTTCAGTGGAACAGGGTTGGGGTTAAGGTTAGAGGAATTTCCCCAATTCACATGCACACTATCTTTTTTTTACCAAAGGGCTGTGTCCAACTAGAGGAAGTAATTCTGTGCACATTAGACTAATGTGTATGCTAGACGATAGGACAGTAGTGGCCTAGCCCTACCATCCTTTGCATGTACATTGTGGTAGGAAGAATAATGGTCCATAAATTGTCCATGCCCTAATCCCTGGGATCCATGAATTCATCACCTGCAAAAGGGTCTTTGCAGATGCATCTACAGATTTTAAAATAAGGAGAGTATCCTGGATTACTCAGGTGGGCCCAACCTAAGACGAGTCCTTAAAAGAGGAGAACTTTACCCAGCTGTGGTAGATTCAGAGTAACGGAGCATGAAAAAGCCTTGATCTGCCATTCTTGCCTTTGACACTGGCAAAGAGGATCATTAGCCAAGGGATACAAGCAACCCCCAGAAGCTGGAAAAGCAAGGAAACAGATGCCCTGCTGCCCTTGTTGAGCCTCTGGAATAGAACGCAGCCTATGGAGACCTTGCTTTTAGCCCAGTGAGATCTGTCTTCAACTTCTAACCCACAGAACTGTGAAAATAATAAACATCTGTTGTTTGAAGACATTAAATTTATGATAAGTTGTTATAGCAGCAATACGTAACTAATAAAAGCTTGATCCATCATAGTCTACCTATCCTAAAACTCTCCAAACAGAGTCCCAATGTGCAGCAGAAGTCTTGGGGAAAACATGTCCCAAACAGTCTTTTGCAACATGCAGCTGTCCACAAAAACCAGCAACTTTGCCGATGCAAACTGATGGCACAGGTTGGTGTTTCTCAGAGGTTCCTAAACGTTTGTCATCATTTCAGAGTGGGCCCTTAAAAATATCCATTATGGTGCTGCATTTCTTTTTCTTGGGGATGGTCTTGATCCCAGCCTCCTGTACAATGTCACAACCCTCCATCCATAGTTCTTCAGGCACTCTATCAGATCTAATCCCTTGAATATATTTCTCACTTCCACTGCATAATCGTAAGGGATTTGATTAAGGTCATACCTGAATGGTCTAGTGGTTTTCCCCACTTTCTTCAATTTAAGTCTGAATTTTGCAATAAGGCGTTCATGATCTGAGCCACAGTCAGATCTCGGTCTTGTTTTTGCTGACTGTATAAAGTTTCCCCATCTTTGGCTGCAAAGAATATAATCAATCTGATTTCGGTGTTGACCATCTGGTGATGTCCATGTGTAGAGTCTTCTCTTGTGTTGTTGGAAGAGGGTGTTTGCTATGACCAGTGCGTTCTCTTAGTAAAACTCTATTAGCCTTTGCCCTGCTTCATTCCGCATTCCAAGGCCAAATTTGCCTGTTACTCCAGGTGTTTCTTGACTTCCTACTTTTGCATTCCAGTCCCCTATAATGAAAAGGACATCTTTTGGGCGTGTTCTAAAAGGTCTTGTAGGTCTTCGTAGAACCTACAAGTTCAACTTCAGCTTCTTCAGTGTTACTGGTTGGGGCATAGACTTGAATTACTGTGATGTTGAATGGTTTGCCTTGGAAACAAACAGAGATCATTCTGTCATTTTTGAGATTGCATCCAAGTACTGCATTTCAGACTCTTTTGTTGACCATGATGGCTACTCCATTTCTTCTAAGGGATTCTTGCCCACAGTAGTAGATATAAAAATCATCTGAGTTAAATTCACCCATTCCAGTCTATTTTAGTTTGCTGATTCCTAAAATGTCGATGTTCACTCTTGCCATCTCCTGTTTGACCACTTCCAATTTGCCTTGATTCATGCACCTAACACTCCAGGTTCCTATGCAATATTGCTCTTTATAGCATCGGACTTTACTTCCATCACCAGTCACAGGCGCATCTGGGTGTTGCTTTTGCTTTGGCTTCGTCTCTTCATTCTTTCTGGAGTTATTTCTCCACTGATCTCCAGTAGCATGTTGGGCAGCTACCAACCTGGGGAGTTCATCTTTCAGTGTCCTATCTTTTAGCCTTTTCATACAGTTCATGGGGTTCTCGATGCAAGAATACTGAAGTGGTTTGCCATTCATTTCTCCAGTGGACCATGTTTTGTCAGAACTCTCCACCATGACCTATCTGCCTTGAGAAGCCCTACAAGGCATGGCTCATATGTTCACTGAGTTAGACAAGGCTGTGGTCCATGTAATCAAACTGGTTACTTTTCTGTGATTGTGGTTTTCAGTTCTTCTGCCCTCTGAGGGGGAAGGATGAGAAGTTTATAGAAGCTTCTGGATGGGAGAGAATGACTGAGAGGGAAACTGGGTCAACTAGGTCTTGTTCTGATGGGTGGGGCCATGCTCAGTAAAATTTTAATCCAATTTTCTGTTGATGGGTGGGGCTGTGTTTCCTCCCTGTTATTTGAGTGAGTGAGTGAGTGTGTAAAGTTGCTCAGTCGTGTCCAACTCTTTGCAACCCCATGGACTGTAGCCTAACCAGGTTCCTCCGTCCATGAGATTTTCCAGGGAAGGAAACTGGAGTGAGTTGCCATTTCCTTAGATAATGGTGACCTCCTTCAAAACGTCCCATGCACACACTGCTACAGTCAGTGCTCCCAACCCTGAAGCAGGTCACCGCCAACCCACGACTCTGCCAAAGACTCCTGGACACTCACAGGCAAGTCAGAGTCAGTCTCTTGTGAGGTCACTGCTCCTTTCTCCTGGGTCCTGGTGCATACAAGGTTCTGTTTGTGCCTTGCAAGAGGGATTAGATCTGATAGACAGAGTGCCTGAAACTATGGACAGAGATTCATAACACTGTACTGGAGGCTGCAATCAAGATCATCGCCAAGAAAAAGAAATGCAAAAAGGCAAAAAGGTTGTCTGAGGAGGCCTTACAAATAGCTTTGAAAAGAAGAGAAGTAAAAGGCAAAGGAGAAAAGGAAAGATATACCCATTAGAATGCAGAGTTCCAAAGAATAGCATGGAGAGATAAGAAAGACTTCCTCAGTGATCAATGCAAAGAAGTAGAGGAAAACAATAGAATGGGAAAGACTGGAGATCTCTTCAAGAATATTAGAGATACCAAGGGAACATTTCATGCAAAGATGGGCTCGATAAAGGACAGAAATGGTATGGACCTGACAGAAGCAGAAGATATTAAGAAGAGGCGGCAAGAATACACAGAACTACACAAAAAAGATCTTCATGATCCAGATAATCACGACAGTGTGGTCACTCACCTAGAGCCAAACATCCTGGAATGCAAAGTCAAGTGGGCCTTAGGACGAATCACTACAAACAAAGCTAGTGGAAGTGATGAAATTCCAGTTGAGCTATTTCAAATCCTTGGAGAAGGAAATGGCAACCCACCCCAGTATTCTTGCCTGGAGAATCCCATGGACAGAGGAGCCTGGTGGGCTACAGTCCATGGGGTCGCAAAGAGTCAGACACGACTGAGTGACTTAACTTATTTCAAATCCTGAAAGATGATGCTGTGAAAGTGCTGCACTCAATATGCCAGCAAACTTGGAAAACTCAGCAGTGGCCACAGGACTGGAAAAGGTCAGTTTGCATTCCAATCCCAAAGAAAGGCAATGTCAAAGAATGCTCAAACTACCACACAATTGCACCCATCTCACATGCTAGTAAAAGTAATGCTCAAAATTCTACAAGCCTGGTTTCAACAGTATGTGAACTGAGAACTTCCAGATGTTCAAGCTGGATTTAGAAAAGGCAGAGGAACCAGAGATCAAATTGCCAACATCCAATGGATCATCGCAAAAGCAAGAGAGTTCCAGAAAAACATCTATTTCTGCTTTATTGACTATGCCAAAGCCTTTGACTATATGGATCACAACAAACTGTGGAAAATTCTTCAGGAGATGGAAATACCAGACCACCTGACCTGCCTCTTGAGAAATCTGTATGCAAGTCAGAAAGCATCAGTTAGAACAGGACATGGAACAGACTGGTTCCAAATCGGGAAAGGAGTACGTCAAGGCTGTATATTGTCATCCTGCTTATTTAACTTATACTCAGAGTACATCATGAGAAACGCTGGGCTGCATAAAGCACAAGCTGGAATCAAGATTGCCAGGAGAAATATCAATAACCTCAGATATGCAGATGACACCACCTTTATGGCAGAAAGCAAAGAAGAACTAAAAAGCCACTTGATGAAAGTGAAAGAGGAGAGTGAAAAAGTTCGCTTAAAACTCAACATTCAGAAAACTAAGATCATGGCATCTGGTCCCATCACTTCATGGCAAATAGATGGGCAAACAATGGAAACAGTGACAGACTTCATTTTTGGGGGCTCCAAAATCACTGGCAGATGGTGACTACAGCCATGAAACTAAAAGACGCTTGCCCCTTGGAAGAAAAGTTATGACCAACCTAGACAGCATATTAAAAAGCAGAGACAATTACTTTGCCAAAAAGGTTTGCCTAGTCAAAGCTATGGTTTTCCCAGGAGTCATGTATGGATGTGAGTTGGACTATAAAGAAAACTGAGCACCGAAGAATTGAGGCTTTTGAACTGTGGTGTTGGAGAAGACTCTTGAGAGTCCCTTGGACTGCAAGGAGATCCAACCAGTCCATCCTAAAGGAAATTAGTCCTGAATATTCATTGGAAGGACTGACGCTGAAGCTGAAACTCCGATACTTTGGCCACCTCATGTGAAGTGCTGACTCACTGGAGAAGACCCTGATGCTGGGAAAGATTGAAGGCGGGAGGAAAAGGGGACAGCAGAATATGAGATGGTTGGATGGCATCACCAACTCAATGGACATGAGTTTGAGTCAACTCCGGGAGTTGGTGATGTACAGGGAGTCCTGGCATGCATGGGGTCCATGGGGTCGCAAAAGGTTGTATGCACCTGAACTGAACTGATGATGCTGTGGTCAGGGTTTCATGGTAGCATCTCTGACCAATTCCCCCTGCCCTAAAATCTTCCAACAGGTTGTGTAAATGCCTCCCATTCTCTGTATGAAAAGTGTCGATACTTGTAACACATAGAGTATATTCCACAGAGACTAAAATATGAATGAGGAAGGCAAATTTTACACATTCACATTCTAACCCATATGGTTTTATCAATTTTTTTACACAAGTATTTCATCATTATTTAAAACCCTTTGTCAAATCACTTAAATGGTCTCATAATATTTCATCACATTATATAAAATAAGTTATTTAACCATTTTAATTGAGAATTCTCATCTTTTCCTAAATAATGCATACATTTGTACACTCATAGACACACACACACAGATGTTTATAGTTAAAGACGAGAAACACAAGAGGCAATAGTTCAAATTCTTCATGCTGCTGCTGCTGCTAAGTCACTTCAGTCGTGTCCAACTCTGCGACCCCAGAGACGGCAGCCCACCAGGCTCCGCCATCCCTGGGATTCTCCAGGCAAGAACACTGGAGTGGGTTGCCATTTCCTTCTCCAATGCATGAAAGTGAAAAGTGAAAGGGAAGTCACTCAGTCGTGTCTGACTCTTCGCAACCCCATGGACTGCAGCCTACCAGGCTCCTCCGTCCATGGGATTTTCCAGGCAAGAGGACTGGAATTTGTGCCTTCTTCACAAATTCTTCATAGGTTTTAAGTAAATCTTCTTGAACATCAAGTACCAAGTCCTTTGCTCAAAATGTTCATATAATGGAATTCTCCACAGCCCTACCCTCACCACATCCCTTTCCTTATCAAAGTACCTTTTCATTTCTTTCACAGCATTTACTACCAGCTTTCATTATATTGCCTATTAGTTTGCCTGATTTTCACAGGCTTCCCTCACCAGCACATTGGCTCGCCAGGGGCAGACCATGAATATTCTGTCCACATCAGCCCCAGAGCACAGCCCAGGTTCAGCAACAGAGTGTAGGCACAACATACTTGTAAATAAAGAAATACAGTTCTCCATGGAAATCTCCAAGGCTATACCCTTGTCCCTAAGCTAGTGCTCAATAAAAAGACAAAAGAATTTCATGAACATATGCAACTGAAAAAACTGTGTATATTTCTTTAAAAGCTAGATTCAACATGACTATCTTGATGACAGTCAAGATACTATCAGGTCATCTGAAGTCCTTTCTGAAAAAATGGTAAGTTATAGACAAGCAAAAATTTGTCAAAATATAAATGCTACTACCAAAGAGACCTCTTTTTAAGAAAACTAACTTTATAACACAGAGACTGTAGAAGACTTTCAAAGTCAACGATAATGACAAAATTACCTTTTGAAACTGGAAAGTGTAGATTACAATAGAGCAAGGACATCCTGTGTGGCATTTGATTCCTTCCCAGGAGATTTTCTTGCCCTCTCCCTGTATAATTAGCCTTCGTCTCCTCTCTTAGCCTGTTTTCTGCCCCTTATATAGCATTTCTTTATAAGGTCTTGCCTTGAAATTACTTGTGAACATCTTTCTTTCTTTGGTTCTGAGACTCTTGAAGATGTGTTCAGATCATAATTTATCCCCTGTGCCCAGTCCAGGTCCCTACACACAAGACTTGAGGGAATAAATGACAATAAGCTAAATTAACAGTGACAGGAAATTATTTATATTGAATATCCATAATAAGTCAAATACCTGTGTACTGACTACTGACTTAATCCTCATAAAAGGTATGATAAAATTGTTTCCATTTTATAGATGAGGAAATGAGGGATCAATAAGATTGTCCAAGGTCACATATATCACTATGGGTTGGAAAGAAGTGAGGCTAGGCATTGAAAGATGGAGAAAGTGAAAAAGACAAAGAAAGGAATGAGAGACATTTCAAGGTCAACAATAATGTGGGAAACGACAGGGCATGCTGGATGGTGGGGGTGGGTGGTGGTGGTGAAGCAGGGGTTAGAGTTACTGAAAAACTGTAGATGTTGTGATTAGAACAGCTGGACCTGGACCGGGGTGTGGTGTGCATTTTATATGCCAGGACTCAACCGCCATGCAGAGTTGGGTGGCATACAGAGGAGGCGTCCTTTTCATTCCACAATCTGCAAGAATTAGAGCCATGGAAAGCTCTACCCAAGCCTCCTAACCTCCAACTCAGGCTCTTTCTTCTACAGCAAACTGAAAGTATTATTATTTTCTAAAAGGACCCGAAGGCCTTTTGGAGTCTCTGGTATCATGCTTATAGAAACAGGTTTTTAATTGACATGCAATTTCTATCATTTGACAGATTGATTTGAAGGGCACATAACTAAAAAAATATTTTAGAACCTGACTTGCTTTGTTAATAGGTACAAGAAAATGCAGAAACCCAAAGAAAAAGAATAACCTTATGAAAATAAGCACCACTCCCCAGTGACCAGGAAAATCAAAGCAAGTAACTAACATCTGATGATAATGTTATCCAGGGCAAACTGGTTACAATAGGAGATGATTACAATCCTTAGAATACACTCCCTTTCAGGAATGTTGCCTGCTCTTTGTGACTTAAAACAACTGAAGCCACATCCTCCGTCAGCAGCTTTGCTGTTTTTCTTAAGAAATGTCAGGTCTAACAACCACATTAAGGTGAGAAATACAATCTGCTACTTATTGGCATTTGACCTTGATGCATGGAGTAATACTAATGAGAGAGAAAAGACATGGTTCAAAAACTCCCCAATAAACTTGAGGAGTCTGCAGTTTATGTTTGGCAGTGTTGTGTGAAAAACAGCCACTTTCCTTTTGCCATGTGAGCCTAGCCATTCTAAAGTGTTCCCATCACTGTTATAGTGTCTAGAAATTCAAAAACACTAATAATTATGTCCACTGTAAAGTTCTGCATTGACCATCAGCCTGGCACTTATTCACTCAGACAGGCATGTAGGTTTTACAATTTGGAAACATTTCTAATATGCGCCATTGAGCTCATGAGACCATCTATTTTTTCATGGACGTGGGCAGGCCAGCAGCAATAACTAACTAGGAATTTCATTAGAGCAGCTGGGTCTCAGTCACAATTTATAGACTCAAACATCTTCAACACTCTAGAGCTGAATCTGAAATTTCAGAGGTGCATCTAGGCAAACCCTGATTTGAAAATTGAGCAGGTCAGTGACTTCTAGTAATAACAATTAACACTTCTTAAAGAATTTACTAAGTTCCAAGAGCTATGCTAACCACTTTACAAATATTTATTAATGTAAATAACACAATTAATTTACAAGGTGGACCCTATCATCATGCCTCATTGTTTTTAATTACAACACAAATATATTTCTTATGCAAAATAGGACAAATGACACACATTTACATGATGCAAATAAAGTGGTGATAATTAAGTTTTCTCTTTGGGGTACCACCGTGATTATGTGGTTTGAATGAGGGTTAATGCCACATGGGGAGTTTGCAACCATGATGAAGACAGTATAGAAAATGCACTTGGGTAGAAAGCTAGGTATGTGACAGGTTGCTAGGAAAAAATGAAAACAGGAATGACAGAAGCATATATTCTTTTATACACAAAAATGAAGACCTCAAATATGATTTGCTGAAGTAGCCATCCACAAGACATTAAATTATTTTTCCTTTGCTTTGGTTAAAACAGTCTAGGAATGACAATCAGTTCCCCTTCTATAAATAGCATATAAACACAGTGATAGGACTACTTCTAGGAGAAAATAATTATCTTTTAAGAAAAGAAATTAAATTAGTCTTAAACTAAATTAAACATTTACCAATTAATAAGTTTCTTAAAAAGGTACCATCTTCATCCTACAATCTTGGGCATAACACATACACTAGTTTAAAAAATAAAATTTATCTCACAATAATAATAAGTGTTAATGCAACAAGCTGGAAAATGCAATTAATGTATCTTAAAAAAAAAAATCCTAGCAACAAAAAATAAATTTTAAAAATAGACATTTTTGGAAGATAGTACATTCTAAAAGAATTAATACTTTATTATAGGACATAATTCAAACTATTGTTGGTATTAATATTTCAATATATTCCTAAAGAAATATTTAAAAAGAAGTTTCATACCTCAGAATTGGAACAGCACTTATAGTTTCATTTATGGCTATGAAAATGTAGTCAAGTTCCATTTAAAACTGTAGCCAGTGATGAAATATACTTCAAAAACATAAACATTTGGCTTGAAAATTTTTACTATTGGTTAAAAACAGACTGATGTTTGTTGCTGATGGAAATAACTTTAATCCAATGTGCAAAAAATGTGCAGATATTTGTACTTAAGATACATAAGACCAAAGCTTCTGTATTATTTCTACATTTAAAAAGATTTTATTTGTTTTTATTTTTATATAGATTTATTTTAATTGGAGGCTAATAACTTTACACTATTGTATTGGTTTTGCCATTCATTGACATGAATCCACCAGGGGTGTACATGTGTTCCCCATCCTGAACCCCACTCCCACCTCTCTCCCCATCCCATCCCTCTACACACTTAAAAAGACTTTAAACATAATGATTTCAGGAAGGACACTGCTTCTCCTTTATGGATAATCATGTGCTACAGAGAACCCAAAAGCTTGATGACATTCTTTTAAATTACACAAATGTATCCAAAGAGGCATACCTGTTTCTGTCCTAATTTTATCCTAAAAAACAAAAATCCAACTTCAAAGCAATTACGAATTATTTTGATTGAGGAAATCTTGGAATTGTTACAAATGTGCAAACCTTGTCTCTGAGATCCAGGTTCCAAATATGCCTCATTTTGAAGATGGGAAAGTTGACGCTGAGAGGAGTAACTTGCCCAAGCTTACCCAGCTATTTAGTGGCAGAGCCAGGACTTAAACTCAAGATTGACTGTTCATGTAAACCACTGCTGGGAAAAAAAAAAAAAGTGCAAATAATAGTTTACGTGCCAAGATGGCATCTTGACCCAATGTACATCCCAAAATACAAGGTAGGGTATAATTTTCTTGATTGGTCAAATGTTCTTGACTTTCTGGGAAGAAAATTTACATATTAACAAACATTGATTGATCATTAATTTTAAGCAAAGTACTGTGTATGTAGAAAACATGATTCTTGTCTTTGAAGAAGACAGTGTCTTAAGCATCATAGGCCATGTGCCTTGAGAACTTGAAGGTAAGGAGGAGTTGAAAAAATGAAAGACATCATGTATCCAAATAAAAACACACATTCAGCAGACATAAAAGTATGAGAAAATTGTAGAAGAAAGAGAATGTGATCAGAGACGCAAATTTCAGCATTAACATTATTATAAAAAAGCAGCTCCAAATGATGATGAGAACCAAGATTTGGTAATGCTAGTAGATGGTTGAAAGAGAGAGCTAAGACTATGAGGTCAAAGCACGGACAGTGACTTCCATTATAAATGGAGAAGTCATCACAGAGGATAGATATTAAGGGACAGTGATGAGAAGGAGAGTTGGAACCAGGGGCATGGGAAGGAACATGGCAAAGCAGACTTGAGGTTGTTACAAGCTGAAGGGTCAGTAGGCAGTAGTCGTCCTCCATTACGACACTTTCACAGAGTTGGAATAGACAGTTCAGTTCAGTTCAGTTCAGTCGCTCAGGCGTGTCCGACTCTTTGCAACCCCATGAATCGCAGCATGCCAGGCCTCCCTGTCCATCACCATCTCCCGGAGTTCATTCAGACTCACGTCCATCGAGTCCGTGATGCCATCTAGCCATCTCATCCTCGGTCGTCCCCTTCTCCTCCTGCCCCCAATCCCTCCCAGCATCAGAGTCTTTTCCAATGAGTCAACTCTTCGCATGAGCTGGCCAAAGTACTGGAGTTTCAGCTTTAGCATCATTCCTTCCAAAGAACACCCAGGGCTGATCTCCTTCAGAATGGACAGGTTGGATCTCCCTGCAGTCCAAGGGACTCTCAAGAGTCTTCTCCAACACTACAGTTCAAAAGCATCAATTCTTTGGTGCTCAGCCTTCTTCACAGTCCAACTCTCACATCCATATATGACTACTGGAAAAACCATAGCCTTGACTAGACGGACCTTAGTCGGCAAAGTAATGTCTCTGCTTTTGAATATGCTATCTAGGTTGGTCATAATGTTTCTTCCAAGGAGTAAGCGTCTTTTAATTTCATGGCTGCAGTCACCATCTGCAGTGATTTTGGAGCCCAAAAACATAAAGTCTGACACTGTTTCCACTGTTTCCCCATCTATTTCCCATGAAGTGATGGGACCAGATGCCATGATCTTCATTTTATGAATGTTGAGCTTTAAGCCAACTTTTTCACTCTCCTCTTTCACTTTCATCAAGTGGCTTTTTAGTTCCTCTTCACTTTCTGCCATAAGGGTGGTGTCATCTGCATATCTGAGGGTATTGATATGTCTCCCAGCAATCTTGATTCCAGCTTGTGTTTCTTCCAGTCCAGCATTTCTCATGATGTACTCTGCATATAAGTTAACTAAGCAGGGTGACAATATACAGCCTTGACATACTCCTTTTCCTATTTGGAACCAATCTGTTGTTCCATGTCCAGTTCTAACTGTTACTTCCTGACCTGCATACAGATTTCTCAAGAGGCAGGTCAGGTGGTCTGGTATTCCCATCTCTTCAAGAATTTTCCACAGTTTATTGAGATCCACACAGTCAAAGGCTTTGGCATAGTCAATAAAGCAGAAATAGATGTTTTTCTGGGACTCTCTTGGTTTTTCCATGATCCAGTGGATGTTGGCAATTTGATCTCTGGTTCCTCTGCCTTTTCTAAAACCAGCTTGAACATCAGGGAGTTCACGGTTCACGTATTGCTGAAGCCTGCCTTGGAGAATTTTGAGCATTACTTTACTAGCATGTGAGATGAGTGCAATTGTGCAGTAGTTTGAGCATTCTTTGGCATTGCCTTTCTTTGGGATTGGAATGCAAACTGACCTTTTCCAGTCCTGTGGCCACTGCTGAGTTTTCCAAATTTGCTGGCATATTGAGTGCAGCACTTTCACAGCATCATCTTTCAGGATTTGACATAGCTCAACTGGAATGAGTAGCCATTCCTAATTTCACCCATCTGAATTACATATCAGGTCTGTTTTCGTTTATTAAGAAAATTACCTCTCGGGAGTTTTAGAAGCCCTCCATAGTTTTGATGCCCCAAAACTTTGATGAATTAGCCAGCCTACAATAATCAAAAAGTATAGGTAATAACATTGGAAAGGGACCAAGATACATAGTCCAGGGAACAGTAAGACCTTTAAAATCCTTCTCATAATAGTTGAAATAGCCCTCGGCAGCACATATTCCCAACATCAACCAGAAGAGCAACGTGTGCTGGAGTGTTAGTCGCTCAGTAATGTCTGACTCTTTGTGACCCCGTGGACTGTAGCCCACCGGGTTCCTCTGTCCATGCAATTCTCCAGGTAAGAATACTGGATGGTGTTGCCATTTCCTCCTCCAGAGGATCTTCCCGACCCAGAGGATCAATCTCCCAACCCTTGTCTCCTGCACAGCAGGCACATTCCCCACCATCAGAGTCACCAGAAAAGACCTGTGTGTTCTGGAGACAAGATAGCCAAGGGTAAACGGAGGTAAAAGAGAAACTCAGCAGAACGTTAGTGCCTCTCAGTGGCAGATCAGAAGGGCAGATACCTCCAGCCAAACCAGGAACTATACGGAAATGTCTGGCATTCTGTCGTTTATCAGAATTTGTCAGCATGGCCAAACCCTCTCAGTGAAACAAAGAAGGAGGGTTTGGAGGAAGCAAATCAGATAAGCCCATGGCATCCTCACCCCTATTAATGTGATTTCTTTGCATGGCCTTGTTCAGGATACGCTCCCATTGCTGTGTTCACCTCACCACAGCAGTGAATTTTTAATGCAAGTCAACTGTCCAACAGTATTTGTATTACAATAATAACCTGGAAGAACTTGTTTAATATCGGAAGACTTAGTGGAGCAGATGAATAGGTGCAACATGATATTCACGGGATAGAAATTCAATTAGAAGCTGCAAGTAGTGCTGGAGAGAGGTGGTTATTGTTCAACACGTACCACAGGGCCCTTTGCTGAAATACAGCTATTAGCTGAACTGGTTGAGAAATTCTGTTTTCCTTTATGGCAATCTGTTAGCTTGTACAAAGTTAAATTAATAAATACACCAAGCTGCCTCTGTGGTGGGAGAGCAGGATGAGGCCAAGGGCTAGTCACATATTTTATAATTATGGATTAAGTGCATTATGCCATGCAAATTAAAGATATGCCACAATTATAATAAAAATGAGAGACTGTGCATCTGCAAACGGTGATTGTATGACTACTGCATCCAAAAGAGAATGCTGGGGCCCTACCTTCAAAAAGCAATTGTTTCTGCTCTAAAGGAAAAAAGGGAGGAAATTACTTTTCAGGCACACTTTCTTTCTGAATAGGCAGAACAGTACTTCTAAAGACAGTCAGGTGAAAGTCAAATGGGGCTCTTGACTGTCTCTACTCTGTGCTCAGAACTGGATCTCACTGCTCAGAACCTATACTGTTCAGTGGGGGGCACCCTGGAGTAAGTGGAGGTTGTCAAGTTAATTTAGGAATGAATGGATTCCCAGCAACTGAGGAAGAACGGAAAGCCAGGGGTCTTGTTCCACAGAGGGAAAGTGGTCCAGGAGAAAAAGACATCCAGCATTCTACCTCTGACTGCATTTCTGCCTCAGAAGAAGCCCTTGCTATGTTTTTCTATTTTCTTTTAGTTTTGAAAAGAGGAAGCAACAGTCCTTCTTGAGAAAATGACTGACACATTGGCATCCCCTGCTCCGTGCTCCCTGCTGCAGAGGGCACAGATTCCTTGGGGGTTTTCTTACCACATTTGCTGTGTGGGAGCATACTTAAGTGTATGTGTCTGTGTGCCTGTGTGTGCATGTGATTATAAATCACGTTCTGCAAACAGAATATCAGTCCTTCGAGCCATTCGAGCCATAAGCTCTCACGCAAGGCAAATGATGACGCTTTCAGCACATAACACAATTTTCTTTCTGCCAAGATTCCAGCATATTGTGCTTTTCAGAAAACAAACTTTTCAACCCATATTGTTTGTAATAGTGCATGGGAGTGGGCGTGCGCCTGCACATTTGGGCAAGCACATGAGATGCACACAAAGAAATGGAGCTAAAGAAAGGACGCTCCTCAAAAACCCAGACACCCCAAAAGGAGGTGTCCATGCAATTAGCTGTTTCCTTCACTCCTGTATTATTCTTCTATTTCTGGGGTTCCCAAATGATGACTTGTGGACTAACCCCTTGGGATTTTTGCAAAAGTATGAGGATTTTGAGATCCAATTTCACACTTACTGGACCAGAGTCCCTGGAGGATGGGAGTCAGAAGGTAGAAATCTTAGTGAGATTATGGCCTGTCGTGGCCAGATGATACTGATGGACACTCAATTTGAAAAGCAATCATCTATTTTCTTGTCCAGACAAAAGACCCCAATATGCAGATATATTCTCAAAAATACTTAAGTAGGAGTGTCATCAGACACAGTCCCCTCATTTTCCAGACAATGAAGCCAAAATCCAGGAAGGAAAACCAACTTGCCCAAGGTCACACAGGAGTCATTGCTGGAGTTCAAGCCAGGTTGGCAACAATCTCTGCCATTTATAAGTTAACATATAATTTAAGAGCACTTTGCCAATTACCATCACAGGCATTGCTCATGGCATCTTATGAGTTTCATGCAGGAGTTATATTTATATGACACATTTGGGTACAGACACTTGGAGAAGGATGTGGCTGACCAGTGTATAAACTTTGCTTTATTCAGCCACATAGACCAGTGTCTGGCTACATGATTTTAATTTGAATCAAATGATCAGTGAGCAGAGCAGTTAGTGTGGGACAGAGCAGAAGTCACCTCCTTGCCTAAAGTACAACTGTGTTCCAATCAGTTAAGACTCTAATCAGAAATATGAGGCAAAAGAATAAAATAAAGACCTCTCAGCAGGATGGGAGCATGCCAAGCAAGCATATCCCACAATCCAGAGTCTGTGCATCCCTGGGCACTCCCTACACTCCCCTCCCCTAGGTTCCAGGAAGAGCAGAAGCAAGATTCCAGTTCAGTTGTGTCAGGGGCAGGCGCATCTGGGCTTCAGCTCACACACTGATAGAAAGGATTCCAGCAAGATGGCTCAAATAAAAATGGATCAAGGATTCAAAACCAATTACCAAAGTATAATCTCACTCAGATGGGCACGGTAAGAATAATTACTCTCCGTAAGAAAAATGTCTGTTGTAGGCACATTGCAGAAGGCTGCATAATTAAATACAGCTGCCAATTCTCATTTATCTTCCCGGAGATTTGCACTTAAGGGTCCACCTGTATTGCCAGAGGCCCGCAGCCAGCACACAGAGGAGCTGAGAGCAGGGACCCCACATTTCTAACGTAACCGAACTCTACTGAAGACACTGCACCTTCGAAGAATCCTGACTCTGAACATTAGCTGGCATCACCAGTTTAGTTAAGGGTATAACATACATAGACTGCATGTCTTTCCCCCTCCCTTCCTGGAAAGCTCTCACCCATCTCTTTGCATGATTAAATCCTAGCCATCCAGCAAGGCCTAATCCACACTGGAACTGCGTTCTCTGTGAAGCCATCTCTGTGCCTTTATCTCTTTCTCTGCAGAATGTGTACCATGAGAGTAGTCACCTCCTCAGACTGTTGTGAGAACTTAATCTACATGTAATTTTTGAACAGCACATGGCACATAGTCATCTCTCAACAGATGTGACTACTGCTTTATCCTCTTACTCCTCTGGCCAACACTGGCTCACTTCTTCTGACTACTCCTGTCCCTAAGAACACACAGGATCCCTTGAGCATGCAGGGCTGTTTTTGCTCACCTTGATCTCTGCTCACTCCTGCGCTTTGTGTTGATCCCTAGGCTCCTTGAGGGTTAGCAGCCTTAAATTCTTCAGCCTGTCACTATATAAGCTGCTCAGAAGACAGGCCGGCAATAGAGTCAGAAGGATGCCTTAGAGGTGGGCTCCTTGCAAGATTCCTTCCAAGTCAGACATCCAGTGGGGGTAAGAGGAGCAGTGGCTAGAGGAGATGGGTGTGGGACAGGCATACCTCATCCAAATCAAGCTGGGCACAGCCCTGCAGGGCCACTCTCAACATGGCAGACACCATCCCCACTATGGCCAGCTTATCCCTCTCCACCGTGAACTTGTTTCTCCCTCTGCTCCTCTGGTCACTCTGAGCTCTGCTTTCTCAGCCAGCTGTCCTATGCCCTTTGCTATCCCAAGGACAAAGGTAGCCTGAATCCTCACATCTTCCCCGGTACCTCATCAAAGTCTCTCTCAAAACTTTCCCTCACGCTGAGGTGCCAGGAGATGACAGCAATTATAGGTATTACTTTTCTTTGAATTAATATAGTTTTAAAGAAGAACAAAAATATTTACTAGATATAATAATGATCCATCAGTTTCATCAAGGAGATAGCACAGAGCCTGGCACATAGTGGGGTTTAACAATATGTGTTCCATAAATGCATGCATGCATGAATGAATGAATGGCTCCCATTCATTGCCACTTACTAAAGGTGGCTCAGTGCTTCTCTTTCCCAAGGATTTAGATTGGCCAAGAAGGGGAGTTGCAGATGATAGGATCAATATGGAAAAAAATAAATAGAAATTGAATTGAGTGCTTTTGTTTATACATATTTTACCTGAAAGATAAAAATAGGATAAAATTTATGCCATCCTTTGAGAGTTGTTGCAACTTAGAACATGCATCTACTATGCATCAACCATAATAATAAGAATACTAACAATGATAACAATGACAAGAATCTATAGCATTACTAGAACTCTTTGGATATGCCAGGCAGTGTTAACAAGAACCCCCTATTTACTCCAGAAAACAACTCTATGTAGTCGATGCCTTTATCATTATGCCCATTGTGCAGATGAGGACACCAAAATACAACAATGGGAAAGGATGTGCAGCTAATAATGAGGAGGCCAAGCAAGAGCACCGCGGCAGTCAGCACTACACAACATGTGCGGTGATCACGCTTCCTGATATCCCAACTGAGTTCTGAGTTCAGACATTCAATCTAACACATTCAAACATGACACATGGTATGTTCTGCTTCAGCTTTGAGGAAAGACGGCTGGTAGCACTGCCTAGAAAGGCCTGAGAGATCCATCAGGAAATCAGAGGCAGGGGAAAGATCGCTGGACTGTTTGGGCAAAGTCTGTCCTGGAAGCCAGGGCCATGGACTAGCCAGGTTAAAGGGACCTCTATATGAAGTGAAAGACACAAGTGAGCATCCCTGGCAAACTGCATGAAGCATGGGAGGTGGGCAGTCCCATGAGAAAACAGCAGGAGATTCTACTGGGGGATGAACCCCTACAGAGTCCACATCAGACAGAGTAAGACATCAGACAGAGCTCAGGAGTTAGAACTTTCATCATAGTTTTAGAACACTGCAATGTGGCATTTCTCAATGATGTGTTAATATCACTGGTATGCTTTAAATTAATGATCTCTAGCTGCACATGTTATTTATAAAGAGATATTTCTCCAAGAAAGCAGCCAAGACATTTTCCTTCTGTCAGAGAACAAGCCCCTGGAGCATTCTGAAGTTAGAGTAAAGGAAAAAATGGATGGAACCACCTAGGCTGATCCACAAGGCTCCTCAGCAATTAAAAGCAACCACATTATGAAAAGAGGAAACTAGGATGGGGCGGGGGCAGCGGGGTGGTGTTTCTAAGAACCACACAGGGCCAGATCCCTGTGAGCTAATGAATGCAGAGAAGCTTGGGTTGTAAAACAAGATGAATACCACCCCTCATTAGTGCTGCATTTGATGGCTGTGTAAAAGGAAGAAAATGATCCACTTAAAAAGGGTCTTTAACATTGATGGGTCAATTTTGGCAATTACAGGATTTACGCGGCTATCTTTGCACCACACTGAAATAAGCCACAGCAAAAGCAATCTTCACTCACATGCTTAGCTGATGAGCATGCAGCTTTTTGAAAGCTTGCCTGCTCGTTAGCTTTTAGGTCTTAGCTCAAATGTCAATCCCTAGGTAGGGCTGTGACCAGCAGGAGATAGGCAAGCAGGGTGTCTAGGGCACAAAATGTAAGGAGGCCCATGCAGGACCCTAAAAGTGAATGCCTCCTTAAATAATGCACCCTGGGCACCTCACCTGCCTCTTCTGTCTCGTCCTAGTCCCAGCCCATCTTGTAGGTGAGGTCATCTCTGACCATTCTAAAGAAGTGCCCCTTGTTGACTGAAAACACACACACACCATGACAGCTGTGAGTTCAGTTTTATTTGGGGCTTACTGAGGACTACAGCCTGGGAGACAGCCTCTCAGATAGCTCTGAGGAAGTGCTCCAAAGAGGTAAAAGGAGAGGCCAATATATAGGAGTTTAGTGAAGAGGATACATGCAACCAAGCACATATCTTGGTTGAAGGTTACTGCTAGTCACAAGGAGCAGATGTCTCTGTGACTGATTTTAGAGCTTTTCTAGGTATGAAACGCATGAAATTGCATTCACAAAATTTTCTCCTGAAAGTATTAATAACGATCTGAAAGCCTATTCTGCTAAAACAGTTTTTTCTAGAACACAGAGTACCTCATTCCTGACCTCCACCCTGATCTTCTTTCAGGGTGTGTTAAACGTCAGCTGATGCAGTCACTAGCAACTAATTCTCATAGAAACTGATGGTGAGCAACATTCTTTAGTTGGTCCCCTCTCTACTCCTCCCCTCTACCCACTGACCACACACACTCCTCCACTCTACCCTCTACCCACATCCCTGTGAGATGGGGCGGCATTCACTATCACTCCACTAATTGCTCTTAAGGTCTAGAAAAACTTGGTGCATTCATATTTTATAGTAAGCACTTCAAGATTGTTTCAATTAATGCTCACATTAACCCTCTGAAATAAACTTTGTTCCCATTTTTCAGATGAGGACATGAATATGAAGATTAAAGAGGTTATGTAATCTGTCCATGATTTTATAGAGAATAACTGAGGTATCCAGTGTTCAGATCCAGGTTTCCAAAATTACTCCTTCACATGGCTGCAGAAAGCATCTAGATTGATCTAACTTCAAGGACTCAAGGTATAAACATAACAAATTCTGCTGGTCATGGGCTTCGCAGGTGGCTCTAGTGGTAAAGAACCTGCCTGCTAAGTCAGGAGATGTAAGAGACATGGGTTTGATCCCTGGGTCTGTAAGATTCCCTGGAGGAGGGCATAACAACCCACTCTAGTATTCTTGCCTGGAGAATCCCACAGACAGAGAAGCCTGGAAGATTTACAGTCCATCAGCTCACAAAGAGTTGGACAGGACTGAAGCAACTTAGTACACACACACAGCTGGTCATGACTGTTCCTAACTCTGGTTATTCTAAAGAATTCCTGGATCAATAAATCCAATAAGCCTATCCTGAAAGAACAGTCAGTATGATGAGATAAAAAAATTTTTTGGAAGTATATATCTTTTTACATGTTTTAATTATCTGTTGCTTTCCACCGTAATTTCCATGAACTTCTACTATATAAGTCTCCCTTGCCTTAATCTGTGTCTGTTTCTTCTTGATCAGACCTCTCTGCCTCAAGTAATTAACCATGAGGTTAGGTCAAACTCCCTCAAAAGAAAACACCAACAACTGTGTCCCTTTTCCTTCTCAGACCTCTCTTCAAATTCACTGTTCACTGTTTTAGCTGTATTTTAAATGTATTTTCTTGCTCCCTCACTTTTCAAATTTCAGGGATAATACATATGAGGTGTCAACCACAAGCTGATGAAGGTCAAAAGTGAGCAGAGAACTATTGTCTGATCCCTCCACATCTGTTAGCTTCCCAGGTGGCTCAGTGGTAAAGAATCTGTCTGCAATGCAGGAGATAGGAGTCCAGTCCCTGGGTCAGGAAGATCCCCTGGAGGAGGGCATGGCAACCCACTCCAGTATTCTTGCCTGGAAAATCCCATGGACAGAGAAGCCTAGCGAGCTACAGTCCATGGGGTAACAAAGAGTAGGAAGGGGCTGAGGAACTAAGCATGCACTCATGCTACCCATCTGCCTCCCTTGAAGACTCGTGACCAAGGACAGGAGCAGTGCAGCCAGCCACTAAGTGTGAGTACAGGCCTGCAGAGAAGGTGCAAGATGCAGGAGCCTGGCCACCTGGTCAGTTCCGGGACAGAGCCGGACTTTTTCATGGTTAGGTGCACTGTGCTCAGCTTGTAGCTTCACTTCAGGGAAAAGAAAAAAAGCCAAGATCCTCTCAGAGAAAGGCCTTTCAGACCCACAGATTTCTTCTGGGTGAAAGCCCCAGCATTTGATTACTCCCTGTCTTCAGTTTCCCACTTCTATTCAAAAGCAAAGGGTTTAGTCACAAACCCCTAAAGACTGGACTCCTAAGACCTTACAGGGATGTCTGCTTTCCATCTGCAAGTGTGCTGGTTTCAGCTTCGGTCCAATGTCTTGCTCCAACCAAGTGACATGAAGTAAGTCACTTCCTTTCTCTGAACCTCACTTTCAGGAGGGAAGGCTTAATGATATATTTTTCTCCTACAGGAAGTATCAGCAATCTAGTTGAGAGAATGTATAAAGGAAGAGATCTACAAGGAGGTATATCAAGAACTGCCATCCAGGGAGCTGAGAACCTCATGTCAACCTGTCTGCCTTGGCTTCTGCCTCCCGTCTCCCTTCTCGCCTCCCTCCCTTCACATGGTTCCCACCACGTGCCAAGCACAATGCTTGGAAGTGAGAGAGAATGTGGTATGATACAAACACATTCCTGCTCTCAGTGACTCTCTGTTCAGTGGGAAAGGTAGCACAAAAGTGAAATAATTAACTGCTACATAAGACATAAAATCAAATTATGTTGTACAAAATGAAGTTGTATAATAGTTAGACTTGTTAGACACTAAGAGACAGGCCAGCTCGGAAACCTCTTTTAGAGAGGATGGCCGAGTAACATCTCTCTGGAGAAGAGATGCTCAGATTGAAGAAATAAAAAGGTGAAGAAGAGCTAGACTTGCAAAAAATGTAACTGGAAGCAGAAGGAAAATGACAGTATTTTCCAGACAGATGCAAACTCCCCAGGCAGGAAGAAGGATGCTTTGTTCTAAAGCATCTGAGAGAGCACCAGCTTGCCTGTGGTGAGATGGGGCGGCATTCACTATCACTCCACTAATTGCTCTTAAGGTCTAGAAAAACTTGGTGCATTCATATTTTATCACTGATGCTGTAATAGTGGACAATGAGGAGCAAAATGATAAGTCCAATACTATCTCTGATGCAAAGATGTTGGGAGTACCCTGGTCCAGCCCTCACGGGCTGAGGCTGTCCAGCATAACATACACCAAAGGGCATGAAAGACAGTACAGCCCAGTGAGATCCTAATGAACAAACTTCCTGGAGCTTAATACCAGGCACCACTCCAGGATGTCTTGGCCACGGGAGTGAGCTGAACCCTGAAGGGACTGCATGTGACTTTGGTACCAATGTGTATGAAATGTCACTGAGGTTTGCTTAGATGCCCGAGACTGGACAGGCCCCTCTGTGCTGCACCCATCCAGTGATTGCAGGGAGGCCATGCTTGCGAGGGCTCTGAGGCCGTGGCTGCAGTAAACACTAAGCACTTCCCAACTCCTGCAGAGTCCTAGCAGGGGAAAATCTTTTCTAAAAAATTTTAAACTTAAGACTTTTAAAAACATGTAATAATTCCTGACATCTCTGAGCAAGATAGCAAACCCAGAACTCCATTCCCACACACACAGAGCATACTGCTCAGCTCATACTACACCCAGCACTTCTCTACACATCTTGCCATCAAAATGTTTAGATTGTAAATAATATCAGAAAGTACCTATTCCTGGTGCACAGCAGCCATTCAGATATCTTAGCAAATATGAAAACAGCCCCTAAACATATACTACCCTCACCTAATCCCCCACTCTCTTGGAAATTTTCCTTTTGTCAAGCCCGATGAAACAATCTGGCCACTGCCTCAAAATGGCCAGTGAATTTTTATAACTGTGGCATTCTGTGTGTGTCATTCTCAGTTTTCAGCTGGCTGGCTTCCAACACATGCTGTCACTCCAAAATAGCCATTTATCCCATCCCACACCATCTAACTATGACAAAGGACAGGCTCCAGAGCCGAAAACACTGCTACTACAAAGCTGGTGACCGTAGAAGAGGCACCAGGAACCTAATGTCTGCTGGGGTCTGCCCGGCACTTGGAGTCACTGCGGGACCTGAGACTACAGGATGCAGCCAGGTTTTCAATAGAGCCGCACCAACGTCAAGTACACCCAGGTGGATCCTGGTCCTCTGAGTACCCAAAAGACATCTATTCAGCACACAGACACTCAGAGGACACAGCCAAGTGCTGTGGGTGGTCTTAGGAAGCCATACACGGTAAGACCAAGTAGCAGGTAAGTGGGGAGAAAAGTAGATTCTGATGGACTCAAGAGAGAAGAGAGTGCCAGGCTAGGGTGCTCAACAAAATAGAGCATACATCCTGAAAGTGGTTAGCAGGAGAGAAAAGGGAATTCCAGAACAGATGGGGCATAAATAAAAGCAGGGCTGTTGGGAAATGAGGTAGTAACCTGGCTAGAACAAAATCTATGGAAGCATTTTCTCTCCTGGGAATTTCCTAGTTTCCATCTGTGAAGTGGGTACTAAGCTCTGAAGTGATAGGGTGAAGGCCACCCAAGATACCACTTGAAGCTTGTGGTGGAAAAATTCCTTAGTTATGAATAAGTCATGAGTCTGTTCTTCTTGGTTAAAAGTGAAAATTACCTGTGTGAACTTAAGCAGATTACTCATTTTATTAAAAATTCAGTTTCCCCACCTTCAAAAAAGAAAAGTAATAATAGTCCCTTACTTCGTAAATTTTGGTGAAGGACTGGATGAGATAATTGAGCACAAAACAAGCAGATGTTTCCCCAACCAAATGTCACAGCTTAGCACACCATTTTTAGCACACATTTCCTAAACAAGAGATGGATGTGCTATTTCATAAGAATAGATTAAAAAGGTAAGAGCTCTTCAATCTTAATAAAAGTAAGAAGGAATGTGATTTTTTAATAAAGATTAGCAGATTTGATTATTTACAAAATGTAAAACTTGTTCATGAAAAGCAAAACTATGATAACAGGAAAAAAAAGGATGGGGGAAATACTGGCATAAGATTCAACAATGTTTTCCATTTATATATTGTATTAAAAGATGTATAAATGATAAGGCAAACAATCCAACAATAGATAAACATACAAAATGCATAAAAAGAAAAATGCATAAGGGATTACAAGTGAACAACAAAACAAAGAAAAACACTTCCACTCACATTAATAATACAGAATCTGTAATTTAAAAAATTAAACAAAATTCCAATAACAATAGTATTCCTTCGGGCTTTGCTGGTGGCTCAGTAGTAAAGAATCCACCTGCAGTGCAGGAGACCTGGGTTCGATCCCTGGGTTGGGAAGATCCCCTGAAGAAGGAAATGGCTACTCACTCCAGTATTCCTGTCTGGAAAATCTCATGGACAGAGGAGCCCGGTGGGCTACAGTCCATGGGGTCGCAAAGAGTCGGACATGATACAGCAATTGAGCGCACATACAAAGTATTCATTAAATGATGGCGCACTTCTGCTTAAAGCCTTCTAGGTATCTTCCATGTGCCCAAAGTAAAACCCGTGTTTTTAAACAGCTGACCAGACACCACAGGTATGCCTCTTGTCACCTCCCCGCAGTTTATAGGCCACTCCTCACTTACTCACTGGCTTACTTTGGCTTCTTGAAAAGGGAAACCCCCAACCACCACAGAATCTTTGCACAGGGCTGCCTGGAATGTTTCCCCTCTCTCCTCTCCAAGCCTTCAGCTCCCGGTTAATTCTGTCTCACCTTTCAGCCCCAGCTATGGGCGCCTCCCAGATGCTACGGGTTGACTTATATCCCCCACAAAGATGCACATATTCATGCCCTCTCCCCAGTACCTCAGAATGTGACCTGGTTTGGAAACAAGTTTGTTGCTGGTGTCATTAGTTAAGATGAGGTCAAATTAGAGCAGGGGAGAGGAACTAATCCACTATGACTAGTATTCTTATAAAAAGGGGAAATTTGGATGCACACAGGGAGAAGGCCATGTGAGCATGATGGAAGGGATGGGGTGGTGATGCTTCCACAAGCCACAGAGCTCTGCAGACTGCCAGCAAATCACAGAAAGTAGGGGAGAGGCATGGAACAGAGCCTCGCACAGACCTCAGAGGGAACCATCCCTGCCAATACCTTGTTCTCAGACTTCCAGCCTCCAGAATTATGAGGCCATAGATTTCTGGGGTTTAAATCACCTACCTTGTGATATTTGTTACAGCGGCCCTAGGAAAGCCCTCCACGATCCTTCCCCCTGGAGCAGCTCCCACCATTGCAGTGCCTCAGGGAGCCCATGCTTTCTCTCACCCTCTGTGGAGAATCCCGGGCCACTGTCTGCCTCCACACTGGAGGAAAGCAGGAAAGGAGCAGGCAGCAGGCCTCTCTGCTCCCTTTCCACCCATGGAATTGCACATGCGGCGCTCCCCACAAGTATCTGCTGACTGCGTCTGGGAAACTCGCAAATAAGCCCTGGCAGGCAGGAGACTGGATTGAGGGATGAGGACAAAAGGCAGAGTGGTCCAAGGCTGAACACTCGCAGAGCGCATGTGCCGTGAGCCAGGGTTCTTCAAACACGTCACCACGAGTGACACGGTGGCTCTCGGCGGCCCAGTGAGGTAGGTACCGTAGTCACTCCTAATTCAGAAATGATGAAGTGGGGCCCAGTGAGGCCCAGAGAAGTTACTGCCCAAAGCTCACAGCTGGAAAGAGCTGAGACGTGAACCTTGGCAGTATGCACTCGAGTCTGTTCTCTCAACCTCTGCGTACAGCGATTCTCAAGAACATACAGGCAAGCAGGTACAGATAATAGGAAAGACAGAACAGAACATATAAGTTTCTGCTCAGCAAGTCCCTCAAGGGTTATTAAGAAAATTGTGGACATGAGACCTATTTCAAACCTTTACAGAAAGGAAGAAACTAGGCCCTCCAGTGTTCCCACCCTTGATGATTCCATCACAGATCACGCCCTGAGTTGGAGGAGCTGTAGGTAAAATCCAGTTAGAACTCCCTGTAGTCTCCCTCCTCCACATGAATCTTGCACCAAGATCTTGCATTAAGCGCATTATAAATCTTAGACTGGTTGGAACCTCTGTAACAACTTCCAACCTCAGTGAGGTCATCCTTAGTGGCTTATTAGACTAAGATGAAGTGCCCAGGCTCTAGCATCCAAGCATTTGGATCCAAATCCCAGCTCTACCATCTGCTAAGTGCATGACTTGGGAAAGTCATTTAAATTCTCTGGCCTTGAGCTGTAAAATGGGGATGACAGCACTCTTTACCTAACCAAATTTTTATAAAGCTGAGTTAAACATATGTAAAGCATTTCGATCAGTACCTGATACATAGTGCTAAGTATGAGTAGCTACTTACTGTGGTTGCTACTATTTTCATCTTATCAATGCAGATGGGCCTGAATACGCTCAGTGAGCAAGGGACATATATATTCTTGGAGACTGGGATACATCACTTCCCAGGATCTTACTATCCAATCTTATTCCAATAATTTTACAATAATTTAGGCACACTAATTATCCTAAGGAAAATAAACATATATGCAATATTCATATATTACATACATATATATGCACCCGGTAACTGTGTTAACTTTTCTCTTTAAATTTCAGAGGCTTCTTTTTCAGCATAAGAGGTTCAGAAATACATCTTTTTCATAATTAACTCAAGTGTGATTTCTCCTCTAGAAGTCTACCCTAAGAAAATCATCTAAAATGCAGACAAAAGCATAGCTTTATGTATCTAGATATTCAGGGCAACATTTTTAAATAGTGAAGAACTATAAGACAATCTAAATCTCTAGAAACAGAGGAATAAATATAGTTAAGTAAATTACAGAAAAGCAATACAATACACTATTATGTAAACATTAAAATTATGTTTGCAAACCATTTTGAATAACATAGAAAAATGCTTAGTCAAATGCAAATGTTATAAGAAAATAAGAAACAAACCTGTTTATACAAGAGAATCACAATTATGTAAAACTGTATAGGTAAAAAATGGCTAAGTATATTTGCTAAAACTTAACAATGGTTTTAAACAGGATTGTATATAGTAGTTTTTATAGTACTCTTCATTTTTAAGTTATGAAAAATATTTTATTAGTGAAATTATTGCATGATAATGTAAATATGTAAAAACTATTTTTAAAAAACATAGAAGCTTAGGAGGCTCATTGTTACTTCCTTGTGAGCCACACAAAATCTTGTATAACAACTCTGTTCTCAAGTCCTAGAGAATTCAGGCAGATGTTTTTAAAGAGAATGCCAATATAAGGCACCAGAGTAAATCAGAATTTGATCCAATTCCAAATTCTTTGCAGTTCGCATTGTTACTATCCAGGCTGCCATATCCCCAACAGCAAGTTATAAAATGGAATAATCATCTTAGGAAGTCAATCACTTCCTTTGTCCTCTGCCCCATGCTTTCAGAATGCAAAAGTTTGAACTCTCTCTGAGTACAGGAAGCCAGTAAGGCATGTCTAGCTACTGATGGCTCTTTATCAGGTCCAACTTGATAAGCCAGTCATCGGATTCTAACTTCAATGGTATAGAACTTATGTTTATATATCTGAAAGCCAGTCCGACACTCAGGGGGGTGAAGAGGAAGTTTCCAGTTTCCTTCAAGCAAAGGGATTTTAAATTTCAGTTTCCTGCCTTCCTCATTCCTGACCCATTAAATACCATTAGATTACTGGGCATTCTATAAAGGTAAGCAAATAAATAAGCACAGAAGCAAACGTGTGTATGGATGGATGGATAGAGGTAAAAAGCAGTAAGAATGTCACAGCAGTCTCAGAAAAGATCATCCTTGCCTATGGCTTTTTTCCCACATTAAATCATATTTTCTAAACATATCTTTCTAAAACACAGCTATAACCCCAAATTTTGTTAATGTTCATACTACTCAAAATGATCTACCGACCACTGCAGTCCCTATCAAATCCCCAAAGGCATTTTACATAGAAATAGAAAAAAATTCTAAAGTTCATACAAAACCATAAAAGACCCTGAAAAGCCAATGAAATACCAATGAAATTTTGAACAAAAAGAACAAAGTTGGAAGAATCACACTTCCTGATTTCTATATACATTACAAAGCTACAGTATTCAAAACATAAGTACTGGCAAAAAAAAAAAAAAACAGGCATGTATTAACCCTGAATACTCATTGGAAGGACTGATGCTGAAGATGAAGCTCCAATACTTTGGCCATCTGATACGAAGAGCCAACTCATTGGAAAAGACCCTGATGCTGGGAAAGACTGAAGGCAGAAGGAAAAGAGGGTGACAGGATGAGATGGTTGGATGGCATCACTGATTCCGTGGACATGAATGTGGGCCAATTCCAGGAGATGGTGAAGGGCAGGGGGACCTGGCATGCTGCAGTCCACAGGGTTGCAAAAAGTCAGACACAACTTGGCGACTGAACACAAGACCAATGGAATTAGAATAGAGAGCCCAGAAGTAAACCCACACAAACAGAGTCAACTGACTTTTAACAAAGGTGCCAAAAACACACAATGAGGAAATGACAGTCTCTCCAACAAATAGTGTTGCAAAAACTAGGTATGCACATGCAGAAGAATACAAAAAAAATAAAAATAAAAACCACTCAAAAATGGATTAAAGACCTACATATAAGACCACTATAAACTCCTAGAAGAAAACAAAAGGGGAAAAACTCCTTAAAGTTGGCCTTGGCAATGATTTCTTGCATATGGCACCAAAGCATAAGCAACAAAAGCAAAAATAGACAAGCAGGATTACATCAAATCAAAAACCTTCTTCACCGCAAAAGAAACAATCAACAAAATGAAAAGGCAACCTACAGAATGATAGAAAGTACTTTAAAATCATATATCAGCATGATAAAGGCTTAATATTCAAAATATAAGGAACTTCCACAAGTCAAGAGCAAAAGAAATTTTTTAATGGGCAAAGGAATTGAACAGATATTTCTCCAAAGAGGATATACAACATTATACATGGAAAAAATGCTCAGCATCACAAATCATCAGGGAAATATGAATCAAAACAATAATGAAATAGCACCTCACACTTAGGATGGCTGTTATCAAAAAGACAAGAGATAACAAATGCTTGTGCGAATGTAGAGAAAAGGGAACACTAAAATTATTGGTTGGAATGTAAACTGCTAGGGCCACTATGGAGAAGAGTAACAAGATTCCTCAAAAACTTAAAAACGGAACTAACATATATTCAACAATACCACTTCTGGGTATATATCCAAAGGAATTGAAAGGATCAAAGAGATATCTGTACTCCCAAGTTCACTGTAGCATTATTCACAACCATGAAAATGTGGATGCAACCTAATTGTCTATCAACAAAAGAATGGATTTTTAAAATGTGAAACTTTGCACCCTTTGTACAATGAAATATAATCCAGCCTTAAAGTGAATGAGACTGAAGGATTTCATGCTATGTGAAATAAGCCAGACACAGAAGGATAAATACTACATAGTATTAATACAACTTACATGAGGAATCTAGTGAAACTCATAGAAGCAGAGAGTACATTGGTGACTGTCAAGGGTTATTGGTGGAGATGAGAAATGGGGAGGTATTAAAGGGTACAAAGTTTCAATTATACAAGATGATTATGTCATAGAAATCTACTCTACAGCACAGAGCTATAGCTAACAATACTGTACTGCATACTTAAAATTTTGCTAAGAGGGTAGTTCAGTTCAGTCACTCAGTCATTTCCGACTCTTTGTGACCCCAGAAATGGCAGCACACCAGGCCTCCCTGTCCATCACTCTCGGAGTCCGCCCAAACCCAATTCCACTGAATCGGTGATGCCATCCAACCATCTCATCCTCTGTCGTCCCCTTCTCCTCCTGCCCTCAATCTTTCCCAGCATCAGGGTCTTTTCAAATGAGTCAGCTCTTTGCCTCAGGTGGCCAAAGGATTGGAGTTTCAACTTCACCATCAGTCCTTCCAATGAATATTCAGGACTGATTTCCTTTAGGATGGAGTGGCTGGATCTCCTTGCAGTCCAAGGGACTCTCAAGAGTCTTCTCCAACACCACATTTCAAAAGGATCAATTCTTCAACACTCACCTTTCTTTATAGTCCAAGTCTCAAATCCATACATGACCACTAGAAAAATCATAGCCTTGACTAAATGGACCTTTGTGGACAAAGTAATGTCTCTGCTTTTCTAGGTTGGTCATAACTTTCCTTCCTAGGAGTAAGTGTCATTTAATTTCATGGCTGCAATCACTATCTGCAGTGATTTTGGAGCCCAGAAAAATAAAGTTAGCCACTGTTTCCACTGTTTTCCCATCTATCTGCCATGAAGTTATGGGACCAGATGCCATGATCTTAGTTTTCTGAATGTTGAACTTTAAGCCAACTTTTTCACTCTCCTCTTTTACTTTCATCAAGAGGCTTTTTAGTTCCTCTTCACTTTCTGCCATAAGGGTGGTATCATCTGCATATCTGAAGTTATTGATATTTCTCCCGGCAATCTTGATTCCAGCTTGTGCTTGATCCAGCCCAGTGTTCCTCATGATGTACTCTGCATATAAGTTAAATAAGCAAGGTGACAGTATACAGCCTTGACGTACTCCTTTTCCTATTTGGAACCAGTCTGTTGTTCCATGTCCAGTTCTAACTGTTGCTTCCTGACCTGCATATAGGTTTCTCAAGAGGCAGGTCAAGTGGTCTGGTATTCCCATCTCTCTCAGAATTTTACACAGTTTATTGTGATCCACACAGTCAAAGGCTTTAGCATAGTCAATAAAGGAGAAATAGATGTTTTTCTGGAACTCTCTTGCTTTTTTGATGATCCAGCGGATGTTGGCAATTTGATCTCTGGTTCCCCTGCCTTTTCTAAAACCAGCTTGAATATCTGGGAGTTCACGGTTCACGTATTGCTGAAGCCTGTCTTGGAGAATTTTAAGCATCACTTCACTAGCATGTGAGATGAGTGCAATTGTGTGGTAGTCTGAGCATTCTTTGGCATTGCCTTTCTTTGGAATTGGAATGCAAACTGACCTTTTCCAGTCCTGCGGCCACTGCTGAGTTTTCCAAATTTGCTGGCATATTGAGTGCAGCACTTGCACACCATCATCTTTCAGGATTTGAAACAGCTCCACTGGAATTCCATCACCTCCACTAGCTTTGTTCGTAGGGATGCTTTCTAAGGCCCACTTGACTTCACATTCCAGGATATCTGGCTCTAGTTGAGTGATCACACCATCATGATTATCTTGGTCATGAATATCTTTTTTGTACAGTTCTGTGTATTCTTGCCACCTCTTCTAAATATCTTCTGCTTCTGTTAGGGCCCTACCATTTCTGTCCTTTATTGAGCCCATCTTTGCATAAAATGTTCCCTTGGTATCTCTAATTTTCTTGTAGAGATCTCTAGTCTTTCCCATTCTGTTGTTTTCTTCTATTTCATTGCATTGATCACTGAGGAAGGCATAGGGTAGATCTTATGTTAAATGTTGTCATCACAGAAAATAAAAATAAAGAGGGCAGTATAGGAAAATTTCAGAGGTCATTTATATGTTTATGGTATAGATTATGGAGATGGCTTTGTGGATATACACTTATTTCCAAACTCATCAAGTTGTATACATTAAATATGTCTATTTTCAATCATATTTCCTCATGTGTTTTTAAAAAAAGGGCAAAATACATACAGACATTTCACCAAAGAAAATATACAGATGGAGGAAAAAGCACATGGAAACTTGTACAACATCATTGGCTGTCAGGGAAATGCAAATTTAAACCTTAAAGAGCTATTATTACCCATCTACTCGGAGAAGGAAATGGCAACCCACTCCAGTATTCTTGCCTAGAATCCTGTGAGGAGAGGAGCCTGGTGGCTGCTGTCCATGGAGTCGCACAGAGTCGGACACGACTGAAGCGACTTAGCATGCATGCATGCATTGGAGAAGGAAATGGCAACCCACTCCAGTGTTCTCGCCTGGGGAATCCCAGGGATGGAGGAGCCTGGTGGGCTGCCATCTATGGGGTTGCACAGAGTCGGACACGACTGAAGCGACTTAGCAGCAGCAGACCATCTACTGGAATGGCTAAAACCAGTTGTCATGGTCCCTGGAAATGTACAGATCCATGATATCCTATGGTCCCTGGAGATGCCTAGGATTTTGCTTCTCCTGTGGTTTTGTTGTTATTTCTTCCTCCAAATGTTGAGCTATACCAGTATGTTTCCTATAAATCCTATATGTGGCCCAAAGCCAGTGATGATTTCTGCTGCTTGTAAACAAAAAGTATGAATAGAAGGCCTTTCAAAGTTGCCTGAAAACCATCCCCATTTGCTGCACTTTTTGATCCAAAGCCTAGACTTGCAGCTGCCAACTCACCCTTACAGATTTATCTCAACACAATTCCACGGAGAGCAGCACCTTATAACCATTATCCTATGGCACCAGTCTCTGAAATCAGTGTTAATTGCCCAATTAACAAGCCTGATGCTGACAGAATGTGAGCTAACTAGTAAGTGCCAAAGCTCATTCCAATTACTAACCTTTACGGTTGTCATCTATGAAGATGAGGGTACAACTATGTATATTTGCATGAATGATTGCGTTTGTCATTCTGAGCCAGCCAGAAGGAAAAATGGGTAAGAGGGCAAGAGGGCTAGGGAGAAGATTCTGAAAAATAAGTCTTCATAAGCATTTAAGAAATAAAAATAGCTATGAAGTCTCTGAGGTCAGTGGTCATCTCAAAATCAAGTGGTGAGCTCTTTAAAGCCATAAGTTCTTAGATCTTGATCCCAGAAACTGATTCAGTAGGTTTGGAATAAGACCTAGGAAACTGGATATTCTTATATTTCCCTGGTGATTTTCATGAACAACCAGAAATGAAAATCACTGAGACAAGTGTCCAAGGAAACCCATTTCTGGTCCCCAAAGTAGTCCCTTGGTCATAGATCTCTTATGAACTGTGAATGGTTGCTAAGCTGGAAAGGCCAGGAAAGAGTGATTACTAATCAAAGAGCAAGATCATGAGGCTGCTGAGAACTGGGAGACCTAGATCTGGGTACCAGATTTGAAATCACTGACCACCAACCTACTCAAGAAATTGAGTTAATCCACCTGTAAAATTACACAGGCCTCCCATTCCTCCGAGAAACACGAGACACGCTATGTATTCATGTGGGCAATGACTAAAAATATTATATCAATTTAAGATATTAGAGCCATTGAAAGGAAGATCTTTTAAAAGATAACTATGTATTGCCTTATTTTTTTTAAATTTGTCTTTAGTTGGAGGATAATTGCTTTACAATATTGTATTGCTTTCTGCCATACATCACCATGAGTTAGTCATAGATATATGCATGTCCCCCTCGTTTTGAAACTCCCTCCCACTTCCCACCCCCTCTCACCCCTAGTTTATCACAGAGCACCAGATTTGAGCTCCCTGCATCATACAGTAAATTTCCACTGGTTATCTCATTTTACATACAGTAATGTATATGTTTCAATGAACTCTCAGTTCATTCCACCCTCTGCTTCCCCTCCTTGCCACAAGTCTGTTCTCTATGTTTATGTCTCCACTGCTGCCCTGCAGATAGTTTCATCAGTACCATCTTTCTAGACTCCATATAAATGCATTAATATAAGATATTTGTCTTTCTCCTTCTGACTTCACATTTTAGCTTTAATTTGGGCACAAACCATTTGGAAGCAAAAGTAAGCAGTGAAATGTTTCCCTTATAAGTTCAGTGATTTCTGAAAAGAAAGCTCAGAGACACGTAACATAAAGAAGAGGTCTTTTTAACCAGTTTATGGCTCCCCAAATAAAGTCTAGGATAGTGGTCTTCATGGGAGAAGTTGCCAGAGGCCTCCTAACGACATTTACAGTCCATGTCCAATAAAGTAATTGGCTTCCAAAGGATGAGAAAGTAACTATGAAAGCTTGACTACCTAATCTTTATAGTCATTATATATCAATATATAAGCAGGAATGGAGTATATAAAAATTCACTCTCCTATAAACTTGAAAATAGATAGGCTCTGTGTGCATTGAAATTTTTCCCTTTATTTGGGGGGGGGGGCTTCAAATCACATTCCAAGGGCCCACCCATCATAGTTTTACACACGTGGACATATGGAAGGAAAAAAATTAAGGCACTACCTGAGAGAGTTGGGGAGGAAAATCCATTTATAAATGTTATTTTAGAAGGAAGTGTCTGATCCTGTTTACTTATTAACTTCATTAGAAGGCTAATGAATCTACTGCTGAGAAATGAGAGGGAGCTCAGGGTGAGGAGAAGGATGGGCAGAATTTCACACCCCTTCTCCCAATGGTGAGGTTATTTATGATTGTGATAAAACAGCACCACATTTGGAAGGAAGGGAAAACAACATAAAATAACAATCAACAGGCACAATCCGTACGAAAGGATTGCGTTCTCTCAGCCACTGGACAAAAATCAAGATTTATACATGTCAGGATGGAAGAAAAAAGACTAGGCCATAAAAAGAAACCTTTTTCTCATAATAAATAGGAAAATATTAAATCTGCAAACCAGATATGTTTCTCCAGTGTTCACACTGCCCAATTCTCCAGCAAAGTTAAGATGTCTAAGGTTTCAATATTTAGGGCAAACTCTTTTTTCATTCTGTTTTTTTGTGGGAGCAGAGAGTTTATAGCTTGGATGATACTCTTTATGTTTAATGAATTTAAATTCAGTAGTTAGAACAGGTGTTCTGGCTAACACCTGCCCCCTGGCTACTATCTGTCCATGAACAGCACATTAGTTTTCCTTAAGGAGGATGGCTGTGCTCACAATGTTAGCTCATAAAAGGTACCTGTTGGCCATCATAAATCCTGTGTGTGTTTCTTGTTTAAATTCCCAGGTTAACAGCATCTGTGGACCTGGAGTGGAAAGGGGCTTGAGATCATTTCATCTAATATCTTTATTCATGAGGAAATAGAAGATGGCATGAATTGATTAATTAGCAGATGATTAATTAGCAACTTCTCACAACCAAGATAATCACGATGGTATGATCACTCACCTAGAGCCAGACATCCTGGAATGTGAAGTCAAATGGGCCTTAGGAAGCATCACTACGAACAAAGCTAGTGGAGGTGATGGAATTCCAGTTGAGCTATTTCAAATCCTGAAAGAGGATGCTGTGAAAGTGCTGCACTCAATATGCCAGCAAATTTGGAAAAACTCAGCAGTGGCCACAGGACTGGAAAAGGTCAGTTTGCATTCCAATCCTAACAAAAGGCAATGCCAAAGAATGCTCAAACTACTGCACAATTGCACTCATCTCATACGCTAGTAAAGTAATGCTCAAAATTCTCCAAGCCAGGCTTCAGCAATACGTGAACCGTGACCTGACGTTCAAGCTGGTTTTAGAAAAGGCAGAGGAACCAGAGATCAAATTGCCAACATCTGCTGGATCATCAAAAAAGCAAGAGAGTTCCAGAAAAACATCTATTTCTGCTTTATTGACTATGCCAAAGCCTTTGACTGTGTGGATCATAATAAACTGTGGAAAATTCTGAGAGAGATGGGAATACCAGACCACCGGACCTGCCTCTTGAGAAACCTGTATGCAGATCAGGAAGCAACAGTTAGAACTGGACATGGAACAACAGACTGGTTCCAAATAGGAAAAGGAGTACGTCAAGGCTGTATATTGTCACCCTGCTTATTTAACTTATATGCAGAGTATATCATGAGAAATGCTGGACTGGAAGAAACACAAGCTGGAATCAAGATTGCCGGGAGAAATATCAGTACCCTCAGATATGCAGATGACACCACCCTTATGGCAGAAAGTGAAGAGGAACTAAAAAGCCTCTTGATGAAAGTGAAAAAGGAGAGCGAAAAAGTTGGCCTAAAGCTCAACATTCAGAAAACGAAGATCATGGAATCTGGTCCCATCACTTCATGGGAAATAGATGGGGAAACAGTAGAAACGGTGTCAGACTTTATTTTTTTGGGCTCGAAAATCACTGCAGATGGTGACTGCAGCCATGAAATTAAAAGACGCTTACTCCTTGGAAGGAAAGTTATGACCAACCTAGATAGCATATTGAAAAGCAGAAACATTACTTTGCCAACAAAGGTCCATCTAGTCAAGGGTATGGTTTTTCCAGTGGTCATGTATGGATGTGAGAGTTGGACTGTGAAGAAAGCTGAGCACCGAAGAACTGATGCTTTTGAACTGTGGTGTTGGAGAAGACTCTTGAGAGTCCCTTGGACTGCAAGGAGATCCAACCAGTCCATTCTAAAGGAGATCAGCCCTGGGTGTTCTTTGAAAGAAATGATTCTAAAGCTGAAACTCCAGTACTTTGGCCACCTCATGTGAAGAGTTGACTCATTGGAAAAGACTCTGATGCTGGGAGGGATTGGGGGCAAGAGGAAAGGGGGATGACAGAGGATGAGATGGCTGGATGGCATCACCGACTCAATGGAACTGAGTGTGAGTGAACTCCGGGAGTTGGTGATGGACAGGGAGGCCTGGCGTGTTGCGATTTATGGGGTCGCAAAGAGTCGGACATGACTGAGTGACTGAACTGAACTGAACTGAACTGAATCAGCAACTGAGACAGGCCTAGAACCCAAGCTTCCTCTGAGCTCAGTGGCTCCCAGTCCTACCTGAAAATCAAAAACAATCATGGGGCTTTTAAAAGTATACATCCTGAGTAACCTCCAGCTTTACCAAACTGGAATCCCTTGGTTAGAGGCCAGGAATCTAGATTTTTAACACAGTCCACAAGTAATTCTGAGGATACACCAAATTTGAGAAACATGGATGACCCCAGAATGCCTTCCATATTAATTATGTAGGAGGTAAGAAAGCGCTTCAAGAGGCTTACACCCCCCAATAGTTTCAGTAAAAAGAAAATAACCAGCAATGGATGAGTTAACTCAACACTATGTTAAGGGAACTTAAATCAGATTGTGCTTTACATCCTACACCCCAAATCAGCAGCAACAGCTGATGTAGAAAAACCAATAAATATATTAACCTTCCCCCTTGTGCCAAGCACAGATAATATCTGAAGGAAAAGACTCCCAGAACATTCTCTCAAAAGAAATGTAACATTTCCAGGCACCACATGCTTAGGATTCTAAGTATGTCCTTCACCCCAACCTCCTAAAAAATATTAGCACAACTGTCCTCTGGAGCTGGTAGAAGCTGCTGGGCTAGGAGGATATGGGCCTACAAACAAACAATAATTATTACATAAAGTACTAACTAAATAGTACACATTTTTTGCATTCCATGTATTATCTCACTGAATCCTCACAAAGCTTCCATGAGATCTGTCTTACTGTCATCTTACTATATGGATAAGTAAATCTAGACATAGAGAAATGAAGACATTGCTCAAGGTGGTACAGTTAGCAAGCAGCAGATCTCAAATTTATACCCAGGCAATGTGAAATCAGAACCTTTACCCACTATGCATGCACTATCCCATCTGTAACCAGGTGTTTCTGAGAACTATGGGAACTACTAGTTCTCATATGAAGCAGTCTTTCCTCTTAAAAGTTTCGTATCCTAATGGAGAAGTTTAGTTTCATTGAAAGTGAAGAACTAAAGAGCCTCTTGATGAGAGTGAAAGAGGAGAGTGAAAAAATTGGCTTAAAGCTCAACATTCAGAATACTAAGATCATGGCATACAGTCCCATCACTTCATGGGAAATAGACAGGGAAACAGTGGAAAGAGTGGCTGACTTTATTTTTATGGGCTCCAAAATCACTGCAGATGGTGACTGCAGCCATGAAATTAAAAGACACTTACTCCTCGGAAGGAAAGTTATGACCAACCTAGACAGCATATTAAAGAACAGAGACGTTACTTTGTCCACGAAGGTCTATCTAGTCAAGGCTATGGCTTTTCCAGTGGTCATGTATGAATGTGAGAGTTGGACTATAAAGAAAGCTGAGTGCCAAAGAATTGATACTTTTGAACTGTGGTGTTGGAGAAGACTCTTGAGAGTCCCTTGGACTGCAAGGAGATCCAACCAGTCCATCCTAAAGGAGATCAGTCCTGGGTGTTCATTGGAAGGACTGATGTTGAAGCTGAAACTCAAATCCTTTGGCCACCTGATGTGAAGAACTGACTCATTTGAAAAGACTCTGATGCTGGGAAAGATTGAGGGCAGGAGGAGACGGGGACGACCGAGGATGAGATGGCTGGATGGCATCACCAACTCAATGGACATGGGTTTGGGTGGACTCTGGGAGTTGGTGATGGACAGGGAGACCTGGCGTGCTGAGGTTCATGGGGTCACAAAGAGTCAGACATGACCAAGCAAATGAACTGAACTGAACTGAATGGAGAAATAAGACGTTTTATATTAAACAACAAAACAAAATATATGAACCACATTGACCATTCCTCTAATTTATTCCTAGAATTGCTTTACATCCTCATAGAGTGAGGTGTGATAATAATAAAAATATAAGTACTTCTACAGTAGGGCCACTCATCACAGAATACAATGTGTTTTGCATGTACCTATATATACTTGCATATGCCTGACGCTGTTCCCTGTATGCATTAATCTTATCTTTCAACCGAACTAAACATTCCTTGAGGATAGCAATCACAATATACTTATTCCGCATCCCCCAGCAATAAGCACAGGGCTGCTTACATAAAGAATGCTCAATTAATATCTGTTCAGTTGAATGCTCTGTGACCAATACAGGAGTTTTCACCAGATTCATTACCACTGAAAACAAACAGAAAAAGGCCCCAGTTCCAGAGGGAGGATTTCACAGCCTGTATCCACCCAGTCTTCAGGACCTCACATACGAAGAGCTTAGCGAATAGGATGGAAAGCTTTTAATTAACAGCCTAGAAAAAAAAAAAAATGTCATTCCACTCTGCAGTTTTGTTTCCATTAATTCACTCAGATTCAGCAGGAATTCCACTAAGGAATTGGGATGAACAGCTGTAGAGGGAGGGAAGTACATAAATAAATCATGAGTGTCATTAAAATTTGTAAACTAATAACTTCTGGGAAGTCTTGGCAATTATTATCAGAGTTTTCTTGGCAAACAAAAAATTAATAAATCCAAAGGTCTCCACTTTCTATTAAAAAAAAAAAAAAACAGCATCCCCCAGAAAGGTCACTGACAGAACAATTAGAGGAGGAAATAAATGGTCCAGACAACAGCTTGCAAAGCAGATGAAAAGTCACAGGATTCCCCAGTGGCAGAGGGGATAAGACAACTCAATACAAGGAGAGCAACAGGACAAGGCAAGGCTGGGGCTGGGATTGGTTTGGGGCAATGGGAACGTCAGTTCAATTCTTTCAGCTTTTACTCAGTGTAGCCCAAGTGCTGGCAGTGTAGATCCAGAAACAGAAAGGGCACTGGTCTCTGTTCTCAAGAGGCTCCCAGGCTGCGAACACAGTGTAAGGATGACACATTAGTGGGAAGCAGAGGAGAGGCACCCGGCCCAAGGAGGAAGGAGAGGGAAGGCATCCAGGAGGATGTGCCCAGGGAGTGGGCACGTAAACACCCTAACCAGGAGCCCCTTGATCTGAAGTCCCCTTGCTGTGTGGGCCCCAAGACCAAGCATATAGGAGGAAGGGCTGAGCATCCTTGCTGCTTTTCCACGAGCATATTGATTCTCACACTGCCGGGCTGGGGGTGGATGAAATGGAGTAAGAGGGGAAGAGGAAACTGAGGGGAAACAGCAATACCGGGGGCCCATCCACTGCAAAGGACTCCTGGTTCCTCTTATGCCCAGAAAACTGCACATTTGTTTAGCTCTGTGAGGACCCCTAATCCAATAGGAATTCCAGATGAAAGCTCGTGTGGGGACCTCACACCCAATCAGAAGCTGGCCACTCACAGACCTTTGCCAGAGACTAGTGCTTGGGATGGACAGATGGAAGCTGGGAGATTGCCTGCTAGCTCATCTACCTCCATAAAATGGGACCTTAAAAGCAAATTTTTTGAGGAGAGGGCAATGTGTTTATCAATCCAAGTGTTAATGTTTAGGACATGAAGAACTGAGTCCAAGAAGCAATTTGCCAGTCTGAAACATAAATCCCTACCATGACTTATATTCAAAACTAAAGACTCAAAAACCTCAAGCAGTGGCTTAATCAGTCTTTTCACAGGGACCACTTCCAAAGAAGAGTGGCACCCTTGCTCCCAAACCAAGGACCAGGAATGCCACCAAGCTCAGCACAGATGCACAGACCCACGTGTGCAGAAGGGCATGAAGAAGACACCAAAGCATGTGCCACATGCCAGTATCATAGGCCTAAGTGAGAATATGGCCAGTCTCTGGGTGTGTGATGCCTGCACACCATACAACAACGGTCTATTCTCAGTTGACAGTGGAGGCGATGTGAAGACTCTAAACAGACTCACCAACTTGGGAGAACAAACTTTTGGTTGCCAAGGGGGAGAAAAAGGAGGGAGGAGAGTGATGGAGTGGGATTTCAGGTTAGCAGATGTAAACTATTATACATAGAATAAACAACAAGGTCATATATATAGCACAGGGAATTATAGTCAATATCCTTTGACAAACCATAATGAAAGAGTGTGAAAAAGGAGATATATATATACACCTATACACAAAAAACCAAGTCACTTTGTTATACATTAGAAACTAACACAACATTATAAATCAACTATACTTCAATCTAAAAAAAGAAAAAAGAAGAGGGCTGTCTATCCAGTTCCAGGGTTTCCATTTAGGGGATGTGTGTGTTCATGGCAGGAGATCAGGAGCCAGGGAACCCTCTTTATTTTTAATTGGAGGCTAATTACAATATTGTGGTGGTTTTTGCCTTACATTCACATGAATCAGCCATGGGTGTACATGTGTTCCCCACCCTGACCCTCCTTCCTACCTCCCTCCCCATCCCATCCCTCAGGTTCATCACCAGTGCACCAGCCCTGAGTACCCTGTCTCATGCATCGAACCTGGCCTGGAGATCTATTTCATATATGACAGTATACACCTTTCAATGCTATTCTCTCAAATCATCCCACCCTTGCCTTCCACAGAGTCCAAAAGACTGTTCTATACATCTGTGTCTCTTTTGCTGTCTTGCATATAGGGTCATCATTACCATCTTTCTAAATTCCATATATGTGCGTTAATATACTGTATTGGTGTTTTTCTTTCTGACTTACTTTGCTCTGCATAATAGAGGAGCCAAGGAACACTCTTAGACTTATCCAAGAAACTCAGCCAAAGTGTCTTCCTCTCCCTGAACTCACATCCTTATCTTTGAAATGATAAGATTCTGGGGCTCAAGAATGTTTGCTATGATCCTTTCTCACCCCAAGTCTCTTCAACTCTACAGTCAATAGCCATGATTATTTCAGAATTACCAAGAATCATAGTTCAAAGGCCTAGAAGTTCTGGTGATGACTTTTCCGTTTCTATGGACAGATTTCCACAGCCCTTGTTTCATTTTAGATGACCAGAGTTTTAATATGGATCAGGTTAGCCCTTGACACTGCCCATATTCCAAGTATCATAACATTATAAAATAATTTCCTTCCAGAACAGGTGGAATTTTTTACCTTTTGTCCTTTGATGAAACAGACATGCATTTCTATAGTGAAAAAATTTTCCCGCCCCCCACCCCCACCTCGCCCAATGAACTGATAATATTTGAAAGAGAGATTACTAGACCTCTACTGGGCACTATGGTATACAACAGCCATATTTAACTATTAAACAAACTGTGGCTGCATTTTGTATGTAAAATTGAGATATGCCCTCAAGTGTGAGATACACATTCAATTTCAAAGACTTACTGCAAAAATCTAATGCAAGATTGCCCATTAATAATTTTATTGATTATCTATTGAAATGATAGTTCTATATAACTAGGTTAAAGAAAATTTATTAGTAAAATTAATCTCCACTGTTTCTTTTCACATTATTGACTGCTGGGAAATTATGTGGCTCCTATATATTTCTAATCAGACAGTGCTGGACTAGAGAGCATCCATCTCAATTACAGAAGGGATATTTTAGCCTAGAAGTTGAAATCCCAGCCCAACCACTCAAGGGCAATTTTCCCGCTCTGGAAACTTCTCCCTCTTCCACTTTCCATATCATGCCAATCTTCTACTCATAAAAAATTATCTTATTCTGGAGGAGTCCATGAATCCACTCTCGCCCAGCATCAGAGCCAGCACACAGGGTGGACTAAGCACAGGCTCAGGGTTCAGTAGGATTCCCCCTACTTCTTAGTTTCACAATCTGGGGCATATTGTTTAACCTCTGCAGTGCTCAGTGTTCCCATCTGTAAATTGAGCCCAGTGATACCCCACTCTCAAGTTTCTCGCAAAAGATAGAACAAGACAGCTCAGGCATAGGAACTCATAGCGAGAAGCAGCTCAAGTTGCAGATCGTACGATGACAACTAACTCTCTCCGAGCACCTCCCATGCATAGGTGCTGTAGGGCAGGTATTTTTCAAGGCAGTTGACAGAGTTCATTTCGATGAAATTTCAAAACAACTGTATGTGGTAGGTGTGGATACAACCTTCATGGTACAGATAAGGAAACAGAGGCACAGAGAGCTGAAGGAATGTGTTCAAGATGACTCAGTGGCTCAGTGGAGGAATGTGGCCATCAGTCCCAGGGCTTCACTTTTAATTACCTTGATGAGGAGGAAGCTGATTAGATCTGAGCCTCCTGATCTGGACTCATTGCTCCTCCTTGGGTCTGGCCTCTATAAAGTCTGATAGAGTAGGTCTCTAGTATCACTCCTGACGGATGGACAACCTCCAGGCTTGACACACTGTGGACTGAAAACACCCTAAAAACAAATCCCTGGGTCTTTGTAAAAAGTCACTCCCCAGCCTCATTAATTCTACAGGCTTGACACTCCATATGTAAAATGTCCTTTGACTAAAGGATGCCAACAGATGGTTGTGCTAAATGACCAATTTATGCACCCATTCTTGTGCTGGTGGAGAGAAAATATTTTGACCACCCCCGGTATAATGGCACCTAGGAGTTCCAGAAAGGGTGTCACCAAGGACACACGCTACCGCTATGCTACAGACTGCTTTTAAACAGCCTTTTGTCTGTTTAGAAGTAGATGGCTTCTGAATTATTAATTCAGTGAGACAAATAATTATGTCATACTGCAACCTGGCAGGGTGCATCATCTTGTCATGACAGCTGCTGCTCCAGGCACCTCTGCTGTACAGAAAATTGAAGAAGAATCACCAAATTCAATTTCAACTTAGTTAAGCATGTTGGACCAAATCACAGAAATGAAAAGGTGTGTGTTTAATTTAGCTTCTTTTCTCTGCTCGCTGTATTAGTAAGGAAGATCATAGGGCTCTAGGCTCTAACTATAAAATACATCACTAACAGCAAAGAAAAGAGAATAGGGATCCTTAGGGATAAGGATAACAGTAAGAAGTAAGAAGACACCCGGTGAGGGCCCAGGAAGTTGGAAAGTTTCCACAAAGTTTAGGATCAGTCCCTTTCCTCAATTGCCCCCTCTGCAGGGGTTCCTAAGCTGGGCTTTATCAGACCTGTGAACCCTCCGGATAACACAAATACATATTCAAATAATGCATACCCATAGGGAATGCCTATAACATCCACCAGCTTGTTTCAAATCCCTGAAAGGTCACACCATATATACTCTGTTATCTACAGTCTATGCTAAGTAACCCCCTTTGGTTTGGCCCCTCCTGTGAACCTGATGAGTCCTCCAACCCTCCTCCCTACCTAGTCCAGCATCCAGCTGCTCTCCCTGCCTCCTTCCTGGTCCCCTTATCTCCTACAGCCTCACTTTGCCTGGCCTTTGCCCTGTGCGAGGGACATTTTTCCACCTTCCATTTGCCAAACTGTAGCTCACCCATCCCTCCAATAGCCATTCAGAGACTCTTTCTTGCAAAATAACATCTCCAACTAGGTAGAAACTGCTATTCCAATTCCCCCTCTCCAGTCAGCATGAGGAAAAACATCATAAATCACGGTTCTCCCCTCCCTATCCCCCTACTAACACCCTGGAAGGTCTGTGATAATTCCTAGACAGCACAGAATACAACCCTTTGCATGCACTTATAGTTTCCATCCCATGGATCCCTGCATTAGTGGATTCTTACAAACAAAACTACACAAATACACAGGGTTACAATAATCATTAATTATTACAATTAACTGAGTACTCTCTACATGTAACTGTCCTAAATGTTTGCACATTTAATATTTAATTTAGTCCTTACAATCCATCCATGAATTTATTCATCAAGCAAACATTTATTAAGTACCTCCTGTGTGCCAGATACTATTTGAGGTATTGAGGATACAGCACTGAAGCAAAATGAAAAAACAAATTCTATCTTTACAAGCTTAGATGTTAGTAGGTGTTAGGTTGAATATAAATAAATCAATAAGTAAATATTTAGCAGCTAGAGGGTGACAAGTTCCAGGGAGGAAAATGCAGCCCAGTGATGAAATGCCAAGTCCTGAGACAAAGGCCTCACTAATGAGGTGAGCAGAGAGGAAGGAGCTCAGACCCAAGAAAAAGCTGAGTGTAAGGGTCCTGAGGAAGATGCTGGCTTGTCCGAGGAACAGCAAGGAGAATGTGGCTGGAGCAAAAGTGGGATTTGTACTGTCTCAAATTTGCATTCAGAGAAACCGAGATTTATGAGAGCGAAGTGGGTTGAATGGCAGTGCCCCTATCAAAATATGTCCTAACCCCCAGAACCTGCAATGGAATTATCCTTGAAAGAGCATCTCTGCAGATGTAATTAAGCTAAGAATCTGAAAATGAGAACATCCTGGATTATGGGGCTGGCCCCTAAGTCCAATGGCAAGTGTCCTCCTAAGGGAGAGAAGAGGAGAAGACAGAGAGGGGAATAAGGCAGCCCAGGGAATGCTGGCAGACACCAGAGGCTGAAGGAGGTGACGAAGGATTCTCTCTAGAGCCTCCAGAGGGAGGGGGCCCCAAAGACACCTTGATTTCAGACTTCTGGCCTCCAGACTGGAAGAGAACACATTTCTGCAGTTTGCAGCCACTCAGTCTGTGGTCCTTGATTGCAGCATCCCCAAAAGCTGATCCAGAGAAGTTAGATAAAGTGCCCAAAGCCACAACTCTTTGGGTGGACAAGCTAGATTTTCAATCCTAGCAATGGGACATCAGGGTGCCCTTAGAGCCATTCAGCCATCTGCTGTCCTTGACACACATTAGTGAGTATACTGACTCTTATGTCCGTGGGGCACACACTCTGTCACTTACTGGGCCTCCAGCATTAAGCATCTGGCCTTGGCTCCCTGGCTTTGCCTGGTTCACCTTAGAACTACCAAACCTTTCCTGAAATATGATATGGGCTGCCAGATATAGCTGTCTCTCACTATAAGGACAGGATTTTCTGGCTTATTTCATTATTTGCACCAAGCAGACAGCACTGGAGTCAGGCTTAAAGGATCACCACAGCATCACTGTGATAGGGCCTGAGGGGATGGTTTCTGAGGCTCTCATTCCCCAGGAGTCCTGTGTGAGTGGAAACAGGCATGCTTTCATCTACGAGAGGCAGCCTGGTTACTTATACCTCTGCCAGTTTCCACTGAGCACCAAATTAGGTTTTGGACATCCTGTGCAAATGGAGGCAGGCCCCGCCGATATGAGCAATTAACCCCTAAATATTTAATAGATGCTGTGACTGCTCCCCTCCCAAGAGAGAGGCTCTGGCTGGTCCTCTGCAAACAGGTCAGATAAAGAAGCAGCCAGGTTCACAGATACTCATGCCCCAGAGCCCTCTTGCTCCAAGACCCCAGAGACCCTCAGGACAGGCGCTGGGATGAAAGACACCACCAAGTGAATGGCCTTTTGTGATCGTGTTCTCTCCACTGTTTACAAATGACAGAGTAAACAGGATAGACACACAGCCCTCTTGAGGCCCACGGATGTAATAAGCAGAGCATGAAGCGCCGACTCAGAAAGGCTGATGAAACTCACTGGGGCCCTGGGTGACTGCCAGCAGCATGGCTGGAATAGCAAACTTGCATGTGAGGAGGTGTATGCAAGAGTGAGTGTGTGGTGTCTCCCGTCCAGAGAAACTGTCAGGTTCAAGGCTTCCTTAAAGCCCTCTGTGACTTAATCCACTCACATCCTTCTCCCCATCCCAGCTTCCTGTCAGGGCTGATTTATTCAACAGGTACAGAGACACAGAGCCTAGGGTTCACAAAAATGCTGTCATTTCTTTTAAAGTCAAAACCAAAGAATGAGCATGTTAGGCTGAAAACAGGTTTTAATATACAATATTAATATATTTGTTTTTATTCCAATGTAGTTGTAAAATATATTTTTAATATTATTTTATGAAAGGAGGAGTCCAGGAAGGCTAGGGAACCACAAAAGTCATCACACAGATCCAATTCTCTGTGTGTTTATGCCCAGAAGCACAGGCTTCTCAAGAGTCACAGCAAAGGACAATGAGAAACAGTCCTTAGGCCGAGACTCACGCCAAGGCTAGCATCCTTCCTATATCAGGCTGCCTTAACACAGTCTCCTTTGGCATCAGACATGCTCCGATCTATCTTTCATTCATGTTTGTCGAGCCAAAGGAGACACAGCATGAATGCAGAAGCAACCATAATGCCAAGGAGAATGTGTGACAGGCCCCAAGCAAGATCAGCAGAGTGCTAAGGAATTCACAGATGGAGGCCATCGTTGCCACCGGGGCATTAAAGTGGGCATCCAGGAGGAGGAGCATCTTCTGCTCCTTTCAAAACATGCTCTCCAGCAGCTCAGCTGGTGTTTCTCACATGAGCCCAACCAGAGAAGCTAGTGAAGGACCTCTAACCCACTTACCTCCAAAGTGAGCTCTCTGTCACGCTCCCCAGGTTGAAGTCATACAGCTTCGTCAGGATAAGTATAACCTGAGAGAGGGATGCGGAGAAGGGCACAGGAGAGGAATGAGAAGGAGGAAAAAAAAAAAAGAGGAAGTCAACTTTAGTTTGTGCAACAATATTCACTGCATCTCAAATCACCCAGAGGAGAACTTAGAATTTATCCGTTGAGTTGAGGGGTATTATAGGATCAAGCATGGGGGAAAAATTATTAACTTAATGCTACCTCATAACTGGTAGCATTTATTTTAATCCTGACAGTGCTTTGCACTTGAAATAAAACGTGGCAACAGGAATTAACTGGATATATACAGTTGTTTCCCCACATCTGTCATCCTTCAAGGTCAGGCACAGGCTGACTAGCTCTGTTCACTCAGATGGCCACCCAGAGATCAGAGGATGGGCTTGCCTTTGATCTAGAGATGACTCTGACTTACAGACGTGGACCTAAAAGGGTAAGAAAGAACTGGGCCTGATTCTGTCTGTCTATAGACGGGTTCAAAGAGATTTCGTGTTCCCACCCCACCGCTAGCACCTCACAACCATAAAATCTCAAACAACAGGCAAGCCCAGCCGCCAACACTCTCTGATGCCATCTGTCTTTCTCTGTGTCCCATCCGTGGAGTAAGCAGACATTAGACTCCACCGGACTCCAGGACCACTTTCCTGACTCCAGTTAAAAGAAACCCAGAAGAAAGCTGCACACGACAAACAGCTGGACAGCCCGTAATAGGGTCAGCAGTTTTCTGAAATGAACTTTCATTGGCCAGACTACTCCCAGTCCTTTAAATGTTTACAGCTGAGGACTTGGATCTCAGCCATTTCCCTGCTGCCCCCTCATGTGCCTGGCCAGTGGCTAAGGCACAATCCCATATCTACAAGGATGCAAAGTGCATGCACCTGAATCTATTTTAATCAAAACACAGGTGCCTAATATACAGCGCCTGCCTGCACACGTGAGAATCCAGTTACACATAATTGTGTTTATCTAAATTTAATGCACAACTCATTTCACTTTTCTCAACTCCTTCCCATTCCACAATTTAACTTCCTCCAGTTCATTTGCACAGCAGCCATTAAACTCTTTCCAAGATAATGAATTTCTGCTACCAAGATGGAACTCTTGCATGCTAGGTAGCCATTTAAGATTAAAGAAAAATAATCAGCCATTATATTGAACATTTTTATGGCATTTAACCAACTACAAGACACTCATTTTGAGATTTATTCTCATCCAGCACCCCATGGGGTCGGTCAGCACCATTTCCATCTCTTTTATGTAAACTAAGAAAAAATTAGAGGCAAGGATATGTCCCATTTATGGGTCAGAGAGAGTCCCTGAAAAACCTGACTTGGAAACTTCAACTTCTCTGCAAGGTTATGACTGGAGGGTTCTTTAGGTCTCTTCCCAGATTCTGTCCTGTGATGAGGAGTCGTAGGTTGGAAAGAAACAGCCAAGCCAAGAAGAACATCAAAGATGCAACTATTTTAAGAACAGTAGAATCTACCAAACCACCTGACCTATTGGTACCAAAAACACAAGTTTGTGTGGCCGACGCACAATGGGGCCAAACATACCAAAATACCTGGGTTTGGAGCAGAGAAAGGTTTACTGCAGGGCCCTGCAAGGAGACAGGTGGCTTATGCCCTAAAACCTCTGAACTCGCCAAAAGCTTTCAGCAAAACCTAGCTTTTCTAGCAAAGGTGAAGGAGGGGTGTGGTTAGTTGTGGCAAATTTTCTGGTGTTAGATCCTTTGTTCTTGAGGTCAGGTCACGGTCAGGTAACGATGTTCCTGTAAATCTCTACCAAACGAATGTTATTCTCTGTTCTGACAAGAAACGACACAGCTTTTGCCCTCCGAGGTCTGGGTCCTGGCTAAGAGGCAGACCTCAGTTAGCGACTCCCTCGGGGCCAGGTCCCCAGACCCTGCGCAGCATTTCTGAGGGAGCCAGGCACCCATAACCCAACTGGTCCTCTGGCTCCTCAGGCAACCCCAATGGTGGGGGCAGGTCCTGTAGACTGCGTCCAATGTGGACAGCTGCTGCCATTAGGTCGCACAGGTGGAGATGGGGGAGTGGGTTTGTGGTCACCTTAAGGCCTGGGATGAGGCCAATGGATGTCCCCAGCAAGGGCTCTGGAGCCCTGCAGGACACAGCTCCCAGGCTGTTCCCTGGGACCCCCAGCTTCCCTGCTGACCGGCAACCAGGAGCACTGGCAGGCACTAAGGGAGAAGGCTGGATCCAACTCTTACCTCACTCTCCACCTGATGACCACTATTCCACTGACAGTTGGCTGAATGACCCACTAAAGGTCGCTCATTGACAACTGGCCACTTGTGGGCGGGGCCCACTGTGGTGCTAACCAATGGCTGAGCAGAACCACCAAGAGTCTCTCATTGACAGATGCTTGCTTGGAGGAGGGGCCAACTGTGGTGCTGACCAATGGCTAAGCAGGACCTCTAACTGCCACTCTAACCTCCCACAGGTTTTCTGGTAATTAGATAACTAACCGTTGCCTGGTAATGGTTCTTGAGGTAATGGCACCCAGCAGCAGCCTTGTGCTAAGGGCTGCACACGCCCCGACTCTATTACACTATTCAATTCAGTTCAGTTCAGTTCAGTCACTCAGTCGTGTCCGACTCTTTGTGACGCCATGAATCGCAGCACGCCAGGCCTCCCTGTCCATCACCATCTCCCGGAATTCACTCAGACTCATGCCCATCAAGTCAGTAATGCCATCCAGCCATCTCATCCCCTGTCGTCCCCTTTTCCTCCTGCCCCCAGTCCCTCCCAGCATCAGAGTCTTTTCCAATGAGTCAACTCTTCGCATGAGGTGGCCAAAGTACTGGAGTTTCAGCTTTAGCATCATTCCTTCCAAAGAAATCCTAGAGCTGATCTCCTTCAGAATGGATTGGTTGGATCTCCTTGCAGTCCAAGGGACTCTCAAGAGTCTTCTCCAACAAGCAAGGAGCATGTATCCTATGCAAAGTATTGCACTCCATGCCTTTCCCGTTTGCTTCCTCATTTGTTAAATTCAGGGGCTAATGGAGACAGGATTTGTCCAAACCTTCTCCAACCAAATGCCTAGCAATGTGCCAATAATTCCTATTTTTTAAATTAATTCAAATGCATACACACCAGATTTCTCTTCATTTTACTGCTTTCATTGATGAAATCATTCTTTCACAGTCACTAGGTAAAACATGTGGAGAAGGCAATGCCGCCCCACTCCAGTACTCTTGCCTGGAAAATCCCATGAATGGAGGAGCCTGGTGGGCTGCGAAGAGTCCATGGGGTCGCGAAGAGTCAGACACAACCGAGTGACTTCCCTTTCACTTTTCACTTTCATGCATTGGAGAAGGAAATGGCAACCCACTCCAGTGTTCTTGCCTGGAGAGTCCCAGGGATGGGGGAGCCTGGTGGGCTGCCGTCTATGGGGTCGCACAGAGTCGGACACAACCGAAGTGACTTAGCAGGTAAAACATGAGTGCTATGTGTAGACCATCCCAAATTCTGGAGAAACTCAAAACTATGTTCTTCTAGAAACAGGTCAGAACCCCTTTAGTGTCTGCTGGAGCAAGTCAGACTACTTCAGTGTCTTCCGATATCAAGCTTTCTGGTGCACCAAGCAATTTCCAAAAAGTGCAAAGCCCATAAGGGGAGAAAAAAGAGACGTTGAGGGTAAGAGTCCTACTACTTAATAGAGGGTCTAACAAACAACTGGATCTGAGAACCCTTCTAAGAACCCAGAGCTGTTCTCATTCTATCAGCATTTTTACCCAATGCTTAGACCACTCTCCTTCCCTCCCTCCATCTTCTCAGTCTTTATTATGTTTCTTACATATCTAATTTCTTTTTGGTCTCTGCTTCTCGGAGGATCCAAATAAATACATCCTTCCAGAACTCCATGAATTTTATTTCTGCCTTCATAATATATAGTTTCAATTTTGCTCTTAATACACATACTTTTTTGGTTAGAAGCCTTTACTGGATCCTCTGCCTAAGGATGAAATCCAGATTCCTTACCTGGTATGTAAGGCACCCTATAGTCTGACTCACATACTGTCTCCAGGCACTTTTCCATGGATCTCAAGAAACTGCCCTCTGCTTTAACAAGCCAAGTTCCCAAGGTGCTGCAGATAAGGGAATCCATTCTCACGTCTCTGCTTTCCTTCTTTCCTGCTGTCTTGTTGTGTCATTGCCTGTGAACAGTCCTTTCATTACTGCCTGAACGTGCCTACCTTTGTTCAAGAAACAGCTCAGGATCCATCTTCCTCAAGTAGCCTGAAGTCCTATTACATTCAAAATTGCATTACATAATTTGCCACAGAGTTAAACACTATCTAGATAGCTTCTGGATGTCACAGGATCTGCCTTCCCAGCTCGATTCTGAACACCGTGAGGTGGGTTTCACGTTTTCTACTCTGCCTCCCAAGAGACAGGCTCAGTACATCAAAGGTTCCCAAAGATCATTATTTTTGAGTCAGTGAAAGATAATGGTGTCTTAGCTGTAAAGCATAGTCTTCAGAAGGGGATGGTGTCAATCCAGTCTATTATCCCTGTTTCACAGATGAGGAAACAGACAAAGAGAGACAAAGTGACTCAAGTTAAAGTTCCAACAGTGTGTGGCCTTGGTCAAGGGCCCAGGGCACTGTTCCTCCCACATTATGAGCAAAGTTGGAGCCTAACTGTCACTGGGGAGCCTGCTAAATGAAGATTCCCTGCAAGTCTGACTTGGTGAGTCTTGGGGAGAACCCAGAAATCTTCCTGTGGCTATTAGAGGACCAAGTTTTCAGAAAGACTCCATCACACCATGATTCCTCTCCCAGGTTCGGGCTGCAGTGACACTGCCTTCCAGTGTGGTGGATTCCTGATCTAGAAAAGCAGTCTGCCTTTAAATTGAGCTGAATTTTACAAAGAAAACAGGTCATAGGAGATGCATGAGGAGGATGCTTCCCAACAAAATCACCCAGGCATTCCTCCAGAGGAAAGGTCCAAACACAGAGAATTAGGACCAGAAGCTTCCTTTCCCCTGGAGCCAGCAAAGAAGGACAAGAATAAAGTTATGAAGAGATGATAATGTAACCTTTAGCCCAACATATCCTGTGCCTAGCAAAGAAAACCAAGATTGAAAGAAAGCCTGCCAAACCCTCGCTTCTCTCACCAATCAAAGCCTTCCAAAGGCTCTGAGAAGGGAATTACCAGGGAAGAAAACTGAAAGCAGATGCAGAAAACCCACTAACAAGCCCCAGGCTACCTGGGAGAGGACTCAGATCAGAAAGAAGTGAGTGTGACCGAAGAATCACCAGTGGATAGATGAAGGATGGAGGAGCTAGCCTGGGGTCCACAGAAAAGCCTGACATGACTCCTCTCCAGCAGATGTCCCCAGATGAGAGGTGCCAGTCCAATTCAAAGAAGAAAAAGCAGGGACAAAAGATTAACTGAACCATTGCTATGTGCTAAATACTACACTGGGTGCTTCTCAATTCTCACAACAAACTGTTGAGACTGACATAATATAGTTAGCACTCCATTTTACAGATGAGGAAAGTGAGTCCTAAGAGTTAAGCAGTCTGCTCCCCAATGTGCACAACTAGCAAGAGCCCAAGCCAGCATTCCCACCCAGGGCTATGAGATGCTGCCACCCATGCTTGTTCTGCTCTAATACAATGCTTCCTCCATTTAGCAAATGTTTATGTGAGCTTTTTGTGTGCAAGGCAATGAGCAGGCAAACTGAGCAGAGAAAAACACATTCCTGCCCTCAAAGAGTTTATCACTCAATCACGAATTCCACAAATATTTGCCGAGCCCTTCTTATGTGAATCAAACACCTGCTGAACTCAGGGAATCAGAGAAATATCCAGAGCTGAAGGCCCACAGATGAAAGTAACTATTGTTCTCTTTGCTTTGGGAGAAAGAAATAGGAAACAGAGATGTGTAATGAAATGACAAGACAAATTGTTGAGAGACCCAGGTTTGCCAAATATCCTTTGTCAAGGGAGGGGACATATGTATACCTATGGCTGATTCATGTTGAGGTTTGACAGAAAACAACAAAATTCTGTAAAGCAATTATCCTTCAATTAAAAAAATAAATTAAAAAAATTTCCTTTGTGATCAACAGGCTACAATCCTAGGGGGATTTTAGACAGAGGAGAAATTAAAATAAATTGGAATTATTCATGAGTAAATAGCACCTCTCTCTTAATATAAGCTACACACAGACACACACACAGAGTAATAAAGCCACCTAAATAAAAGCTCCTGTGTACAGGCACATATAACCTTAAATTAGCATCAGACATAATCTCTGGAAGAACATTTGTTCATACATCTCTTATAATTTTTATCAAATTGGATTAATGTGACATCTCCATATGTCTCATCTGTTAGATTGTGACCTCTTTGAGGTCACAAATCAGGTCTCATTCAATTTTGCATCCCCAATGCCTCGCACAACACCTGACACATGGCAGGTGCTATACAAGGTCCGGCGAATGAATTATAAATGAATGACAATAACAGGAGGGGTGAGAAGATAAATGCATCTTAGAGGTACAGATAATGTGCTATAAGAGTTGAAAGGAGGAGGAAGCAATTAAATCAAAAAATGTGGTCAGCAAAGTCTTCATGAGGGAAAGATTATATGAGCCAAAACTCGAAGTATCAAGAATTTGGATATAGAGAAATGAAGCTCACTCCCTTGCTTGTCTGGCCTCTTTATTTCCCCCTCCCTCTCTTTCTTTCCTTCGTGTTTTAATTGGACAGCAGTAGATAGAAAAAAACAGGGTGGAAAGGTGCCACTTTCACCCTGCTTGGTGGAAAAGACAGCATGAAGGTGGAGCTGAATGGACCATTAGAGGCAAGAGCAGTCATGCGTTGAGTGTAATGTCATGGGGGCAACCAGCCACTTGGAGACACAGTCAAGCTGCACAAAGGTGGGAAAGAAGGCACAAAGGATGATGGAATCGTGCATGAGGGACAGAGGAAGTCCAACCTACCACCAACTATGGGTTGATAAGGTTTGATAAAAATGAAGAGGGTGTTTACATAGAGGGACTATACTATAACAAGAGCCTTACTACGTATAAACACATAACATATATAATATTAATATATAATGTATATTAGATGACTAAAGTATAACAAGGGACTTACCGTGTATGTGTGCATATACACACACACATATATATCCATATATATATATGTGTGTGTGTTGCTGTTGTTTAGTCACTAAGTCATGCCTGATTCTTTGTGACACCGTGGACTGTGGCCCGCCAGGCTCCCCTGTCCATGGAATTTCCCAGGCAAGAATACTGGAGTGGGGGTGCCATTTCCTTCTCCAGGGGAGCTTCCCAACCCAGGGACTGAACCCACGTCTTCTGCACTGGCAGGCGGCTTCTTTACCACTGAGCCACCCGGGAAGCTATGAACAAAAACAAGTGCATGTGTGCTAAGCAGCTTCCGTCGTGTCCGACTCTTTGTGACCCTGTGAACCGCAGCCTGCCAGGCTCCTCTGTCCACAGGAGTCTCCAAGCACGAATACTGAGACTCATATAATTAGTTGGCCGTAAGGAACATGGCTTGCCTCTGACAAAATCAGAGGTGCTGCCCATCCAATCTCCTTGTCTCTAGAAATCTAATGACTTCTACTGCCCCCAGATGCTCAGACCAGCCCTCAGCCAACTTCTTGGTCTTTAGACACACACAGTGCCAGTAACTAATGTCTTTATTGGTCACATGCCCTCTTCCTTTCATTCTTCTATTCCTACCTATGCCAAACACAACATAAGACTCTTGGTGATAAAGTGATCAGAAGAGAAATGGCTCTTCCTTTAGTAAGACTGCATATTTCATGACAGAACCCACTGGGTCCAGCCGTCTGCCTCCTGGATGGGGCTCTCCTGGCAGCATGGAAAGAGCACTTGCAACTAGAGGGCTGCACTCAAAACCCAGTCTCACCATATGCTACTGGGCGAGCCTGAGCAACTTATTTACGTTTTCAAAATCTGTTCCAATTTCCTAAAATGGGGATAATTATTCTCCTTCCCCTGCCAACCTCACAGGGTTTTTGAATCAAATCAAATAAGGAAAGTTGACCTGCTTTAGAAGCTGTACTATGCAAATATGAGTTATTAGTATGATAATTATTCTTCAGGAGGCAAGGCTTCCAAGTTATCCTTATTGATGGGGGGAAGGAGGATTCAGATACTAGAGTTGCTAAGCTCCCTCTGAAAAATACCCACACGTTCTAGACCCCAGTTGTGATACAGGACACTACAAATCAGACGTGATGTGTTCTCTGGGCTCCTCTACTCAGCTTCAGCTTCAGAAGGAAGGCAGGAAGCCCCGGGGGAGTCCTGTCCTCTGAAAGGATAATGCATAATCTGCAAATTCATAAATCACTGGGACGCTCTCGCCCATGAGCACATTCAGTGAAGTGAGGACCTTTAATGCCTGTAAAATTTTACTCTGAAGGAAAATTACTTTAGTTCATTAAACCTTCCTGAAGCCCTGGTGTCTTTAAATCCATCAGGTTCTATGCACGCCCCCTGAAGATCCCCCTCATGTCTCACCTCCTCATTCCTGCCCGTACCTGATAGTTCTTTGTTTCCAGCCAATTAAAATAGGGACCATGGCCTTTACTGAAAGTGACTAACAGTGGTAATGTAGTAAGGATGCTAAAACATACCCCTCAGGGACTGTACACAAGAGTATATTTTTCAGTTTCAGCAGAGTCTAAATCCTGGAGTCCTCATCCCAACTCATGGGGCACCCTCCCTAGGGAACAGAAATTGAGCATTTGTAGTCCACAGCTGATGCTGGGAAAGATTGAGGGCAGGAGGCAAAGAGGGTGACAAAGGATGAGATGGTTGAATGTCATCATCAACTCAATGCACATGAGTTTGAACAAACTCTGGGAGACAGTGAAGGACAGGGGAGCCTGGTGTGCTGCAGTCCATGGGGTCACAAAGGGTCAGACACAACTTAGTGACTGAACAAGTCCACAGCCCAACTGATCCCCAATCTAACAATGTCTGGGCACCAACTTGACACCCAAACTGTGCTAGGTATGTGCCAAGTTCAGAATAACATAAATGGTGCTCCCTGCCCACCACGAGTTTACAATCTAGCTGAGGACAAGAAATGGTACAAGAAATACTAACTTTATTATCTTGTTCCAGTGTATGAAATTTCACAAAACTGCCACACCCTTCCCTATGTTCTAAAGGGCAGATTGTCAACTCTATGGTTTAAGAAAGAACCTCAGCATGACTCCTGATCCCACCCTCATCCCACATACAGCAAACAAACACAAAATCTTCTGAAATGTACGAGAGTCCACTGAATCATCCAATTTCTGATTCTCATAATTTTTTCATTCACCCACTAAGCAAATATGTATGGAATGTTTCCCACTGGCCAAGGGCTATGGGTTCAGCAGTGAAGAAAACAAACCAGCTTCTCTGCCCTCAGAGAGCCTACATTCTGGCAAGGAAGATAAATAAACAGGTAGGTAAGTAACATAGTAGTCAGATGATGGTGAGTATTATGGGGTGGGGGTGGGGAGGGGCAGGCAGATAAACAAAAGGAGAAGAGCAAATCCTAACATGCAGGGTAGTCCAGGGCTATGCAGCTGCAGCAGAAAAAAAGGAGCCCAGGAAAACTATGAAAAACTGACACTCGAGCAAAATCCTGAATGAGATGAGGGATGAAGCCATGTAAGAGACAACAAACGCAAAGATGCTGAGGCCTTTCATATTCAATCAACATCAAGAGGACCAGTGAGGATGGAGCTGAGAGACAAGAGAGAGGAGGAGGAGATGAAGTCCGGGAGATTTGGGGAGGCTTAGATCTTGCTGGGACTGGTGAAGGACTGTGAAGATCTTGGCTCTTTCTGAGTGAGACGAGCTACTGGAGGATTATAACAGAAGACTTCAGTGTTCACAGGGTGACTCCGGTTGCTTTGTTAAGAAAGGCAGGGTGGGGAAAAATACGAATTTGGATTCTTTGTAACTATCCAGGTGAAAATGGTCCAAACAAGCATGGACAGGAAAAGAAACATGGTCTGAACATACTTTGAAGGTAAAGCCAGGAAGATTTGGTGAAAATTTGGATATGGGGTGTGAATAAAAGAGAAGAGTCCAAAATGACCTTCAGATTTGGGACTAAGTAACTGGAAGCATAGAGGTGCCATTTTATGAGATGAAGACTATAGCAGGAGGAGGTTGGGAGGAAAGTTGAGACGTTTATTTTTGGACATTAAGTTTGAGATGCCTAAGAGAATTCAAGTGGATGAGTCAAATAGCTGGATTAATGAGTCTGGAGTTCAGGGCAGAGAGTCCAGGCTAAAAACATCAATATGGGAGTTGTCAGTGATTCAGTTCAGTTCAGTTCAGTTGCTCAGTCGTGTCCAACTCTTTGTGACCCCATGGACTGCAGCACGCCAGGCCTCCCAGTACATCAACAACTCCCAGAGTTTACTCAAACTCATGTCCATTGAGTCGGTGATGCCATCCAACCATCTCATCCTCTGTTTTCCCCTTCTCCTCCCACCTTCAATCTTTCCCAGCATCAGGGTCTTTTCCAGTGAGTCAGTTCTTCACATCAGGTGGCCAAAGTATTGGAGTTTCAGCTTCAGCATCAGTCCTTCCAATGGATATTCAGGACTGATTTCCTTTAGGATGGACTGGTTGGATCTCCTTGCAGTCCAAGGGACTCTCAAGAGTCTTCTCCAACACCGCAGTTCAAAATCATCAATTTTCAGCACTCAGCCTTCTTCACAGTCCAACTCTCACATCCATACATGACCACAGGAAAAACCATAGCCTTGACTAGACGGACCTTAGTTGGCAATATGCTGTCTAGGTTGGTCATAACTAGGTTGTCAGTGATTAGATGGTATTTAAAGACATGAGATTAGGTTAGATCACCAGGACATGAAGTTTGAATAGAGAGATGAAGATTGAAAGTTGGGGCATTTCAGTATTGAGAGATCAGGGAAATGAAGAAGGGAAACCAGTATGTGCTTAAACCTTTTGAAACTGGCACAGTGAATATCTGTGTCCTGTATGAATATCCACCAAATGGTACTTACTACAGAAGAATCTCTCAATAAGTAGATGGAACAAGAAGGCCTTCTGTTGAGGCCGGTAAGCCTTTCCTTCCAAAATGCCCCCATCTGCTCCATGGGTTCTTGTGCACAGTGGCTACTGTGGCAGAGATAGAACCTTTGCCTACATTTGCCAAGTACTGGTGGCTCAGACGGTAAAGAATCTGCCTGTAATGCGGGAGACTTGGGTTCCATATCGGGGTTGGGAAGATCCCCTGGAGAGGGGAACAGCTACCCACTCCAGTATTCTTGCCTGGAGAATTCCATGGACAGAGAGGTCTGGCAGGCTACAGTACATGGGGTCACAAAGAGTCGGAAGCAACTTTCACTTCACTTTCCCCTCGCCAAAGCTGACACAGGCATCATGACTGCTGAGTCCCCAGCCTGACAACCTCAGAAACCAACACACAGTATGGCACCTGGTGGCAAATTGACTGCACCGTCTCACTCCTATCACATAGAGGAAGCAATTTCTTCTCCTTGAACTTGCTTTTCCTTGCCTGCAGTGAATATACTAGAATCAGAATCTTTAAATTTCTGAGCACCTATTCACTCTCATAGATTCCCACACAATTGCATCTAACAAAGGACACATTTCGCAGCCAATGAAGTGTGGTCATGGACATGCTGATGGAATCTGCTGGTCTTCCTGCAAATTTCATCAGCCAGAAGCAGCTGACCTGATACACTGATTGAATGGACTTTCAAAGATTCAACAGCAAGCACTAGCTGGAAGCCAGCATTGTGTGAGGTTGTGGTGCTATCTTCTAGGATGTGAATGTAACTGGTAAATAAACCAAAATTCTGATACAAAGGTTTGAGAACAAAGGGACAAAAGTGGGAGTGTTCCTCTCATTGTTCCTTGACATAAACCATCACAGCATGTTTTATTCATATCCCCACAACTTTTGGCTCTGTCAATAAATTAACAGAGAACACCTGTCCCATTGAACTGGAAGCTGAACCGAATACCCAGCAACTTTGAGCTTCACGTGGTACCAGTGAACCAAAAGGAAAAGAGGAGGCTACTTACAAACAGGGGATGGAGATGTACACTCACAGTAGCTAAAGGGGCGGACTATGCTGCTGTTTACTCTCGGCTCAGCCCACTTTCTTGCCTAATTATAGAAGGTAACCGGGACCCTGAGAACTATATTTCTAAGACCTTCCTGTCATGTGGCATCCGATTCTGCCAGTGGGGTTAGGGGTACTTGTTGGGGATGTAGACAAGGGAGAAGTTACTCCCTTCACACTTCTGTAGGCAACAGATCACCAGCAGCAACACGGGGGCCCAGTGACATGTCAGGCAGGTTCCTGGGCCCTCCTTGTGCAGCTCAGCACACCCACAGGAATCGCAGTGGGAGAGACCCTTGGCCTTCTGTACTGCTCTTCTTCCTCCTGGGCAAGGGGGTTAATAGTTTCTGCAAAATTGAGAAAATACATTTTCTCCTTCTTGCTCCTCCAGTCCTGCCGGTACACTTGCAATCAATTCCTGTATTTGATGACTTCTCTCTAGAAATACCTAGAGTCGGGGACCCTCACTGACACAGAATGGTCTGTGAGCTTAGAGGAAACTCAGGGGAGTGTGTGTATTGGAAGCCATGCAAAGAATGGGTTTCAAGAAGGAAGGAGTGATCAGCCATGAGAAATGTTGCTGACACCTCTCATGTGCAAGGAAGATGAACCATTGCATTAGCTACTAGCTGACTTCAGAGGCCTTCAAAATAACTGGTTGACTTAAGTTCTCCCCCTTCTTACATCCTTACACCAGAATGACCTTTCTAAAGCAGAGGCTGAATTCCATTGCCTATACATTGTCAAATGATCTATAGTGGCTCCAGGCTGCCTTTCAGATCAAATTCCCCAGCACAGCATAAAAGGTCTTTCTCAACTTGGCCCCAGTTGACATTGTAACCCCTCTCTAGAGCCACTTTCCCAAAATAACATCTAACTTCTAGCCACATCAGAATACCCATGTTTCTCCCTGTTCCATGCTCCCACACTTTCACACAAGCTCTTTTCCATCTTCTGAAAGCTCTTCTCTCTCTCTTCACCTGAGGATCTTTTTCTTCAAGGCCTAGCTCAAATACCATCAAGACTCTGACGTCTTACCTGTGCTGCAAGACAGAAAAGATCCCCCCTCCCATCCATGCCCCCTTGCCTTGTTGCACATACTTCCAACTATGCTACTCACAGTGGATTATAATTGTCTATTTGCATAGGTATCTCCACCATAAGGGTATGTGCTCCTTCAGGACAGACATCGTTTTTCTCGTCATTGTACTACAAGATTATTATCACACTCTTCATTAGCATGCTGCCTATTAGCCAACAGAGATACGGATGCATTCAGTGAATTCAAAGTGTTGCCACAGGCATTCAAAGGAGAAGAAAATGAGTCTGGGCTGGGGTGATCAAGATGTCCTCATAAGGATGAGAAGCATAAGTAAGGTCATAATAGATGAGTGGAAGTGGAAATTCCCAGATGTCTTCTTTCTGGAGTATCTCATGTAGTTTTTCAAAGGTATCTTTTTCCTGGATAAATTAGTCTGCCAAGTCGCCCCAAAAGGAAGAATTCAAAGTGACTGTGAAAGAACTTCAAGAAGGTCCAGAGGATAAAACAAAAGGAACACAAGGCAAAGAAGGGAAGATGATGAAAGCAACTTTCCTATATGACTGCATGAAGTTGTTGTTGTTGTTGTTTTTAGATTTTTTTTGATGTGGACCATTTAAAAATCTTTATTGAATTTATTACAATACTGCTTCTGTTTTATGTTTTGGTTTCTTTTTTTTTTTTTTGCATAGTAATCTGTAACTTTATTGTTTTTACTCAATATCCATCTTGTAAACATTTTTTGGTCATGAGTCATAAGGGATCTTAATACCTGAACCAGGAATCAAAGACTTACCCCCTGCATTGGAAGACAAAGTCTTAACCACTGGACCACTGGGGATATACTTATGACCATATTAAGTTTTAACGTGATTTTACTCTCTAGGAACTTCTAAAGATGACAAAGATATATACCTATTACCTGACTGGATGTAGATGAAAGAAAACAGCATGTCTACAGTCAGAAACATGACTAAGTAGAGTAATTTAGACAAGAGAAGAACAAACACAGAAAAGGTAGAGGTGGCAATGCTAGTGTATACTGCTAAGTCGCTTCAGTCATGTCTGACTCTGCGTGACCCCATAGACAGCAGCCCACCAGGCTCCCCCGTCCCTGGGATTCTCCAGGCAAGGACACTGGAGTGGGTTGCCATTTCCTTCTCCAATGCATGAAAGTGAAAAGTGAAAGTGAGTCGCTCAGTCGTGTCCGACTCAGCGGTGCCATGGACTGCAGCCCACCAGGCTCCTCCATCCATGGGATTTTCCAGGCAGGAGTACTAGAGTAGGGTATATACGGAGCACCTACAAAATGCCAAGCGCTGTGCTTGGTGTTCTACGTGCATTACACAGGTAATAAGCATAACCGCAGTGAAGAGCAGATATCGTCATCCACATAGTCCAGATGAAGAAACTGTCCAGGCCATGCTGCTGGGGAGAGGTAGGAGTCAGCACCCAAACACAGGCTTGTCTATCTCTATATGGTCCAAGAGAGGAATACGAGACAGAGAAATCAATAGACATTAGCCATCCCTAATTAACATGGGACCATTGTTAAGACAGCACTTTGCAGCATGTGGCAGCTGAACAAGGCAAGTGGCAGATCAAGGAAGCAGAATGCAGCGCTGTTGAAACTAGGAGCTTGTGAAAAATGGCTGTTGCGTAGTGGGAGGTTGTCCTGGTTTTGTGTAGCGAGCCATTAAAAATGAATTAAAACTCCATTCACTTTCATTTCCTAAGGGACACTGAAAAGGAAGGAGACAGCCATCTCTTAGAAATGATTTAGGTAGCATGCAGCCCAGTAAGGGGGTGGGGCCAAATGACCCCAGAATCCCCTGCCAATGTCCCTATTCCATGATGAGAGATCACCAGAACTAGAGTTAATTAGCTCAAAGTGTACCATTAAGTAGGACTCTGAGCCCATACCTTCCTACATGTCCATTACTCCTTCCATCCAACCACCACCAGCACCACTCTCACGAGGAAGCCAAGGGCAGTAACAGGTGTAAACAGACGAAAGATGAAACCGTCGCTCCAAAGCCATTGGTGTGAAACTTCTAGAGATAATCATCAATACAGAGGAAAATATAAGCAATCTGTTACCTTGGTAATAGAGCAAAAGCTCTGACCCAGACAGTCTTAGTGTAGAGTTCAGGCTCTGCCATTTACTCTCTGTGTGACCTAAGGCAAGTAGCTTGCCCTACGGAGTCTCAGTGTCCTTACCTGGAAAATGAAGCCAATATCATTCCCTTCACTGGATTGATATGAGGATTAGAATTATGTTCCAGGCACATGGTCAGGCCTCAGTACACATCAGGTTCATCTCTGAGCAAACCAGGTCATTTGACCACCCAAGTAGGAAAATGGCATGCCCCAAGATGGAGCATGTCACTTCTTTAGTGATGACAACTTGAAGCTCAGAAAATAAAGAGCAATTTCACCAGGCCTCTCACTGATGTAGAGATGAAAGCCTGGAGTGCTCCCTGGGTGCTGGTGCTTACTTTGAGTGGACATACGTTAACAGCCTCAGCAATGGGAAGATCACAGGCTCATCAAGTCCATTTTGACTAGTGTGTGATCCTACCCACTTGTCACTTTTCATTTCAGGGTCTGTCTCTGCTTTTCCTGCTGTAGGAATGAACACTCCCCTTCCTTCCACCACTCCTGTCAAGGGGCATCATTCCCTCTTACAGCTCAGGAACTGAAAGAGTTCTCAGCCAAACCATTGTAGCTGCTGAATCAAGGGGATTTACAAGGGATAAGCAAGTCCCCAGATTGGAAGTAGCTAATACCCCCAAGAGACCCATAGTAGGGACTTGACTAGAATGTAAAATGCCTCAGGGCAACACAATGGTCTGTCCTATTTTTCACAATATCTTCAGCACCTCGGACAGTACCTGACATGTCCCAGATTCCCCATATAGAAGTGTGGAATGAAAGACCTACCATCTAATCCCATGATCTGATATTTCTCACAACCTATCTCCTACTCACCCTGACAAATTACTACACAGCCTCTCACGGTCTATGTGTATATGTGCAGTCGTTCAGCTGTGTCCGACACTTTGTGACCCCAGGGACTGTAGCCTCCCAGGCTCCTCTGTCCATGGGATTATCCAGGCAAGAATACTGGAGTGGGTTGCCATTTTCCTCCTTCAGGGGATCTTCCCGACCCAGAGATCAAACTTGCCTCTCCTGTGGCTTCTGCATTGACAGGCAGATTCTTGACCACGTGGGAAGCCCTCTTATGGGCGGTGTACCATAGTAAATGCTGTGGAGTATGTAAGGATGAAGGACACAATGTTCCTGACACTTTCAGTGCAACCAGAGATATACATTTATACAACCACCTTCGGTGAAAGTTGCAACCACTCTGACTTGCACCCGGTTGTAAGTCATTTCACCTTTTGTCCCTTGGGAGTCTCTAAACCTGCAAGGTTGCTATGTGATAGAAATGAGTGATTTCCTAACAGGGATGATGTAGAGGATTACCCTGTGTGAAAATTTTTACAAGAGTACTATTTGAACTGGCTTAATTTAGTAGGTGAAGAAGGCAATGAGCTTTTCAGGCTAAGGGTAAGCATGAGAAGACTCAATTGGGCTGAAATTTCCTGTCCTGTTCCAGGCTTGAGGTGGGAATTGGCAGGGCAGGGGGTCTGCTGAGGTTAGGGCTTCAGGTGTGTGGAGAAGGAGATTGGAGTCCCAGGTTGGAGTCAGACAACAATTCTTTTAACTACTAGGTATGTAAGTTTCCAATTGGATGTAACAGATTATTACAAATAAAGTAGCTTAAAACAACATAAATGTGTTATCTTACAGCTTGGGAGATCAGAAGTCCAAAATGGGTTTCAGTGACTAAAACCAAGGTGTTGGCAAGGCTGTATTCCTATATCCCTTCTGGAGATTCTAAGGGAGAATCTGTTTTCTTGCCTTTTCCAGATTCCAGAGGTTATATGTGTTCCTTGGCTCCTGGTCCCCATCCATCTTCAAAGCCAGCAATGACGGGTTGAGTCTCACATTGCATCACTCTAATTCTGACTCTTCTTCCTCCTTCTCCCCCATTGAAGGATCCTTCTGATTACATTAGACCCAACCAGATAACCCAGGATACTCACTTTGTCTTTTACTCAACTGATTACAGCCTTATTTCCATCTACTGTCCTAACTCCCCTTTGCTATGTAATCCAAGGTCCCAGGGATTAAGATATGGATATCTTTTGGGAGGACACTATTCTGCCTAGTACATAAGGTTTTTAAGAGCCCCAACTCTTGGAAATAACACACAAATGTCTACTGTGCTTGAGCAGGTGAAAAAAATCAGTTGGCACCTGCATTTTGGAAATAAAACAGTCAGGAATATGAAAGGTGAATCAGTGAAGATGAAAAACAGGAAGTCAGGTAAGGAGGATAATACAATTGTCCCAATATAAGAGATAAGAGAATTGAACTAAGACAATGGTGATAGAAAAGGAAAGAGGGAAGTAGTGGGTGGGAGCTCTAGGAAAATTGTTGCTAAAAATTGCAAACAGTGCACAATAGAAAAGCATCGAGTCGAAGATACCTCTGATGTTTTCAAGAAGTTAATGTGCTTCATTTTAATTCAAAGGCTTGGGCTTGAAATCCAGCTTCAACATTTTCAGGAGGACCATCTAATATGTTCCCACGGCCTAACCCTCTCATGGCCCTGCTTGGTTGAATGGGTTTTTAGCTTATTTCCCTGCACCTATGCATTCTCTCTTTGTTGGAAACATGTTTATGACCAATTTGTTCTTCTGCCTCACCTTTTTCTGGTTCATCTGCCTAGGGGACTGAAGGCCATGTTTGTTAATTACTATCTGCTCAATGCCTGAACTTCTGAGAATCTTCTTCCCTCGATTAACATTTCCTGGCCTCACTCACACGGCTGGTTACCTCTTGAGCTTCTTTAGCAGACTGCTTGCCTGGATCTTACCCACGGGTTTTCAAGAGAATGGACCGTGGCAGTCAAATACCAAGACCTAACCGATGAAGCATTGTAGCATTTATGAGGTGGGAATGAGGAGGGGTGTCAATTTTAATCCATTCAAGCTCCTGGACAAGCACTTGATCACAGGTTCTAAATCATATAGTAAAAGGACCATCCATTCAGGCAGGAGAATGCTCATAAATCCCAGACACTAGAGGTAAAAAATATTTAGGGTATAATCAGGGCCATGCCAGACCTAGAGAGGAATTGTTCTCCTCCAGTCTCCTGAAGTAGCCAACATTCTTCTAGCAGCCAAACCAATATTCCCAGTAGAAAGTTATCTGGATTGCCTAAAATAACACCAGCCTGGACTTCGTCTCCATATAACACCTTGGAAAGGAGCACAACCTCCAGCGGCTGATGGTGGATGATTTAAGAGCCCTCTTGTGTGTAGCCTAGGACATAATAACAAAGAACACACAATTTATTTGTATTGATTCACCAGCACACATTTGATCATATCTCCTTGTCATTCCTTTGGCTAAGAATCCATGGCCACATCCCTTAGAAATTTATCTTTCACAAAATATCTCTGTAAAAAATAAGTTCCTCACATATCTTAGCTACAGCAGAAGAGTCAGGTCAGAGAGGCTTGCCAAGGAAAAGGGGGAAAGGAGCCAGCAGCCTCCTTGTGTGCTGACCCTCTTCTGAACAATCTCCCTCCCACACACAAGGTGTGCTTGAAAATTAAAGCTTCAGTTCTGGGACAGGGACCATCAGATCCAAAAACAGAAATCAGTGCCAGATCAGATTATTGCTCTAGAAGAACAAGGAACACAGAGGAATGGGTTGGACCTTGAGACAAAGAGAAGGAATGCAAAATAAGGAGCAGAAACAAGTCTGGACCCCATGTGAGACTCAGGCAGCATAAAAGTGCCCAGATGTTCAGCACTACTTTCACATAAGCTTGAATGAAGGTTAGGTTATTCATCCAAATAATCTTGTTGTGGTGGTTTAGTTGCTCAGTCACGTCCAACTCTTTTGCAACCTCCAGGCTCCTCTGTCCATGGGATTGCCCAGGGCAAAATACTGGGGTGGGTTGCCATTTTCTTCTCGAGGGGATCTTCCTGGCCCAGGGATCAAACCCCAGTCTCCTGCATTGCAGCTGGATTCTTTACCAACTGAGCCACCAGGGAAGCCCCTGCTTTGGGAGATTATTCCTTCCAAATAATGTTGTACTGAGCATCTACTATGAGCCTGGTTCTGCTCCACAAGCTGGAAAAGGTTACACACAGTTGTTTGTTTGTTTGTTTTTTCCTCCAGAGACTCTCAATCTAGTGGAAGGGGGAAGAAAGGCAAGTAAGCATTTTATTTAGTGTGATTTCTAGTGTACTACCTGTTGCACTAACTCAAAAAATTCTGTGACTCATAATTCCATGGTGCAGTGGCTCTTCTTTCTCCAGAATGCAACAAAAAATCCTGGGAAAAATAAAGAGAAATGGCATGCATTTTAACAAGGTTGAGCAACCTGGGTGGATACAAGGATCTTTAAACTTGATGTGGAATATGTTGAACGGATATCTAGAAGTAAGAGATTTGCTATAGATGGCTTTATCTCATTGTAGGATTTCTTCTTCAGCCTATTCAGCTGCCCTCAGCATTAATAACACTGACTGCTGCTGCTGCTGCTAAGTCGCGTCAGTCGTGTCCGACTCTGTGTGACCCCATAGACGGCAGCCCAACAGGCTCCTCTGTCCCTGGGTAGCCCCCAAAGAAACAGAAATCCTTTCTGCTATCCTTTCACCATCTTCCAGAGTTCACTCAAACTCACGTCCGTCGAGTCCATGATGCCATCCAGCCATCTCATCCTCTGTCGTCCCCTTTTCTTCCTGCCCCCAATCCCTCCCAGAATCGGGGTCTTTTCCAAAGAGTCAACTCTTCGTATGAGGTGGCCAAGTACTGGAGTTTCAGCTTTAGCATCATTTCTTTCAAAGAACACCCAGGGCTGATCTCCTTCAGAATGGACTGGTTGGATCTCCTTGTAGTCCAAGGGACTCTCAAGAGTCTTCTCCAACACCACAGTTCAAAAGCATCAATTCTTCGGCGCTCAGCTTTCTTCACAGTCCAACTCTCACATCCATACATGACCACTGGAAAAACCATAGCCTTGACTAGACAGACTTTTGTTGGCAAAGTAATATCTCTGCTTTTGAATATGCTATCTAGGTTGGTCATAACTTTTCTTCCAAGCACCCCCTTACATACCCTCAAGTGTCAGCTCCAACCTCACCCCCAGGAGAGAGCCATCCCTCCTTACCCCAGTCCCCACTCATCTCTCCATCAATGGTCAACGTATTTCGCGGGATCTCCCATCCTTACATCCTATCTTACAATTTGACCTCGACACTCCTATTGAGTGGTGGAGGGAGTTCATGTCCCCCCCTTGAAAGTGGACCTATCTTTGTTATTACCTTAACCAACAGAGTAGAGGGGAAGTGGTGCTAAGTGACCTCCAAGGCTAGCTTGTGCACTCAGGATGGTTGCTCTCAAGGTCCCAATGCCATGCATGAGGATGCCCAAACCGGTCCACAGTGGGAAACACCACACACAGGGGCCACAGTGTTTCAGCCCACAGCCCAGCTGAGAACCAGTGGGGAGCAGGCATCGGCCACCAGCTCTGAGGGGGGACATCTTCAGAGCCTGCAACCCCCACTTTTGGGTCAGCCTCAGTTCTGGCTCCTTCCAGTGGAGGTTTCAGACAAGGTTTACCTAGTGCCCTGTCAAAACCTTTGACCCACAGAATCATGAACACAGTATGTTCATGAACATGTTTTCCTTTTGCACGACTAAATTTTGGGGTGGTTTGTCATGCAGAAAAAGTACCTGGAACACATGCATAAACCACGTGCAGCATTTCAGGCTTCCAGTGATTGTGCATGTGGAATTAGTTTTCTAATGACTTAAGTTATGTAGATCTAATTTCCATAGATAGAATATAAACTCCTTGAGAGAACAGATTAAGACCCTATCAGCCAACTTCCAATGGGTATGCTAAATACCACCTGCCCTAAAACATGTTCATCAAGAACCACTCAGACTTGCCCCCTCCTTTGGGAATGCCACATCTCAAAGAGGGCATGATCACCCATTCTGTCGTCCAGGCCAAAAGTCCAGGAATCCTGCTATATTCTTCTGCACACCACATGCAAACCCACTCCATTACTCTTCCCCTACTATTTGTGTCTCACTCTTCCATGCATGGCTACCAGTCCTTCCCAAGTTCAAATTCTCATCCTCTCTCATGAGCTCTGTTTTATCTGCCTCCTTACTGGTATCCCTGCCTCTAGTTGTACAAGTCCTTCTTCCACAAGGTGCCAGACTGCCTTCTCAACAAGCAAGTAAGACCATGTCATTTCTACAAATCCTCAATGACTTCCTACTGCCTACAGGGTAGTATCTAAAGAAACCAGCAAGGCACAAAGGCCTTCTCAACCTTGCCCAGCCTAGGTCTCTATCCTCATTTTCTGTCACTAGCTCTTTACTTTGGCTTCTATTCTCTATATTACTCTGAATCACAGAATGAAGAAAACTATTTCTGCAACTTTTTCAATTATCTCCCCCAAATAATATATAACCAGGGCATTCTGGCTTAATTTATTTCTATCTCTCTCTCTCTCTGTTTCTCTCTCTGTCTCTCTCTCAATCATCTTTCATAATCTTATCTAGACTCTAGACCTGTACTTTCCAACTAGCACTATAGGCATTAGCTACATAGCAATCACTTAAATTTTAAAAATAACTATTACTAATTCAGTTCTTCAGTCACACTAGTCACATTTCAAGCACTCAACAGTCACATGTGGCCAGTGGCTACCATACTGCAAATAGTGGATTACAGAATATCTCCATCATTGCACAAAGCTCTGTTGAACAGTGCTGCTCTAGAGATTCTCAGCTAAGAGCTGTTCTTCAAATATACTCTGTTCTCACTTGCCCCTCACTTTTTTTCTCATCCAAATTACTGGTATAATAGATAGCCAGATTCTCTATGGGCTTCCCTGGTGGCTCAGAGGTAAAGAACCCACTTGCCAGTGCAGGAGATGTGGGTTTGATCTTTGGGTCTGGAAGAGCCCCTGGAGAAATAAATACCCACTCCAGTATTCTTGCCTGGAAAATCCCAAGGCAGAGGAGCCTGGACAGCTACAGTTCATGTGGTTGCAAAAGAGTCAGACATGACTTGGCAACTAAGCAACAATAAGATTCTCTATGCTGCCCAGAATCCATGCTCTCTCCTCATGGGAACAATATCACTTTGGGGAAGCAAGTCTTCCCATGATAAGACATGTGGTTCAGATGGTATGGACCATGCACTGACCCATCCTAAGTTTAAGAAGTAGGCTCTGTTTGGCTCTATTCCACTCCTATGGCACAGTGGTTGGCTTAGGGGGGAAAAAAATGTTACCTAACTAGAATGAAATGAAATGAAATTCAGCTTGAGTCTTGCTGGGACTTCTGGGAGAGAGGACCATCCTCTTTCAGGAAACATCCTAACAACCCCACTTCTTTTGATAACATTGAATAAAGAAATGAGTTCTAGAATAACTACAACCATTTTGCTGTCTTGAAGGGAGCTTCTGAAGTTGCTGAAGGAGGACAAAGTAAAATCAGCCAACAATGCACAACCCAGTAGAAATACTAAGGGAACCTAATTCCTTGATAATATTATTTGAGCTGCTGGATCAAGCCTGACCTGAAGCTATTGACCTCTAACCTTTTATGTTACATCAGTCAATAAATCTTCCTTTTGTTTCAGCACACATATTTTATTAACTATTATACTTGAAATACTACTCATATTTTAAGCCTCAAATCAAAGTTATCTTTTGCATAAAGCCTATCATGACTCTTTCATCAGACTCTGCTACTCATTCTTTTATATGTCCCTCAATGCATCCTAACATTACATCAATGTTTCACTGAATTGTATTACTGATATTTTATTTTCTTTCTATATTATGAAATATGGGAGAGTAAGTTTTGAGTCTCTTAATCAGTATTATAAATAAATAAACTAAAATAACTAACTAAACCCTAACATAACCCTACCTGATACATAATAGATGCTTAAAATATCTGTTAACAAGTAAATATAGGACAAATAGTAGTCAACTGAAAAATTTCAATTAATAATAATGATAGAAATAGAAGTTAATATTCACATCCATTTTCACCTTTAATCCTCAAAACCCTATGAAATGTGACCACCCCTATTGTCATTTTTTTTCAGGGATGAACCAGAGTCTTTTTTTAAAGTATTCATTGAATTTGTTACAATGTAGCTTCTGTTTTATGTTTTGGTTTTTTGGCCATGAGGCATGTGGTATTTTGGCTCCATGACCAAGGATTGAATGCATATGCCCTGCATTGGAAGGTGATGTCTTAACCACTGGACCGCCAGGGAAGTCCTGAACCAGAGTCTTTAAAAGATTAAATAACTAAGTAAAGTCCCACAATATATAAACGGTAGTGTTTGGTATATTCTTTCCTCTGAAAAATCTAGCCCTGTTCCCTCCCAGTGTTTTATATTCCACCTCCTTCCTGATTAACAGCATCAATTAACTCAGCAATATCAGTGCCACTAAAGTTCCCAAGGCGGCTGGGGTACGTTAGAACCTCTGCTGAATCTCTGCAAGATTTTGGACTCAGAGGGAGAGGGAGAGGGTGTGATGATTTGGGAGAATGGCATTGAAACATGTATAATATCATGTAAGAATCGAATTGCCAGTCTATGTCTGATGCAGGATATGGCACGCTTGGGGCTGATGCGTGGGGATGACCCAGAGAGATGCTGTGGGGAGGGGGCCCGCAGGGGGGTTCATGTTTGGGACGGCATGTACACCTGTGGTAGATTCATGTCAATCTATGCCAAAACCAATACAGAATTGTAAAGTAAAAAATTAAAAATAAATAAATAAATTAATTAATTAAAAAATAAATAAATAAAAAATATAAAAAAAATTTTAAAAAAAGATTCATGTCAATGTATGCAAAACCAATACAGAATTGTAAAGTAAAATTTTTTAAAAATGGAAAAAAAATAAAAATAAAAAATAAAGATGATGCCAAGAAAAAAAAAAAAAAGAGGCTAAGTTCAAAGTAAACCCAGTGAAATCCTCAAGAGAGGACCACAAAGTCAACCTCAAGCCAACTCTTTATTCCAGGCCCAGGGCTCCAGGAAGACACAGGAACTGGCAGGTGGGCTTCCAGAGCTGTTTGAGCAAGCTCAGCTCTTCAGGAGTGAGACCCTGACACTCCTTCCACAGTTCTGGCCACCTCTCCACTCTCCTGAAACCTAAGCTCCACCCTAAACTTTGCATCACACCCCACGCTCAGGTTCTTCCTCCAGGCCACCTACCTGGGCTCAGGCTCTGGTTTTTCTTCTAAAGTTGGAACTTTGACTCAAGAGAATAGGTTCCCTGTGAGTAGGAGGTGACCTGGGGAAAGGAAAGAGGCATGCCTACTATCACTGTACAGGACTCTGAAGGGTCCAGGTGGAAAGTGTTCAGCTCCACTTCAAGCAGAAATTAACCCAGAATCACAGTAGAGATGTCATTCAACCAGCTGGAAGGTACCAATACCTAAAACATGCCACAAGCTTCTCAGGTATTATAGGCCTATGAGGCACGGAGTGCACTAATACAGGTGAGTGAGTGGAAGGCTGGGAATGGGAGAATGTGCGGGAGAGGGTCAGAGAGAGAGAAGCAGGTGTACGTATGTGTGTGTGAATGCACCTGTGTACAACACATAACATGTAAGAACCTCTCTAAGTGTGGCTTGTGGACCATATGAATCAGACTCATCTGAGAAACTTACAAATATACAGATTCTGGATCCCACCCTTTCTACACTGAGTAACATCTCTGAGAGCTGGGACTGGTCATCTGCCTTTCACAGGCCATGCCTGTAGTCAAGGCAGCACCGGACTGACTCTTGCAGAAATAACAAACCTCCTCCGGGCTTGGGAGCAACGGACTCACATTGCACCCAAAGGCAAGGAAAAGGGTCCATGAAGGTGCATACAGATGCTCACCTGGAATCTGGGCAATGTGGCATCTTGGTACCCCAGCTGAAGGCTTGGCTGCTCTGCAACTCTGACAGCTGAGTGCCTCTAGGGCTGACCTGTGCCTGGGGCAGGCCTTTCCTCAGCAACTATCTGTGCTGCAGGCTGTTACAGGGCTCTGTTCCCACACAGACCTAAACTGTCTGCAGGAGCCTCCAGAGGAGGCCAGAGGACACAACTGCCTCTGAGGAAACTGGATTTGTTTCTAGAACTATAGTAACTCAAGACAATCAAGAATTATTAATACATGAGGAGTCCTTCCAGAAGATACTGGGGCTGGGGGGGTATGGGAAATACCAGAGTAGGGCCAAGGTGATGGGAGTCTTATAATGACTTTAATGATTATTCCCAATGGGCCCAGAACAAGGAAGATGAATCCCCCTTTTAATGGCCTTTATGCAGTCAAGATCTCTGGTTCAGCCAGGAGCCTCCCTTCTCACATATAAGCCTCACTCAAATTCTCCAGTAGCCTCTAATTAATCCAGCCCTGAGCAGCGGAATTGTCACATCAGATAACCAGTATGGCAGGATGCAGCCACGGGACACCTACAAGCCACCATTGATGATACATCCTGTGCCAAAGAGTGGACGGCCCCACCAGAGGAGCTCACCCCCACCATGCAGCCAAGGCCTGCAGAGGCCCCCTGCATGCTGAGGAGGACACAGTTCTCAGGATTAAGTCCTAGGCTCTCCCACAGCCAGTCTGGAGGAGGTAAGCCTGTCATCACAACACAACTGTATCCTGGCTCCTGGACCAGGGACTGGCATGAAAGAGATATTTCACCAACACGTTGGCTGAATGAAGGCAGGAGCAAAGTCATAGGTGGTTAATGAGCTCCTGGGATAGATATTATTTAACAGAGAAGAATTACCCAAGAAACCAAATGTATACTAGAAAGTGAAAAGTGAAAGTGAAGTCGCTCAGTCCTGTCCAACTCTTTGCAACCCTAGGGACTGTAGCCTACCAGGCTCCTCTGTCTGTGGGACTTTCTAGGCAAGAGTACTGGAGTGAGCTGTCATTTCCTTCTCTAGGGGATCTTCCCAAGCCAGGGATCAAACCCGGGTCTCCTGCACTGCATACAGATGCTTCACCGTCTGAGCCACCGGGAAAGCCCCAATGCATACTAGTCAAGCCCTAAATCCCAGAAAGTAAACACCCTTGGGTTTGCTTACAAACTGGGTTACATCCAGCACCACCACTTCCTGCATATCCTTGAGCAAGTTATTTAAACCCCAGAGCCTCCCTTTCTGCCTCTGCACACAGGCACACAGCCTTCATAGGGCTGCCGTGAGGAATAAAGAAAAAAACTGTCAATCAGAACCTAGCATCTAACACATAGAAGGAAGTTAGGCAATGTTAGCTGGCATTAGAATTAGCTCCCAGAAAGTGTCAGTTCCCAGTTCTCTTAAGAGGTAGAGGAGAGAAGATATTCCAGAGAAACCCTCCAAGTTCAGGCCTGTTCTCCCCGTCATCCAGCTGAGGAAGCTCAGGCTCAGAGAAGCTAAGAAATCTCCCCAGGTTACACAGTGCAGAGTCAAGACTCAAGTCCAGGTGGGACCTCAAGGCTATATATCTTTCCTCAGTGTGGTTTTTAAAAATCTCTGGTGGGTCTGGAAGATGACCTAAGGAGAACCAGGTCCTGCCTGGCCCCCTGGGCACAGTTGGGAATACATTAAACTTACCAATTCCCTGCCTTCGAGTAGCTGTCATTCCTATAATGTGGAAACACGGTGTCAGGGAAAGAGCAAATACAAGAACAAGGAAAACGACTAGCAAAGGGAGGAAGTTTGGTTGCTTCTCCTTATATTGGAAAGGATAACCATCTGCTGGTCCAAGACCTGAAGCCGTGCTTATGGACACCAGAGAGAGACAGAGATGGCTGCAAGCACAGAACAGGTAGTTTAGGAAGGGAGAAAAGCAAGTACCCAGCAGACCATCTTCAGCCAATTTCTAGAAGAGCAAATTAACTCACTTCTGAAAAGCTGGGGTACCACTTGAATTAGTGAAAGTTAATTCTGAATTTACATTGGGAACACGTGTACACCCATGGCGGATTCATGTTGATGTGTGGCAAAACCAATACAATATTGTAAAGTAAAAATAATAATAATAAATAATAAAAAAGAAAAAAAGACATACTGAGAAAAAAAAAAAGAATATCCTCCTGAACCCAGAGGACAAAATTCAACACACACCAACCTGAGTGATAACAGTGGACAGTGGCAGTACTGAGTTGTCTCTGTCTGGGTCGGCCTCAGCACTTGCAATGAGTTAACTCACAAGAACCTTCCAGGATGAGAGTATTATCATTCCCCCATCATACAGATTTGGAAATGGAAGCTGAGAGGTAGTTGAGTCGCTTGCTTGAGGGCCACTCGGACAAGCAGTGCTGGAGCAGGGTCTGGGTACAGGGGTTCAAGCACCCCCCCTTGCTCTCCCTGAAGATGGGCTAAAGGCCCTGGGAGTGGCCTTTGTAAGTAAGCTGAGAGCTACTCAGCGCACTAGGTGCTGTCTTGTCGTCTCTGCAAACTCAGCATATGGAAGAGATGCAGGCTCAATACTTGGGCTGAGAAGATCCCCTGGAGGAGGAAATAGCAACCCAGTCCAGTATTCTTGCCTGACATACTGGCATCCCGTACATACATACTGCCATCCCATACAATGGCAACCCACTCCAGCATTCTTGCCTGGAGAATCCCATGAACAGAGGAGCCTGGTGGGCTACGGTCCATAAGATCACAAAGAGTCAGACATGACTGAAGCAACTTAGCATGCACACACATATATGTACTGAAAAATTGTTATTATTTTATGCATTGATTTGAGAACTAACTAACATGTAACTGGGGAAATGCTAATATATTTCCCTTTACACATGGCCAGAAGTGATCATCAGAATAACATCTTGATCATTAGGATCAAGATGACTGTACTTTGAATCTTAATTTAAAACCTTTATTTATTTATAGCTTAGTGTATTCAAGTATGTTATGTTCCAGGATACCCAATGACTGACTTCCAAATTATTGTTTGCTACTGTGGTTAGTTATTATTAATCCCTGAGGCTTAGCAGACGCACCAGCAATAACCGTGTACCCATATCCTCTGTCTGTTGATATTGTTTGTCTGTCCTGCCTCCTCCTTCAGACTGCAGGCTTTTGATAAATAAGGATTGTGTCTTCCCGCTTCTTCCAAGTGTATCCATAGAGAGCATCTTTGAAGTTCTCATTCACAGACCGGATTATCAGTTAGAATTCAAGGATATAGAGGAAGAGAAAAGGGAGAACCATAATTATCAACTGTATTTAAATCTATAATAATGTTAGAGACTTGAAAATAGGATCTCACTACAAATAAGCAACTTGCTGTGTTTTATTTTGGTACAGGGCTTGAAACGAATAAAATGCTTTCCATATCCATTAATTAATAAGCAGCATCTGGTATTCCCTAGTGATGCAGAGATAAATCAGACCCAGTCCTGCCCTCCTCCAGAGTGTTTCACAACTAGTGAGTTTGATACATGAACACACAATAGTAATCAAAAGAGGATGCCTTTAATAGAGGTTATTTAGCATGAGGTGCTGTCAGTGAGCAGAGAAGGGCAATCAGGTCCAGGCTTCCAGGAGGAGGAGGAGTGACATCTGGGTTGAGTTCTAGAGGATGATTAAGGAGAGAGAGAGATGGAAGGGAGGAGGGTGGTGGAAGAATAGGATGAGGGCAGAATTCCAGGCAAGGTGAAGAATGCCTGCCAAGGCAGAGGCATGATGATTAAGAACAAACAGATCTCAAACACAGGGTTTGAGTCTAGGGCAGCTGAGGCTGCGTCACTACAAACGCCTGGCTTTTGAGAAGGGTCTTGCTTGATTATTTGGGGTAGTATGTGTCCTAGGAATGGGAAAGGAGAGCAGAAAGATGGAAAGAAAGGAATACAGCAAGTGACACAGCTCGCTGCAGCTAGGCAGAAAGAGAACTTTCTGAACCCCATCTCCAATCTAAAGGAAAGTAGATTCCACTTCCCCAACAGGCTGGGACACTCAAAACACCACCACTCCCACTGCAGTGAAGAACTAGCAACTCGGAAGCTATTCAGATAAGAGATGTCCTAGTGGAGTGTTACATGATTAAGATGGGAGAGAACACATACAAATTTCTACCTGGTAAGTTGCAAAGTTACTCTGGAACACAGTGAAAAATAATCTTGAGTTTTCTTAAATTACTTCTAGAAACCAAAAAAAAAAAAAAATTGACTCCCCCCAATATACCTTATCAGTGAGAGACTTTTCCTATACAAAGAAATAACTTTTAAAATTCCCAAAATGTTTGTGACAATGATAGAAGAAAATTATCTTCTCAGCAAACCCATCAAAATGCTATTGTCCTGATTACTAATTTTGTTTCAGAGATGAATTATTTACCTTTAATGAAATCTCTTCATACCCAGAACATCATCAGTGGAATATTCTCACTTGGGGCCATCAGTTCAACTCGTAGAAAGAGACAAGGATTATAGAAAGGACTGACATGGTCAACCCTGAAGACAAAGCTTCCCTACCCCCAGGATATGTGGTGTGCTCACACCCAATTCACCCTGAAAATGTGTTGATGAGGCCACAGAAATGGGATGCCTCAGGTCTGACCATTCAGTAAATATTAATGAACCCTCTTCTATGTTCCAGCCACTGAGTCAGGTGTGTATTATATATGTATATATTAATGTATGTATATACATATAAATATATGCAGGCTTCCCCAGGGGCTCAGCAGTAAAGAAAGTGCCTGCAATGCAGGAGATGTAGGTTAGATCCCTGGGTCAGGAAGATCCCCTGGAGGAGGGCTTGGCAACCCACTCCAATGTTCTTACCTAATGAAAATTCCATTAACAGAGGAGCCTAGCAGACTACAGTCCATAGAGTCCAAAGAGTCAGACACGACTGAAGCAACTGAGCACACATATATAAATACGTGTGAAAGTGAAAGTGGCTCAGTCGTGTGCAACTCTTTGTGAACCCATGGAACTGGGGTGTATACAGTCCATGGAATTCTCCAGGCCAGAACACTGGAGTGGGTATCCTTTCCCTTCTCCAGGGGATCTTCCCAACCCAGGGTTCAAACCCAGGTCTCCCGCATTGCAGGCAGATTCTTTACCAGCTGAGCCACCAGGGAAGCCCAAGAATACTGGAGTGAGTAGACTATCCCTCCTCCAGCATATCTCCTGACCTAGCAATCAAACTGGGGTCTCCCACATTGCAGGCAGATTCTTTACCAACTGAGCTACCAGGGAAGCATAAATATGTCTATATAAATATACATAATTATATATAAAAAATACACTGCCCTTGTCAAAGAAATGAATTATAATTACAAATTATAATTATATTCTCTGAATTATAAAATAAATATATATCTTTATATCATTCACATTGTGAGGTCAGAATGGTGAATGAATCATGAGAAGTAGGTGGCCATCTGAAGAAGAAAAGAAGGAAAATCACTGAACTCACATGGAACACTAATGGTAAAGACTCAGGCTGAAAATACTCAATGCCTTGGGATAAGAATCAAAAAGGAAGTCATCAAGGCTGGAGCATGGCAGATAAGTGTGAGCTGGAGATAAGAAGGTGGTGAAGCAGGCAGAGGCCGTGTAGGACACGGAAAAAGAAAATTATCCTAAGGATGATTTTGGAGCTAAAGACCAAGGATCAGTGTCCTGAAGTTAGAGGTGAATATAATCATGGTTCTGTAGGAAAGAAAGAGATGGGCTCTTCCTTCTGTTGCCAGATAGATAGATAGAGGTATAAAATTCAGATACCACCCACCTATAACACCCTCATCAAAAGGAAATGGAAGTCGAACTGGCCCATACTTCCACCAAATACCACTCTGCTCATCCTCTGGGAGGCTCTACAAGCTCCCCTTTCCCAGTTGCTTCTCAGGGAGCACCACAGTGCTCCCTGCTACCGCCTTGCCCGACCCCTGCCCACAAGCCACCTACGGGCCTGAGCTGAAGCTGGACCATCAAAGAGAGAAAGCTGTTTCCCACCAGAACAGCCTTGGTTGGGGGTTGGGCCTCTTAGGTCCCCTTCTTTCCCATCCTTACTGTACTAATACCACTACATCACTCACTGGATTATTTCAACATTGAGAGCTGTTATTATTTAAGAAAACAGACCTTTTATTTTTGGAATTGCAAACTGAGAGTAGAGATAGAAAGTAGAAAGGAAATAATATCTGAGTCAGAGAGGTTTTGTTTATTTGCTATTTTAACTGAAAGAATATAACAAAATCTAGGTCAGAGTTTTTTCTATTGTGGCTGAATCGACCAAAGAATTGCTAGAGCCAACAAAACCCTGGCATAACTAGGAATGGGTCTAATGAGTCAAGAACTGAGCACGAGGCTATCTGCACCAGCCTCCTTTCTTTAACATGGAAATGCCATCTTTGGAAGTAGGACAGCTCTCCAAGGGGAACGGGGTCTCTACCTGCCCCTCATCTAATCACTGAAGGTGTCACTTTGGGATTAATCCTTTCTGATGCACACCTCCCAGCAGGTAACTCCCTTGTTCTCAAAATATCAATGGCTTCTCTACCAGCCAACGAAGGCCCAGAGTCCTGAGGTTAGAACACAGGGCGCTCTGACATCTGGCTCCCCATCACCTCCGTGCATCACTCCCCAAATGAACATCAGGTCTCCTACCCAGAGCTCTGCTTCCAAAGCTCTTCCCAGGAGATGCTGTGCCTTGGTCATTCCAGCTCTCCCTCCTCCTCACTCCACAAGGCTCATCCCAACTTCCAGTGCCTCTCCAGACATCCAGTGACTGGGACAGTAAGCACAGATCTAGATGGATGCTGTGACTCCACTTCTAAGCTGGATAACCTCAGGCCACTTTCCGAACCTCTGAAAGTCTCAACTTCCTCCCCCGCAGACCAAGCATGAGGCCCCTGCCTTTCCAGGCACTTGTGAGGAGTAAATGAAGCTATTTTTCTTTTACGTCTTACATCAAACTCTCTCTTAACCTCAACTCCCCCAGGCAGACACTTTCCTCTTACGTATGCATGTTACAATAATTACCATGTTGGTGGTAACTGCAGGTCTGACTCTCGTGCTGCTGGGGTCTCTTAGAGAAAAGGCACTCTGGCTCTTCATCTTTGTATTCCCAGGAAATGAACAAATGAAAGAATGTGTAAAACACCTGGCCCAGCTCCTAGGGCATAAAATATGCCGACACATATTTTCCCTTCCTCTGTGGTATCTTAATATGTTGTCTTGTGCTGTAATTATCATACGCATGTCTTATCTTTTTCACTGAATTGAAAGCTATGGGCATGTCTTAGTCATTTTTTTTAAGTTATTTTTTAAATTTACATACAGTAAAATTAACTTATTTTGGTGCATGGTTCTATGAGTTTTGACAAATGCATAAAGTTGTGTAAGTACCTTAAACATTTTTATTCCTCCTGGGTACTTTATCTCTCTAGAAATGCTTAATGAATAAATGAATGAGTCACTGAGTGAAGGAAACAGTGAACAAATGCTTGCTGGGAAAGTTTCCACAATTGCCACCCAGATAGGTTTTGAATCAAAGAAAATTCAGAAAATGAGGTTATAATTGCTACGGCACTTTTCTGCAAACTATTTCTTAGTATCTATTACAAATCTTTTAAAACATGCTTATACCCTCCAGCCCAGTATTTCTATTCTAAGACTATGTCCAGAGTAAATAGTCAGATGCCCACAGGAAGGATATAACAGCATTATTTATAGTAGCAAACCATCTGAAACACTGTATATACTGCACAATAGAGAAAGGTTAATTAAGCTGTGCTATTTCCATATAAGATAAAGTCACATCTCCATAACATCATTTTATAATATTGTATATAATGTATCACTATATAGTGCCAAGTGCAAAATACAACCTATAAAATAATACATAATACTAACAAATGTATTTTTTAATATATGCATATGTGTATAGTCTATATAATGACAATGTTAAATTAAAATTTTTATATAAAGTGTCAAGTATATTTGACAAAATTAATGCACATGCATGTTGATATAACCATTCATGAGCAATAGGTGATTTTTATTTCCTTCATCATACATTTCAGATTTTCTAATTTGTTATAATAGATACTCCTATTTCTTTTATAATCAGAAGGAAATTATAAAAATAGAGCTGAAAGGCCTTTATTTCTGCTTTAAAAAAAAACTCATAACCTTTATTTCATCTCTAGATGATTCAGCGGTGGCTAAATTTTAACATTCAAGATGTGGCATATGGCTGTGCTTACAGGAAAACGTGCTTTCTCTCTGAAGCGTGTTCAGAAATAGCCCGTCCCACTGGTGGGTGACACACTTCCTGCACACCTACAGGAAGCAGCCTCTGTCCCAGAGGGCTGAGGCTTCCACAGTCGTTACAGCAGGAGGATGTCAGATAAAGAACACCACGCAGGGTTGGGGACGTGTGCAGTAACTTCACCACTAAAAGAACCACAACTTTCTTTAAGCTCAAGTTAAGCTGGGAGTATGCTTCGTTCACTTCTGTATTCACAGCAGCCAGCAGTGGCAGCCTCCGCAACAGACACAGGATAACGCTTGTTACACAAGGATGAGCAAGACAAGAGTGAAAGCTGAAGGTGGAGGAGTGGAGATGCAATCTGAGACTACAAAGTAAACCTGCTTCCCTGGAGGACACATTTATGGCCAAATGCCTGCAGCAACAGACCCAACTGTCATGCCTGCCGGTACCCAGGCTCATTTCCAGTTGTGACCTGCAGCTTCTCCCATCACAAGTCAGGGTCTGCCTCTCCAGCCTTTGGATCTGGGGTGGCTTGTGATTTGCATGCCCAAGAAGACCATGGCAGAAGAAGAGCGTTCCAGTGCTGGGCCCAGGTCTCCAGACATTGCTTGTTTCTATTTGCTCCTTTAGAACATTGCCTGGCCCCCATGAGAACACCCTGGGTTACCTGGGGGATGAGACTCAGGGCCAGCCACCTGCCAGGAACAGAGCCACCCAGCTCAGCCAAGACTAGAACAACCTTGCCCAGCCCAGCCTGCCAACTCACAGAATCCTAAAGCAATTAAATGTTCTCTTAAGCTATGAAGTGTTAGGAGATGAATGACAAATGGACTTTCATTTCTGCTTTTAAATCTCTATTTATGTATCTTAAAGGCACACATTCTTAAATAATTCACATTCTTTCTCCCAGGACCTCTAGTACTCTCTGAATGTCATGACTAGCCTTCTCATTACAAGTGACAAAAATCTAGAAATCATCCTCAAATCCTTCCTTGTCCTCCTCCACATTCTTCTATATCCAACTGATCATTAAGTTCTGTTGATTTTGCCACCTAAATACTTCTCAAATCCATTTATTTCTCTCAGTCTTTATTATTAACACTTTTTCAAGTTACCATCAGTTCATTTCTGTGTGGCCTTTGACAAGTCACTTTACTGTTCTGAGCCTTTGTTTTCTTGACTATGAAGTGAAAATAATGCTAGTACCTACTTCAGAGGTTGCTGTGTGTATTAAGCGAGATTATCTAGGTATGTAAAAGAAAATCTAGGTTAATGTAAGTGTTCAGTAAATGTTTATTTTCCTTAATAATATATCATACAGTGCCCATTTATTTAGGGCCTCAGTCTTCTTATCTACTGACAGTTCCCACCATCTTATTTACACAAAGGCAACAGCAAACCATCTTCACCCATGTCTAATAATTCTCTTCCTTCCAGGCCTTTACACATGCTTTTCCCTTTTTCTGAAATGTCCTACCCCACTATCTATCATGAGTGAACTCCTATCCATCCTTTAAAACCCAAGCCATATTTTACCCCCATACTTTCAGCTTTCCCTGAGCCCTCAGTAGAGTTAGTCAGTCCTTCTAATCAGTCCCTCTTATATGTAATCTCTGTGTTCCATACATGCTTCTACTGAACTGTACATTATCATAACTAATTCATTCCCATCCATCTTTACAGTAAGCTAGTTGAAGGCAGAGGCCAAGGTCTTCACATCCTCAGCACATAAGACAGTACCCAATACACAATACATTAAAACTCTGATGCTGAGAAAGATTGAGGGCAGGAGGAGAAGGTGGTGACAGTGGATAAGATGATTAGACAGCATCATCGACTCAATGGACTTGAGTTTGAGCAAACTCTGGGAGATAGTGAAGGATAGGGAAGATTGGCGTGGTGCTGCTATCCATGGGATCACAAAGAATCAGACACAACTGAGCAATCTCAACAATAACAACACAGTAGGTGCTAAATAAATGCTTGTTGAATGGATGAATAAATAAATTAAAATCCACTCATACCCTTTCCACCAGCTCTCAAAGGCAAAACTTACCCTGAATCAACAGAACCAACTTCTGCCTTGGGATCCTTAGTCCTTTCAGTGCCAAAGTAACTGGCATCCGTGGGGAAAATATTTGCTGTCACTCCCCCACCCAGATTCCAAATTTCAGTTCAAAGCCAAGTGCCTGTCTCCCTGCCAGGGCAGCCCACAGCTTTGCTGCCAATGTTTCCCTCCGCTCTCCTCTGCACATAACCTTAGCTGCATTATTTACTACCCTAAACACCAGAATATGTATTTAAATATGCTGTAAAGGTCAGACAACTGAGCCATACCCTTCCCAGGAATCCATTTCACACCATGGCAGAGCTGGGCCTCCCAGCACTCACTCAAACTCCCATTTGAAGGTAAATTATGAAGGCTTTTTCCATCGTGTGAGGACAACCTCATCATGTATCATATTCTATGGAATAATAGCTATAAATCCATCTGTTGCAAGCTGGGAGAGCAGCAAGTGTTGGGAGCCACAGAATGTTTTTAACTTCTGGGCTGTCACCCTCATATTTAAAAAGTTCAGCTATAAAAATCAACCTCAAGTGAAAAAAAGAGCGAGAGAGACAAGAGATGGAGAAAGCACTTGGAGGACAGGGACTGCTTCCCACCAAAACAACTGGAGATGCTCCCAACACGTGATTCTTGAACTTTCAGAAGGTTACTCCTCCTCTTTCCGGTCTAGGCAGCTCTTTCTGTCCTTGCCATGATGACTTCAAGTCAGTTCTCTTAAATTTAAAGCCTCAAAGGAGCTCTTAGAGAAAATGATTAAATGATAAATATTTTCTCCACAGAAACATATACTTCACACAAAATTTCCTACTCAATAATAGGATATTTGTGAATTCCCTAAAGCCTCTCTATGGACCAAGTAACTTCAAGAAAGAACTTGTTCTATATTAGCCACCAGCTGAGACTGAAAGAAGAAATAGCGGTAGGATGAAGTCTCCAAACACCAAGCAGAGCAACAAACACATAACACACACAGACACAGACACACACACATCCCACTTTCTCTCTTTCACACATACACACTCTTTGTGGAGGAAACTTAGCTAAAAGGTTATTAGAGGGAGATAGTTTCTCAAGGGCAACAATTCAGAGTGTCTGAAAATACTTCCTCAGAATGCATATCATATGAGATTTTCACAGAGGTGTTCAGAATGCAAGAAGAATAAAAGGTGTAGGGTGTCAGCTGTGTGGAATGTGGATCTGTCCAAAAAGCTCCTGAGGTTTAGAGGACTTTTCCAGTGTTTGTCAACATCCAACATGGAAGGGAGACCTCAGCTCATCTCAACAGCTCCGAGCAAACCCTAAACCCTTAGTTTTCTTCCATATGCTTCATTATGAAAACCAGAGCGCACCAATGACAATTTCAGGAAGAAGAAAAAATATCTATAAGCATACTTCAGTACAGTCACTCAGTCATGTCTGACTCTTTGTGACCCCATGGTCTGCAGCAAGCCAGGCTTCCCTGTCCATCACCAACTCCTGGAGCTTACTCAAACTCATGTCCATCAACTCGGTGATGCCACCCAACCGTCTCATCCTCTGTCGCCCCCTTCTCCTCCCATCTTCACTCTTTCCCAGCATCGTAAGCACACTAGCCCCTTCCTATTTCTATCCCTATGTTCTCTTCTGGTAGGATGAAATGTACACCTTTGCACAGACTTGTGGTCAAGTACACATAGCATTTTCAGCTCTCTTTGCGTTTTCACCTAATCTATGATACTCCCCCTTTGCCCTAACTAAAGTCTTCATGTGTTAGCTGCTCAGTCGTGTCTAACTCTTGGTGACTCAGGTTCCTCTGTTCATGGGATTTTCCAGGCAACAATACTGGAGTGGATTGCCATGCCCTTCTCCAGGGAATCTTCCTGATCAGGGATAAAATCCAGGTCTGTTGCATTGCAGATGGAGTCTTTACCAGTAAGCCACCAGGGAAACCCTAAAGTCTTCATAATGATCACTATTATTATCAGGGAACACACCTTAGTATGTTTCGTTTTTTTAAAATGTGATTTTTTTCATGCATTTAGCATCTTTTCACTGTCAGACAAGTCCTTAGGATAAATTCCAATGTGTGATATTACTTAATCATAATCAAAAGTCATTATTCTTATTATAGCTTTGGGTATATCCTACCATACTGCTTTCCAAAACAGTTGGTTTGATTTACAGTGTCACCAGCAAGACCATTCCAGTTGTACTGCTACTGAAGAGGTTCTAGAGCTTACAGTACCGTTAGCCAGTCAGAGACATCATGCTGCTGTTATTTGAGGTTATTATTCATAATCCTACCGTCTCACTTATAACTAAGCTTCCCACCTTTCTATGCCTAGACTTACCCTCTGGGCACATAGGAAATTGACTCAGAGGAAACAGCCCAAAATGGAAGAAACATCTAGCCTGAGATTGAGTCACAAATATTTTGCTTAGATTCCTAATGCTACTAATAACTAGCTGTGCGATCTTAGCAAGGATTCTTGGCCCCTCTGTGCCGCAATTCCCTCACCCAGAAGCTAAAGACAACTTGACCTACTTTACAGGAAGTTTAAAAGTGATTTTAAAAAATTATCATATTCATCTGCAAATGTTCTTAACTTTTTCCCAACTACCACCCTCATTCCATGGCCTTTACAATAAAGACTGAGATCATCTGCAGTAAGACAAGTATCTGAGACAGAGGTTTAAAAAAATAATCTGAAATTTACTCATGAAAAAGAGAGAGGAAGAAAAGGTTAAATGATGAGAGGGGATAGGGACCAGGAGGAAGAGAGAGAAGTTTGGGGTGAGGGTGCAGAGGGCATGGAGAGGGGGGGTTGGCCCTGGGCTGCAAAAAGTGAAGGATGATGGCCATGTGGAGGGTGGAAGGCGATGGGACTGGGGTGTCAGCTAGAAGGAAGGGCACTGTGCTCATCCATCAGGTTAGGTCCTTTCTTTGTACTCCCTGACCCAAATTCCACCCTCCAGAAGAAAGTGATTGTGACTGGTTTCAATCTTAGAGCCTTCTCACCTCCCATTACCCCTTACTCCCTACTGCTCCAAGAGAAGCCCTACCCCCTTAGGGTGACTCTTCAGCCCACTTCAAAATTCCTGAAATGGACCCCAACTCATCTTCGGTACTAATGTCTTCTAGCCAAAACCACCCTGAAACAACATCGGGAAAATTGAGATTTTTCTGACTATTCCTTGCATTTTCCTCTTTTGAGCCTTGCGCATGTTCCCTCTTGATATGGCTCCTATTCCCGAAAGCCTCCCCCTGACCTTAATCTCATTGTCCTCAGTGACTTTGCCCAATTTCATTTCTGCTTCTTCTATAAAGAAATCACATTCTAGTTGTATTAGTTCTGTGTATACGTGTCACTTTCCTTATATTCAAGGGTAAGAAACTGAAGTGCAAGGACCAAAGTTTATAGCACCCTGATCCCTCACAGAGTAGGTGCTTATTACATCTGGGTGGACTTCCTGAAAAACAGTTCCACGTAGCACCTGAGAACCAGCTAAGGGTGATACTCAGGGTTTGTCTCTCCCTCATCTAAACCCTACTTATATGAATGAATAATGAATAAATCAATGTACAAATGAAAGGATGAAACTTCAGAATGTCTAGACTCAGACCTTTCCTAAGGCACACAAGAAGCTCACACCTACCCTTCTGTCCATTTCTGGTAGAAATCAAATAAATTTGCCCAGTTCATATGATTTGGCCTCTATTCTGGCTTCAGGAAATGACATTAGTGTTCAAATCTTATCCTATCTCTACCGGGATCTCCAGGAGAGAAAAGATTGGATCTCCGTTACAAGCTGAAGATTGAACATCAACATTTAAAACATATGCATTAATGTGCTACCTTCCATGATGCAGTTCACAGAAAGGGAGTGCACTAAGCTTCAGATTTTGTTGTTAATGATATAACAACAGTAGAGTCACTTCGTCTATTTTAGCCTCTGTATCCACAGCGGTATAATGCACATAACCATGCCCTGTCCACTGCCAGGGCTGTAACAGTATATGAAATAATGTAAGTGAGGTCACTTTACAAAAGCATCAGGTATAATAATAGAGGAGGGAAACTAAAACTTACTTTGAGCTCTTCCTTTGGAGCAAGGACCATGAAAGAAACTTTCAACATCCTCTTCTATCCTTTCTATAATCCACATTACCAAGAGTTCATATACATGAAGGGTAGGTTGAAAGAACTGAAATCAAATCTTGATTCTGCCACTTAGCAGTTGTGAGGCCTTGGGCCAGGTCCCTTGACCTTTGATCATCACCTGTATTCTCATCTTTAAACTGAGGATGATGAAAATCCTACCTTTCAGGTGCCTATTAGAATCACACAAGATACTCTATGTGGGGAGAAAAAAATAAAGCTGTGGAAATTGGAAAGCACTAAGCAATTTCAAAGTATCATTACTAAAACAGAAGAACACTTTACCCTTACAAGGTAACCAGATAACTAGAAATAAATGGGTGATGTATACCCAGCAACTTAGGGACTGACATCCCAAAGCAATTTCTTGGCATTGATTTGGGTCCTAGCATTGGGTGGTAAATAATGATATAACGGCTCTTTCCCTGGAGTTTAAAACAGGCTTTAGCCAGGAGTTAGAGACGATCTCTGTGACAGCAGTAAATTTAGTCAAGGAGGGAGACCTTGAGTCCTGCAGGAGCCAGAGGACCCTCCAAGGAAGAGCTGGAGGAGAAAAGGATTAAGGGGAAAAAAAAATACTGCTTTTCAAGAAAATCCAGAAGCAAAAATGGGGTCACTCACCTGTAGTAAGTGCTTGAGTGAGTAAATGAGCCTGGGGACTCACAAGGGAACAGAAAGGGAGAGAGGTAATGAGATAGAGGGGAAAAATTGCTAGTGATGGGTAGTACAGAGGATTATGAAAAGTGCTTACTGCAGAGGCTTTCAGAAATATTTTAGCCTAGGAAATCTCTCTTTAAAGGAAACTGATGTGAAAATCCAATGCATAAAAAAAAAGTAAAATCAAGATGAGGCATTTAAGGAGGGGTTTGGAGCCTGAAGGTGCAATCCCACAGCTTCTCTGTTCCCCTTTAGGTGGCTTCTGTGAGGAATGTGAGGAACCCTGAGGGATATGACAGCAGAATTAGATGGCCACTGACTGAATAAGGGACGAGATCTGTAACAACACCAATGTGCTTCCCTTTCTTCCTTTTAGAACTGGAAACCCTCCCACCACATTTTAGCCTTTATCTTGCTAGAAACTTTATTTTCCAGCTTCCCTTGCAACTAGAAGTGATCATGAGACTAAGTCTTTTGTTTTCTTTTGTTTTGTTTTGTTTTGTTTTGTTTTTTGCCAAGGGAATGAGAGTGGAAGTGACATGTGCAATTTCTGAGTTAGTTCCTCAAAAAGAAATGGACAGCTCTCTTCTTCACCACCAATACGGACATAGTAGTAGCTAGCTTCAAGCATGTGGGAAAGACAGAGAGGCCAGTAGAGCAACAAGATGGAACAAGTCTGGGTCTCTATGACCTTGTGGTCAGAGTCGTCTCCCCTCCCTGAACCACCCAACACCTGGACATGGGAGAGAAATCTCCATCTTGTTCAAGCCTCAGTACTCTGGGTACCATGGTAACAGGTGTCAATGACCTAACTAACCACGTCTACAGGACCCAACCAGGTCCAGGCACCAAAAACTCAATCTGGTGCCTCCTATCCACCTCCAAGATCTTCTCTGAGCACATGACTTCCAGCCCTAAAACCAAAATGGTGACCTCTCTGACCTTCAGAAGTTGTCAGCAGCTTTAAATGGTAGCAGATTCTGTTTATGCTTCATTGTTCAGGGAAAAGTATTCTGAAGATGCACAACAGATCCCAGCTGGATCCTTAGACCGGGCTATGACAGCACAGAGTTCCTTTCCCACCTTTGCTTTCACTCAGCACCTCAGAACTGGAACTAGGATTTCACAGTCCTGCTCACTCTCCATTTCCTGACACAGAATGAGCTATTACTTCCTGGGAGAAACCACAGCCTAGTATCTAGTTCTTTAAATCCCAAAGTGATCTATCAGCTCCAACTGAAAAGTGCCATCTCAATTCTAAGAACTATTACAGGATGTTGAGAAACCCCATAAGGTCTTATCTCTGCTGAGGCTGTTTTCGTTTTTCTTCTTTCCTATTTTCTCCTCTTGGATGATCCAGTTATAAAGCAAAGGCAGAATAAGGAGATGTGAGGTCCTCCAACACCCTCTCTTGGCTTCAGGAATCCATAATCTTTGTGAAACCACCATTAAATACTAGGTCATTACTGAAAATGATGATGTTGAGGTATATAAAAGAAACGTAATGCATTGGAATATAAGAGCTATTCTAATACTACATCTAATTACCAAGAAGAATGATTCACCCAAATATTTAAAATGTCTTAAAATATAATAGAGTGAAAAGAGAGAATGTGAGCAATTACTTTAGTGCGCTGGCAATGGGAAGTAGATCTCAGAGAATACAATTCCCATTTTAGCATCAAAGCAGCCAGGATCTTTCAAAATCATTGTAAAGTCTATTCTTATCAGTGAACTTAAGACCATCAGAAGTGGTAAAACTTTGAATTTTTTAAGTGTGTCTGAAGCTTGCCCTTGACATATACCACAATGACTCTGTAAACTTCTACATATTTGTAAATTGGTGTACAATTTTGCTATTAGAACTAACTGCATCCCTTAATGTTTTAGTTGCTCCTTTCAGGCTCTGCTTCAAAACAAACATGACCAGATGAAAGTTCCAAGATGTAAAAATTATGTTCACAACAGATTTGTACCTTACCCTCAAAGATCCCCTCTGTGCTGCATGGCAATGAGTAATTCATTCATTCACACAGTCATGTTTACGGCAGCATGAGTGACAGTAGAAAAGGAAAAATTGTCCTGGCAGAGCCAGGGGTGATATTTTTTGCCCTCAGAATTACATGACAAAGTAGGTATTTTTCCTTTCATTTTACAAATGAGAAAATTATGATTTGAAAAGTTAATTTTTCTAAGATCAAAATCAAAGGTCCTCAAGGTTGCAGAGCCTATCCTCTGTCCTACTCTATCTTCTTCCAAGGGAGCAGGGAAAGTGGAAAAAGAATAATACAAGCTGATCTGCCCTAACTAAAGCTCCATATGAGACAGTCCCTCTTAATAACCCCATGTTTGCAGATGAGGAAGTCTGGGATGAGGAAGACAGGCTGAGTGACTTCCCAAGCTGACACCAACAAGTGGTTGAAATGAAATTTGAACCCAGGCCATCTGACCGTGCCCCTCACCACTTCATTAAAGCTGCCTCTGTATACTAAAGGAAGTGAAAAGACATGAACACAAGGTGAAAGGAGGTAATAAAAGAGTCACTAATTTCTAAAATTAGGGGAGAAGTCAGTCCTGGCTAGCTGAATCAGGGAAGGCTTCACAGTAAAGGCATGAGGGGATGATTAGCACAGCCATGAGGGGAACCAGAAGTGATGAAAGAAATTTACATAGTCAGGTTCTTTCAGTGATTGACTCAGTTTAGCCTCAAAACCATTGCTTTTCTTTACTCTTAGTTTTGTATATTCACTGGGTTTTGACAAATGTGTAATGATCTGTATCCACCATGATAATATCATGCAGAATTCTTCCACTGCCCTAAAAATCTTTTCTTCTTCCCTCCCCCTTAACCTCTGGCAACCACCAATCTATTTATTGTCTCTACGGTTTTGCCTTTTCCAAATCGTCATATAGTTGGAATCATACAGTATGTAGTCTTTTGAGACTGGGTTCTTTCACTTAGTAATGTGCATTTTAGGTTCCTCTATGTCTTTTCACAGGTTGGTAATTCCTTTCTTCTTAATGTCAAATAATATTCCATTGTATGGATGTACCACAGTTTGTTGATCCATTTACCTCCTAAAGGACATCGTGGTTGCTTCCAAGTTTTGGCAATTATGAACAAAGCTGCTATAAATGTGCATATGCAGGGTTTTGTGTAGACATATGTTTTGAACTCATTTGGTTAAGTACCAAGAAGCATGATTGCTGGATCATATGGTGAGAGTATGTTTAGCTTCGTAAGAAGCTGCCAAACTGTCTTCCAAAGTGGCTGTACCCCTTTGCATCCCCACCAGCCATGAACGAGAGTTCCTGTTGCTCCACATCCTCGCCAGCATTTGGTGTTGTCAGTGTGTTGGATTTCTGCCATTCTCACAGGTGTGTAGTGGTTTCAAAGTTGCATTTTAAAAAGAGCTTCCCTGTGACTCACATGCAGATGGCTCAACGTTCTGAGAAATATGGAATTTATAGAAAAAGAAGCTCTTACCATTTGCTTATACTTTCTTAAATGAAGGTTACCAGGGCTGATACTCAACAGGAACTCACTGGTATAGCCACACCAGTTAAAATATTGACATCCTCTCAGCCCCATTAGTTAAAAAGCTTTTGCTCCAAGCTACCATCCAGACATGCTGCTTAGACCTTTCAGCTTTACTCACATCCTATAACTAAGTCACTAAGGCTTGGCATGAGAGGATCTCTAAGATTCCACTTCAGCTATAGCAAAGGTCCTTTCTGATCAGGCAGAGCACAGCCCTTCCCTGGTCATTGAATATTTTAAATATCAGCTAATATCAACCATGGGATTGCCCCCATGAGATCATGCACTGCTTCCCAAATGTTCCTGATGACTAGAAGCACTAGCTGAGCTTGTTTAAAAGATAAGGCCTGACCCTTAGAAATGCTGATTCAGGAGATCTGAGTTGGGACTCAGAAATCTGTGTATGTTTGTTCTCTCTTTTTTTTTTAATACCTAAGATGATTTTTTTTTTTTTTGCAGTCTCCCAAGTGACAATCTTCTCTTGTCTTTGAGAGAATTTTACAATTAAAGGGAGAAGGGGATATTTACACCCAGGCTAGAAAAAGGCAACTAAGTCCAAAATGCATTGACTTTGGATGTAGAGACAATAGCTGGAGATATGAAATTCCAATCCTTGTCTCACCTTGCTTGCTGTATGACTTCGAGCAATTAACCTTAAACTCTCAGAGGCTTAAGCTCTCTGAAGTTACAGTTTGCTATTGAGACTAGGTAAGATAAATGCATATGGCACATAGAAATTAGTCAAATGTTTACAGCCAACACATTTTCAGATTCTCTCTATATATATTTTTTAAATCAGGTTTGATTCAGAGCTTTCTCAGAAAAGAAAAGTTGGCAAAGGTTGGCTTAGTAAACAGCTTGGCTCCATCAAACCAACGGCAAATGCAGCTCTTTTGATCTTATTTATTTGGTGGGCATCTGATCTACATTGACATTTGTTGTTTTACAAAAACATATTTGGTGGAAAAAACACTTTTAGCTTCATTCTGAGTTAGAAAACATTTACCTCAATCCTTGTCATTAGTCACTAAAGGTTTCAGTTTACAGACTTCTTACCTAGGCTACTTATTTATCTCTTTTTATTTTTTATAGAAGCAAATACTCTTGGTCCAGCTTCTTGCTTTGATCTAGACTGAGGGGTGGGGGCGGTGTGGAATGGGAAATGCCTTCTTTCATGGAAATTTACTCTTCTAAACCAGAATGATTCTTGGGAATCTCAGCCCATCCCATGTCATTAGGGATGGATGCCACCCTGTCATAAGTGCTAGGCTGCAAAGAGTAGAGAAATGGGCAGATAATGAAATTACTGAACACTCAAAGTGTCAGAGACTGACAAGCTGGGGCCATCCATCACCGATTATATGAGGCATTAACATGCTGCTTCCCTACCCAGAGACAAAGACAGCAACAAGAATAGTAAATAATCTGGAGTTAGTCTGTGAAAGAAACCAGTAATTTAATGAACTGACAACCAGCCAATATCCTGAGAGTACGGCTTGCCTCTGCCCCTGAACTTGTTTTACACCCAGGCACCAGCCCCTCAACGGATACAAGAGGGTAATACTTCCTAAAATTCAATTCTACACACACCACCTTCTTTTCAAACTACATCTGTGTAACACCTGTGCTAAATGTACTTCTTTAAACTGGCTCTTCTTTTTACTAAAATTAATTTATGTTGAAAGAAAATTTGGTATTACTACCAAAATGGAAAATCAGTATCACCTTCCATAAATGTGGAGTAATCATGAAAATAATTACAAAGCAGAGAAAGCACGACCATTAAAGTCTAGTCAATACTGTCCCCTGCTGTGGGCTCTGAGCCTGAAGCCTGCCCTTTCTTTGTTAAAATAAGAGATTATCAAGTGTTAGAAAGGTGTTAAAGACACACCAGCCCCAAACTGAGATTTTCTTCTTGATATCCTAAAGGGATTGAAAGCAAATTGAGAAAGGATTAATTATCTCACCAAATGAGCTAATGTTACTTACTGCCACATCCATGTACCAGATGAACTCCTACAAGCATCACATTTTGGGAAATACTGTTAAGTGCTTTGGCTACAGAAAGCATCGCACTGACAGGCTTTTCACAAATACAGAACCAGCTATGGAAATCGCAGACCCTACTAAATCCAAATCTGAGAAAACAACTGCGTTCTACCCAGCTAAAAGGTAGACAACTAGTGAAATCCTTCTTCAGTGACTTTTCAGTGAAGCATCTTAGAAGTAAATATCCTGCCCTCCTTTTGATAACACCAATAAGGTTCAGCCAAAGCAACATCACTGATCAGGTTGGTTCTCAGTCCAAAGCAGGGCCAGATCTAGCTGTTGGCCTGGCTGTTGCAAACATAATTCTTATTGCAGGTAAAACTAAAGTTGGTAACTAGAGCCTTGGTTCAGTCATGTCAATCTATGCCAAAACCAATACAGAATTGCAAAGTAAAAATTAAAAATAAATTAATTAATTAATTAATTTAAAAAAAAAAAGGAATCCACAATAAAACAAGGGTCATAGTGGAACTAGGACTTGAAATTAACCAAATTATAGTAATCAGGGTTTCCTTAGTGGGTCAGTGTTAAAGAATCCACCTCCCAGTGCGGGAGATACAGGTTAAATCCCTGGGTCAGGAAGATTCCCTGGAGTAGGAATGGCAACCCACTCTAGTATATCTTGCCTGGAGAATTCCATGGAAAGAGGAGCCTGGTGGGCTACAGTCCATGGGGCTGCAAAGCAACTAACACTTCACTTCATAGTAATGAATGACTAAGCAGGACCATGGACAGCTTCTCAGTGGTACCAAGCATTAATCATATAGAATAATCGGAGTTCTTCAGTTCCCAGCAGAAATGGGAGCCTTTTCTGGATCCCACCAAGTCTAAAATAATGATTCCAACAGAAGAGCTACTGACCCTTAGGAGGCATTTTGAAAATTTGGTGGGAGATGGGTAATACTGGACTTAGTGGACAGAGGCACAAAAGCTAATCACTCTATACTGTACCATGGAAAAATTATACCATATCCCTAAATAGAAAACAGTCACTGGACATTCTTGCAGGGAAGATCCTGTTGGTTATTAAGCAAGCCCAGAGCCTAAATTCTTTTCATCTATAAGAAGAAAATATTTTTGTACAGTATCAATAGACTAAATTTTCTAGGTATAAAACTACCTTATAGGTTGAGGGAAGATAGCCTTTTGTTTCATAAAGAACTTACCCAAATTATGCATCATTTTTTAAAAAAAGTCATCATAATAAATGGAAACACCATTTATAGTGTTTGAATTTCCAATATCACACACTTGTGTCAGACTGCTTTTGTAGCTGTCTTATTCATGGTGATTCTGTGATGATGTCATTAAAGTTTCCAGCATAGTCATACCTCAAGATTTAGTGAAACACACACTGTTTTGTTATAAATTTCTATCCATCTATTTCTCCTTTACATTACAGTTAGGGCATTGTGTTGATTTTAATTATGTGTGTAGGCAGTTTATATTTTCTCTGAATTTCATTTTAGTACTGTAAAGTGAGGATTTCAAAATATTTTTTACAAAAAGGGAAACTAGGTCTGATATGCCTGAGAATGTTGTTCTCAGACATCAGGCCCACTGTGGTGTGTTTTAAGCATCTCCATGTCCCCCACTGAGCCCATCAAGAGCCTTCCTGAGGGTAGAGAAAAGCAAGCTCTTAATCCTCTCTAAGCCCAAAGTGGGTGTTGGGTTATCACATCCAGAAGATCAGTGTATTTGCCAGGGAATTCAGCATCAGAGTGGTCCCTCCTGAATCCTCTGTTACCACAGGAATCTCCTTGTCCTGGCAGAAAAACCTGAATAAGATATGTAGGTATGTATTGTCTATTGAAGTAACTTTCCAAATCTTTTCCTCTTCAACTATGCTGGATAAGAATCAATCAATTTCTGCCTCCCCCCCACCCCCGCCACCTCTTTACCTCTCTCTCTTACACATACACACACACTCTATCTTGATATCCCTCCTTAAACTTTTGCTTAAGTTATTCTGATGGAGGCTCTTCATGTCAACTTCCCCTTGGATGCCTGTAGCTATTTCCCCTCTGGGTTTCTGAAAGACTCTCCACCTCAAACTACAGGCATCTCCTCTGAGCCCCAGAACTCCCTGTATTTCTATTCATCCTTCCCATCTACAGCAGCCACTTGGCTCTTTACCACTTTGGCTTTGTGAAAGAAAATGTCCCCAACCATCAGCCTTTGAAGAAAAGTCAGGGCACTGGGGAATATCGTATGCTTCACTCCCCAGAGCTGATGAGCAATACATGTACAACATTTTCCAGGCCAAATACCTGGACACAAAATCGGACAAAAGTATGGGCATGAATTCTGACAACAGAACAGAGAATCTGGAATCATGACTGTTTCAGAAATTCAAGGATGAGTGATCCTGACAGGAAAGTCTTAGAAGTTTTTAGACAGAACTGCTTGTTACTTTTCTCTGGCCAGGAAACTGAGACGAGACAAAGGCCCAGTCCTTGCATTTCTAACACTCTGTGGGCAACTTCTCCAGCTTTGTCACTGCTGACCTGCCTCACTCCACCCCCTTAAATTGTCGTCACTGCCGGAGTCCTATCTTCAACCGTCCCTTTCTTTCCATACTCTGCTGCTGCTGCTAAGTCGCTTCAGTCGTGTCCGACTCTGTGCGACCCCATAGACAGCAGCCCACCAGGCTCCCCCGTCCCTGGGATTCTCCAGGCAAGAACACTGGAGTGGGTTGCCATTTCCTTCTCCAATGCATGAAAGTGAAAAGTGAAAAGTGAAAGTGAAGTCGCTCAGTCGTGTCCAACTCTTAGCAACCCCATGGACTGCAGCCCACCAGGCTCCTCCGTCCACAGGATTTTCCAGGCAAGAGTACTGGAGTGGGGTGCCATTGCCTTCTCCATTCCATACTCTATTCCTGGGAAATTGAATCCACTCTGACTGCTTCATTACCACCTAACTTCCAATGAATCCAAAAACTCCCTCTTTCATCCAGAGCGCCCTCCTGCTCCTTGGTCCTATAACCCAACTGCCTTCTTGAAACCTCCAAACTTTTGAACTACTGGGGGTGGTTTAGTTGCTAAGTCATGTCCAGCTCTTTGCAACCCCATGGACTGTAGCCTGCCAGGCTCCTCTGTCCATGGGATTCTCCATACAAGAATACTGGAGTGGGTTGCCATTTCCTTCTCCAGGGGATCTTCCTGACTCAGGCATCAAACCTGGGTCTCCTGCATTGGAGGCAGTTTCCTTCATTGTAGGCAGATTCTTTACCCACTGAGTGACCAGGGAAGTCCTGGTGAACCACTGGTTCTTCAGTCATAACATGTCAAAGTCATACATGTTCTCCTTCCCTCCCCTTTGCTAAAGAAAATTCCCGTTCCTCTATCTGCATTCGTATTTGGATTAACAGTGTCAGCAGGAACCTTAAAGTCATATTACTGATCGAATTGTTCCCCAGACTTACTTAATCATTGCTAAGTCCTAACAACACTGCCTTGGCGATGATAATTTATCTCATCCTCTGTGTTCCCACAGTTTCCATCCTGATTGTTATCATCTTTTACCTGGAATACTGTAATACCATGGATTTTAACTGATTCTACTTCCTTCTCACAGCCTCCCACCCATCTCTCAACCTTCCAACAAGAATGTCCTAATAAAATATATTGTCAAATCTCACACTTGGCCCCTCATCAAGCATTCAAAGGTCACCTGTGGTGCAGAATCCGAATTCCTAAACACAGCCTTCCATTATTGTTCCCTTTCAATCAGGAAGGACTAGAAGCACTTGAATCAGGCAGACCTGAGATGGAATAAAAGGTTCACAGATTACTGGCTCTCTGACCTTGGGCAAGAATGAGAGTTAAGACTCATTATTTTAATTATTCTAACTATAGAGCCTGTGTTTATTGTACATAGAGCTCAACTTCCTATTCAGCCACTCGAGGTTAAAAAAAAAAATTCACCCATATATGATGGGGTTATGTTGTCTGACATTCAAAGTAACTTGCTTCTAAAGTGATAGGAATCTCTCTTTTCTCAAAAAGAGATAATAGCAATGTTATTATAAATCTGTTTTAAGGACTAAAAGAGAAATATATATATATGCCGAGTATATATATCACATAATACATTTGTTCATATATTCATAAACATATATGCTCATATGCATATGCATTTATATAAACATATATCATATATGCATATACTTTTTTACCTATATTAGAGCACAAGTTCCAAGGCTCCTCTCCTCATCTGCCCCAACAAGATACTGATACCATGAATTTTTTTTTTTTTTAAGAAAGATGTATCTATTTATTTACTTTGTTTTTGGCTGTGCTGGGTCTTCATTGCTGAGTGTGGGCTTTCTCTAGCTGTGGCAAGTGGGCGGGACGGCTCTTTGTGATCGTGCACGGGCCTCTCATTGTGGAGGCTTCTCTTGTTGCAGAGCACAGGCTCTAGGCACACAGGATTAAGTAATTATGGAGCACAGGCTTAGTTGCTGCATGGCATGTGGGATCTTCCCAGGCCAGGGATTGAACTGGTGTCCCTTGCATTGCAAGGCAGATTCTTAACCATTGGACCACTAGGGAAGCCCTGAAACTCCTTTTTAAGATATAAAACTTGGGATTTAAGTGATCCAAAAATCATTCAGTGCCAAAGCAGGGACACTTGCTTCTACAAAGCCCTTCTGGAAGACCCAAGGGTCCTACATTCTACTGAAGCTAGAAGACATTTAAAAAAAAAAGGATAATGCACAACCTACAAACTGTAGGAGTTTAGAGAAGGAAGCATCACTACAAACAAAACTAGTGGAGGTGATGGAATTCCAGCTGAGCTATTTCAGATCCTAAAAGATGATGCTGAGAAAGAGCTGCACTCAATATGCCAGCAGATTTGGAAAACTCAACAGTGGCCACAGGACTGGAAAAAAGTCAGTTTCCATTGCAATCCCAAAGAAAGGCAATGCCAAAGAATGTTCAAATTGCTGCACAATTGCACTCATCTCACACACTAGCAAAGTAATGCTCAAAATTCTCCAAGCTAGGCTTCAACAGTACGTGAACTGAGAACTTCCAGATGTTCAAGCTAGATTTAGAAAAGGCAGAGGAGCCAGAGATCAAATTGCCAACAGCTGTTGGATCATAGAAAAAGCAAGAGAATTCCAGAAAAGCATCTACTTTTTCTTCATTGACTATGCTAAAGCCTTTGACTGTGTGGATCACAATAAACTGTGGAAAATTTTTTAAGAGATGTGAATACCAGGTGACCTTACCTGCCTCCTGAGAAATCAATATGCAGGTCAAAAAGCAACAGTTAGAAACCGGACATAGAATAACACAGTGGTTCCAAATTGGGAAAGAAGTACGTCAAGGCTGTATATTGTCTCCCTGCTTATTTAACTTATATGCAGAGTACATCATGCAAAATGCCAGGCTGAATGAAGCACAATCTGGAATCAAGATTGCCGGGAGAAATATCAATAACCTCAGATACGCAGATGATACCACCCTTATGGCAGAAAGCAAAGAACTAAAGAACCTCTGGATGAAAGTGAAAGAGGAAAGTGAAAAAGTTGGCTTAAAGCTCAACATTCAATAAACTAAGACCATGGCATCCGGTCCCATCAATTCATGGCAAATAGATGGGGAAACAGTGGAAACAGTGAGAAATTTTATTTTCTTGGGCTCCAAAATCACTGCAGATGGTGACTGCAGACATGAAATTAAAAGGCACTTACTCCTTGGAAGAAAAGCTGTGACCAACTTGGACAGCATATTAAAAAGCAGACATTACTTTGCTAATAAATGTCCATCTAGTCAAAGCTATGGTTTTTCCAATAGTCATGTATGGATGTAGAGTTGGACCATAAAGAAAGCTGAGCACCAAAGAATTGATGCTTTTCAACTATGGTGTTGGAGAATAATCTTGAGAGTCCCTTGGATTGCAAGGAGATCAAACCAGTCAATCCTAAAGGAATTCAGTCCTGAATATTCATTGGAAGGACTGATGCTGAAGCTGAAGCTCCAATATTTTAGCCACCTGATATAAAGAACTGACTAATTATAAAAGACCCTGATACTGGGAAAGATTGAAGGTAGGAAGAAAAGGGCACAACAGAGGATGAAATGGTTGAATGGCATCACTGACTTGATAGACATAAGTTTGAGCAAGTTCTGGGAATTGGTGATGGACAGGGAGGCCTGGCATGCTGCAGTCATGGGGGTGCAAAGAGTTGGACATGACTGAGTGACGGAACTGAACTGAAGAACTGTAGCCATTCTGATACCAAGAATATTTAGAAGTTCACTTTCCAAAGCAAGAATTGTTGCAAAAGCCATAGTATTAAACATCCATTGTATTTCTTCTAACTGCCAGGAACAGCATAAATGCTATATGCAATCCAAGGGAAATAAAATAGTCAATGCCTTCAAGGACCAAATGGTCTTACAAAGTAATTAACCTGCTTAACCAGTGAAGCAAAGCAGAATGGGATGCAGTTGAAAAGAAGAACTAACCACATGCCACAGGAAGATGAGACTATAAATAACATCAAGCTACACTGATAAATAGGCAGCCCCAGGAGTGTGAGTGTGGCGGTTCCATCACACATTCTCTCTTTTTCCCACTGAGCCCTGTTGCCCAGGTAACCCTAACAGGACAGGCCCATGATGTTTTAGGATAACTCAGACTTTCTGGATCCCTGAGTTTTGAATTCACATCAGAACCATTCCCCAAACATGAGCTTTTTTTTTTTTTTTACAGGGAATGTAGACACTAGTCCAGGCTTCCCTCTACACTTATGCCTCTGATCTATTTCTCTCCCTTCTTTCTTATTTGATTCTCAAACAGAAATATAACACTCTGGACTCAACAAAAGATTTTCATCATTGGTTGTATTATGGAAACAAGGTGTGAAAAATATAAATATCTGTTCTGACCACAGCCACCAAAAGACTCCCAATTCAAAAAGATCTTCAGTTTTCCCAGAGTTTTAGAGAACTCTGGATGATCGATTAGCTATCAACAGAAGAGCTTACGTGTGATGAATAAAGAGAGGAGGCCTAAGGAGACACTCTGGAGTCTGTGCGTCTGCGGTTGCTCCAGCCTCAGACCCTCTCAGACCAGCACGGGCAACCCCTCTAAGTCCTCCTGCATTACCCAAGCATAGCAGCCAGAATTCAAAGGCTTAGCCACCAACATTCCCATGCTCCAAGGGGAAGGCCAAAGGGGTGGCTTTAGGGTCAGTCCCTGAGGACCTGAGTTTCAACTGAATGAAGCGCCTTCATCAGAAAGAATGTTCATGAAATGGTCACTCTGCACACTGAGGTTCACCACTGGGCTACCATCAACCAGCAATCTTTTCTGAGTGGTTTTAGACCCTTAAGCCCCTCTGAGCCTCTCTTAAGTCACCAGTTAAATGGAGATATCTTTCCTTTTCTCCTTTGCCTTTCACTTTTCTTTTCACAGCTATCTGTAAAGCCTCCTCAGACAGCCATTTTGCTTTTTTGCTTTTCTTTTTCTTGGGGATGGTCTTGATCCCTGCCTCCTGTACAATGTCATGAACCTCCATCCACAGTTCTTCAGGCACTCAGATCTAATCCCTTGAATCTGTTTCTCACTTCCACTGTATAATCGTAAAGGGTTTGATTTAGGTCATACCTGAATGGTCTAGTGGTTTTTCCCTACTTTCTTCAATTTAAATCTGAATTTGGCAAATGCGTTCATGATCTTAGCCATAGTCAGCTCCTGGTCTTGTTTTTGGTGGCTGTATAGAGCTTCTCCATCTTTGGCTGCAAAGAATATAATCAATCTGATTTCAGTGTTGACCATCTGGTGATGTCCATGTGTAGAGCCATGAAATTAAAAGACACTTGCTCCTTGGAAGAAAAGTTATGACCAACCTAGACAGCATATTTAAAAGCAGAGACAATTACTTTGCCAACAAAAGTCTGTCTAGTCAAAGCTATGGTTTTTCCAGTAGTCACGTTATAGATGCTAGAGGTGGGACTATAAAGAAAGCTGAGTGCTGAAGAATCGATGCTTTTGAACTGTGGTGTTGGAGAAGACTCTTGAGAGTCCCTTGGACTGCAAGGAGATCCAGCCACTCCATCCTAAAGGAAATCAGTCCTGAATATTCATTGGAAGGACTGATGCTGAAGCTGAAACTCTGATACTTTGACTACCTGATGTGAAGAACTGACTCATTTGAAAAGATCCTGATGCTAGGAAAGATTGAAGGCAGGAGGAGAAGGGGACTACCGAGGATGAGATGGTTGAATGGTATCACCAACTCAATGGAAATGAGTCTGAGTAAACTCTGGGAGCTGGTGATGGATAGGGAGGCTTGGTGCGCTGCAGTCCATGAGGTTGCAAAGAGTCAGACACAACTCAGCAACTGAACTGAACTGAAATGGAGATAATATCCTACTGGTATGAAGGCAAGGGACTGGATCAGATAGCTTCCTGAGATACATTCTAGTTCTAACTCACCAGCTTAGCAACCAAGAATAGCAAAGGCTGGCTTTCAAGTTTGACAAAGGACCTATTTAAACTAATTAGGGATGCACATAGATTTGTTTGCAGAGCTCTGAGTCCATGTTGCCTCCAGTGACCAGTTCCAAATGCAAAATAACCAGTTAAAAAAGATCTACCTAGCCCAAGTCTCATTCCTCTCACTCCTTTATGGGCTTCCTCCTTCCTTCCACAGGTTCAATATTTCCTTTCTTAGCCTTTCTCAGACATACCTACCATTCCACTGGCTTTGCTTTGAATAGCTTGTGCATGTTCTTTCTTTAGCTCTCAGTGCACGCAGGAGTTACATACCCAATGTTGAGGGGCCAGGGCTACTGCCAGACTCTCCAAACTCTACTTATTCATCTATGAGATGACCAGCCAAGAGAATGATGTTTGTAGACTATAAAATCAAGCAATAAAATAGTTGCCTGAGTTTCAATCTTTATGCAAACTAGGAATGTCATCTTATGGAGGTCAAATAGTCATGGACCTCAATTTCCTAATCCTTAAAACAGGTCAGAGAGGGTTCAGTCTCGTTCACTCAATAGGGACCGCACATACATAGTGCAAAGACCCACACATGATTCTCCTAAAGGTATATGCCTTAGTGCTAAGATCACATTTTTCTCAGGTAAAGTATTCCCCACAAGCACTGGGAGTGGTATATAATAAGCATTCAGTAAAACAGTTGCTAAGCTGTTGCTCACCAAGTCATAATCCCTTCCTTCCGAGATCTTATATAAAGTGAAAGTGAAGTCACTCCATCGTGTCTGACTCTTTGCGACCCCGTGGACTGTAGCCCACCAGGCGCCTCCCTAACATGGACACAAATAACCACCATCAGATCAGTTCAGTTCAGTCGCTCAGTCGTGACCGACCCCATGAATCGCAGCACACCAGGCCTCCCTGTCCATCACCAACTCCTGGAGTTCACTCAGACTCACATCCATCAAGTCAGTGATGCCATCCAGCCATCTCATCCTCTGTCGTCCCCTTCTCCTCCTGCCCCCAATCTCTCCCAGCATCAGAGTCTTTTCCAATGAGTCAACTCTTCGCATGAGGTGGCCAAAGTACTGGAGTTTTGGCTTCAGCATCATTCCTTCCAAAGAAATCCCAGAGCTGATCTCCTTCAGAATGGACTGGTTGGATTTCCTTGCAGTCCAAGGGACTCTCAAGAGTCTTCTCCAACACCACAGTTCAGAAGTATCAATTCTTTGGCGCTCAGCCTTCTTCACAGTCCAACTCTCACATCCATACATGACCACAGGAAAAATCATAGCCTTGCTAGACGAACCTTAGTCGGCAAAGTAATGTCTCTGCTTTTGAATATACTATCTAGGTTGGTCATAACTTTTCTTCCAAGGAGTAAGCGTCTTTTAATTTCATGGCTGCAATCACCATCTGCAGTGATTTTGGAGCCCCCCAAAATAAAGTCTGACACTGTTTCCACTGTTTCCCCATCTATTTAACCACCACAAAAGGTCAGAACTAAGACATGAGTACTGAAACAGAGTTACCTCCTAAGAGAAAAAGCTGTTTTCATCTGGAACATCAGGGAAGGCTTCTGGAGGAGGTGGCATATAAGCCACTGAATGAGTAAACCATTAGACTGCAAAGATAGGGAAGAGCTGTGCCAATAAGGCAATGGGTGGATCCTCCGATGGTAATCAGTCTACCTGGGGATTACAACTCAAGACCATAGGGTTTCCTCTCACACAGTCCTGAAAAGGATCTATGTCCTTTTTTCTTTTCCTTTTCTCTGGACTTCTTTCCAGTATGACCTATTTTCTGCTACCCTCTCCTATTTCCCCACCCACTACAAACTCCTCCTGGGAAGTGGTTTCTTAATTTTCTTCTCGTCCACCCTAAGTTAATGGGCTTCTGGCTAAATACTTGAATTTACGCACCTTACACTGTCTTTTCAGCATTGTTTTCAGTAATTTATAGGAACGGCTGTCTGCTGCATTGTGTTATTTAGTACTGTGTGTGGTTCTCGGGTGTAGTCTGCACACTGGTGTTCTGCAGGAGGGAGAAGCAGTGTTATATGGAACTTGGACGGACTCTTGATCTCCTGTTCTGAGGGAAAAGCTGTATGGGTGAGTTACCAAGGAGAGTTATGGCAGCATTGGCACAGAATCCCTTGAGTCACGCCAAACCATTAAGAAGAGACAGGATAAGGGAGAAAGTCCTGAATTATCTGACAAAGTTGACCACTGGGACAGCCAAGGCTCCCACTAGTCAAAGGGAGCCAGACAGAGGAAACGTCATCCCAAAAGCCACAGAGCCAGATATTCTTTACATGGAGGAGGCAGCAGAAGGCTCAGAGCAGGACCATCTAAAGTACTCACTTCCACTTACAACTACACTTTCGAAGGGCAATCATTATGCTCTTAATGATTATCAAGTTCTTATTCTGAATACATGTTGTACTAAGAATGATTTCCTTTGTTAATTTCATTTTCTCAGCAATTTTGTTCTAGTTTTCACCTTTCTTGTCACAGAAATATACCCTGAGAAGAAAGCCTCCCAGTTGCAATGTTTTAAACCAGTAAAACCCTGTATGATGTAAGTTTTTGAAGAACAGCCCAGGGCAGGATATGTTCATCTCTGCCCTGATTAAAAGGTGAGTAAGTCCTCAATCTCTAGGAATCTGGTGTCCAATACAAGAACAAGATGCTTCTTCAATAACTTGGGGCAGAATGCACAGACAGGAAGAAATCAGATTGTTTCCTGGCTATCTGGTCAACCTTCCTCTATGGACTCTACACCAACACCCTGGAGGATGCTTTCTGACTAGAAAGGCTTCTGTCAATCATTAGCAAAGGGAATGTTGAATCCCCCTAGAAAGGCTACTGTCAATCATTAGCAAAGGGAATGCAGAATCCCCCAGACCTTGAAAAGATATGACCTGTAGATTTTTTCAAGCTGAATTTAATCCAAGAGGGGCATGCCACTCTGGTTGCCAAAGACCTAGCCGCTTCTACTGCGTCCGACTTGGCCATTCCAAACATTTGTATTACCCCTTTGACCTCTGATTCACAGGAAATAAACTCTGAGTGCTCCCAAGAAATAGACCACCCACCCTACACCTGCTGAAAAACAGCAGGACAGAAGAGGCAATTAGCCTGGGTGGTGGAAACAATGATGTCATTAGGAAGGAAGCTTGAGCTTCTAATAAATGGCACATAACAAATTGGTGTGGTATAAATGCAATTTATGTGGACCATAATGTACTCAATTCATTCCCATAAATGAAGGTAAAATCGTACCTCACCTGACAGGTTCTAGTTCTTACTTATCATTAGCAGTGATAAATCCCACACAATAATGGGAATTCCTGGAGACAACTTTTCATTTCTGGGTAGCTTTGGTTAGTCACATTCAAACCACAATTTGCTCATCCTTCCAAAAGCAAACCTTGCTAGGCATTATTAAATTTGAAAATCATTTTTTAGCCTTAAGTGATTTTTGAGAAAGTAATACATGCATATAGGGGGAAAAAATCCAGAAACACAAAAGGATTTTCTACAACCAACTTTCTTTCTTCCCCGGTCTCTCAAAAAAATCCTTCCCTAGTGGCACAAATTATTATAAATTTCTTATAAGTCATCTCAGAAATCACCCTTGTAGATGTAAGGTACATATTTAGAGATCACTCTTATACAAATGGTAGCATGCTCTATACAATGTATTGAACCTTTTTTAAAAAAACTGTATCATGGAGACCAGTCCTTATCAGTGGAAACAAATTTCCCTCATTCCTTTTAACAGCTGCATAGTATTCTATTTTATGGATGGACCATAACTAACTTAGCCATTTACCAACTGATGGACATTATGGTTATTGTTCCAGTTTTCTATCCCCACAATGCAGCAATAAATGGTCTTTTGGCTCCATTTTCATTTCTTTCAATGCAGCTACTGCCCGATTCAACTTCTATACCTTCTTCACCCAGATTCAGGAGCCTCACCCGAGAGACAGAACAAAGTCTCTGCAGAGCTGTGGTTCTTAGCAAAATGAAATAAAATAAAATCTTCCCTCCAAAGACCCATCTGGAGGGAGTTGCTATGAGGAGAACCTGTAAGAATAATAAATTTCTCTTGACACAAGAGCTGCAAGGAAGCTGCCCAGGCCGCAGTGATGGGCTTCTCAGTCTGAGATGTCGACAGCTATACTGAAAGCAGAAAATGGAGCCATGTGAATCTGTAATTGTAACCCCTACTCTCACAGGCAGAGAGCTGCCTGCTTGTAGCTGCTTCTCATTACCTGCTTACAACTGTAATTTCTGTGTGGTCTTTTTCCCTACCCTGTGGTTCACTGGGAATTCAGAGCTGCAGTGGTGGTGCTGGGCATTTTGAAAAAGAGAATGAAAAGGTAACAATTATGGAAAAGCGATTTCTTCTTTTGAATCCAACTGCTATGGACTTCACTGCCCCTCTTCAGGTAAGAACATCACAACCTTGTGCAGACACAGATTGTTTCTGGAAAAAGAAACCCCACCTGCCTGTCCTGTGAGAGTGTCAGATGGCTAGGCTGCATTGTAACTGAGTTCAAAGTACTCACCGGCTCAAACAAACAGATCAACTCATCTTCTTCCCAGGATGCCTATAGTACATGTCCTAGCAAGAAAGAAGGAAGCTAATAATTTTATTAGATTCATTATGGAGCCCAAGCAATATAGGAAACAGAGGTAACTGGCATTAACATGATTCACTGCAAAGATGTTCATCTTTCTGCAAAGTTCTCCCTCTACAAAGACTCATACATCAGTGAGCTCCATCAATAAGGACATGTGATCAGAAAAGACAGCCTCAACCCCTACCAAATATATTGGTAGGAGCTGTGGGGCCGTGGACTATAACCAGTGAGACAATTTCTAAAACTTTAAAATGAGACCGTGTGTCCTCTGTACTTTGCCTATAACAACTATGGGAAGTCATTCAAGTGGATTCAGCTCAGCAGAGGACACTGAAAAGGGAAAATGGGCAGTGCTGCCCTGGGGCCCTGGAAGGTTTGGGGCGATTTCTTAAAGTGCTTCTCAGGTCAAGCGTGAGTCCAGAATAAAATACCAGGCATCAAGGGGACCCTGCCAACCCTGCACAATTCTTCCATCCCAGCAGCTAGACCTTAGACCAGTGCCCTTTCCTATATCGCCTATTGCTGAGAGAAAGAAGAGCATTTTTTTCAACTTTGACTTTCCAGTAAGTGGTATTTAGTTCCTCAGAAACAAAATAAATACGTGTTGAATGAATGAATGAGCTAAAACAACAGGCGTTACTAACTTACTCTGTTAAATTATGATTCCCTAAGAACGACAGCTCTCTGAGGTGAGGAACTGAGGTGCTCCTTTCCTTGTACACCCCAGTGATGAGGCTCAGTGCAGACCCACAAAAGTAGCCACAATCTCTAAGGTGTGTCCCCAAAATGAAGCATGTCAAATCCTGAGTCTGTAAACACAGACCACCATGCACCACCTCGAATCACATGCAAAATTGTGTATATGCATCTGTATGCATTTTTCTGCAAGAAGTTCCTTTGTCTCAGTTAGATTCTCAAAGGGATCCATATCTCCAAAGAGCTTGCTGTTCAATGACTTACAGAAAACACAGAGCAGTCTTCTGCCCTCCCTGATGTGGAGGTGGGGGGCGGGGGCGGGAATGGAGCGGGGGAGGTTGCAGGTGTGAGTTCTGCTGACTAACAAGCATCATTGCTCTGCTTTATGGAAACAGATAAATCACCGGGACTTAAAGAAGCTCAGTCCCAGGAATGCTCTTGTGCTTGACAGCAAGCACATTTTCTTCCACCAAGTCAACATCTCCAGAAAGTGCAGCCAAGCCCTGTCGGTTCAAGAAAAAGAAAAGAAGCTTGGAGCAAGATTAAAGAAATAAATAAACCACAATCTGCAAGCTTGGAAAATAGGCTCATCCTATAATGGTGCTAAATCGCTTGATTCTGGAAGGGAGGACAAGAACAGGTGATGCGCCCTGTCAGCTCAGATCCCAGAAGCTCAGCAGTGAGAAGGCGTCTTTCATCTCTGCCCACACAGGAGGACTGGGGGAGCTGAGTGCTTCCTCTGGGCATGGAGGAGTGTTCGGCTCTGGATTTGTTCGGTGGTGTTAGCATCTCCTTCTGCATTGTCCAGTAAACATCCTTCCTCATAAAATGCCTGGCTGAGTATCAGATTTTACAGCATCTTGCCCTGCATTTAAACAGACCTGATCCTTGCCTGTCTCTAGAAGAGTTTCTCCACCTTGGCCCTATGGACATTTGAGTCCAGCTATCTCTTTATTGCGGGTGACTGGCCTGTGCCTTTAGGATGTGTAACAGCAACATCCCTGGTATTTACTCAGTAGATGCCAGGAGCACTCTCCCCACCAGCTGTAACAGCCCCAAGACGTCTCCAGACTTTATCAAAAGTCCCCCAGAGAGCAACATCACCCACAGTGAGAACTGGTGCTCCCACTGGGTCCTGGGGAACATCAGATCTGAGGGATGTTAACAGCTGTTACTTAGAGGAAAACAGGATACTGTGGTCAAACAGTCTGGGAAACCCTGGATTAAACGAAGACAAACCTGGACTCCTCCACGATGGATTTCTCAGAGTCTGAAATAGATCAGGGTGCACCGTGAATCTATAAGAGAGAAACATAATACCCAGCATTCTCCCAAAGGCATTTGGCTGCAGAATCCTTTTATCTCAGAGCCTTCAGGATTAGTATTCTGGGGGATTTACTTTTGGAAACACTTCTGTAAGGCAAAATTGGAAATATACCTCTAAGGCAAACACACCCAGAGGAAGAGATGGGGAAGCTGAAGATGCTGAGAGCAGGCTGTGCACACACCATGACTTCCGGGATGCAATTTATCTTAGAACCCCAGACTCCATCATTAGACATTCATTTTTTTGAGAACAGGTTTAGATTTTCAGGCTTCAAAAGTGCCAAATATTTTGGAAGCTATTAAAACATCCTCAGCTAATGCTTCATAAACAGGGTAAGGTTATCAGAGAATTTCCCAATGGTGAGAGCTAGCTGGGTCCAATGGTCTATGGAAAACGGGAAACCACAGAGGGACTCAGAGTAGAAAAGAAAGTAACATAGGAAAGAAAGTAAGGAAAGAGGACATCAGAACAAACATCTTTCAGTTCACTGTTCTGGCCAGGGCTCTCTCTGATGCAATAATCACAACGTGCCCTTGTGGACTTTAAAAAGATGGGAGACAGTAGGAAGCCTGTCTTGTAAGAGGGGGTTGAACTGTTTTTGTAAAATAGATTTACAGTAGTATTATTTTACTAAACAGACCTCATGGTAATTTTTACAGATTTCCATGACCATAAAAAATTAGAGCTAGAAAGATCCTTGAATCCTCTATTTCTATTTATTTTTAATGTGTTTATCTATAAAAGTCATTTATTCAAAGCCAAAAACACAAAATGCAAAATCATAACAATTCTCTTTTAGCATGACTGTGTCCCCACCAACACTTAACCCCCATTTCAACCTTCTTTGCAGCCCCTGAAGAACTTTCCAGAAACCCCAGGCTGCTTGGAGCAGCATCTGAAACACAGTCCCTCCCCCTCCCACTTCACAACCAGAGGAAACTGAGGCCCAGACAGACAATGACACTTGCCTGAGGTCCCAGCTTCCGAGTAAGAGAGTCAGGAGAGGAACCCAGGTTCACACCTGGGTGAGCTCAGCACACCTCCCGTCTCCCTGCATGCTGAGTTGGGTGCTAATAGAGAACAAGCTGCCTTGGAATGCAGCGATCACCTCATTTCTGCAAGTATTCAAGAATAGCTAATGACCACTTGTAAGGTCACTGCGAATCTTTCACGTGAAAGATGAATTAGACATCTTTGCAACCTCTTCTTAAAGTCTCACTAGCCCTGCCCTGTCCTCCCTGTCATTAGCGACAGGGTGTATGGGGAAGCCTGTTCTTAGAAAAGAGACACAGCCCCAGAGAAAAGAGTGACCACGATCACTGCCCATCCCATCTGGCTCCCGAGCTCCCGCCTCCTCCTGATGGAAGCAGGCCAGCTGAAATGAACAGTGTGGGGCTCGGCGCGGGTGAGAGGTGCTAGACAGCCAGGTGACACATCCCTAAACCAAGTCAACAACTCCAGGCTCAGTGTGTATCAGGCAGAAATATGACAGCGACTGTCAATCACAGGAAATATCATAAAAGAGGTTTAAAATAATAGAGCTGCCTCGGAACTGCTAATACGAATGATCCATGCACAAGATGGCAGGCCCTGCTCCAGATTACTGAGTGTGGAGGCATCTCTGTGAGTGTGTGTGGGGGGGGCCCCACAGGCACAAACACACACCTGCACCTCACAATACACATAGAAACAAAGCTGGCACTGTGTCTGCCAAACTCAGTAACTTTAGCCTTATTCCATCTCAGTTCTTCTACCTGAAGGAGACAAGTGATGGCGGAGGGTGAGACAGACCCAGTGGACCAGGAAAGAGGCAGGAAGACCCGCCCTGATTGAGGCCAAAGCATGGCATAGCGATAGGTGGCCAACCTGGGCCTGATGATTAGCAGGAGGAAACAGGGGCACCCAGTGAACCTGTCAGCATTTTCTATTGCTTTTCTGGAATCTAGGAAAGGATATCTTATTGTTGTTCAGTTGCTCAGTCACGTCTGACTTTTTGTAACCCCATGGATTGCAGCATGCCAGGCTTCCCTGTCTTTCACTATCTCCTGGAGTTTGTTCAAACTCATGTCCATTGAGTCGACGATACCATCCAACCATCTCATCCTCTTCCTCCCCCTTCTTCTCCTGCCCTCAATCTTTCCCAGCATCAAGATATCGTCTAATGAGTCGGCTCATCGTATCAGGCGGCCAAAGTACTGGAGCTTTAGCTTCAGCCTTTTTGGAATGTAGGAAAGGACATCTGATATTTGGCAATGTGGGAGGCACAGTGACAGCCAAAAGTTCCTCAGGTTTGCACTTTCTATTATTGTCTTGTTTGCTCCGTATGTTTTTCATCTTTTTATTTTGGTGTGTGTGTGTGTGTGTGTGTGTGTGTGTGTGTGTGTGTCTTTTGCATTTTCCCCAGGTGCCCTCCTCACACATAAGCTAACAAGTGGCTCAAAGCTATGTCCTCCAACAAGCTGGTGCCTCTGAAAGGCCCAGAATAAACCCAGATCTTCCTCATATGCTGCCTTTCTGTGAGGATCCAAGGAAGTGACTGATGTGGAAGGCCTCTGAAGTTTAAGGCACTGTGAAGCACAGGAATGCACACGATTCCACGGGGCAGGCAGCTGCGGCGGGTGGGGAAGTCCTGGTCTCAGCATCACAAGGGGTTCCAACCCCAGCTCTTCTACCTACCAGCTGTGATATGAGCAAGCTAGTTAACTTCTCCAGGCTGCACTTGACCATTGTGAAGTTCACGTGAGATATAAAGGTGGGCTTCCCAGGTGGCGCAGTCAACGCAGGAGACGCAAGAGACTCAGGTTCAATCCCTGGGCCAGGAAGATGCCCTGGAGTAGGAAATGGCAACCCAACCCACTCCAGTATTCTTACCTGGAAAAGTCCTTGGACAGAGGAGCCTGGCTGGCTAGAGTTCATGGGGTCACAGTTGGGATACAGCTGAGCAAGTGAACACAAGAACTATGAAACATCGTGATGTTAGATATTAGAATTACCACAGCTGTTTCTAGAGCTCTCTGCTCTGTGATCCCCAGTGATCCTCATTTTATGTCCAAAATATATCTCACTGGTATAAGTGTGCTCTCCATTCATTGCTACTAATAGTGGTTGTTACTGTTGTTCAGTTGCTAAGTTGTGCCCGATTCTTGCAATCCCATGAACTAGAGCCTGCCAGTCTCCTCTGTCCATAGGATTCTCCAGGCAAGAATACTGGAGTGGGTTGCCATTACTTTCTCCGGTGTTTCTTCCTGACCCAGGGATCGAACCCAAGTCTCCTGCATTGGCAGGAGGATTCTTTACCACTGAGGCACCAGGGAAGTCCAGCTAACAGTGGTATGCACATAAGAGAAAGCTATGTAATGTATCTCATAAAAGTTATACACTGCTCTATGATATTAGAGAACAATATATTTCCTAGCAGCACTGGTAACAGCAGTAGTCTATAGTTAGAATATTCTATATTCTATAGTGTGTTATTATTCTCTCCCTAAGAAGGCAGTGAGCTCCTGAACAGAAGTCTTATTTGACATTTCTGTGTCCCTGCAAGATGAGGATCACCCAGCAGACATTTAGCAAACGTTTGATGACTGACAAAAGCCGCAGGCAACCCTGGTTGATGCCATCTCAGCAGGCTCTGGCCTGCCCTCCCCGTAAAGGTAACTGGTTTCAGAGCCTGAGCGCAGCAGATTCCAGCAGAGATGGTTCTCATCTCCATCGCACCCAGAGATCCAGTTTCAAATCCTCTTACCCCACAAACGGAAAATCTGCTTTGGGCTCAGAAGCCCTCCCAGATCCAAACAGGGACCAGAAGCAGAACAGGACTCCTCATCTAATGAAATATTCCCTTTGGAAAGAAGGTCAGTGACCGAGGGCTCATGTCTCTAAACCAAGCCGGCTCATGTCACCGGTCTGGATGAGGGGACTATGTAGGGAAGAGTTCAGTGTGGGAAAGAGGTGAGAACACAGGGGGCTGGGCCTAAGATTTATTAATAACTTCCCTCTCTTCCATCCCTCCTCTTCTCTCTCTCTCTCATCTCAGGGTGACCTCCATAAGTCACAGCACGACGGAACATTTATTATTATTATAATTACAGTGATCATATTGGTACATACGCTCACAGACGCCTCTGAACGTGTGACGTGCTAATTCTCCTCCATTTCCAATTCATAGTGTCCCGGAGCCAAAAATACTCCGTTCTCAGAAGACGTTCAGCTTTTTTTTTTTTTAATCTGCCTCTTTTCTCAGGACAACTCTTTCCAATGCTGCACAACACAGCCAGTTCCCTGTACCACCCCCACCCCTGCCTCCCTCCTCCTTCCCACAAGTAAAACTGCACTGTGCTTAAGGTTAATATGCCTGTCAAGACTTCCCCCAATGAACAACAGGTTAATGATGTGCACATCTCCTTAAATAATTCATACTTCTAATAACCATGTCAGTCAGCACTTACACAGCCCATCAATTGATGTGGGATAGTGCAGGTGGAGGCTGGGGAGAGTGGAGGCTTGCGTGGTGCAGACGGGAAATGAAGAGGGACCTCACATGCCATCCTATCTAATCAGAGTCACAGAGGAGACGGAAGCAGCTTCCGAACATGAAAGCCAACAGCAGGCGCCACTGCGCCATGTGGGAAGAGGAGAGGGCAGGAGATCAGATGGAAGGCTCAGCATCTAAGGGTCAAAGGATCACTGGGCAAGAGAGATGGTTTTTTTTCCAAGATACCACAATGTCTTTACAAGACATCAGATGCACACGCACGTCAAAGGCCCAGCCACCTTCCAGCTTCCTCCCAGGAGTTCCCCAAGATTACCAGTACCAGATGGGAAGGAACCTCTTATTCTCAACTGTTTCTCTCCAATGTTATTATTTGCTCTTTGATGCAAATCCCCCTGCTTTTTCAGTTGTGTATTTTTCTCTTCTAACCAGCTAGATGTGAGACCTCCCTTTTACCATTCAATTTCTACATTTGAAATATTGTGGATGGACCTAAAGAGTAATGTTTAGTGAAATAAGTCAGGCAGAGAAACACAAATACTCTATGCTATCACTTACAGGTGGAACCTAAAAAAATAAAACAAATGTATATAGCAAAACAGAACCAAACTCACAGAACAAACTGACAGTTATCAGATGGGGAAAGGGATATGGGATTAAGATAAGACATTCAAACTACTATGCAGAAAATATTAATAAGCAAGCAATAAGGATATATTACAGACAGAGCTCAGAGAAATATAGCCATTATCTGTAATAACTTTGAATGGAGCTGCTGCTGCTGCTGCTGCTAAGTCGCTTCAGTCGTGTCCGACTCTGTGTGACCCCATAGACAGAAGCCCACCAGGCTCCCCCGTCCCTGGGATTCTCCAGGCAAAAACACTGGAGTGGGTTGCCATTTCCTTCTCCAATGCATGAAAGTGAAAAGTGAAAGTGAAGTCCCTCAGTCATGTCCGACTCTGAGTGACCCCATGGACTGCAGCCAACCAGGCTCCTCCGTCTATGGGATTTTCCAGGCAAGAGTACTGGAGTGGGTTGCCATTGCTTTCTCTGTTGAATGGAGTACAACCTATAAAACTATTGAATGGCTATGTTGCACACTCAAAGCTAGTATAAAATGGTAAATCAACTCTAATTCAACAAAAATTTATTTTCATAAAAAAATTTTAAGAATTTCTGGATAGAAGACCATGATAAGTGTATAACTGTCCTATGGTTGCTCTAACAAATGACCACACATTTTGAGTCTTAAAAATAACACAGATGTATTCCCTTAATGTTCTGAAAGCCAGGAGCCTGACATGGGTCTTGCAGGGCTGGTTCCTGGGGGCTCCAGGGGAGAAACCACTTCCCTGCCTATTTCAGCTTCTGGAGGCTGGCAGCCCTCCTCAGTCCATGACCCCTTCCCCAAATCACTCCAACCTCTGGCTTCCAGAGTCCTGTCTCCTAGTTCCTCTTATCTCTTGCTTTCTTGTGATATCACCCTCCCTGAGATGATCCAGAATAATTTCCCTACCTCAAGATCCTTACCCAATTACACCAACAACAATCCCTTTTACCATGTAGGGTAACATTACAAGGTTCCAGAGATAAGGGCATGAACATCTTGGAGGGGAGCTAGTATTCAGCCTACCATCCTTAGAGTACCTAGAAAGTGCCCCAGTTATTAAAAAAAAAAAGAGGCTGCTATGAAGCTACATAGAAAAGATATGATAAGAGCATTGAACACGATGTCTGGATGGTAAGCCGCCGATGACTGGTAGGTCTTCTTATTATCCAATACAGTCGACGTGTCAGACAGGTCTGAACACCCACTGTCCACCATGAGCTTTGATGCACCTCATCTCACTGCATGCTCACTGCAAACCCTGAGATGGATGTGGTCATCCCTCTTCAGAGGATGAAATAATACAGCTCAGAGAGTAAGTGACATGTCCAGGGTCACACAGCTGACAAATGGCAGAGCTGAGGTTAAGATTCAGATTTGGGCAAAAATAAATATTTGACCAATACTGTTACCTAACCCACTATGTATCGAAATGGGTTCTGGGTCAGAATCACCTTTGAAATAGAGTAGCAATAAAATTTCCAATCCTGGAGATTCTGACTAAGTCCATATTGAGTGGGGCCTGCAATATATCTTTTAACAAACTAGATGTATAATTTAAATGCTTGGGCAAATTTGTGAAATAGGAACCTAATCATGGTGACTGAGTGGTAAAGAATTTGCCTGCCAATGCAGCAGATGTAGGTTTGATCCTTGGATCGGGAAGACCCTCTAGAGAAGGAAAGGGCAACCCACTCCAGTATTCTTGCCTGGAGAATCCCATGGACAGAGAAGCCTGGTGGGCTACAGTCCACGGGGTTGCAAAAGAGTCATATACGACTTAGCAACTAAACAATAACAACAGTTTACCCCCAGAATAACATCAGGGTCCTCCCTGCAGTCACAGTGAAACTCTCGTCTCTTTTAAATACAACTCCTTGCCACACACACACTTACACACAAAATCAGATACACAGAGTTTCTCAACAACAGCACGACCGATGTTTGAGGCCAGATAATTCTTTGTTCTAGGATTTTTTCCTGTGCACTGCAGGATACCCAACAGCATTCTTGGCCTCTACCCACTAGATACCGGTAACACTCTCCCCTCGGTTACGACAAATGTCTCCAGACATCTCTGAAAGTCTCCTGGGAGGCAAAATTGCCTCTGGTTGGAAACCACTGTGATGAGGGGAAAGGTGATGGCAAAAAGAATGGTTATGACAGCAAAGTCATTGCCTGTGGAGACTTGGGGTCACTGGTCAGCTCAGGTGAGGACAAGGCACTGGGAAGTGCAGCACCTGGGCATCAACAGTGCAGAGTTCTCGTCCCACCGACCCACCCAGGTCTCATCACTCTGACCTGGGCACGTGCGATGAACCAGAAACAGCCCCTTCTCTCCGTCCTTGTAAGTCTTTCTCTCTGCCTCTCTGTCTCCACTGCCATATAACAAACAGGAACTATGCAGGGCTTTGCGAGGCTTTACTCTTTTTTTTTCCTTTGCTGTGGAATAAGCCCAGGTACTTTTATTTTTATTATAGTTGATACCTTTAGCAAAGACCATACAGAAAAGTTCTGAGACCTGAGATGTAGGAGTATTACAGTTTTGCCTGCTCCAGGATCTCAAAGAGGGATGAGCTGAGACAGCAATCTTGTGAAAAGACCTAAGAACAGAATGGTTCTAGAGGCGGGCATGTGTTTGGATCCTGGACTGCCCTTTAAGAAAAGATAAAAAGACAACCTTCCCTGCAAACTACATTTGATATAAGTTTTTGGCAACAGTGTCCTGCATGGAACACGGTTAATTCCATTTCAAATTAATCTTATTTCATGAGCAGAGTGTGACCTGAAAAAGAAAGAAAAGGTTTTAAAAAGCAGCCAACAACAAAAATACCCAAATTATTAAGCAAAAATATGTGATTTTCAAAAGGCAAATGCAACTGACTTTTAGATGAGGGCTTCACGCCAACACCAACTATCCTTGCATTGTCCAGCAACATTCGAGCAGCATGAACAGAAAGAATTCAATATGCCAAAACCAATACAGAATTGTAAAGTAAAAATTAAAAATAAATAAATTAATTAAAAATAAATAAATAGAGAGTTCCCCCACCTTGGGGAGTGTTACTACTCTATGGGCTGAAGGAAGACTTGAAGAAATAGCACAGAGCTCTCTTCCTGCAGAAAACCGCCCCCGACCACCATGGACTTCCATGAACTCCTTCACACACCTTGGTGCAGCCCCTGCCCCGCACATCCAGGCATGCTATCACCTCTTACCCCCCAACCCTAGCTCCCATACTCTGTCTCAGCATCCTTAGTACCTACAACACCTTGCTGAGCACAGTAGCTTATATGTCTGCTTCCCCTTCAGACTAGAAGCTTCCAGAGGCAAGAACCAGGTTCAGTCACTCAAAGACCCGTAGCATACAACACTAGCAAGTGTTCAATATCTAATTACTCTATGAAAGAACAGGAAGGAAAGACTGCTAGGAGGGAAAGCGCTACAATGACCGTGTACTTGCTGGGGTCAGAAAAGCCATGATGTATCTCTGCCTCTAGGTTCTTGCTATTCAGGTGAGCACACCTTGTCTCCCAGTTAAGTAGCGACTCCTGGCTTCAGGGGCTGTATAGTCTCACCTGTAGAAAGAAGCTCAGTACACCACCTTGGAAAGCCCAGCACTGGAAAGATGGACACCAACGCTGTTCTGTCCAAAAGACTTCAAGTTCAGTGCTTCCAAGAGAGAGATGGTCTCAATGCCACACCCAAGCCCAAGGTAGCACTGAAGCCTGTCATCCTGCGTTTGCAGAGCTGGTCTGGCTTCACTGCGTCTCTATTTCCTATCACCAGGAGCACACCAGCCACTGGCTTTCTAGTTCGTGACTCCAGAAGTTGAACACGTTTACTCTGAGGTCCTGATAACTACATTCCTATCCCAAGTGCTGATGGATGCCCCATCACAGACTGGGTGTCTGTCTGCCTGAAGCTTAGACAGTGTCTTGCAGGCAAGAAACCCCTGACCTGCATGTATCTTTGTGTTCCTAATACCTAATCAAAGCCTGGCACCTAACAGGGAAAGGAGGCACGTTTATTGGCATTTCTGTGTCTCAAGCATGATATGTTACGGGCTCTAGATTCATTCTCTCATGCATTCCCTAAAGAGGAAGGGACTCTTTATTTCCTCATTTTATAGGTGGAGAAACTGAGACACAGAGAGTTTAAGTACACGCCCAAGGCCACAGCTAACAGCAAATCGTAGATTAAAATCCAGGTTTCCAACTCAAATTCCTATGTTGCTTCCAGTGTAGAATACTTCATCCCAAGAGTGGACGTTCAATAAATGCTTGTTGAGTTAAACTCAATTCCCAGAACACTCTAAAATGGAACACACACGCAGACCAGGCTCCTCACAGCTTACTGCTGCTTGTTAAAATTATTCTTAGCTAACAAGAAATAATTAGAGTCCCTGGAGTACAGTCCATTAGAAATACGTCCTTGGGAATTAGAACATAAAACAAGCCTAAATAGGAATGTCTCTGCTTGTTGATGAAGTTCATAAAATCACAGAACCTCAGAGCTAAGGGGGACCTCAGCTAGATCACCTAGTTCAAATCCACCCTTCTTTTAAAGAAAGGTACACGGAGGCAGAGATGGAAAATGACTGGCTCAGTGTCATAAGCATGTCAAAGTGAAGCAATGACAGAACCAGAATTCTGAATGGTCCCTCGTGGTGCCCTTTGTGCCCTGGGAATGAATGTATTCATGACTCAGTGGTGCCTGACTCTTTATGGCCCCATGGACTGTAGCCTGCAAGGCTCTTCTGTCCATGGAATTCTCCAGGCAAGAATACTGAAGTGAGGACCCAGGGATCAAACCTGGGTTTCCCACATTGCAGGCAGATACTTTACCGTCTAAGTCACGGGGAAGTTTTAAATATCCTGGGTGTGACTGCTCACTGCCCACCACCCTCAGAATCCAGGCTCACAGATGGACTCTTGGCCAGATTTCTCTCTGTGGTCAGGTGACTGGGACTCACAGCCACAGATGGAAGCTGCCACATCACCCCAGCATTTAATCACCCGCAAAAGCCATTTCCCACATCGTTTGCCCCATGGCCAGAAATATTATCCTCAAATAATCAAGACACGGCAGATACGCTTCAAGGCACAAGACTGTCTTCCCCTTTTCCCGAGGATACGCTGATATCAGCACAGCCTGCAGAGAAAGAAGGGGCTGCTGCTCACTGCCACATGCTCAGAGGCCGAGGGGTAACAGTGCAGCCTCCAAGATCCAGTCATCAGTTTCAGAGAGCCTCCAAGGAGGAGAAGGACAGCCCTTGTTCTGCTGTGATGGACAAGCTGGGCCAGTCTGTCTAGTCAAAAGGAAAGAATGATCTCCAGCTGAGAGCACTGAGAGCCAGGGTAGGGAGGGGGCGGGAAGACATAAGCCAACAGAACTATTCCTGGAGTTTACCCTGTACAGGAAGGTATACATCCCACCTTCTTTCAAAAGGATGGGAGATGGCTTGTGAAATTAACCACCACAGAGAATATCATATTACAAAGTAAAAAAAAAAAAAAAACAGTTTGAAGAATAATCAAAAACAATGCAAAAGGAAAAGAGAGTAGGTATTTCCAGTTGTTGAGAGAAAGGAGAAACCAGCCTGGTTTGGTTTGTCTGCCCTGAACCGAGGACGCTTTGTGGGACACATTTCTGGTAGCCATCCTCTCAAATCTGTCTCAGAATTTCCATCTGACCAATAAGGAAACTGAGCTCAGAGAGGATGTTACTTGACTGGCAACACACAGCTGGTGTTCATCTTCCAATTCTGAGTTCCAGCTTCTCCCCTGCTGCTGCCTCCTGCTCCGTATGCCTATGCCCAACCCTGAGTCAGCTGGCAGGGGTGTGCTGGGAAATGTTCAAACACAGGCTCACTGAGAGGAAAAATAAGAACCCTGATTTATATAGCATTCACCAATTTCCATAGTGTAAATATTGTCATCGTGGCCAATTTCAAACCATCCATGTGCATTAACCAGCTCGCAAAATTTCCCAAAATGTAACTTTCAGCTCACAAAGCCACTCGGGACCAGCAACCACTGCTGCTGAGGAGGAATCAGAGGTGTCCGGGTGCAGCCCCTGCCTGCAAGGAGCCCATGGCCCAATTAGGAGGATGTGGACAGATTAACACACACGATGCTATGCAGGAGAGAGGTGTGCTGGGGGGGAAAGCTATGCCTCCATGGACTGGCAGGACTTGACCCCTGCCACCTCTCTGGCCTCACCTCCTTCCAGAAGCCTCCAGGCTCACAACTATGCTGTTTTACTGATTAGCTCGCAGCCTCTTCAATTCTCATTCTAAACGTTGCTTCCTCAAGAAAGCCTTGCCTGACACCAGGTCTCCCTGGAAAGCATTCCTATAGCACCAAGATTCAAACTACAACCTGTTCATTATGATATGATATGTCTGCCCTCCGCCCAGGGATCCCAGGGCCCCTTTACAGGGTCAGGGGCCAAGAGGCCACTACCTGAGCCAAACTGCATCCACGTTTGCACATGGGGTCCCCACTTCTCACATCAGCAGCGCTTATTAGCTAACTGTATGCTCACAGAATTTGAGAAACAGGAAATCTTGGAATTAGAAGGCAACTCACCTAACACAGCTTCTCAAACTTTAAGGTGTACAGAATCCCCAGAAATAGGGGATTAGTAAATAGGAATAGAGGATATCCTCTTTCCAGTAACTCAGATTCCAATTCATACCTCAGGTGTGAGATTTTGCATCTCTATCAGGCTCACAGGTGCTGCTGACGCTGCTGGCCTTTGGACCATAGGTGGAGTGACACAGGTCTCAGAGATGTGCACTGTCCAAAAGGGCTCCCACTGGCCCCAAAATCTGTACCAGAGTTTGAAGGCTTAGTAGGAAAAAAGGACAAAAAATATCTCAATAACTTTATGTTGATTACACATTAAAATAATATTTTGGATAGATTAAGTAAAATAAGTTATTAAAAATAATTTCACCCCATTTTTTACTATTTTGAAAGTAGTTACTAGGAAACTGTGCATTCCCTATGGTGCTCACGCTGTATTTCTACTGGACAATGCTGTCACGGAGCCTCCCAGTGAACACAGGAAACTCCACAAAGGCAGCATCCATGGAAGCGCTTCTGTAGCTTCATCAGAGGAGTACTCCTCTCCTCCCATGTCCAGTAAAGTCCCACACTCCACTCTGGAAACGCTGCTCCTGCTGCTGCTGCTGCTGCTGCTAAGTCACTTCAGTTGTGTCCGACTCTGTGCAGCCCCATAGACGGCGGCCCACCAGGCTCCCCCGACCTTGGGATTCTCCAGGCAAGAACACTGGAGTGGGTTGCCATTTCCTTCTTTAATGCATGAAAGTGAAAAGTGAAAGTGAAGTCGTTCAGTCATGTCCGACTCCTAGTGACCCCACGGACTGCAGCCTACCAAGCTCCTCCATCCATGAGATTTTCCAGGCAAAAGTACTGGAGTGGGCTGCCATTGCCTTCTCTGCTGGAAACATTAAGTTAATCAAAATCAAATTGCTTCCTTCTTCATCAGATTCCCCAGAACCTTTATTTGGCTCCTCTGCTTTGTGAACTTCACAAGACCCACTTGAGAACAAAGGGTCTAGTGTGCAGTATTTCCCAGACTTACTTGTTCTCTCTATAGAAGTACATGGGTTCAGACTTATCAGTTAAACTCCCAGGTCCCATCCCAAGCTGGTCAAATTACATTTTCTGGAAGTAGGGTCCAGGAATCAATTTTTTAATAATCAGATGGTTCTTATGACATTACTTTGGAATAACCAGAAAGAATCCTTTGACTGCTGTTGATTACCCCTAGAAATAAGAAGCTCATCATCTTATAAGGCAGCCAGCTTCACTATGGGGCAGCTAATACTCTTGTAACAATCCTTACCCCAACTGGTGATATTATTACCAGCATTATCATTATCCCAAGTGGTTCCCCAAAGAAAAGCCATCTGACCAAACTGTGCCTCTTAAAATCTAGAGGACTGAGGGCTCTCCAACCTCATACCCTTCATCTTTGAGATAAGGAACTGAGACGGCAGAAGGGCAATCCTATCCTAGGTCACACACATGGAAGAATCAGACTCGGAATCAGTGGCTAATTCTCGAAGCCCTGCCTCAGACCCCTGCAGCCCAAAACCCCTCTGGCTTTGACCAGAAATCCCAGCCCTGCTGGAGGCTGGCTCCAGTTCCTGGTGGACCTCCCTTAGTTCCAGCAAGTTGTCTTGGAGGACCACGCCACCCCTCCCCCTGCCCCCGCTCCCTTTAGGCACCAGACTGGAACCCTGGTAATGCCTGCCAGCCTCTCCCATCAGGTGCTGAATCTTAGAGCCAGCCCCAGCTCCTCAGCAGGCATCTCACCACACCTGGGCACACTCCCCAGTGCAAGGACCACAGCTGGCATCACTCCTTGGGGTAGGAATGTTCGTGGCAGCACTCCAAACCCCACCAGACACTTATGTTCTAAAAACCTTTCTAAAAGTAGAGACAGCCAGCAGCAACCCTGTGGGCACAGTGCCTGGGAAGGCCTCAGGAGCCAGTCCTGTGAACTGGCCTCACCCCGGCTTTCCCTCTAGCTATATGCTGGTGGCAATGGAGAGACCCCCAGGGTGTCACTGCTCCCACTCTCTCTGTTCTTCCTGGTGGAGTAGTAAAAAGCCTGCAGCTGGTGACTCCCTCATTCCTGATGAACCCACAATGTTTCTCAAGCCCCCTGAGAGATCCACTTCCTTAACTGCAAGTAAATTAGTGGTTCTCTGACCCTCCTGTCACTCAGGAAAATGGGAGAACAGGGAGGCTTGGAAGATGGGCAGGGAGGGACGCAGGAGACGCGGTAACAAGGAAGTGACAAAGTGAAGCCCAGGGTCAAGGTTCCACACTTGAGTGTCTCCTTAGGCTGACACACTCTCAAGCGGTGTGGATTCTGTTTGCACAGTCAGTAGGAATCTACGAGCTGCCCTCGGCCCTCACCTCCTCTGTGCCCAAGTCCTTACATACTTACCTACACGCTTTGTGCAACTCGTATTTTGCCTCCACATCAGGTCACTCCAGTGGCACTCAGGAGCAGGAGAGCCTCCAATTAGGCAGAGAAGAAGATGCTTCTTGCATAGAAAATTGGATTGGAGGGAGCAAGAGGTGACTCCTGATTCATGAAGCTCCTGAATAGCAAATTCTCCATCTCCAGAAGCTTCAACAAGCACTGAATAGTTAACAAACACCACAAGAGAACTAAACACCATCGCCTTCAAGTGCCCCAATGACTTATTATATAGATGCTGTTTGGTGGCCATGGAGACCACACTGTCAAACAAAACAGAAAATTAAATAAGCAAAAAGATTTTTTTTTCCTTCCTATGTATCAAGAGCTCCTCTCCTCCTTTCACTTCCCCTAGCCCCATCTCAAGCACAACTTCTCTTTAAATATTCTTTGCATTATAAAATATAATTTACAAACAGAAAAAGTAGGCTGCTGGGCTTTTTAATATAACACTCTCAGAGTTCTCAAAAACTGCCTGTTCTCCACCTCCTCACTACTTAACTCCAATCCAGTGTGCCTACTTCCCTCCCCTAGAAGAAGGAAGAGAGCCCACACTAAATGACTCTCAAAGTTTAATGCACATAAGAATCAACTGGGAAGGTTGTAAAACAGTGTGGGTTCAGAGTGCCTTCCCAACAGACTCAGATTCTATGCTTCTGCTTCTGAGCTCAGGCAACCATAATTATAACAAGCAAGGCAAGTAACTCTGAGGCAGTTCTCTGAGTCACACCTGGAGAAGCTCTCCTCAAATAACAGTTCCGAGCCAGGTCAAGGAGAACATTATTTAGAGGTTTATTTTCAGAAAACATTTGATATAAGTGCTAATTCTGCTTCATCCAGTTTAACCCCTGGGTGCTAGCTTCCTGAATCTGTCTTGCCCTGGAATGCCATGAGCTTTGATGGGCTCCTCATGAGTAGTAAAATGATTCAGAGAGCGGCGCCTACTGACCGTCTTTTATATTACAGCCAAGCTCTACTATTGTAAATAATTTTTGTAAAAATGAAACAGCAGAAACAGTGTCAGACTTTATTTTGGGGGGCTCCAAAATCACTGCAGATGGTGACTGCAGCCATGAAATTAAAAGACACTTACTCCTGGGAAGAAAAGTTATGACCAACCTAGATAGTATATTCAAGAGCAGAGACATTACTTTGCCAACTAAGGTCCACCTAGTCAAGGCTATGGTTTTCCTGTGGTCATGTATGGATGTGAGAGTTGGACTGTGAAGAAGGCTGAGCACCGAAGAATTGATGCGTTTGAACTGTGGTGTTGGAGAAGACTCTTGAGGGTCTCTTGGACTACAAGGAGATCCAACCAGTCCATTCTGAAGGAGATCAACCCTGGGATTTCTTTGGAAGGAATGATACTAAAGCTGAAGCTCCAGTACTTTGGCCACCTCATGCGAAGAGTTGACTCATTGGAAAAGACTCTGATGCTGGGATAGATTGGGGGCAGGAGGAGAAGGGGACGACAGAGGATGAGATGGCTGGATGGCATCACTGACTAGATGGACGTGAGTCTGAGTGAACTCCAGGAGATGGTGATGGACAGGGAGGCCTGGCGTGCTGCGATTCATGGGGTCGCAAAGAGTCGGACACGACTGAGCGACTGAACTGAACTGAAAGAGGAGAGGGCCACAGTTCTATTTGCTGGTCTCTTCAGTGTCTAATTTCCGCCCTGACACAAGGGGGTGGTGGTGGTCACTTTTTTTAGGCTTCTTGTTCAGTCATGCTTTGGGGAGGGAGGAACACTGCAAACAAATATCACTGGTGTGTGCTCACAGTGATTCAGCCACACTGGGTTTGCCCTGACTCACGGCGTGTGTGCTTTCCCAGTCTACACTGCTCAGGCTCTAGGTTGCTCTGCCGGGAACTGTCTGATGCTGGCCCTGGGTTGCATGCACTCCCCAGGTCTAAGCCGCTCAGGTTCAGGTCCTCAGGTACTCCACAAAGGTGCAGACTCGGTTGGGCCTGCGTTTTGTGCCCGTCCCAGGTCACAGTAGCTCAGGTGACCAGGTGCTTGGCGAGCGCTGTGGCCCCCAGTTGAAGGCTGCGACTTATCGCCTCCCCCGTCCCAGCTGCTCGGTTTTCTGGCTGTACAACAGGTGCGCCTTCTCAAGTGTGCCATGTGTCTCTTCTGGGGAGCTGATCTCTGGCTGCAACCCTCCCGGCAGATGTCGACCATCCAGAATCCCAAGAAGTCTTGGTTAGCAATGAAGCCTGCTTGCAGTTTGGTACAGGATGCCTCCCTGGGGCCGTGATTGCCCCCTTCTGGCTCTGGCTGCCCTCGCCTACCTGTCTCCAGTGGGGGATGGGCCCGTCCACAGCCCGCCAGCTCTGCTCAGTCCTTTGTTCTGTGAGCGGGCCTGGCGGTGTCTTAGGTTAGAGCTTTTTGCAGGATAGCTATCCCACAGTCTGGGTTGCCATCTCAAGCTAGTTCCCTCAGATTGCCCTCGGGGCATTTAGGCCCGGTCCTTACCCTAAGCAATGCAGCTCGCGCCTCCCTGTCCAGCCCCACTTGCAAGTGGGGGATGCAAGCCTCTGGGCTGCTGCTCCGCTGGGAGTTGCTGTTAGGCACATAATCTGTGGGTTTTGATTATTTATTTATTTTTCCTCTGGGTTATTTTGCCCTTTTGAGATTCCAAGGCTCATCACAGAACCACCAGAGAGAGTGTTTCCTGGTGTTTGGAAACCTCTCTTTTAAAAAAAAAAAAAAAATTATTTATTTTTTATTTCATTTATTTATTTATTTATTTTCACTTTACAATATTGTAAAGAAACTTCTCTCTTTTTTAAGACTCCCTTCCCAGGATGCATCTCCGTCCCTACCACTTTTGTCTCTCTTTTTATCTTTTATATTTTGTCCTACCTTCTTTTGAAGACAATGGGCTGCCTTTTCTGGGTGCCTGATGTCCTCTGACAGCATTCAAAAGTTGTTTTGTGGAATTTGCTCAGCGTTCAAATGTTCTTTCGATGAATTTGTGGGGGAGAAAGTGGTCTCCCCGTCCCATTCCTCTGCCATCTTAGGACCGCCCCTGGGGCCACAATTCTAAAGAGAAGTAGTGACACTCAACTTTCAGAGCAGAACCTAAAAGCTTGCCACAGGCAAGTCCTCTGGATGCAGCATTACAAAAGGTGTTATTTCTGCAGGGCTGGCAGATAGGGTTTCACCTGTATCTCAAGGTGAGATTTCATCAAGCATGCCAAGGGTATAGGCCTGAGATCCCGAAGCTCCTCAGAGTTTTTCATTTACTCAGTGATTCAGAAAGCAAATCCTGTCAGCCTCTGGGGAAGGTCATTTTCTTAGCTGCTCCAGAGCAGAGGAAGTATACAAACATTGCCCACTAACTCAGCAAGTATTTACGCATCATTTACTCCGTAGAAATCCTGGGTTGTGTCAGAACAAGGCATGGAACCAGCTCTCTGCAGACTTACACTTAAGTTGGGAAATAAGATGTTGAGAGTCAGAATCACATTTAATCAGTGGTCAGGGAGGACCCAGAGACACTCTTCTCCAAAAATACTGAAGAACATGAATCCAAGGAATGGCCACTTTTTGCATCTTTCCTCTAAACCCAGAAAAACTAGAAACCTGATAGTCATTACCTAGGAAATAATGGGTCTTACCCATAATACTGGAGTATAGGGAGTATTTACATTACATCAAACCGATGCAGGCAGTCATGGTAGATGGAATAATGAGAGAACGTGTCACAGAAAGCAAAGACCCTCCTTTGAGGGAAGTACAGAAAGGAAGCAGCCACCTTTCAGCAAATAATTCAAGTCACAATCCAGAGTTATGTTCTTTATATACTATGGCCCCACAGCTTCTTGGTCCCGTTATGCAGCATCTACTCCTCCTTCTATCAATGACCTCCCCAAATCCTGACTCCATCATGGCCCTTACAGCAACAGAAAGTCAAGGTGAGCACCCAACTTGCCACCATGAAGGAGGAAAGCCTCCTCCAACAGTCAGAGGTATGAAGGGCCCTTCCTGCAACCATTCTTTCATTCATTCATGGTTCATATAGCAGCTACACGCCCTGCCCTATTCCAGTGCTTGACATGCAAGAGGGGACAAGATGACACAGCCCCAGCTCCTCCCACACGGCTCAGACAGGACATAAACAAGTGAACAAGCACTGTGAATGTAATGTACTAGAACAAAGGCATGTAAAGACGCTGCTTTACTCACTGCCCACAAAACACCACTCCACACACGAGAGTTGGGGTGTGGATCCAGCGTTGGCTTAAGGAGGCAAATACTGACCAGATCTGGGAAAAGCATCTACTCCATCAGCACTCTCCTGACCACTCTCAGCTCCACTCATGGATGCCACAGCAATCAGACCACAGCTCACCTTTGAGATTCTCTCTGGTTTGACTTCACAGCATTAGGGGGTCCTCCCCCAGGCTTCATCTCACTCACTTTCTCCCATCTGGACTATTTCCTGGGTCATTTCTCCTAAAATCAGCAGGATGACACCAGAATCGAGGAGAAGTACTGCTTCCAGAAATTCTAGAAGACAAGGAATCCTCCAGGAAACAAATCAAATTTCTAACATCTGTGAACTCAAATGGGAAGTTAATGGCTGTGGATACTAGGGTGTCCCCCCCTCGCAGGGCTAAATGAAGCAGCATGGCATGGTGGCTGAAACACAGACTGCATAGCCATCCTCCCTGGGTGGGAACCCCAGCTCTGACACTCACTAGCTGGAGGATCTCAGGCAACATACTTAATATCTCAGCGGTTACTTCTCTATCTGGGAAACAGTACTTAATTCACAATGTTATTATGAAAATTAACTGAACTGATATCTATAATACACTTTGAATTACAGCTGGCACACAGAGAGAGTCTTGGAAGTTTTTGTTAAAAAAGATCCTTCTTTCTCCCCATCCAATAGCATGTATGAAGGTTATCGGAGACTCCATGTTAAGTCTAGTCATAACTCTCATGCTATGGCAACACTGTTTAAAAAAAAGAAATATGTATTGCATGCAAAGTGTCAGCTAGAAGGAACCAGCATTGACTAAATGCCTGCTGTGCACCACCCACTGGGGTGGGTATTCCCACATAAATTATATACCACTCAATCTCCCAACAGCCTTGAGACATCAAAATCATTATCCTCAGTTTCACAGATCTGGAGACAGAGGTTCAGAAATTCCTCTGACCTATTTAGGAACTAGAAACTAGCTCCATGACTCTCTAGTTCTGTAAGGGTCCATAAACCTCTTAACTGCTTCATGTCATTAAGAGTTGGAGTTGGGTCCACAAGAGAATGGGGTTTATGAGGAAAAGTGGAGCTGGGGAGACTGCCCTCCTCTCTGTCAAAATCTATAGAGAAAGAAATCGCAGAAGATGGAGGAAGTGTGGCTAAGGTAGAGAGAAAAGACTAGGCTCCATGGGGCATGAGGAAAGAGAAGTGGAGTTGGGGAGCCTAGAAAGAAGTCCTGGGCTTCATGAGAAGAATTTCTGGCAAGGTCTCTGATTCTTGGTAGAGATTCAAACTTCAGTCAATCTGGCTTTAAGGACCAGCCCACCATTTACCCTGTCCTCTGTCAAAGGCAGACATCAATAATTGACCACAGCACTCATGCCTTTAGGCCTGGAAAGAGTTTCCGGCTTCAGACCCAGGAAGCCCTGCCAATCAATCAGAGTTGACTGCTAGATAAAATCTATTTGTCATTCCTTCTATTCACCACGCTGTCAAAAGAAGTCAAAGAAGTCCCCTATCTTTAAAGTGTGGACAATCTACTTAAGGAAATGACAAGGACAGAGGAAACAAGTGAAAATATACATTCCTAGAACCCGCTGGATGAACTTGGTTAAAAATTCTGGACAGAACAAAAAAGACCCCCCCACCCCATGGGGCCAGGCAATGAAGGCAATTAGCTGTGCTTTGAGAAACTAGTAAGCCCTTGCTTTCTTAGCTTAAACTTCTAGAATGCTTTATGATTTACAAGGCAGCATCACTTTGCTCTCAAAACTACCTCACCAGACAGCTGGGCACCTTGTAAATGCATAAAGCATTAAATTCTTAGCAGTTTTAGTGGTTCATAAATTTTTTAAGTAGGAAATCATTTTTGCAAGTAATTTCCTTTCCAAGTCTCATGCCCCTCCTTTCTTTTTCCTGTTTTGTTGCACCAGCCAGACTCTCAGAGCCTCGCTACTCAATGTATGGCCTATGAACCAGCAGCACTGGCCTCCTCTGGAAGCTGGCTGAAAAGGCAAAATCTTAGGCTCCATCTCAAAATTCTCAGAATCTGTACTTAACATGATCCTCAGGTGATTCATACACACATTAAAATGAGAGAAACATTGCTCTGTGCCTGCTAAGTCATCTCAGTCATGTTCGACTCTTTGTGACCCTATGGACTGTAGCGTGTGAGGCTCCTCTGTCCATGGGATTCTCCAGGCAAAAATACTGGAGTGGATTGCCATGCCACCCTCCAGGGGATCTTCCTGACCCAGGGATCAAACCAGGGTCTCATTATGTCTCCTACATTGCAGAGGGGTTCTTTACCACTAGCGCCACCTGGGAAGCCCAAGCATTGCTCTACCACCTACTAAAAAAACAGAAACTGTAAAAGCTCTCCTTATTTTTGCTCTGATTGTAATGAGAAGGTATCTCTTCAGATGGTAAAGAATCCACCCACAATGCAGGAGACCCAGGTTTGATCCCCAGGTTGGGAAGATCCCCTGGAGTAAGGAAATGGCAGTATTCTTGTCCAGTATTCTTGTCTGGAGAATTCCATGGACAGAGGAGCCTAGTGGGCTACAGTCCATGGGATTGCAAAGAGTTGGACACAACTGAGCAACTAACACTTTATGATGCTTATTAGAAGTTTTTGACAGCTATCTGGTATCAGTTAAAGCAGAAATCTCTATGTAAATGTTAATTAACTATGAAAAAATTAAAGTCTAGAGAAGTTGGGTCTCCCACAGGATGACCCAGCTCATAAGTGACAGACTAAGCAGAAATGTCCATGTTTGTGCTGTTGCAATGCTGACCACCATCACAGGGAAAGACAGACTAATAAAGAATTATTCACACCTAGCATGAGGTTCCGGAGAAGGCAATGGCACCCCACTCCAGTACTCTTGCCTGGAAAATCCCATGGATGGAGGAGCCTGGTGGGCTGCAGTGCATGGGGTCGCTGAGGGTCGGGCACGACTGAGCGACTTCACTTTCACTTTTCAGTTTCATGCATTGGAGAAGGAAATGGCAACCCACTCCAGTGTTCTTGCCTGGAGAATCCCAGGGACGGGGGAGCCTGGTGGGCTGCCGTCTATAGGGTGGCACAGAGTCGGACACGACTGAAGCGACTTAGCAGCAGCAGCAGCAGCAGCATGAGGTTCTAGCCATCAGTACATATCTGTTGAATGAACAACTGGACGGATGTCATTGTGCTTTTCTTTCATATAACGGTACATTTCTGCACAGCTGAATGAACATTAAGTGTTAGATCCTTGAATATTTGTGAGCCACGTGACTCAGTGTGCAAGAAGAAACTCTATTTTAAGGTACTCTGCACTAAATCCTGTCACAAAGAGGGAAAAAAATAGCCTGCTTCATGAAAATGTACTCCTTAATAGATTTTAATCAACAAGTGTTGATTGGGTGCAGCTGTGTGCCTATAACTGTCTATAGTTCTAATAAGGATTCAGGAGACATATGACAAAGGTTCTCACAGTTAACATGCATCAGAATCACCCGGAGGGCTTATTAGACCACAGTTTCCTGGTCTAACTCTCCTCCTCCTCGTTGCTCATCCAGTAGGTCCGGGGTGTGGGCCAAAATTTAGCATCTCCAATAAGGGACGGGATAATGTTGGAATTGGAGGGGAAGAGCTTTGTCTATCTGTCCCTCCCCCAAAAGGTCAGGGACAAGCCTGCAGGAGCCATTTCTACAAGATTCCTGTACTCAGAACTTTTGTCCTGGATGTTTTCACTCTGGTGACTGGAGAAGGGAAAGGCAAGAAAAAAGAAAAATACTCATGAATATTTCATATGGTGCCTCAGCTGACTTTTTAGTTCCCTGAACACCTATTAAAGTACCACTGTAATAATGTCATTGTTCACTCGTCATTTTCTACCTGACTCTTAGGGAGGAAAAAAACAGAAATAATAATTCCTGGCTCTGATTGGGAGGTCGCAGGAAATCATCTTCCACTTGTACTAAGGCTTTTGAAGATCAAAGGGCTAAACAATCACATTTTCATTTGTGTGGCATCATTTAAGGAGGCAGAATTCCATAGATGTACTTTTTTTTTTTTCAGATAAATGAAGCTTATCCTTAAGCATTAGATTTGTTTTTGAATTTTAACCATTTCAAATGCAAATAATTTCAGAATGGTATCTACTTCCCTGTTTTCTCAGACAAAATACATGCAGCAAAATGTACTTCAGAATCCTCATTGTAAACAGCTTGTATTTTCACTCTGCTCTAATACGTGATGCCCCAGCTTACTGTCACGCTTAGGGCTGCTTGCCCCCAAAATAACTGCTTCACACTGATGAGTTCTGTTTGCCTCCAGTGTCAATTCCCCACCCCTACTTACTTCCCAGATAATTCATTGCTCTCAATTTGCTAGGAATTGGGAAACTTAACAACCAACATCATTACAATAGTACGTAAAAAGATAGTTAATAGGCTCTAAGCAAAAGCCAAAGACAGTGTTGGCTATGTAAGTTATATGACCTTGAGCCATCTTGCCTTGATATCTATGAACCATGATTATTTATTTATTGCTTCCTGATGCAGCCTGGATAGTAGGGTTTGCCTGAGAAGCAATACTTAGATAAACATGTTACTGTTTAGAGATTTTTTTTTTATTAGCATGTGTACATACAGGTGTTTAGTCATTCCTTCAGCGTGTGTGTGTGTGTGTGTAAAGCACTGATTGTCTGCTAGGTATGGTGTTGACAAAGGTACAGAATCCTCTCCACATGAACTCAGGCTAGTAGGAGTCTATTCCTTCTTGTCAACCCCACCCACACTCTCCTGCTCTGCAGCCATTCTCCATTCTCCACTGCAGCTTGAACACACCAGGACCATTCCCTCCTGTGGGTCTCCAGACTTTGCTCTTTCCTCCCCTGGGACTCTCTTCCCACAGGTCTTTGCAGAGCTGACTCCTCCTATGCTCACAGGTCTCACTCAGCAATCACTCTATCTGAGAGGCCTCCCCGACGGTCCCATCTCCAACTGCCTCTTTCTCCCTTCTAGTACATTACTGCGTTTTATCTTCTTCACAAAGAAGATGCAAACAGTTGTGTCTTTGGAGAAGACCCTCATGCTGGGAAAGATTGAAGGCAGGAGGAAAAGAGAGCGGCAGAGGATGAGATGGTTGGATAGCATCATGAATTCAATGGACACAAACTTGAGCAAACTCCAGGAGATGGTGAAGGACAGAGAAACCAGCCATACTGCAGTCCATGGGGTTACAGCTTAGCGACTTGGGGACATGGGGACACAACTTAGTGAATAAACAACAAAAACAATCTTCTTCATAGAACCCTCCATGATCTGACATGATCCCATCCACTAACATCCTGTGTGTCTACCTGTCCCACTTCTGCACAAGTGTCCCCAGCACAAGGGCCTCCGTGGTGTTGGCCAGCAGCTCAGGCTCCCCGGGAGAGCACTAGGCCCTCTGCGGATCACCTGGTGACCCAGCAAAGCAGCACAAATGGTTAAACAACAGCAGGGTAAGTTCTGGATAAGGAGAGCAGAGAATACCCACCTGAGCCGGGAAGGAGGAAAAGACAACTCAAAGAGGTGATATCTGAGTTGGACTGAGGGTATTCCAGACCAAAGGACACATGCAAAAATGCGTAACCAGCAAAGACCTACCGTATAGCACTGGGAACTCTGCTCAGTGTTATGTGGCAGCCTGTATGGGAGGGAGTTTGGGAGAGAATGGATACAAGAACATGTTTGGCTGAGTCCCCTTGCTGTTCGCCTGAAACTATCACATTGTTAATCAGCTATATCCCAACACAAAATAAAAAGTTTTTTAATAAAAAGAACATATGTAATAAACGTACTAAAAATATGTATTAAGATAACCCCTCCACAAAATCTCAGGCTAATGATTTAAATATTGTCCCAAACTCCTCCACACTGCTGGATGGGCAATAAGGAAGATGAAGCCCCTCCACCACCATCTCCCTCTGGGTGGTGCATTCCCTTCTCAAAGTGGAGCGAGTGTGCGTGTGCACGCACACACACACACATACACACACACACTGCACATGGAGCCTGGATTAGTCAGCTCAGGCTGCCAGAACAAAGTCCCATAGACTGTATGGTTACACAATAGAAATATATTGTCTCACAGTTCCAGAGGCTAGAAGACCAAGATTAAGGTGTGGACACAATTGATTCCATCTGAGGGCGAGGAGGGAGAATCTGTCCCATGCCTCTCCCCTCACTTCTGGTGGTTTGCTGGCAACCTTGGGTGTTCCTGGGTTTCATCACTCTGATCTCTGCCTGCATCTTCACATGGAGTTCTATGTCCAAAGCTGCCTTTCAATAAGGACACCAGTCATCCTGGGTTAGGGGTCCTCCTTCTCCAGTATGACCTTACATTAACTAATCATATTGGCAATGACCCTATTTCCAAATAAGGTCACATTCTAAGGTGCTGGGGATTCGGGCTTCAACATATATATATTTTAGGAGAATACAATTCAACCCACGGCAGAACCTCAGATTGGAAACCAGCTTCCCTATCAGGGTCTGCGTCTGTAGGATGAAGACATGTCTGGGGTCCAACCGGGGACCCTATGGAGGCATATTAGCCTTGTCAGGCCACTAAGAGTGTGAGAGTGTGTGTGTGCGTGCACGTGTGTGTGTGCGTGTGTGCACACACACCCACACACACGCACACATGTGCTCAGTCATGTCCAACTCTTTGCGACCCTAAGGTCATTAGCCCACCAAGCTCCTCTGTCCATGAGATTTTCAAGGCAAGAATACTGGAGTGAATGACCATTTCCTCTTTCCGGGCATCTTCCCAATCCAGGGATCGAACTCACATCTCTTGTGTTTCCTGCAGATTCTTTACCACTAGCGCCACCAAGGCCACTAAGCGGGGAGCACAAAGCCAACAGGCCCCTGGCTTTGAGGAGCCGCCTGGGAGAAGACCTGGAGGACAGATGTGAACTCTGTTCACACCCACAGTCCCCCGAGTACAGCTTAAAAGCCCCTTGAGGTCCGAGCTGTCATTTTAAAGTGATGAGGTCCAGGACACTCAGGAGATAAGAGATCCCAGAGCCTGGACCTTGGACACAGGCTGTACAGATGAGGAAATAGTTTGCTCATCTGCGAAGTGTAAGGTTGGACCCTTCTTGCTGTCTTGGTCAATGGTTCCAGGCTGTAGTGTACTTTATACCTGGCAGCCCTTGATGAACATTTATCAAAGAGCTGAATGACAGAAGGAATAAGTGAATGAGTCCAGAGTTAAGATGATAAGGATAAGGTGCAATAGCCATCACAGTGGTTAACCTCAATCAAAAAAAGAAAAAAAGAAAGGATCAGAAACAAATCTGGGGTAAAGATCCTTGCCCTCTGGAAGTAGTTAAAAATCAAATAATATTGTAGCCACTGCAACGGAACAGTGCAATCACACCCAGGATCTAATTAGACTTCTGAATACATATACACATAGGTCTAGCCAGAATTTTCTTTGCCTCAAAACACAGATCTCAGACCTTTTCTCCCCAACCAGGACCCGTCTGTTCCAGGGGCTTAGTCTCAATCCATTCATTAGTGCTGAGGTTACCAAACAATCCAGTCTAAGAAGTAATTATATTATTTCTGGGGCCAAGAATTCTCCTGCTTCCACATCCCAGCCTAATGTGAGTTCTTCCCGCAAAGGACTGAGAAGGTACAGCCAAGAATACAATCAAAGAGAAGGACAACCTGTAATCTTAACTTTCCCTTTGTACTTCAGACAACCTCGATCAGCATCAAGGCGGCAGGAAAAAAACAACTGCCAGTGCAGAGAGCAGGCAGACACCTGTGTGGAGAGACCTTGCCCACATAAAATGAAAGTGCCTCCCTTTAATGCCAGAGTTTAAGAGGAGAAATCTCTTCAGAGATGAGAAACGCGAAAGAAAAAAGAGACAGAGAAAGAAATGGAGAGAGTTCACGCATCCCACCAAATTGAATTTCAAACCACCACCGCAAAGCAAGAGCCAGCTCAGAAAAACCAAGAGGAAAGTCAATTCTCCTGACAATGAGCTGCAGCCCTCCAAACACACAGGAGCACAGACACATAGGCAGTGCAGCCAGAGCTGAAGTACAAACAAGAGGCGCAATCTCTGAGAGCAAAACCAGCCAGAGAAAGTGGGCCCCAGAAGCCAGCTCTGTTGCTGCACCTGCCTGGTGTCTGAAGGACAAGCATGCCGAGTCCTGCCTCAGAGAACTTTGCAAATGAGATGCAAAGCAGGCTACAGTGGGACTCTGCAGGCCCAGAGGACGAGAGCTAATGACAATTATTGAGTTTTAATAACTGGGTAATTGCTGAGCAGACCAGTAGAGGCCAAAAGGCCAATGCTTTTGCTTTGCCAAGAAAACCAAGGGTTATGTGTTAACTGCATAAAATTAAGTGTGTCACTCCCCTGGTCACTTGTAATTGGGCTCTGCTGCCACGTGATGTGGGGACAGACCATTTGGGCCTCTGGCAGACCCACCTGGACAGAGCAGGCACAAACTTTTGTGAACTGTCATTGGGCTCCAACACCTCACCTTGGACAACAGCAGCTGTTCAGTGCTGGAGTGAGTGAGAGGTATGAAGGTATAAAAGTTGTTCTTGAACGTGGATTCAGACCTTCCAGCTTTAGAAACCAAGAGACTATCTCAGGAAGGATCCTGAGAGCAAGTGGAACTGTTAGGAGGTCAAGTCCTCAGCACTGAGTTCCAGATATCACTAATCTGAAAGTCAGGAAGGTTTCCCCAGGCACCAGCACAGGACATGAACATCCTGGCTCAGCCAATGCATTGCCAGCCGCTTAGGAAACTGAGGTGCTTAAGCTCCTAAGGGATCTGACTTATTTCACTCTGCCCACTCTCAGAGGGTTGGTGCCAGGTGAGGTCCACTCTGACTCACAGCATGCTCCATTCTGCCTGCTCACTCCAGCCTCCAACTCCTCACTGGTGCTCTCCACTCTTAGAATGCTTCCTCCTGTTCCAGTCAAACCCCTCCTGGTACCTTCTAAGTTCCATCTTATTCCTGCCCCATCCCCACTTATCCACCAGGAAACCCTGTTTATGAAGAACGCGCTGAACAAGCATCACCTCCCCTTCACAGTGAGTTACCCACTGAACTCTTTGAGCCCTCAGTCAATTCCAAGCCCAAAGGGTATTTAGAATCATCCAGTCCAACTTTATAGATAAAAATAAACTAAAGCCTTATATATCAACTATATCTCAATCCAAAAAGAAAAACACAATTTAAATAATTAAATAAACCAACCAAACCCCCGGCAGGTAACCAAGCTAATCTAGAAATCCTTTTGTTAATTTTGGATTCATGTGTGGGAATCTCATGGGTCTAATATGCTACTATATATCTTAAAGACAGAGCTCTTACATTATCCTATACATTAGTCTTTTATATAACCACATAGTATTTACCATAAGGAAGTAGATCCTTAATAAATGTCTGCAACCACTGGTCCTTTTCCTCTGTGGTCCGCTGAAGACCTAACTCCAGGAAGAGTACTATGGGGTTCAGACTGACCTTGGCTTCCTCTAACCCACCGATAAGGAGCTATGTAACAACCTAATCACTTTATAGAAGAGCAAGCCACTTTGACTGTTGTTCTAAAGGCAGCAGGCAACAAGACAGGGAAGAGAGATTGGTTCCTCACCTTCATCCAGAGAGATCTCTACTCAGTCCCCACACACTACCAGGGTACATGCTATTTCCCAGCTGTGTGTAAAGTAACAGTACTTGAAAGTCAAAAAAGACAGTCCTTGCTCTTGACTTTCAATCTAAGGAAGAAGACAGACAGGAACACAGATCATTATGACTCCATGTGACAAAGTGAGATGACAGAGAAAAGGCAAAGGAGTATCATTCTAGATTCTTAAACAAAACTCCATATGTCTCTCAACTCAGCAGTATGTTCCCTGTGAACACAGGCGGAACGGCTTGACTATCTGCCAAAGTCCCCAGCACACCTCTGCTTCTAGGTTTTCTTCCATCCCGCCCTCCTCACCCCAAATGTCCTCACTTCCCCTGTAAATTTAATACATCTCAGAAACCCAAGCTTCAAATTGAATCCTAAACCTTTAGGATTAGTCTTTTCATCCAGGCTCTCCTTAACTACCTTACCACTTCCTTTTTGCAGCACTTATTTTGTCTCTATAGTATTTCCTGTCCAATTCTTATGTCCTTACTTAACTCTCATGCAATCTTATCATTGATCTAAATTTTCAAAAGTCCTTAATAGTAGGTCTCAAGTTCTCTTCTGAAGAAAAGTCACATCTGGGCAACTCTTAGATACACAGCAAGAGATTAGCATATCTCCTTGCAGAATAAAGGCACAAGCAAATGAATGTGTCATATTACTAGTCAGGTTTCAATTGTTTGTCAAGAATGCCAAATAAATCTATCCTCTTGCAGTCTTCTCGCCTCCCTATTATACACTAACACAGGGAGGCACGATACTCTTTTGGGTCAACCAGAATGAGTTCACCTGGAATGCATTAGCCACAGATCTCTGCTAAGATCAGCCAGATTATTTCAATAGTACCTCTTCTAATTTAATTTTTCCTTTGGCATCCCCCTCCATCCTGCCCTGACTCCATCTGGATTTCTTTTTAGTGCTTGGGGAAAAGGAGAAAATGAGAAAATGAGCTGGCAGGAAAAGAGTATAATTCAGTGGTTCAAATTGCCATCCCCTAATGAGTGGAATAAATCTTTATTGATGCTAAGAAACAACATGGCAGTACATGGGCATGGAGGTCAGGGTCCAGCCTGGTGGGGCCCCAGCAGAGATTGATTTCTGTAATCAGTTTTCATTCCTCTCTGAATAACCCAAGTTACAAGTGGTCTGGATGGGAACCATTTCCGGGGTAAATTTCCACATACAGGAACAAGGCCATGAGCCCAAACACTTCTCTTACCACCAAGCCCAGGGAAGCTTACCTATCTTATGATGTCTCTCTTGACTTCTCCCTTTACAGCACCTAAAACCAGAAATGCCACAGGAAAAGAGTTTTGCCCCACTATTTTGAACTCTATCTCTAAAATATGCTGATAGGTACGAGACAGAAAAAGTCCTTCCCTCTACAGTAGGGGGTCTCCCATCTCTGAGCTCTAATGCTTGATGATCTGAAGTGGAACTGATGTAATAATAATAGAAATAAAGTGCAAAATAAATGTAATGTGCTTGAATCATCCTGAAACCATCTCCACCATCCCAAGTCCACAGAAAAATTTGTCTTCCATGAAACTGATCCTTGGTGCCAAAAAAGGTTGGGTTACATCTAAGGCAGGCAGTAATGCACAGAGGACCCAAACCTGGCCACACATTCAAATCACCTAGAGAGTTAGCTAACAACAGCTATATAGATTCTGACTCAGTGGATCTTGGGTGGAGTCTGACAATCTGAAGTTTAACAAGAGCCCCCAGAAACCAACCTATTAGATAGACTGGTGAACAAATGGAAACATTGTGTAAGGTGCTTCTGAATCAGGCGGTCTAGGTTGAAGTCTCACCTCTACTATATACTGCAAAGTGGGGAAGAAATTAACTTCTGGGTAAGAGAAGCTTCTTCAGAAAGCTGCTGTAGGCTTTTAAGCACAAAACACTCCCAAAATTAGCAGTGTAGAGCCAGACCTGTGGCAGAATTTTTGTAAATAGAAACTGCCCACAGAGAGAGTTGGACAGTCTGGCCAGTCCAAATGTCACTAAATCATATGAGGTCTATCAAATTAAAGCTCTGTATTAGGATGTAAGTATGACTTAATCATCTCACATACATAAATTCTCAATGAGAATAAAGTACAGTTGGGGTTTTTGAAAATACAGTCACCGTAATGATAGCACAGGATTCCACTGCCTCAGCCTTGGACTTCTAGATCATTGATCTCTGAAGAATGTCATAATGATGCACCTCATTCATAACATGGGACCATAACATAAACTCCAAGGACAATGTCATACTTGAAAATAAGATCGTCCTTCAAAATGTCTACTACAGAGTAATAAAAGTTAGTATCTTTAAAAGCCACATTTAGAGGGAACAGAGGGGATAAAGACCAAAAGATCAATGAAGTTTCACATTACAATGGTTCTTATGCTTGTATTATCAAGGTTAATCATTTCTATAGTATTAGGAAATGGATTCTTCACTAAAGCTAAGTGTTGCTATCAGCAAACCCTTGCATTCCTTCAGCAAACACTTGCATTCCCTCAGCAAACACTTGTATTCTTTCTGTTCTTGTTTTTTACATACATTCAGTTATTCAGAGTACCTTTCAGAATTTGGCCTTAAAGGAAAGGTGAGAAAGACTTCAGCATTTAATTTTTCCTCTTGACATAACTCAACCCAGTCACTCTACATGAATGTAGATCACTTATTTCTTGGCAAGAAAATTTGCCGGTAAATATCATTTAACCTTTCTCAAATAGTGAAGGTGGCCCTGGTTCCATCCATCAAATAGATTCCTCACTCTTAATTTAAAATATTAGAAGGTGCCCTAAAGCTTTTTCTGTGGGAGAGACCCAAGCAAATCATATTTGGATAGATTCCCCATTGTTGTCTACAGTCCGTGCCAGATTCTTAAAAGATACCTAGCCAGGTACAGCATTTAATTAAAGGAAGGTCAGGCAATGGGGTGGCTATACTCCTGTTTGAGCATTTAATTGCTAGAAAGAGTTTAATAAACTATTTTTGGAGTCAAACTCCCTGTTTCCATGAAGGTTTAAAGAAAAAAAATCCCCACTAATTCCCACTAGCAAGAACTTTCCAGGTTGCTTAATAATCAAAGACAAACACTGTCCATAGGCATTCAGTACAGTTCAGTTGCTCAGTCATGTCCAACTCTTTGCGACCCCATGGACTGCAGCACGCCAGGCCTCCATGTCCATCACCAACTCTGGAGTTTACTCAGACTCATGTCCATTGAGTCTGTGATGCCATCCAACCATCTCATCCTCTGTCACGCCCTTCTCCTGCCTTCAATCTTTCCCAACATCAGGGTCTTTTCAAATGAGTCAGCTCTTCGCATCAGGTGGCCAAAGTATTGGAGCTTCAGCATCAGTCCTTCCAGTGAATATTCAGGACTGATTTCCTGTAGGATGGACTGGTTGCATCTCCTTGCAGTCCAAGGGTCTCTCAAGAGTCTTCTCCAACACCACTATTCAAAAGCATCAATTCTTCGGTGCTCAGCTTTCTTTATAGTCCAACTCTCACATCTCTACATGACTACTAGAAAAACCATAGCTTTGAATAGATGGACATTTGTTGGCAAAATAATGTCTCTGTTTTTAATATGCTGTCTAGGTTGGTCACAACTTTTCTTCCAAGGAGTGAGCATCTTTTAACTTCATGGCTGCAGTCACCATCTGCAGTGATTTTGGAGCCCCCCAAAATGAAGTCTGTTACTGTTTCCACTGTTTCCCCATCTATTGACCATGAAAGTGATGGGACCAGATGCCATGATCTTAGTTTTCTGAATGTTGAGCTTGAGCCAACTTTTTCACTCTCCTCTTTCACTTTCATCAAGTGGCTCTTTAGTTCTTCTTCACTTTCTGCCATAAGGGTGGTGTCATCTGCATATCTAAGGTTATTGGTATTTCTCCCGGCAATCTTGATTCCAGCTTATGCTTCATCCACCCCAATGTTTCTCATGATGTACTCTGCATATAAGTTAAATAAGCAGGGTGACAATATACAGCCTTGACGTACTCCTTTCCCAATTTGGAACCAGTCTGTTGTTTCATGTCCAGTTCTAACTTTTGCTTCCTGACCTGCATACAGGTTTCTCAAGAGGCAGGTCAGGTGGTCTGGTAGTCCCATCTCTTGAAGAATTGTCCACAGTTTATTGTGACCCACCAGAGAAGGCAATGGCACCCCACTCCAGTACTCTTGCCTGGAAAATCCCATGGACGGACGAGCCTGGTAGGCTGAAGTCCATGGGGTCGCTAAGAGTCGGGCACGACTGAGTGACTTCATTTTCACTTTTCACTTTTCACTTTCATGCATTGGAGAAGGAAATGGCAACCCACTCCAGTGTTCTTGCCTGGAGAATCCCAGGGACGGCGGAGCCTGGTGGGCTGCCGTCTATGGGGTCGCACAGAGTCGGACACGACTGAAGTGACTTAGCAGTAGCAGTAGCAGTATTGTGATCCACACAGTCAAAGGCTTTGGCATAGTCAATAAAGCAGAAATAGATGTTTTTCTGGAACTCTTTTGCTTTTTTCATGATCCAGCAGATGTTGGCAACTTGATCTCTGGTTCCTCTGCCTTTTCTAAATCCAGCTTGAACATCTGGAAGTTCTCAGTTCACATGCTGTTGAAGCCTTGCTTGTAGAATTTTGAGCATTACTTTACTAGCGTGTGAGATGAGTGCAATTGTGCAGTAGTTTGAGCACTCTTTGGCATTGCCTTTCTTTGGGATTGGAATGAAAACTGACCTTTTCCAGTCCTGTGGCCACTGCTGAATTTTCCAAATTTGCTGGCATATTGAGTGCAGCACTTTCACAGCATTATCTTTTAGGATTTGAAATAGCTCAACTGAAATTCCATTACCTCCACTAGCTTTGTTCGTAGTGATGGTTCCTAAGGTTCACTTGACTTCACATTCCAGGATGTCTGGCTCTAGGTGAGTGATCACACCGTTGTGATTATCTGGGTCATGAAGATCTTTCTTGTAGAGTTCTTCTGTGTATTTTTGCCACCTTTTCTAAATATCTTCTGCTTCTTTTAGGTCCATACCATTTCTCTCCTTTATTGAGCCCATCTTTGCATGAAATGTTCCCTTGGTATCTCTAATTTTCTTGAAGAGATCTCTAGTCTTTCCCATTCTATTGTTTTCCTCTATTTCTTTGCACTTTCTTATCTCTCCTTGCTATTCTTTGGGTATATCTTTCCTCTTCTCCTTTGCTTTTTGGCTCTCTTCTTTTCACAGTTATTTGTAAGGCCTCCTCAGACAGCTATTTTGCTTTTTTGCATTTCTTTTTCTTGCAGATGGTCTTGATCCCTGTCTCCTGTACAATGTCACGAACCTCCATCCGTAGTTCTTCAGACACTCTGTCTATCAGATCTAATCCCTGGAATCTATTTTTCACTTCCACTGTATAATTGTAAGGGATTTGATTTAGGTCATACCTGAATGGTCTAGTGGTTTTCCCTACTTTCTTCAATTTAAGTCTGAATTTGGCAATAAGGAGTTCATGATCTGAGCCCCAGTCAGCTCCTGGTCTTGTTTTTGCTGACTGTATAGCGCTTCTCCATCTTTGGCTGCAAAGAATATAATCAGTCTGACTTCAGTATTGACCACCTGTAATGTCCACATGCAGAGTCTTCTCTTGTGTTGTTGGAAGGGCAAACCACTTCAATATTCTTGCCTTGAGAACCCCATGAACAGTATAGGCATTCAAGATCAATGGAAAATACATAACCTCTCTAAAGTCCATAGTAACTATCAGAAACCCAAGAGTAACTTCATCATTATACCCTGCCCCATTCCATGCTACGAGCTTTTATTTTTAACATAAAATATTCAAATGCAAGTAATTAATACCATCTAAAGGAATCAAATACTAGTGAAAGAAAGATATATTTCAATCATTGAACAGATATAAGAATAATCACAATGGAATGCACCTAATACCATTGAGATCTTATTCTCAAAGAAATGGAAAAGGGGAAAAAAAATAAATGGAAAAGGGTAACTAAATGAATCTATGATCCTGCCAGAAACCAGGCCCGGGCCACAGCACAGCAAAACAATTTAAATGTGTCCTTGAGGTCCTTCCACTTTTTAAAAAAGAAAAACAAGGCTTATGGTGATTCTCCATCCCCCTACATTTGCCAGCTATTGAACTTTACTCAACTTTGCAACCCAATGTCCTCATGCTAGAAAATGATCTTTCCTTTCCTTGACACCAACAATTTCTCAAAATCCTGTGTTTAGCTGGAACTTGTATAGGAAATTAATGAAAAACCTAATTCTCTATCAATTGCAGTTTAACATGTGGACCTTCCATTAGCATTTTTATGAGAACATTTTTAAAGAAAGAGGATGAGGACTTAATTCAACCGAATAAAACCTGAAGGGTGAAATTCCAATTCCTGTATAAAGTCACTCCAGAATATGAGAGAATTTACCTGGGAAGGAGCCACCTTCATGTCCCTCCTCATCTCACGTTATTTAAGAGGGAAGTCAAAGAAGTATAAATGCACTTTCCCTAAAACAGGATTACTGTAGTTTGTTCTCACCCCAGGATGTAATGAATGAAGAGATCCTGATTCTTGCCTCTCATTTCACAGCTGAGGAAGCTCAAGACCACAGCCATTTAATGATCTGCCCTAGATCACACAGAAAACTGCAGTCATCTTGTTTACTTTCTGCTTTATATGGGCTTTGGAGAAATAGATATACCCTACTTCTTCTGCATCTACTTAACCTTTACATTCCGTTGCCATGTTTTGTATCACCTGGAAAAATCAGAAATAGTCTCCTAATTAGCCTCCCTGATTGCATGGTAGCATAAGTCTTACAGGGTGTTGAGAGTCTCTGGCACTCGAATGCTTAGTCCCCACATTGCAGGACACACCAGTAATCTTACAGGAATGTCTTTTGAGATTCACCCCATGTGGTCTTCCAACCCAAGATTGGTAACTTTCCATAACAGAAATTCTGTAACCTCCCAAGAAAACTCATCTCATGACCAGGCATTTCTATTTGGAATGTATTCATTATTTTGAACCCAAATCTGTCTCCCTATGGCTGCCAGAGATTAGCATGAATTCTTCAATTTGATACCATATTAAACAATCCTAATAGCTCTTGTATTTGATACTCTTACAATATCTGAGGGCTGCTATCATGGCTCTTCTTTGCCTTCCCTTTCTCTTTTCTATATAAATAATCCCCTGTTTCTTCAAACATCCCCGATATGACGGGTTTGAAGTTTGGTCATAGGGTTTTCCTCCTACACGTCCTCCAATTTGTCCACGTCCTATTACGTATCCACCAAAACAGGAAAATTATTCTAAACTGAACCATTACAAACACAATATTCCAAACTTAAATGTGCACAGTACAAAGAAATCACCCCTATTCTCACTGTAGATTATACCTCTATAACAGAGATTAAGGTTTCATGAGCTTTTGGGCTTATTATATCAGAGTTGACTCATAGTGAACCATGAGCTTACTGTTTTTCAAGCCACTTGATAATATTTTACTCATGCTACTAATTCTGTGAAACATCTCCCTCATCCGATTTTGTGCAGTTTAATTTTGGGATTTGTAGAACTTTACATTTATCCCTGCTACATTTTGTTCTGTTAGAGTTGGCCCAGATCGCTGGTCTATAAATATCATTTTATATCCTGTTTCTGTCTTAGTATTCACTGTCTCTCCTGTCTTTGTATTATTTGAACATTGGATGAATTTGCCACCAGTATCTTCCCCAAGCTGAGGGAAACGATGCCTGCATCTCAGGCAGAGTAGAGAGCAGGACCAAGGACAGCAGCTTACAGCCCATTACTGGGTGACCTCCAGGATAACTTACAACCATGGTCAATATCCCTTCAGAACAACTGCTTGAACAGTTATTACTCCATTCAGTTTCCATTAGATACAAATATAAATCCATAAAAGAGAAAAATTATGTATATTAATGCATCTATGTGGGACCTAGGGGCTTCCCAGTTGGCGCTAGTGGTAAAGAACCCACCTGCAGTGCAGAAGACATATGAGATGTGGGTTTGATCCCTGGGTCAGATCTCCTTGAGGAAGGCATGGCAACCCATTCCAGTATTCTTGCCTGGAGAATCCCATGGACAAAAGAGCCTGGCAGGCTACAGTCCATGGGGTCACATAGTTGGACATGACTGATGGGTAGTTAATTAGCATACACACACCCATGGACTCTAGAAAAATCATACTGATGAAACTATTTGCAGCAGGAATAGAGACGCTGATATAGACAACAGATTCGTGGACACAGTGCTGGAGGGAGAGAGTGGGACAAATTGAGAAAGTAGCAATGACATATATACACTGCCATATGTGAAACAGATAACTAGTGAGAAGCTGCTATATAACACGAAGAGCCCAGCCTGGTGCTCTGTGATGACCTAGAGGTGTGAGATGGGGGGTAGTGGAAGAGAGGATGAAGAGGGAGAGTATGTGTGTGTGTGTGTATATATATATACAGTTATGATAAAGGCTATGGTTTTTCCAGTAGTCACGTATGGATGTGAGAGTTGGACTATAAAGAAAGCTGAGTGCTGAAGAATTGATGCTTTTGAACTGTGGTGTTGGAGAAGACTCTTGATAGTCCCTTGGACTGCAAGGAGATCCAACCAGTCCATCCTAAAGGAGATCAGTCCTGGGTGTTCATTGGAGGGACTGATGTTGAAGCTGAAAGTCCAATATTTTGGCCACCTGATGTGAAAAGCTGACTCATTTGAAAAGACCCTGATGTTCAAAACATTGAAGGCAGGAGAAGAGGATGACAGAGGAGGAGATGGCTGGATGGCATCACCGACTCAATGGACATGAGTTTGGGTAAACTCCAGGAGTTGGTGATGGACAGGGAGGCCTGGAGTGCTGCACTTCATGGGGTCACAAAGAGTCAGACATGACTGAGTGGCTGAACTGAACTGATGACTGACTGGTGGTGTTATATGGCAGAAACCAACACAACATTGTAAAGCAATTATCCTCCAATTAAAATAAGTAAACAAATTTTTAAAAATCTCTATGAATCACAAAAATATCACAAGGAAGTTGTTTAAATATGTTCCTGAGATCTTTTCTGCTCACGTTATTTTTTTCCTCACATAATAGATTATTGACCCTTACAAAATAAGCAAAATTGACTGCTTGCCTCAGACCCTCGCAGCATCCTGGTTATCATCAAATCCTCCTCATTATTTTAATATAACCTTCTAAATCTTGCTCGTGGTCATTTTCAAGCCCACTGCTCCAGAGTGTGACATCCATCATCTGGCATTTGCCTAGCTCATGCCTGAAATGAGTCAGTCTTTAACAGTGATCTCCAAAGTAATGGTTTTCAGAGCACTGGCATAAAAATGCTCCATGATAGAAGACTTGGATTTATTTAAATCAATATGATATTTTACCAGTCTCTTCACATACCTTACATGGCTTTTCTCATTTGTCCATGTTCATTTACACATGTTCATTCTACACCACTGAGTCCAGACATTTACCTTGACCCAGAAGGCATAATTAAAGTGGAAACTGATGTACTCTGCTTTCTCCCTGTTATCCATAACTTCCTTAATATCTGTGTCCTAATATTTACAAAAATCTCACTCTTGCCCTTGTGTATTTTTTAACTATAAAATATTCTAAAATTTGGCCTTCCAAATGATTATTTTAGGTCAGTGTCATGCCACCCACTCGTGTATATTATACACACCTGGCCTTTGAACACATTTTCAAACATATTGCTTAAAAACTATGTCTGATGCTGATCAAGACAAAATAAAGTTATATGGCCATATAATAATGTAATTTTTGTTATTTGATGATTTTCAAAGAACAATATTCATTCTCATTTCTTTGCAGGGGATCTATAATTAGTTCAGGCTCAGGAAAAATCAATGAAGATATGTTTTAAAAAACAATAAAAATCTTTCCATGTGGAAATCAAAGAAAGAAAACAGACAGTATCAAATATATAAAAATAAGCAAAATAATTTATTGTTTACTAAATCCTATAAAAATGAAAGCTAAGAGCTGGGAGAAGCACAAGCTGGAATCAAGATTGCCGGGAGAAATATCATTAACCTCATATATGCAGATGATACCACCCTTATGGCAGAAAGTGAAGAAGAACTCAAAAGCCTCTTGATGAAAGTGAAAGTGGAAAGTGAAAAAGTTGGCTTAAAGCTCAACATTCAGAAAACGAAGATCATGGCATCTGGTCCCATCACTTCATGGGAAATAGATGGGGAAACAGTGGAAACAGTGTCAGACTTTATTTTGGGGGCTCCAAAATCACTGCAGATGGTGACTGCAGCCATGAAATTATTTTTTTTTTTTTTTAGTTTTCTAAATGTTGAGGTTTTTTTTTTTTAATTTATTTATTTATTTTTAATTTTTACTTTACAATTCTGTATTGGTTTTGGGGCTCATGTTTGGGAACGCATGTACACCTGTGGTGGATTCATGTCATATCATGCAGCCATGAAATTAAAAGACGCTTACTCCTTGGAAGAAAAGTTATGACCAACCTAGATAGCATATTGAAAAGCAGAGACATTACTTTGCCAACAAAGGTCCATCTAGTCAAGGCTATGGTTTTTCCAGTGGTCATGTAGGATGTGAGAGTTGGACTGTGAAGAAAGCTGAGCACCAAAGAACTGATGCTTTTGAACTGCAGTGTTGGAGAAGACTGTTGAAAGTCCCTTGGACTACAAGGATATCCAAGCAGTCCATTCTGAAGGAGATCAGCCCTGGGATTTCTTTGGAAGGAATGATGCTGAAGCTGAAACTCCAGTACTTTGGCCATCTCATGCAAAGAGTTGACTCATTGGAAAAGACTCTGATGCTGGGAGGGATTGGGGGCAGGAGGAGAAGGGGACGACAGAGGATGAGATGGCTGGATGGCATCACTGACTCGATGGATGTGAGTCTGAGTGAACTCCGGGAGTTGGTGATGGACAGGGAGGCCTGGCATGCTGCAATTCATGGGGTCACAAAGAGTTGGACACGACTGAGCGACTGAAGTGAACTGAAGATAGCACAGCATCGATACTTAAGAGCATTGGTTTGGGGGTTAACAAAGCTGAGTTCAACTGCTTTTGTTCAGTTCACACTAAGTGTGTAATCTTGAGATACTTACTTATTCTTTCCAAGACCCTATCTTCCTCATTTGTGAGATATGGATAATCCTAGTGCCTCCCACTTAAGGGGCTTGGAGGATTCAGTGAAAAAGAAGAAATAATCGATTTGTTCAGTTATTGACATACAACAAGCACTCACTAACTGCACAGTATATTATATGCTTCCATTTAAAATCCACTTTTAATATTGACTACTTGAGCCAAAGATGCCCCAATTTTTTAAGGAGCATGAAATATGAGGTAGATATAAATAGCTTAGGAGAAAAGAAACTAGGAAAACAGCTGACACAGAAAACACAATCATGTTCAAATTGATAAAGTCATATCTGTCTGGTTCTGGCCTTGCACTATAACTTCCTAAAGGACAAGGTCCCTGAAATACATTTCTTTGTGACCACCATGCATGCACGTGCATGCACACACACATACACACAGCCATATCTTGCACAGAGTGAGGTACATGGCAAGTGCTAAGTAACCACGCTTGACTGAGCAGTGAGCTCCTCAGAGTCAGAAAACAAGACGTAAATTTACAACACTTCAGGCTACATACAAATCAACTGCAGTTGCTGTTAAATCACCAAGTCATGTCTTGACTCTTTGCGACCCCATGGACTGCAGCACGCGAGGCTTCCCTGTCCTTCACCATCTCCTGAAATTTACCCAAGTTTATGCCCACTGACTCAATGATGCCATCCAAACATCTCATCCTCTGTCACCCTCTTCTTCTGCCTTCAATCTTACCCAGCATCAGGGTCTTTTCCAACGAGTCAGCTGTTTGCATCAGGTGGCCAAAGTATTGGAGCTTCAGCTTCAGCATCAGTCCTTCTGCAGAGTATTCAGGATTGATTTCTTTTAATATCGACTGGTTTGATTTCCTTGCTTTACAACTGTAGTAGGCATGCTATATACCCAGGTTCCCTTTCCCTGGGAACCACCTCACCACATCATGAGGTGGCCTCCCTGCAGTCATGTTTTTGCTGCATAACCCTGCCCCTTCGACCACAGCAGACAGGTTTCATGGTGGACACCTGACCACCATGAGTGGACAGCTGGGAAAACTGGCTTCTCTCTCCTGAGGGTCTGTTAGGAATTTAGTTACACTCTTGGTGGAGATGTGGAAGGAGGGTCTGCAAACTCCTGGCTCTGAAGCCTTGGATTTGCTTAATCCCCACCCCTTTTTTTAAGTCTGGTCACTCCTTGAAATGCCTATGGTACTATAGTATCTTTCCAATGAATTTCATTTTCTTGCTTAAGTGAATTTCAGATGGTTTCTGTTGCCTTTAGTTTAAAAATGAAAACAGAACCAATACACTGAGGAAAATGAAGAGAAAGAATTCCAGTTACACCATCAGCCTGGCCTTGCCTGTGGCTATACATGCCGTTTGATGGATACAAACAACCAAAACAAGATCTAATAGTTTACTAATGTGTTAGAACAGAATGAATAGAATTTAGGAAAGAGATTATGGAATCATATTAGCAAAATGTATCTTCAAGATCCATAAGAGATATAGACTTTAGAACTCAGATCACATAAAATCAGAAAAAAGCCAGAATTTTCCAAGAGAGATATTTTTCTTATACGATTAATCAAAATTATGTGGCAAAATAAGAGCCAACACTGGCTGAGTGCTTCCTATATGCTAGCCACTGCCCCAAGTGGTTTTATGTGCATAAACTCACCCCCATGACAACTCTGTGACATGGAGCTACTAAAGAGAAGGAAACTCAGGGATTGAAAGGTAAAGGATGTTCCCAAGGTTTCATGACTAAAAAGTGGCAGATGGAGGTTTCAAACCCAGTGCTCTTAACAATGGCAGTGGGCCATCTTGCAAGATGACTGCATTCTTGCTGATGCTGGCATTTTTGGTGCAGAAATGTAAAAGCAAAGAGAGGAAACTCTCTGGCAGGAGCTGTCTGACATTATCCACGTGAACTTGTTCATTCATTCAGCAGGCTTTTCCTGATGCTCCCTACCTGCCAGGCACTGTGCTAGGTACTGAGAACAGTCCCAATGACACCTCCCTTATAAAACATGGTGCCCAGGGTTACAGGACTTCCCAGGTGGTACAGTGGTAAAAAATCCACCTGCCAATGCAGGAGACACAAGAGGTGTGGGTTCGATACCTGGGTGGGGAAAATCCCCTGAAAGAAGAAATGGCAGCCTGCTCTAGTATTCTTGCCTGGAAAATTCCATGGACAGAGGATCCTGGCAGGCTACAGTCTTTGGGGTCATAAAGAGTCTGACATGATCAAGCGTGTAAACACACATACACACAGAATCATAAGATGTATGCACAGTCTATTTATGGGCACAGTATATACAATGCAATATCTTATACTAAGTAAGCATTCAATAATCTTCGAGAAATAACCTGTGCTCCACACATGGGAAGCATTTCTCACCTTCTTACAAACTCCAGGTATGTCAGCACCCCTCACAAATTCTCTAGGGACCTTGTGTCTCTATCACAGATTTCCCACAGTGCTTTGGAAATATCTGTGTGTCTGTTCAGGCCGCTACAATATAAGCTATTTACACATATGACTGTGCTATTCACCTGCCTCACTAGGGCTGGGAAGAATTCCTGGCATATGGAGGTGCTCAACAAATGTTTGTTGTATGAATGGACTCCTCAGGATGACCTAGTACCTCTCCAGAAGGCCATCCTTTGAAAACAAAAGTCATGTCAGGACAAGCGCTCTGAGTAGCTGGTCCTTTGACAGAGCTGAGCTTGTTCTAAACCAGTTGTTCTCTTTCCTCCTGTCTTCTTTCTGACGACTTTCCCCGCTGGAACGTGGCCAGCCAGATGCCTGGTGCAGCTGAGCCACAGGACCACGGAGCAAGGTTCCTGGTGAACCACACTCACGGCATTAGCTTCACTAGTTTAAGTCTTCAATCACTTAGGGTGAAGTGTCCCACTCAGCAGAGCAAGCATCAGACGTAGAGGTGAATGCCTGCATCTCCACCCAGCACATGGGTAACTGTGAACAAGCAAACTTCTCTGAGCCTTGATCTTCTTTCTTACTTAAATACTCACCTTAGGGAATCATCTTGAGGATTAAATGGGTATCACACAAATGAAAGTGCCAGAACACAGTAGAGATCAATAAATATGAATAGCCCACCCCCAGTGAATATAACATATCTCTTAAAAGTATACGCTGATCCTTTTAGATGTTTTATGATCTATTTTTCTACCTCCTCCGTTTTCATCTTTCTGAGTCAGTAGACTTTTCAATGTAGGGGTGACAATATGGAACAGCTGGGCAACAACAATGATTAAAAAGAAAAACCACATCATTAATTGAGGATGATAGACTCATTAATTTATTTTACTGTAAAATCTTGCATGGGAAGCCCCCTTGAAACCTCTCAAGTCACAAAAACCAAAGGCTTGTACCCATGTTCACTGAACAAATGAAACATCACTCCTCAAACCACAACTAATTTTATGTTTGACTTTTTTAAACAAACCATAACAAATACTAAGTGTAGCTAATCATTTCCTGATTCCTTTGGTATTCATTGTAATAGCACTAATTACGATAAACACATTTGGAATTAATGTGCATGTCATATGCATATATCAATTCCATTCTAATTTGCCATTGATTAACGCCTGTGAAGTGAACATGGAGTCTTCAGTTTTAATACACCACTCACATCTTGAGGCAGCACAGCCTTAAAAAGGGGTCCCAGGCAAAGGAACAGCCTGCTGAAGGCAAAAATCAAGAGAGGCATTGCGGCAAAAAGATTCTAAGTGTCTTTGCCTTCTCAGAATGATGCATTCTGGGGGTGCAGGCAGAGTTCAAGTTTTGCAAGCACAGCATTAGAACACATCAGTGTGGGAGAAAATTGAATTTGGGGGTTAAAGACGGCTTGGAATCTGATCTGGTTTCAAATCCTAGCTTTGCCCCTTGAAACTGTTAGCTGCTCAGTCGTGTCCAACTCTTTGTGACCACATGGACTGTAACCCGAGAGGCTCCTCTGTCCATGGAATTCTCCAGGCAAGAGTACTGGAGCAGGTTGCCATTCCCTTCTCCAGGGGATCTTCCCAACCCAGGGATTGAACTTGGGTCTCCCGCATTGCAGGTAGATTCTTTACCATCTGACCACCAAGGAAGCCCCAGTTTTGCCCCTTATTAGCTGGTGTATTGTTTTAGGCAAGTCAATCAATCTCTCTAACGTTCAGCTCCTTCATCTGTAACAGTGGAGATAACATAGGATAGTTGTAAGGATTAATAAGAAAAAGTAAATACTTCACTATTCTCAGCAAATGGTTTGTGCTTTAATAGAAAAGCAATGTTATTATAATTGATAACGATCACCATAATTATAATAGAAAATTTGCTATTACAGCTAGGAATCTCATTCGACAGAAAGCACTAGCATAAATAAATATCCCCCAGGCAGGTCCAGTATGTCAGAGGTCTAAGAGTGAGATAGGGAAGGGAATGCAAAGATAACTCTGACTGTTTGCAGTTTTTGTTTGGGGGGTTTTTTGAATAAGACTATTTTAGGGTTTGAGTTTAGAGCTCAGGGTGGAAATGGGCAAAGGGGAGCACTGAAGGAAATGGCAACCCAGTCCAGCACTCTTGCCTGGAGAATCCCCATGGACAGAGGAGCCTGGCAGGCTATATAGTCCATGGGGTCACAAAAAGTCAGACATGACTGAGCAACTTCACTTTCTCTTCACTTTTCACTGGCATGAGGAGGTTGCCCCATCACTCTCTGCTAGCCACCGTGCACAAGCCCCATCAAGCTTTTAAGAGCTGGTTTCTTCATTTGTAATATAGAGATGATAATATCTATCTCACAGTGCTGTGAGGATCAAATGAGGTGATGAAAAGGGTAATGTTGAAAGCATCATGTTCAGAGTTTATTACTATTATTATTGGCATCATTATCATCACCATGAATGAATGAAGGTTTAGGCAAGCCCATTCTGAGATCCTTTTCTTAGAGCCCTAGCCTTTATGCCTGAATAAAGGATGCTTCTCACTGTCCTGTTCCTAACCTCTCTTCCAAGCCTCCACTTTTACATCTGTACGGACCAGGCAGACTTCCTGTGGTTTTCATCCCTAGCCTGCTACCTCACCAAAGCAGGCTCATGTGTGCAAAGGGACTTAGGACAGCACAGAGACAGCTCAGAACAAACTCATCCCCTCTCAGGAAGTTAGAATCGAATCCACCACTTCCTGAGAGCCCACTCTCAATAATACTGACTTACTGAAGAGAACATCTTGGACACAGGTTATAAGGCACCCAGCTCCTGCTGGACTCCCCCACCCCCATGGTGAGGCACCTGGTCAAGGAACTCCAACACAAGGTGAATGCCTCTCACAATACATCTGCTGCCTTGCCTCCCACTACACCATTCAAACTTTAAGCTTAACCTCCCCCTCACCCCAGAGCAGGACACCCTTGAGTGGAGAGGCCATTTGAAGAAAAAAGGCTTTTCCATACCCAACCTTGATTATGGGCATATGGCAGATGCTTAATTTTAAAAATTAAAAAAATATCAAAAGATTGCAAGGTTTGGTGAGGTTGTGAAAAAGAACTGGAACACTTGTACACTGTTAGTAGGGATGTAAAGTGGTATAGCTGCTGTGATAAATAGTACAGAGATTCCTCAAAAAATTATAATTAATTAAGCTAATTAAAATAAAACTACCGTACAACCCAGAAAATCCCACTTCCAAGTCTGTATCCAAACGAATTGAAGTGAGGATCTTAGAAACGGATATTTGCACTCCCATATTCATGACAGCATTATTCGCAATAGTCAAGATACAGAAACAACTCAAGGGTCCAATGCCAGATGAAGGGATAAAGAAAACGTGGTTTATACACATAGTGGAATGGAACTGGGCCTTAAAAAAGAAGGAAATCCTACCATTTGCAACAGCAGGAATGCACTGGAAGGACATGAAGCTAAGTGAACTAGGGCAGTCACAGAAGGAGAAACACTGCACGACTCCTCTTACCCAAGTCGCCTCAAATAGTCAAACAGAGGGAGGCTGACAACAGAAGGTGGCTACCCGTGGATGGGGGGAGATGCCACGGCAGCTGCATTTCAGTGAGGATAAAGTTACAGTTACACAAGAGGAACAAGTTCCAGAGTTCTGCTGGGCAACACAGTACCTATAGTCAACAGCATGGGGCTGTGCATCTAGAAACGTGTTAAGAGGGCAGATCTCATGGTGCATTCTTGTCACGAGACAAAACAAAGAGACGCAAGAAAACCTTTGCAGGTGGTGAATGTTTATTTCCCAGATTGGGGTGATGTACCGTAAGTATATACATATGCCCAAACTCACCAAACTGTATAAACCAATTACGTGCAGTGTTTCATATACCAATTATATACACTTCAGTAAAGATGGGGGGAAAAAAAGAAACTTACCAAAATGCTACTACTGGTTACCAAAGGAAGGTGGGATTGGATAGCAGTATATACGTTGTGGATAAGGGGTAGTGGGGATTATTAGTATTTGCTTTATAATCATTTAATTTTTTAATCTAAGATATATTTTAACCACAAAAATGATAAGGACTAAAATTTTCCCAAATTTGGCAAGAAGACACAAACATAAAGATTCAAAAAACTTAGCAAACTCTTAACAGGATAAACCCAAAGAAACACATACCAAGACATATCACAAACTTCTGAAATCTAAAGAAAAAGTGAAAAAAAAACTAGAAAGTTGCAAGAGAAACACCTTACCTACAAGGAAAAAAAACATTTAAATGACAGTGAATTTCTCATGAGAAGTGAGTGACATCAGGAAAAATGGTATGACATTTTCTAAGAGCTGAAAGAATAAAATACTGTCAACCCCAAATTCTCTATCCAACAAAAACATCTTTTAGGAATGAAAGGGTAAATGAAAACATTCTCCAAGAAAAGAAAACTAAGAAAAAAACTTTTTTTTACCAGTAGACCTATTACAAAAGAAGGACTAAAGGAAGCTCTTGAAACAGAAAATAAAAAGTGATCAAAGAAGGAAACTTGGAAAATAAGGAAAGCAAACACCACCAGAACAGAGCACAGGAGAAAAGCAATCACAAGGATACTGCCTAGCCTGCAAACCAGAAACGCACAGTGAAATCAGTAGACACGAGGATCACTGTCAGTGCAAGTGGAGTGGATGAACCTGCTTCTGGAGAGTGCCTGGGCTGAAACACTGTCAAAGGTTACAGACGTGTGGATGAGTTACGGATGTGTGGATGAGTTGTGAACAAAGAAAAACTCACCACTTTAAAAGCCTGAACACCAAACAAGAAAGATAACAAATAGTAAAGCAAGTTTCCAATTTAAAAAGTCAAAAGAAGACTAGGAGAGGGGAATATTTTAAAAGAAAAATTTCCCTTGCAAACAGTACAAGGGAAACAGTCTTCAGAAGGACTCATTCCCCAAAAGAGAATATAACAACTATTTAACAGAATAAACTACAAAATCACCAAGGTCATAAAAATTACTCTAATGCCAAAGCTCTTTCAGGATGCCACCAATAATAACCAAAAACATGAATGCTGAATTCATCAATGTCAATTTAAAATATGTTTCTAAATCTTGACAGAATAATGAAGCATCAGTGTGCTCTCTAGAGTGAAGCCCTCACTTGCAACCAAATACATGTGTACAGGTGCCAGGATGTGTCCGCCCAGGTTACAGGCATGCGCACTTAGAGGGTGTTCATTATACCTGGGTGTTTACTTCTCTTAGGAAGATACGGAACATTATAAAGAAAACAACCCTTCCACACGAACAAGAAATGGCTTTGTTTCCCACAAGCTCACCCCACTCCCCTGGCCTTATTCCGTTTCCTCCTTCTTCATTTGAAGTCAGACCCCCAACTTCAGGCTGTCTCAGCTCCACCCGATCAATTCACAGGAGGGTCTGGCTGGGGGCAAATGACTGGCCTGTGAGAGATGACACTCACAGGCCCGAGGCCCAGGAACTCAACATTGAAAAATTAAGATGACAATTTAGTCCAGTCACAGGAGGACAATTAGGAAGGCTGACTGGTTTGTTTCATAAGTGGATTCCTGGGCAGCCCAAGTATGACAGCTGTTTAACACCAGCCCAAGGGGATAAGCCAAGATGAAAAAGAAAATGAGTTCAACCAAGCCTCATTCTGCTATTAAAAAGAAGAAACAGAGAGAGCAAAATGTATTTGACTTGACTTTGAGCTACGACTGTGTTGTGCTTCAAAGACTGTATTTTTCCTTGAGGGAGGGGGTGGTCAGATTAGACCACACTTCGAAAGAAAAGAAAACTGATTATTAGGGAGCATTTCAGAACTGGTTTCAAGAAACTTGGGGCCTGGCTGGAGTCTGTGGCACATGTAATAACTGTGTCCCAAAAAGAAAACCTTACGGGGATGCTCATCCCCAAAGCCAGCTTCAATTGCTGTCTTTTCATCTCAGCAGTCATCAACAGGCCAAAAACTCAGCTATGGCTTTTATTAATTTCCACCATCACCACTGATCTCTGCAGCTTTAGTCAGGGAGGGAGCTGAAGGCTTTGATTTTTTCATAGGTAATTTACAATTACAAGGGCCAGTTTCCTTGAACCCTACTTTGGGGCAGAGGGGCTTGGGGAGCAAGCTTCATTCTCTCCCAAAGAAACAAAGGGATGGGTTTAAAAAAAAAAAAAAGCAGACAGTGAGAACTCATGAATACCCCAGCTCTAGCTCCAGCCAGAAATAAACATGAAAAATAATGAAAGTCCTGAAAATGAACAGCTGAGGGTACATCTCCGGCTGCATTCGGGGGCAGCTCTCAAAAACCACCTGGAGTTTCCTGAATCCCGAGCAATAACTTTCAAACTATTTCCTAAGCCAATTTTTTGAGAGCCCTGAATGGCTGGCATAAGTGCCAAGAACAATGCAGTGGCACAGCTTCCACCAGAGCTGCCGGGCCCCCTGCCCGCCGCAGACATTCACCAGGCAGGAGGGCCGAGTGAAAGGCGAGCTGCAGGGGGACAGCCCCCTCTGGAAGCCCTTCTCTTTCCTGATGCTCTTCACCAACTCTTAAATTTGTACTCCACCCTTTTTAGGGAAAGAATTTTTTTTAACTGACAACCTTAAAGGGGCAGATTCTTCTACTAACTATATATATATATAGAAAAAAAGTCTTAAGAGAAATCTAACTTGCCAGGCATATTAATAAGTTAGTAACAGACCCTGCATATATGTCACCTAACACTCCTATCACATGTACAAGGTCACCGTTGCTTTCATCTCTGATGATGAGAGGTTAAATCATTCAGTCAAGGTCATAAAGCTCAAAAGTACCTGTGTACGTGTGTTCTAAGTTGCTTCAGTTGTGTCCAACTCTTTACGATCCTATGGACCACAGCCCACCAGGCTCCTCTGTCCATGGAATTCTCCAGGCAAGAATACTAGAGTGGGTTGCTGTGCCCTCCTCAAGGGGATCTTCCCAACCCAGGGATCAAACTCACGTCTCTTACATCTACCTGCATTGGCAGGTAGGTTCTTTAACACAAATACCACTTGGGAAGCCTCCAGAGTACCTGTGTTGGGATTAAACCCAGCTAGCTCCATTCAAAGCCTGTGGACGTACTTTTCATTGCAGAATGTCATCTCTGCTGTCAAGCGGTCCTGAGCGGGATCAGTAGAGGCAATGGAGTCAACAGAGGTGAACCCTTCTGCCCACATGTGGACCCTCAGGTGTCATTCATCACCTTAGTGATGGTTGCTAAGACCACCGTCACTGCCTGCATGAGGGTGCAACCCACACAATGGACAATAGATCTTCCTGGGGTCCTGTGCACAGGCATGGGGTCTCCTGTGCTCCGGCTTCTTAAGAAGTTTGCTTCTTAGGGAGAAACGCATACTCTGCCTCTGAAGCTCTTTCAATCTACCTCGGAAGATAGGACCACGGTCAGCTCTTAACTGAACTATGAAAAACCAGCCTGCCTTTTGTGCCTCAACTTTCTCCACTTCCTCTGCCCTTAGCCTTCTCGTGTCTCCTCTTCACCTTCAAGGGCTGCAGGATACGCTCACGGCTGTGATTGCTCCTAGAGCTAAAAGAAAAGACCACTGACCAACTCATATCAAGTGCACAGAACTGCAGATGTTCATCCTTATAATAAACAAGTATATTTCTAATGATAAAAATTATCATTGCATGCTGGACTAGGAAAAATATACATTTCTAGGGAAGAGATCTTTCTAGCATCCATAAAAACAAATTACAGCAGTAAACAATTTTTTTTCCACACTTCAGATTAAGCCAACCCAACACATGCATATTCATGCAGACCACACATACGTGCACAGGCACACAGAGAGACATGTACTTGAATACACTAATGTTTGTACTCCAGCTCAATCCAATCAGTATATGCTGAGAGCCTACTATTGTAGTGAGAGCCATGAACGTAGGCTGCCAAGATGAGCAAGATACTAGGATCCTTAAGAAATTTATAATCTGTCTGGGGACAGACATCCATCTTGGCATCACTGAGGGGACATCACAGCCCCAGTCCTCTGGTTTTGTGTGCTTAGTCGCTCAGTCACGTCTGACTCTTTGCGACCCCATGGACTCTAGCCCACCAAGCTTCTCTGTCCATGGAATTTTCCAGGCAAGAATACTGGAGTGGGTTTCCATTTCCTACTCCAGTGGATCTTCCTGACCCAGGGATCGAACTCATGTCTCCTGTGTCTCCTGCATTGCAGACAGATTCTTTACCCACTGAGCCATCAGGGAAGCCCCCTTTGGTTTTGAGGAGATGCTAAAAACAAAGAGCCCTGCCCTGCCCTGCTAAGTCACTTCAGTTGTGTCCGACTCTGTGCGACCCCATAGACAGCAGCCCACCAGTCTCCCCCATCTCTGGGATTCTCCAGGCAAGAACACTGGAGTGGGTTGCCATTTCCTTCTCCAATGCATGACAGTGAAAAGTGAAAGTGAAGTCATTCAGTCGTGCCTGACTCTTAGTGACCCCATGGACTGCAGCCTACCAGGCTCCTCCATCCATGGGATTTTCCAGGCAAGAGTACTGGAGTGGGGTGCCATTGCAGCCCCATGGAAATGGTGTTACCTTTGCAAACTCACTCAAAAGAGGGGGCTCCTCTCTTCCTCCCCCACTACAAAACAGGGATTGAAAAACTCGAAACCTTTGGACATTACAGCAAAGCACCGAGTTGGTGCCTCCCAAGAGAAACTGATGGGGAAACACTGCAAAGCTGCTTTATTTAAATGCATAAACTATCGGGATTATGCAAGCCTCAGATCTCCATATTTATTAAACCTAAATCAATGCCTGACACCAGAAATGTACAAGAGATTTGCTGAATGAATGAATGAATTGTAGAAATCAGGGAGGCACCAGATCCAGTTCTTTAGGGTATAGTTGCGTGGCCTTAAGCAAGCCCTTCCACCCTCCTCATCTCTGCTGAGTGAGTAGCAGTGCCAGCCCTCCCCACCGTCAGGACCCCTGGGAGCAGCAGAGGAGCTCACGGACTCCAGAGCATTTTCAGAATCATAAAGCACTCTGTAAGTTCAAGGGCTGTTATGCAGATGCCCATGCAGTCCATAGCTGCTCTTGTAGGGAAACTGAATTCAGCCCTGATTAATCAGCCTGTTTACTGCAGGCTGATGGTAGCCTGAATTGCCCCTACTCTGGCTCCGGGGCACTCTTCTCCGCTGTTTGCTGCTCAGCCCCTCAACATTCAGACACTAGAGCCAGAAATAGAGCTTGGAGGGGCCTCTTCTTCTCCCCTGTAGGCCCCGCCTGCGTGGGGTCCATCACCCCGACCCCTTACCCAGCTCCATTCTGATTACACCAGGCTGTGCACAGAATGCCTACACAAAGCTTCCCAGCTGGACAGCCCCTTTGGGTGTCAAAGTGCTGCTGTAACCCTTCTTCCTTGTCTGTCCTGCTCATTCCACAGCTATTTATTCTCAGGGAAGCAGAGAAATATCTCTGCTGTACAATATGACATTTTAGCCCCAGATAAAGGCTTCTAAACAGCAGCCAACAGCAGCATGTGTGCAAAAGCAGAGGTTGATCCAAAGTTAAGGAGACTGAGACTGGAGTTGATCTTTCCAGTAATTTGATACCTTCTTTCCTCTGGGGCCCCCGCAGAGATACTTGGCACTGGGCGTGTTTAACATCCTGCAGTGGGGCTGGTTCCAAGGGTTCATGTCTCACAGGCATCTAATACCATCTTTAAAAGCAGTGTCTTCCTGCAGTGAGTGATTCGCCTTTCAAATACAAGTGCCACAGTTTAGGAACACTGTGTTCAGAGACAGCAGAGAACACTGATGTAACAATATGCCCTGACGTCATGTTCCTCTGGGTCTCTCTGTAGCCATAACGTCTGCTGTTAAGCCTCTGAGCTAGCACAATACAAAGCAAAACAATATCCTATTTTATTACAAGGGTATCAGACCACTATGCAGAGTCCCTTCTTGCTCTCTTTGTCTATGACCCCTAGGGTCCTTATCCAATAAGCAATCAAGAAGGATTCACCAAGGGACAAATCAGCAGTAGAAATATAAGTCAGGGTCCTGCCCTCCTGATATATACACTAGAGCAAGCTAGGATTCTCGAGCACTTGTTGCAACTAGTTAAGTGTTATGTTCATTCTCTCATTTAAACAACCTTAAAACCCTATGAGACATTCCCCAATGTTGAAGAAACTGTTTTAGAGAATTTAACTAATGTACCCAAATTAGTGGAAGGGCTACGATTTGAATTCAGCCTCTGATTTCTAAGCCCACATCCTGAAGGCAGCATCAGTAAAGCACCAACATGAAGCAAACAGGGAATTCTGAAGGGCTAAATGGTGCTAGCCAGCATCCATCCGTTCATTTGTTCTCACTCATTCTTTTACAATATCTTCTGAGCATCTACAGAGTGCCAGCCACATTCTAGACACAGGGAGCAATGTCCCTGCCCTTCAGTTACTCAGTTCAGCCAATCTGTACAGGCTTAGTGACCCGGGCAGGTCCACAGAAGAGGGAAGACTCCAGGGTAAGACTTGGAAAACTACAAAAGTATAAGGGATCACAGTGGGAGAAACAGTGGGAACCAAGCCCTAGAGCGTGGAATGTTCACAGATGAAAGGTGACAGGAGTCTGAGGCTCCCGGGGCCAGAGCAGAGAAAGACTCAGGGCCTAAGTGGCCATTTCTGAAAAAATCCTGAGCAGTGACTCCTGGGAAGGAGACGGTTTAGGATTAGAGCCCAAGCCCTGCTCTTTCTCCCAAAACAAACAATACTCAGTAAATGAAGACACAGACCAAGAAGATACATCAATTACCATCTCTGTCTCTGGCTGGGACCCAAGAAAACCCTTTGAAAAGGTTGTCACAGTGCTCCCATGGACCACTTATTATGGTGGCAGAAGTGAAGATGCGGATTGTGATGGTGTTTCTCCAAGCCCACTCCAGGCCTCTTTCCCATGCAGTCAGCTCAGCAGGAGCCAAGGAATGAGGGGGATAGAGGGGGTGCTGTACCAAATAACCAGACAGCATCCAGCTGCTTTGGGAATGCACTCACTCACTCAAAGCCCATCTAGTCACTGCCATCCCAATCATGATGAAAACATACCATATCCAACTCAATCTTGGCCCCTTGACCCTGGGATCACCCTTTTACTGGGTAGAACAGATAGCTGGACTCACCACTTTTTTTTTTTTTTTTCTATCTGGAAAGGATATTATTGACTGTCCAGCAAAACGCCTAAAGGGCAGCTGAGGAAAACAGGTGAGGAAACTGGGAGGCCAATGAGGTGCCTAGAGAGATATGACCTAGCTTGTCTGCAGCTGGTCTTGGACTCAGACTCTCCTGGCACCCAGTTCAGATGGATTTCTCCACTGACCACAAAGCATGTCCCCCTGACCCCCTGCCAAGTGTCAGTACTCTAGAATGCAAGAGATGCACCATGGCAGTCTAGACAGGGAGGCAGAAGGTCAGGTTCCAGATCAACTCCATCCCTTCCTAGCTATGGAGCCTCGGTCTAAACACATTTCCTTAAGCCTCGGTTTCCTGATCTGTGAAATGCCAAAAAAAAAAATGTTCCCTCCTTCACAGGGCTATCCAGAAGGGCAAATAAGATAATCCAAGTAAAGCCCCCTGAACAATGTCTGCCAGATAGTACCTGTTTATCTCTCATGCCTCCAAGTCCACTCTTCTCCAGACTGCAAATCTGGGCTTGACATGAATTTCAACTCTTAGAATCTTGACCACTCTCCTATAGCAAGGACAACAAAAAGAAGTCCAAGATGTGCCAAGCAGTAAGTCTGAATGAAGACCTGTTCTAACTGGTTCATGAATTATACTGTTCTCACAAAACATGATAGAGATAGCTCTTTACTGCTCCATTTTACAGATAAGGAAACTGAGGTTCGGTGATACTAACACATTCCCCAAGGTCCACATAGCCTGTCACTGGCGGATTGGGAAATCCCCATGTTCTTTGCCCTCTAGCATGCTGTCAGCCTTTCATCTCTCTCAAAAGTGCTGTGCCCAGAAGGAGCCACCTCATTCCAAGCATTCCAGAACCAGTGACGGGGAAGGACTTTTTCCAGCCTCATCACAGTTTCTGTAGTTCCATTCATGCCACTTGACACATATTGAACTTGAAAATTTATCTTCTGAAATACGAGTAGTCAAACCTCCCCCTCCTGGTCTTGTGCAGCTGTTTCACTTTTTTTAATGCAAGGTTAAAACCCAGCACATGACCCTATTAACCATCATTTTAAGTTACATCAAGTTCATTTTTCCAAGCCTGAACTAATCATTTTAGATCTGAATCTTTTCATCCAACATATCTATTATCTCTCCCATCTTTCTTTGTCATTGATTAAAGGAAATCTTAACAACACAGGATGAAGAATAGAACCTCCTGACTCCAGAAACCTGCCTCTGGCTTAAGAATTGCTTCATTACAAAGTATTCCAGAGATTGGATTCGCTTCCCTATGCTACACAGTAGGACCTTGTTTATCCATTCCAAATGTTAACTATTTGCATCTACTAATCCAAAATCCCAGTCCATCCCTCTTCCTCTCCCTCCCTCTTAGTAACCACAAGTCTGTTCTCTATGTCTGCAAGTCTATTTCTGTTTTGTAAATAGGTTGATTTGTGCCACATTTTAGATTCCACATATAACCATAATGGAAAGAATATTTTAAAAAAGAATGTATATACATGTATAACTGAATCACTTTGCCATACAGCAGAAATTAGGACAACACTAAATCAACTATATTTCAGTTTAAAAAACTAAAAAAAAAAAAAAAAATACTCTGAGAATACCATTCCATGAATAACTGATCCAGCCCAAAGCCCTCTGTCTTGAGCCCAAGGTACCCTGAGGGGCTTTCCAATGCCTTGTTGAAATCAGGACATATCATGCCTACTGCAAAGAAGGAAAGAGGTTAGCTAAAAAAGACTCACTCCTCAGTTAGCACATGACTATTCCTAGTGATTACTATTTGTTTTTCCAAGGTTATACAATCCCTCTTTTAAATACTCAATTTTAGAATCTTGCCCAGGATTTTCAACTAGCACATGAATTTGTAAACTACCTTATACAGACCATTTTGAAAATATGAATAATTCCTTGTCTCCTTCTGGAACATTCCCACTCTGCAATGATTTCCTCAAACATCACCAGCAATATTGTATTACACCAAAATTTGACATCTAGCCTAGGATGGGATCTTTCGAGATCAAGAGACTTGAGCTCATTTAAAGCAGATGGAGCTTTATTCTAATCGAATCATCAGGGCTGGTGGCCCACTCTTAACAGTCCTGATCTACCCCAGGCTTGTGACCCACAGGACTTGTCTTCCATTGAGCCTGGACTTCTGCTGTCACTTGCTAAGCTCAGACAAGCTGGAGCTAGGAAAGATCAGCCAGATACTAGGATTTTCCAGGGCTTATATTGAGACATTCGTTGAGCCTACAGGACTAGAGAGAGCCCCATCACAGAAACCAGTCCTTGACTTCTGGTAGGACAGGTGTAAAAGGCTTTCTGCCTGGGGTAGTAGTTATCACCGTATGAAGGTCCTCATATGCAGTGTAACATAATCCAAAAATTCAAGGGTCTTTGACCTGATTTGACCTAGTCTGACTCTTTACACTGCTCTAACCTGGTCCCAAATCCTTTTCTGGTCTCAGCCATCTTCATATTATCATCTCAGGTACACATGCTCCCAACATCCAGATCCACCATAAACAGAGTAAATTCTCAGCCTTGCCTGGGTTTTCTCAGTCCTGCAATAGAACTCAGCCCCCTCAAACTTTCATTGTTCAAGTCTAAGAAAACCACTAGAAGCACAAGGTCATGGCTAAAGTTGAGATCGAAGCAAGGTTTAACCTCTAGAGTTCATTTTCTCTTTTAGAGGTAACCTGAGAACTACAAGCTGCACCCTGACTTTTAAAATCACTCAGAAGTCTTTGACTCAGAAATTCTATCCCTAAGGATTTAAGGAAATAATCAAAGATGGTTAAAAAAAAAGACAAAGCCACAGGAACAAAATTTATGAAACAAACCTACATGTTCAAGAATGGGGGATTGATTAAAAAAAAAAAACTACTCGTACAGCCACAAATGGAATGATGTAGACAGACAGATTATATATAAGGATAAATATATGATATATAAGCATATATCCTTTACGGATTCTGATCATAGCATATTTGATTGCATGAGAAAAAAATGTTCATGATATATTGTAAAGGGAAATATCAGATAACAAAATAATATGTACATAAGATCTTAAAGCGATATATAGACAGAAAGATAGAAGATGACTGGAGAGACAGATGGAAAGGAGAGAGAGGAGACATTGGAGGGACAGGCAAAAAGATATTAATAGTGGCTATTTCTGGATAGTGGGTTTTCAAGAACATGAGTGTGATTTTCTATTTCTTACACATTTTTCTGTAAAAACAAAATGGACGTTTATTTTGAAATTAATGAAAACCCACCAGTGTAGTTATCCTGAGACATATCCTCTCATTTCAAGGATATAATTCATTCTCCATTCATTCATTCATTCAGCAAATGAGATCCAAACACCTACCTTCATCACACTTTTGATGAAGAGACAATAGTGAACACAAACACCTATAACAAAAGACACTATAAACAGCCAGTGCCACATGAATATACAGATGAATACTGGAGCTCACAGACCCAGCAGGGAACTGGGCAGGACCCTTAAACTGGGCTAAATTCCAACAGATGGAGATGGTGTAGGGGGTGGATGACCAAGCCATCCTGGTTCACCAAGACTTCACCAGCTTGAGCACTAAAAGTCCCACAGCCCAGGAGAATTGAGCCAACTGGTAACCCACAATGGGAAATGCTCTCTGCAGGAGAAAGGGATCAGGCAAAGCTTTCTCAGTAGACGGAAGGCAGCCCACCTAGAGGAAAGGTGAATAGGAACCAAGCTGCGGATGACTCCAAAGTCTAGTCAGAGGAGATGGATATTAGTCCATCTGGCAACCAGAGGAGTAGCAATTTGGGAATAATAAATGGGCAGGAGTCCACCTGGCAAACTAGAGGAGAGAAGGAATCACGGTGAGTTCTCAGAAAGGTGCCCAAGGGAGTCTGTCTTAGGGGAAGTATGTGGCAGGATGGTACTAAGGCCATTTATACACAAAACATGCAAAATAGTTGCTCTAAGTTACATCAGATTCCACAGTTCCTAATGCACATGTCAGCTGTCATTCTCAAACCACCACCCCCCTCCACCACCTCACCATATTTGCAGAAAGCAACAGTCTGGATGAATAAGTGTGGTATTTATTCCCAGCAAAAGCAGATTGTCTAACAAAGTAAAACTCTGTTTGCCAGCAAGTGCCTTCACAGTCATGAAGAAACACCAGGCACAAGCGCTCAGGAGAGGACCAGACCAGGTGGTCCTCTGAGAGTCCCCAAGAGGAAGGCGCTCTCCACACTGCAGGGGTTCCAGGAACTGGGAGCCACCGAGCATGAGGGAGGTAAACTGGCCTCTGCTGGCTTGAACTGCCAGGCTTGGTTACTCTAAAAACCTCTCTGCACAGAGAGCTCGGCTGGTTGATTATCTTTCTGACACTGCCTTACGCACAAGAGAGGAAAAGAGAGATCTTTTGTGAGACGTGACTTCCCTGGCCCTAAGGACACTAAGATCCAATTTCATGGGTTTCCCTCACCCCAACACACATGCAAACACACTCCTCCAATCTCAATATGAGTATAATTCCCATGGTTTCTTGCTCCCAACAAGCTTACCTTCGTGCAAACACGGGGAGAAGACCCAGATGATTTCTGTCGACTTAAAATAATAAAAACACCCAGCTTTTCACCTGTGTGTAGTGTGTTCACCCTTTCCACTGTCCTTTATCCTCATGACAATCCTGGAGGTATAAATGATCCCACCGCCCCCATTTAACAGAGAAGGAAACTGAAACGGAGAGATGAAGCAATGTAGCCTAAGGTCAGACAGTGATACATAATAATGACTTTCCTGTGTTGCATCCACCATCATTCTCCGCAACCTCCCCCATTGTGGAGAGGGCCTGAGTCAAGGAATACAGAAGCAAAGGGATGTAATTCCAGCCTCAAATTACTTACATTCCACCACACTGACAAAACCTAAAACCTAAATTAACCAGCCCACATGTGGGCACATATACACTAAACACTCAAGTACAAAGGGCACACAAAACCAATTGACACTTTTATTGAAGAAATAAAAGAATAGGGACTTAGAGAAAGATACTCTTCTAGATCTGAGCTGTTCAATACAATAGCCATGTGTATTAACTGAGCACAAGAAATGTGTCCAGTCAGCACTGAGATGGGCTGCAGGTGTTAAATACACACCAGATTTCAAAGACGTAGTATGGAAGAAAACAATATAAAAGTGTCATTAATATTTTATATCTATATGTTGAAATGATAACACGATAATTGACATGCAGTGCTGGAAAGGGAGCTGAGATGATAAAACCCTTCCCTGGAGACCCACCCATCACATATTCCACACCCTTTCTCTGTTTTTGCTCCACAGCCCTTGTCCCTTTCTAACATGTTATACAATGAATATACTTTCTGACTATCGTCCACTAGAGAGTAAACTCCACAGGGCCAGGGGTTTTGCTGTTTTAATAACTGCTATATCGTCACCACATGGTGCATGCTTTCACTGAATGAATGAATCAATTTGGGCCTCCAGGGATTTTAGGTTACTCAGGGGCCAAGAACACTGTGAAAGTCTTGGGTTGAAAGCAGCAGGGCAGCAGACATCTTTCAGCTGTGGGCATCTTCTCAGAGAGGAAGGTTTCCTATGGCACAATAGATGCTTCCTTTGTGTCCTATACCCCTAAACCCACTCATCCTGCAAGGAGCATGCCGCCAGGCTCTGGGATTGCTACCAGCTCACCTGGGACAAGGAAGACAGCCTCTCCCTCCTCAGCCTCTCTAGCCCTTCCCAACCGGGCTTACTGAGCTGAGAGAACCATATATGAGGGTGGCCTAGAAAACTGCATTGTGCAAATGTCTTCATTCAGCAGCAAAATCATTTGATTTCACTGAAGCTTGTCTTTTAAGGCCAACCAAAGCTAGACTGACAGACAGCCATTAAGCACACTAACCAGGAATTTGTCTGAAGAGGTGGTGAAGCAGAGTTGTGGGGGAGAGTCAAGTGACTAGGACTGGATTCTGGCACAACTATACAGTACTTGCTGTGTGGCGTCTGGCAGGACAAACAACCTCTCTGAAGCTTCCACGTCCTCGTCTTTAATAGAGGAGTAACATAATGCTATCTCACAAGGCTGTTATCTGGTTTTAGGGAAATGATGCATCTGAAAAGTGCTTTGTGGCATGGGAAGCACTCCTCAAATAGATTTGTTACTATTTTATGATTGTTATTATTGGAAGAGCCACAAGAGTAAGAATGAGGGGGAATTTAGGTGTTGGAGATGCAGGGAGATCAAAAACCTAGCCATGAATGGTCACTTGGCAGTTTGAACTGCATGACAGGCCCATCACAACAAGCCTGGGAAAGCAGATGAAACACAAAGATTTGCTCCCTCCGACATCCCTCCACATCTCCTCTAAGCCCAGAATTCACAAGGCAGCACCCTGGCTCAAACACCCTCATCTCTGAACCATCAAGTATCCAAGAGCCAGACATGGGGACCTGGACTTGAGAGAGATTCTCTGAGCTCAGAAGCCCATGATGCTTCCAAAACGCGTCCAGTACAAGTCCACGGTCATCCCCAAGGACAGTCTTAACCTGGGATCCCAATTTCTGGAGAATCGCTGGGGTGAAGAGGAGGCACAGCTTGATGCTGGAGACCTGTCCGAGGTTGCCACTGGCCTAGGTCACATCTGCACCCTACACAGTGGGTGTGGCCTGAGTTGGGCTGCCATGTGAGGGCCAGCCTAGAAGAGCTTGAAAAACACAGATTTCAGGTCAGAGATACCCCTGTTAAATTCTGGCCTCTGCACAGCTGCCCAATTATGTCACCTTGAATTAGAGGCTTGGCTCTCTTCGCATCCGTTTTCTCCTATGAGGATGGGCAAGAGCCCTTTGCTTGTAACTTTTCCCATGGTGCCTGTCCCTTGTCATGGTAAACTGTATGTGTTTAATCCAAGACTGCCCAGGTTCCAAACCCAGACAGGATACTCAGAGGGTATATCAATTATCAGTTTCTCTGTGCTTGTGTTTTTTCCATCAAATATGAACAATAAAAGAATCTACTTCTTAGGCATGTTGTGAGGATTAAAGTAATTAATCCATGTAAAGTGCTTAGAACAGAGTCCAGCATACTCTAAGTACTCAATTGTGATAGCTAATATTTGCTTAATAAAAATAAATAATAATAATAGTAAATGACTGCTGACGGTGTTTAAAACCCAAAACAGTCCTGCCTTAGCCCATACTGGCACTAGTGGTAAAGAACCCTCCTACCAATGCATGAGATGTAAGAAATGCAGATTCAATCCCTGGATCAGGAAGATCCTCTGCAGAAGGGCAGGGCCACCCACTCCAGTATTCTTGCCTGGAGAATCCCACAGACAAAGGAGCCTGGTGGGCTACAGTTCATTGGATCGCAAAGAGGCAGACACAACTGAAGCAACTTAGCATGCACGCATACGCTAGTGCATAATAGGAAATTAATCAACATTTTCAGGGAATAATTCTGGGGACTTCTAAACTCCCCACATTGGTGTGTTCCATCTACTCATAAAATCTGTTTCTAAGCCAATGGCTAGTGGAGGTGATGGAATTCCAGTTGAGCTATTCCAAATCCTAAAAGATGATGCTGTGAAAGTGCTGCACTCAATATGCCAGCAAATTTGGAAAACAGCAGTGGCCACAGGACTGGAAAAGGTCAGTTTTCATTCCAATCCCAAAGAAAGGCAATGCCAGAGAATGCTGAAACTACCACACAATTGCACTCATCTCACATGCCAGCAAAGTAACGCTCAAAATTCTCCAAGCCAGGCTTTATATGTTCAAGCTGGGTTTAGAAAAGGCAGAGGAAACAGAGATCAAGTTGCCAACATCTGCTGGATCATCAAAAAAGCAAGAGAGTTCCAGAAAAACATCTATTTCTGCTTTATTGACTATGCCAAAGCCTTTGACTGTGTGGATCACAATAAACTGTGGAAAATTCTGAAAGAGATGGGAATACCAGACTACCTGACCTGTGTCTTGAAAAATCTGTATGCAGGTCAGGGAGCAACAGTTAGAACGGGACATGGAACAACAGACTGGTTCCAAATAGGAAAAGGAGTATGTCAAGGCTGTACATTGTCACCCTGCTTATTTAACTTATATGCAGAATACATTATGAGAAACGCTGGGCTGGAAGAAGCACAAGCTGGAATCAAGATTGCCGGGAGAAATATCAATGACCTCAGATATGCAGACGACACCACCCTCATGGCAGAAAGTGAACAACTAAAGAGCCTCCTGATGAAAGTGAAAGTGGAGAGTGAAAAAGTTGGCTTAAAGCTCAACATTCAGAAAACTAAGATCATGGTATCCGGTCCCATCACTTCATGGCAAATAGATGGGGAAATAGTGGAAACAGTGGCTGACTTTATTTTGGGGGGCTCCCAAATCACTGTAGATGGTGACTGCAGCCATGAAATTAAAAGACACTTACTCCTTGGAAGAAAAGTTATGACCAACCTAGACAGCATATTCAAAAGCAGAGACATTACTTTGCCAACAAAGGTCCATCTAGTCAAGGCTATGGTTTTTCCAGTGGTCATGTATGGATGTGGGAGTTGGGCTATAAAGAAAGCTGAGCACCAAAGAATGGATGCTTTTGAACTGTGGTGTTGGAGAAGACTCTTGAGAGTCCCTTGAACTACAACGAGATCCAACCAATCCATCCTAAAGGAGATCAGTCCTGGGTGTTCATTGGAAGGACTGATGTTGAAGCTGAAACTCCAATCCTTTGGCCACCTCACGTGAAGAGCTGACTCATTTGAAAAGACCCTGATGCTGGGAAAGATTGAAGGCAGGAGAAGGGGACTACAGAGGATGAGATGGTTGGATAGCATCACCGGCTCAATGGACATGAGTTTGGGTAAACTCTGGGGGTTGGTGATGGACAGGGAGGCCTGGCGTGTTGCGGTCCATGGGGTCACAAAGAGTCGGACACGACTGAGCGACTGAACTGAACTGAGGTCAATGGAGGGAGACTTGTCACTGTCACCTTGTGCTTCACATGCTGCCTTTTTGTGGTGATATTGACTTCTTCATATGGGCTTCCCTGGTGGCTCAGAGGTTAAAGCGTCTGCCTCCAATGCGGGAGACTCGGGTTCGATCCCTGGGTCGGGAAGATCCCCTGGAAAAGGAAATGGCAATCCACTCCAATATTCTTGCCTGGAGAATCCCATGGACGGAGAGGCCTAGTAGATTACAGTCTACGGGGTCACAAAGAGTCGGACACGACTGAGTGACTTCACCTTTCACCTGATTTCTTCATAAACTTCTTGTGAAAGGGAGATCCCGCTATCCCAAACAGTCTCCAAAGGGTCTGGTCTAGAGGAAGCTGCATGAGCACAAGAAAAGGCAGCCACAGAAGATCCGAGTCAGGTGAACTCATTGCTCTAAATGGGGTGGGAGTGAATGAGTTTGGTCCAAAGATGAGCATCACTTCATGGGAAATAGATGGGGAAACAGTGGGAACAGTGTCAGACTGTATTTTGGGGGGCTCCAAAATCACTGCAGATGGTGATTGCAGCCATGAAATTAAAAGACACTTACTCCTTGGAAGAAAAGTTATGACCAACCTAGACAGCATATTCAAAAGCAGAGACATTACTTTGCCGACTAAGGTCCGTCTAGTTAAGGCTATGGTTTTTCCTGTGGTCATGGGTGGATGCGAGAGTTGGACTGTGCAAAAGGCTGAGAGCCAAAGAATTGATGCTTTTGAACTGTGGTGTTGGAGAAGACTCTTGAGAGTCCCTTGGACTGCAAGGAGATCCAACCAGTCCATTCTGAAGGAGATCAACCCTGGGATTTCTTTGGAAGGAATGATGCTAAAGCTGAAGCTCCAGTACTTTGGCCACCTCATGCGAAGAATTGACTCATTGGAAAAGACTCTGTCTTTCTTTTGCTATCTCGCATACAGGGTTATCGTTACCATCTTTCTAAATTCCAAGTCGCCAGTCCAGGTTCAATGCATGATACTAGATGCTTGGGGCTGGTGCACTGAGATGACCCAGAGGGATGGTACAGGGAGGGAGGAGGGAGGGGGGTTCAGGACAGGGAACACGTGTATACCTGTAGTGGATACATGTTGATATATGGCAAAACCAATACAATATTGTAAAGTAATTAACCTCCAATTAAAATAAATAAATTTATATTTTAAAAAATAAAAATTATAGATAATAAAAATTGAAAAAAAAAGAAAAGACTCTGATGCTGGGAGGGATTGGGGGCAGGAGGAGAAGGGGACGACAGAGGATGAGATGGCTGGATGGCATCACCGACTCGATGGACATGAGTCTGAGTGAACTCCGGGAGTTGGTGATGGACAGGGAGGCCTGGCGTGCTGCAATTCATGGGGTCACAAAGAGTCGAACACACTGAGCGACTGAACTGAACTGAAAGATGAGCATAAACCTCATGGGTCTGCTGTTCCTTCCAGCTCAATGCTCTTCCCACTTCATTCCAGCTTTTCTCGGCTGTCACCTCCCAAGAGACACTCTCTGAATTAAGTGCCCCAACATTCTCCATCCTTTATCCTGCTTTGCTTTTCTTCATAGAATTTTACGTGACAATTGCTCGTTAATTTCTCACCGGCCTCCTCCCCAAGGGAAAGGCAGGGAGACTCACCTGTTTTGTTCTCTGCTGAGCTTAGAACAGTGCCTGACAGATACACAGGAGGTGCTCAAGCAATATCTGCTCAGTGAATGAAAGCAGCAGAGGTCCTCTCCTGGCAGACATGACCATCAGCGGTCTGGGCAGGACTGCAGAGTTGACACCCTTCTGCCAAATGACTTTTCTCAAGCCCAGAAGGATGGGCTGAGCCGGGTTGTAGGGCCAAAGGGAACCTGCAAACCCAGGTCCCAACTCAGTTCTTTCAGGTGGAAAGTAAGACTTTGACTGCCTTCATCTGGAAAACACATGCCGTGACATTCCATGATTCAATTAGAAAGTTAAAGAGCTGCAACAAAATTAATTTCTTATCACCAGGGAAATTAAAATGTCTGTAAATAAATCCTACCCCTGCAGCCCAGTTTCAGGTGGTTGATACATCTGATGTGTTGGCAGCAGTGAGAACCAAGAGGGAAGCATTGGGAAAACTAGTTTCTAGCTGGAAGGGAAGATTTAGGAAAGGTAAAAAAATAAAATAAAATAAGGAAAACTAAACATACACCACCACCACCATCAAAAGCAACAACAGCAACCACTGCCACCCAAGTTTGTGTTTGTAATGTCCTCTCCAAAATGTGCAAATGATTATGACTTAAGGACCTTAATGCAGTTAACATCTCATTCTCAAGACCAGAATTCAGACATTAATTGTTACCCCAAATGACTTGAGTTCTACTATTTTAGCACGATATTTGAGAATATGGGTTTTGCAATTAGATAAGCCTCTTACTATCAGTGTGGCCTTGGGATACATACTAACTTCTCTGACCCTTGAGTTCCTCACCTATAAAATAGGGATAATAACCTTAATCTCCTGGATTGTTAAATAATGTATAATTGTACATGAAGCTTCCCAGGTGAGGCAAATGGTAAAGAACCCACCTGCCAATGCAGGAGACATAAGAGACTCGGGTTCCATCCCTGGGTCGGGAAGATCCCCTGGAGGAGGGCACCGCAACCCACTCCAGCATTCTTGTCTGGAGAATCCCACAGACAGAGGAGCCTGGTGGGCTAAGGGTCACACAGAGTCAGACACTACTGAAGCAATTTAGCATGCACACAGATACATAAAGCAAAGTAGGTGCTCAAAATGTAAAATATATTTTTATCATTATATCAATACCATTAATACCAGAAATGTTAAAAATAATGATATCAATAATAAACATAAAAGGTAATTTCTCTCAAGTTTATAAATGGGGATGGTACATATCAAAACACAGAACAGGTCTGGCAAGAAATCTCATAGGGGCCTATGGTTCTCTTGGAGCTCTCCTAGAGCCTTGTTCAAGACCCACTATGACATTCCTGTTCTAAGGAGGACACAGTGAGATGGCCTGGAGTGATCCCTAAGAGACTAATGGATTCTACGTGACTCATTCAGTGACCCACACACCCAATCCAAACCTCCCCACTCCTGTTACACCCAACTCCCACCACATTCCCCTCCTTCCAAACCCACAGAAGATGTACACAATTTAAAAAAAAAAAGAAAGAAAGAAGGGATTTACAAAGCATCCAGGGAGATAGGAGTGAGAGACTGGAGGTCTAGACAGAACTGCTCTCAACCCCAAAGTAAAAGTAAGGACCCAGGCCAGACAGGGTGGGACAGAGGAGGATGGGTGGGTGAGCCCACTGCACTCCAATGTGTCTCCATCGTGGTGATTCGAAGCGATGGGCAAGCCCTAATTGTCACTCTCCCTTTGTGATATTACTCTGTTTCCCTGGAGTCACCAGCAATTAAAGGGCTTCATGATTGCCTGAGGGACAGGAGTAAGGAATGAGCTGGAAAAGGCATCCTTTTCCAACCAGGAAAAATATAATCCTCCCAAATAAAGAAAACTTAAAACAGGGAGGGGTCCCCAACCCCTGAGCCATGTAGCAGGTGGTCAGGGTTAGGTTTAGGATGTATTTGAAACTGCTTCAAATCTCCACACATTCTGGATTAAAGTCAAAGCACAATATTCTCTTCAGTTCAGTTCAGTTGCTCAGTCGTGTCTGACTCTTTGTGACCCCAAGAACTGCAGCACGCCAGGCCTCTCTGTCCATCACCAACTCCCAGAGTCTACCCAAACTCATGTCCATTGACTCGGTGATGACATCCAACCATCTCATCCTCTGTCGTCCTCTTCTCCTCCTGCCCTCCATCTTTCCCAGCATCAGGGTCTTTTCAAATGAGACAGCTCTTCCCATCAGGTGGCCAAAGGATTGGAGTTTCAGCTTCAACATCAGTCCTTCCAATGAACACCCAGGACTGGTCTCGTTTAGGATGGACTGGTTGGATCTCCTTGTAGTTCAAGGGACTCTCAAGAGTCTTCTCCAACACCACAGTTCAAAAGCATCAATTCTTCGGTGCTCAGCTTTCTTTATAGTCCAACTCCCACATCCATACATGACCACTGGAAAAACCATAGCCTTGACTAGGTGGACCTTTGTTGACAAAGCAATGTCTCTGCTTTATAATATGCTGTCTGCTGCTGCTGCTAAGTCACTTCAGTCATGTCTGACTCTGCACAACCCCATAGACAGCAGCCCACCAGGCTCCCCCATCCCTGGGATTCTCCAGGCAAGAACACTGGAGTGGGTTGCCATTTCCTTCTCCAATGCATGAAAGTGAAAAATGAAAGTGAAGTCGCTCAGTCATGCCCGACTCTTAGCAACCCCATGGACTGCAGCCTAACCAGGCTCCTCTATCCATAGGATCTTCCAGGCAAGAGTACTGGAGTGGGGTGCCATTGCCTTCTCCAAATATGCTGTCTAGGTTGGTCATAATGTTTCTTCCAAGGAGTAAGCTTCTTTTAATTTCATGGCTGCAATCACCATCTGCAGTGATTTTGGAGGCCCCAAAAATAAAGTCTGACACTGTTTCCACTGTTTCCCCATCTATTTGCCATGAAGTGATGGGACTGGATACCATGATCTTAGTTTTCTGAATGGTGAGCTTTAAGCCAACTTTTTCACTCTCCTCTTTCACTTTCATCAAGAGACTCTTTAGTTCTTCTTCGCTTTCTGCCATAAGAGTGGTGTCATCTGTGTAACTGAGATTATCGTTATTTCTCCCGGCAATCTTGATTCCAGCTTGTGCTTTCTCCAGCCCAGCATTTCTCATGATGTACTTTGCGTATAAGTTAAATAAGCAGAGTGACAATATACAGCCTTGACATATATTCTGAGATGGCCGCAAAAGCACTGAAAGCCTGCTTCCTTTTCCAACATCCTATCTTTGTGAAGCAGGTCTTTCTGCAGTGACAGCAATGAGATTACAGAGTAGACTGGGCATAGCAACACACTTCAGGTGTCACTGTCTCCCATCACCCAAGATGGGACCATCTAGCTGCCTGAAAACAAGCTCAGGGCTCTCACTGATTCTGCACTATGATGAATTGTATAATTATTTCATTATATATAATTCAATAATAACAGAAACAAAGTGTACCATAAATGTAATGTGCTTGAATCATCCCAAAACCATTCTCCGCCCCCCAGTCTGTGGAAAAACTGTCTTCCATGAAACCAACCCCTGGTGCCAAAAAGGTTGGGAACCAGTGAAAATATGGTGACTAAAGGAAACCCAAGTCATTTGGGGGTGGGGCGTGGGGACTGATGATGGAGTTTAAAAAATGGTCATCTGAAAGCTAGCAAGTTTGGGGTGGGCAGGAGGGATTTACCAAAAAGCATAAGTCAGAACCAAACCCTTTTTCTCCAGCTCAGAATCCAAGCATTAATTTTTGCTGGCTGTATGCACCAAACAAGTTATCATAAGCAATTTAGCAACCACTGGAGCAAAGATAAATGGACTCACTCTCCACTTTTTACTAAATTCTCTAGCCATACATCTTTCACTGCACAATGGCTCAGGTGAACTATAGGGAAACTCCCTTGCTTTGCTCCCTTGAGCCTCTTGGGAAGAGGAGGAGCCAGGACTTGAGCTGGTAAACTTCTGTGCTCAAGGGCAAAGGCTATGGCGGGACGCAAAGACTGCAGCAGGTGACGCTGGCACGGTCCATATTCATTCACAGCTGTGGGCGGGTTTATCCAGGGCGCCAATTATCTAATTGCTGCTAATGTTCCCTCTATTTACTCAGCTGCAAATTTGCAAGTTGGGGCCTGACTCAGAAGGAGGGGATAATAATGGGAGATATATTTCCATTTGAAAATTCATGAATAAGCAGCAAGAGCCCTGTTTATTAAAATTTAGATGCAGATAAACAATAAGTATAGTTCTAGGAATAATTGCAGGGTTTCCACAGTTACAGAAAAACCAGCCCTTTTGTCAACACTTCATTGTTCTATTTATACCTTGGGAGATATTGCACTGAGTTTCTATAAATACAGTGGAAACTCATTCATCTCAACCCCCTCTCACATGGAAAGCCTCAACCTTGTCAGCAATAAAAGAATAGCATCCCGAGTGTGTCTGATGTTAGGTCTCAGGACTGTCATAGACGAATCCTTCCTAATAGAAGAGATAAAGCAGAACAGGCTTGCATTGGGCTGGGCAGGGGGGAGGGGAAGCAACAGGTGTTCTAGTCTGGTTTCTGAAATCGACATGAAGCGGCTACATCTTCAGCAGCTCTCAGCCCCTGAGTGTTAAGAATCTCAATGATTAAAAGCAGAGGAAACAAACTGGCCAAAGCATCTCGATCCCTGCTCCGGATGGAAGCTCATCAGGGACAGTCATGTATACGTTTTCTCTGACTGTGACTCTGTCTTCCTCTAGGGATATTAGGCCTCTCTGTCCTATTATATTTCAAACCTCTATCATAGCAATCTTGAAATCTACTTTTTTGATCCTCCCACCCCCAAAGTACCCAGCACTACACTTTGCACCACCCAGTGTTAATCAGCAAGAGTCTGGTTCAATAAAGGCCTTCTAATCCCAAATAATCCAAAGAAACACCCCCATAGCAGGACAAGATTGTGCTGTCCTGAAATACAATGAATATTTATGAGAAGATCACATTTTTAAAGTGTTTTACCATTTGGCAGGCACAGTGTGAATTACTTTCCAAATAAAAATCTAATCATCCCACCAGCTCAGTGAAGGCAGTCCTATTACTCTTTTATTAAGGACTAAAAACGAAGCAATAGGGTACATTCCCTGAACACATAGTGAGTTAAGTACCAGGGCCAGGACTTGAACCCAACACCTATCTGCAACTAGAATATATGCTCTTAGCCATTACATCATGCAAAATTTCTGCTTCTTAGATCCAACCTCAGACTGCATCACTTTGTGGATAAGCCCCTGAGTGGCCTGTCTTGGTGCCATGGGTCAGACAGATCTTCCTTCTATTAATTCATTAATCACTACACACACATACACACACACACACACACACACACAGCTTTAGTCTCTCTCTCTCTCCATAATCCTTCCTTTGCAATAGCTGACCCTATATCCACAGCAATTTTCCATGTGCCCACACTAATCTGTCTCATGTTTAGGGAAAAAAATCACTTTATATACAAGGTATATAGTAAATACATACAGTAAATATATGTACATATATATATATATATGAAACGTATATATGAAAACAAAGTGCACATACGTACGCATGTGTAGCCAGTTCTTGTCGCTGTCTCCATACAGGTAAGGTAAAATTATCTACAGGGAAAAGGGACTACACCAGAAATGGGCCCCTGATGTATACACTACACCCCTTACCAGCTGACGTACCATATGTGGCAGTGGAGCCAGATTCATTAAAGGGATTTACATACAGAATTTTAATACAAATGGCATCCTTCAGTGAGTGGTCTATCTCTCTAGAAACTCTAGTCCCTGAACATTTCACAGTTTCAGAGCCAAAGCAGAAGCGGCTGAAATAAGAAGCAGTGGCAAGGAGGGTCCCTACGGGAGTTCAGGAGGCATTTTATCGTTTGCTCATCAGCAAGACAGCAGCTGTGTCAGAAGGCAGGGCAGGGGTTTGGGGAGCCAGCTGGCAGCCTCATCCAGAAATCTGTGCCCTGTTCATTGGAGAGAGATTTCTCTTCACAGTAATATTCTGCAAATGGTAGGGAAAGTTCCGGCCTTTTGATCTGAGCCCAGCATCCCTATAGCTAGTTTGTCCTGGTGGCTCAGACAGTAAAGAATCTGCCTGCAATGCAGGAGGCTCGGGTTTGATCCCTGGGTTGGGAAGATCCCATGGAGAAGGGAATGGCAATCCATTCCAGTATTCTTGCCTGGAAAATCCCATGGAAAGAGGAACCTGGGGGGCCACAGTCCACAAAGTGGCAAAGAGTCAGACAGGACTAAGCGACTAACACACTTTTCCCTATAGATAGAGGAGATGCCCAACTGTGAGTTCAAGCATCAGTGATGCTGAAACATTCATATCCATCAAAGTTCTCTCCTCTTACTGGATTGTTCACACATCCATTTAACAAAGTATTCAACATATACTTGACCCAACCACTGGACCAGCTCAACCAGGTATATGCTCCCTCAACTGAGTTTTGCTTAACCAACCTGCTGGATTAACTGCCATTCTCCATTCTGTGATGCCCGCCTAATAAGTGAATCACATGTTATCACTCAACCATTGCTTCTCCCACCAGCCAACATATGTGTTTGCAACAGCTAACTGTGCTTGTTCTCAAAACTGTATAGCTGTCATACTTGTTATTATATTATTTAATTAAATAGTATGTAAATCAACAGAAAAGAGTACCCCAAAATCCATGTCTCCATAAATACTTATTTGAATGTTTTGCAAAGATTTGATAAAGGTGAGTCACTAAAAAATACAGGTTAATTACATGTGAGGAGGAGAAGAATAAAATACTGGATGTGGGGAAGAACCTAATATCTTTGAATGGCTTTCCCAGTGTCTTCACACATCATGAAAAACAAAAAACAGAAACTAGAAATTATAGATAATGTATTAGAGGTGTGATTTTAAAGAGAAACGTGATCTAGGACTCTAGTCAGCAGAATATAAGACAGACCCTGCCTATATCAAATAATGGATCAGTGAACATACAGCCCTCAGTTTTCAGGTAAAATAATATATTCAGCAGATGTATGAACTTTATTTTTTTGTGATTTCCCCCAAATGCTAGACAAATGTTTTAATTACTAGCAACTGGTCTCCATTGTAAGATACAAACAACCACAATCCAGCGAGTGTGGGTTGTAAGAGAGGCATGCGGAGTAGGAGACGGCATGCGGAGTAGGAGACGGAGGGGGAAGATGGAGAATCTCAACCAGGCTTAATGTGGGAAGAAGGAAAGAGGAAAAGGAAACACCTTCAGGGAGAAGGAACATGTGTGTCCAGTCTTGAAGAAGAAGAGCTCGGAAGGCAAAGTGGAGGCAAAAGGTATTCCAAGCGCACAGAGCAGCACCCGTCAGGCAGGTGGTGCATGTGTGGGACCCAGGTGAGTTGGTGTGGCTGGAACACTGAACACGTGCAGCAAAGTTGATTCCTTCCACGCTTGCTGTTTGCCAGGCACCGTACTAAGATCTGCACTCATACAACATACCATCTTGTCACTCTATGGAGACACGGATACATCACACTGCACAAAGCTTCTTTATGTACACTCTCCAGAAATCTGATCCTCAGAAGGTTAGAACTGGGTCTGCCTCTGCTTTTGGTCCCACTCGCCCCCCTCCCAACACCACCACCACCACCACACACACACACACACACACACGCGTGCGCAAACTTATTCCTCAGTAAATACCATCAAAATGAACCTGGATAGGCTATCACATCTGACCAACAATAAATTCACACTGGCCAACAGGAGCCAGAATTTAAAATAACCACCTTATTTTCTCTTCCGCTGGTGCTATTTCCTTCTAAACTGTAATGCTTATCCAACCACCCAAATGCCACTGAAATAGGTGGCAGATTAGATTATGTGATACACCTCTACACCCTCCAAGAACTTTCCTAGTAGTCAGAGTAGCTGCTATTTTTTTCCAGTTGGTTGCTGACAACGTTTCAAAATGAATCCTCCTACACTCTTATTTTTACCCTCAACTAGCTGACTTTAATTGTAAGGTTTATAGCCCAGATGGAGCAGAAAATCTCTTTGATTTCCTTCAGAAGTGAGGTTTGGTAGAAAGCAGCTTCATCAGGCTACTCTTAAACATTCTGTTTTCATTCTCTGCCTGCCCTCACCCCCAACCTTTATCATTTGATCTAAGCTACTATTCCACTGGCTTTCTTGAGAGTTCAACTTCTAAATAAAGAGACCAAATTTCTCCTCAGTCTTTGGGACAATCATTGTTTTAAAAGGTCAGGAAAATCTAAACTCGTGTAAAATCAATCAACACGAAGTTTTCTCTACGTGGTTGTTCAGTTCCTAAATCGTGTCCGACTCTTTGCAACTCAATGACAGATAGCCCTTCACTATCTGTCCGAGTTTGCTCAAACTATATCCATTGAGTCAGCGATGCCATCCAGCCATCTCATCCTCCGTCACCCCCTTCTCCTCTTGCCCTCAATCTTTCCCAGCATTAGGGTCTTTTCTAATGAGTCGGCTCTTCACATCGGGTGGCCAAAGTATTGGAGCTAGTGAATTGGATCACTTGAAGATAAACTTGGTAAACATTTGGTTTACCAGTACATCCCCTGTGCTGCGCTTAGTCACTCAGTTGTGTCCGACTCTTTGCAACCCCATGGAATATGGCCCACCAGGCTCCTCTATCCACAAGAATCCTCCAAGCAAGAATACTGGAGTGGGTTGCTATGCCCTCTTCCAGGGGATCTTCCCAACCCAGGGATCAAACCCAGGTCTCCTGCATTGCAGGTGGATTGTTTACCATCTTTACCATCCCTGAGCCACCAGGGAAGCCCAGTACATCTCCAATGCCAAGCAAAAGATACAGTGAGAAGCAGGTGCTCAATACAGAGAAACTGAATGAAGGGTAATCGTCCAAACCATTCTGCAGGGTAAGCAAGTTGAGGCAAGTTGAGGATAGATTCACTCAAGTGAAGCAATTTGTTTAGGCTCCCTTATTCGAGGACTCCATCAACATTTGTCTGGTGCCATTTTACTACCATATTCCAGCATGTTCCACCAATAGAACAGGAAGATTTTTCCTTCTGCAGAGCTGAAATCAGTCCCCCAAGTCCAGTCCAAGACCCACTGCTCTTAAGAAGGAAATTAAGACACTGGAAAAGGGGTTCTTGGAAATACCACTTAAAACTGAATCCTGTAACAGAACTCTGCCAGAAAAGGAAATGGATCATGATGGAGGCTATAGAAATACTGAAAGTACAGTGTGTTTCAGCTGTGTCCAGGCAGAGGAGTCCACATAGACTCCAGCAGACTGTGTACACAAAGGATCTGCAAACAACTTCCCAGGGGCCAAGTCTGGCCCTCCGTGTGTGTGTGTGTGTGTGTGTGTGTGTGTGTGTGTGTGTGTGTGTGTGCTTAGTCGCTCAGTTATGTCCGATTCTTGAGACCCCACAGCCCGTAACCTGCCCAGTTCCTCTGTCCATGGGATTCCCCAGGCAAGAATACTGGAGTGGGTATCTGTTTTTGTAAATACAGTTTTATTGGAACAAAGGCTTGCCCATTCATGTACATATTGTAAATGGGGGCTTTCACATTACAACAGCAAAGTCAAGTAGTCTACCCTATATCCCCCAAAACCAAAAATCTTTACTATTTACCTTGTTACAGAAAAAGTTTGCTGGCTCCTGGTATAGACTCAGGAAATAACAACATGAGAACCAACAGCAGCAGAAGAAATGAAATAAAATATTACTGATGTTCAAAGAGCTGGAAGCATCATTTTTTTACCCAACACCAAAAAATAAAATCCACATTCTCACATCCTTGATACTTAGAAGCCTTTTGTCAATAATATCTACTCTTGCCTGAGCTTTTGAACCAGACACCTACTCCCTTCAGTTTGACTATATTTAGGATCAGCAATCAGTGGAGAAGCTTAGAAAGCAAACTTTTTTACTGTATTTTAAAAGAAAAAAATAAGAAAAGTGCATGTTGAATGCAACGCTACAATAAATGGAAACTCAGCATGCCTGTAAAATTCTCTAGATCTCATTAAATGATTCCTTGGCTATTATCCTTTGGGCTCACCAATGGATCTGAATGGATTCTCCAGTGAAAGTGGAATGTTTAAGATGCTACTCTTTTGAAAGGAAATAGCATATTGGAACCATAAATGACGAAGACCAATTGTTGGGAAGACTGATTTCAAATTTGCTGAAAAAGTTATGCTTTTGAACTGTGGTGTTGGAGAAAACTCTTCAAAGTCCCTTGGACTGCAAGGAGGTCAAACCAGTCAATCGTAAAAGAAATAAGTCCTGAATATTCATTGGAAGGACTGATGCTGAAGCTGAAACTCCAATATTTCAGCCACCTGATGCAAAGAACTGACTCATCTGAAAAGACCCTGATGCTGGGAAAGACTGAGGGCAGGAGGAGAAGGGGACGACAGAGGATGAGATGGTTGGATGGCATCACCGATTCAATGGACACGAGTCTGAGTAAATTCCAGGAGTTGGTGATGGACAGGGAAGCCTGGTGTGCTGCAGTCCATGGGGTCGCAAAGAGTTGGACATGACTGCGTGATTGAACTGAACTGATTTTCTATCTTTAGACTTTACCACTGATATTCCCTTGTAAACCACTTAACCCTCCCTATGCCTTATTTTCCTACAACTATTAAATGAAGAAGATCATATCCATCTTCTACCCCTTATCTGCCTCCTCCTAACCAGTGGTTTAACAAAGGGTGCATGAGACAGCATTCATTATGAGCTTTTTAAAAGACTTTCTCAGGTAAATACTAAACCACTGCTACGTATATGCTCTCCAAGCCCAGGTTGTTTTCCAGGGAGGTGGAACTCAGCAAATACAAACATGAAGCAGTAGAATAAATGCCAGAGATTAAAGGGCAAATGACCTATCAACTCATCTCCCACCTTATTCCAAGCGGGAAATCCAAGAAGAAAGCTTTCTGGTAAATTCTAAGGAAGGAACTTCAGCATCTTCATCCTCCAAAGGCTAAGCAATTGTTGCTTTCTATCAGGATGAATAACTTTTTCTGGAAATTGGGATAGAAATTCAAAGGGTTAAGTCACTTTCTCCAGCCTCAAAGGGTTAGGCTTGTGGTTGGCTGTGAGATACAATAGGTCCCTGTCTCTGATGGCCACATCCTTCACTGCAGTCCAGGCTAAGATGAAATCCAAGCCTGACAGTGTGGAGCAGAGAACATCTAAGGCCATAAGATCAAAGAGTCCCACCTCAAGATGCCAGCATCATCTGGTACCACCTTGATCTGAACCTCTCCCTCTCCCTCACCCTCTCCCAGTCTCTCTATCTCTCTCTGGTCTGGCCAGCACCCCTTGCATTTTAAGACTGTTCCTCTCATTCTATTTTATTGTGATAAGGAGGCCCATCAGAGAGTCTGACTCTTCAAGCTGACCAGTCATTGGTCCAGAAGCTGGGGGTGGGGGAAACACATGAACCAAATGGGCAACTTTTTCATAGACAAAAATAAAGAAAGGGAGAAGAGAACCAAGAGGGGAAGGAACAGAGAGGCTATCTCTCCTTTAGTCACTGCAAGCTCTAAAATTCCATCTTTCCTACTGCATGGAGAGTGCCTCCTACAAAGCAAAGAAGCTGAGAAGGAGGACAGCAGACTTGGAAGAAGAGAGAGGAAAAGACAGACTCAACCCCGCTGAACCACTGGATCTAACCTCAACCGAAAGCCACATCCACTCCAGAGCCCTTAATTAAGGTTAAGTTTTTAGTCTGCTTAAATACTTTGGATTAAACTAATTTTGAGTTGAGTTTATGTAGCTTCCACCCAAAGCTTCCTGACCAGTATGGTGAATGTACATTTCAAGTCATCTCATTTACCTTCACTAAGGGGTCAAGGGATACGCTGTGGGTGGCTCAGGCAAACCATCCCACCCCTGAAATCACAGCTCAGCATCTGCCCAGCCATCCATGTATCTGAAACACCTAAAGCAGTACTTTCACTTCATTCTGTTTCATGGCATGTTACATTTGCAATTTGTCAACAGCCTCTTGAATGGGTATTTATTACACTTTCATTTAGAACTGAGTGAGAAAATAATTTGTAAGTATCTCAGAATACATTAGTTCTAGAATAAAGCTCATATTGCATTCAGATAAAATTACCCTAATGAGTAAAACACTCATCCTTTAAGAGGGAGGGGACATGTGTATACCTGTGGACGATTCATGTTGATGTATGGCAGAAACCACCACAATATTGTAAAGTAATTATCCTCCAATTAAAGTAATTTTTAATTATGTTTTTAAAAATCTATTAGTTCTTACTTTTTTCTGATAATCATCGATTTCCTGATTATCTTTGTTATTCGCTTTTCTTGATTATAACGTCTTAATATTTTGCACCCAAATTCTTAAAGCCTTTAAGCTGATATGAAAGACTCCCATATTAAAGCCCCTTTCTGCTCCCCCTACCTGATATCCACAAGCGCCCTGCCTTCCAGAAAAACCAGTCCACTTTATCCCAGACAGACTATTACATTCCTGCTGCTTTGAATCTGAACAGACAATTCTCTTGACCCATTCACCTTCCACTCATTCATCTAGAGATCCCAAGATTAGCTTCTCTTCAAGAGTCAGTTGGGTCTTATGTCATCTTTGAAACAGTACTAGACATCCTAGCCCAGTTAACGCTCTCATCTCCGAGTATGTACCTGCTTGCTAGCTGACATTTATAGATATCTGGTAGAACAGTGATCCATATGCATAATTAGTTCTACAGTCTTGAGGAGGCTTCTGAGTATAAGTCTTCCTTTCACACCACCAAGACTTTCCCTCAAGAGCTCTGCACACATGTCCAGTGGTGATAATGATGATGAAGACATAGGGATGATGACCAGATAATCAGAGACCAAAGCTAAAGCCCAAACGATCCACCTGTGAGATAATTTGGGAGTCCAGGCTTTTATCCTTTTACACCTAAACCCTTGGGTCTTTCCTATACAAAGGGGTCCCAGTAACCAGTGATTTCAGCACTCTAGAAACTAAGAAACAGGACTCAAAGCAGCAAGATGGATCACACTTGCTTACAATGACCCAACATTTCTCACAGAACCTCAAACACTTGGAGTTCAAAAGGTCCCAGAAGATTGTTCCTTTTCCCATTCCCTTCATCCAAGTGCTACCTAGCCTCCAAAACCTTTCTGTTGTGAGAATAAAAAGACCCATGCTGTTTCCTGACTCCTTCATACCACAGTGACCCCACTTTCTCCAAAATCATACTGAAAGGAGAACTTTCATGGCCCATGATGGATAACCAATGGCATGCTTCCCTGTGTTATTTAATTGTCTTCCCATCTTCTCAACTAGACTGCAGGTTCCCCAAGGCAGGGACAATTCCTTCCAAAGCTTGGTATCCTTCCCTTTGTCCAGTCCAGAGTCACACAAGGTAAGCATTCAATAGACATTTTTTCAATGAGAAGTCTAATTATGTTGCCTTATAGTGAAACTACTCCTTTTTCTTCCTAAAAGGCTCGTGGCTAATTTGGGAGAGCTGATACAAAGGAGGGTATATGGGTACCTCTGCTAAAGAGAATGACCAACAATAGGCTGAACCACGGGAGTGACAATGGTTCACTGTGATGGTGGAGACACAGTCAAGGCCTGTTGACAATCAAACGCAAAACAAAATCCTAAAAATTATCACCCAGAAATCGGCACATACAGATAGTTTGGTGCTCAGAATGATGTATGTAAGCATACACAGGCTGTGTGGACACAATTTTGAGATATCCTGTGGTTATTTGTAGAAAGAGACTGAAAGGAAATTTCATACAAAACAGGAAGTCTAGGTCTTAGATCCTGGTCTGATCACTGGTCCAGTATGACTTTGCATAAGCCAGGAACCTCCGACCCTCAGAGTTCCATCTTTAAAAGGGGCTACTAGTGCCTGCCCTGCTCCACAACTGCACAACCCATGGGTTGCTCCAGTTAATGGTCCTCATGAACTTGAGGTCCCCTGAACTCGAGGCAACACAGTGCACTAAACCCTTTAAAAGCTGACCTCCATTAGAGCATACTGGAGACTCTGGGCTCGCTCAGACTTCTGGGTGAAGGAATTAAACAACAGACAGGACTGTGAATACACTGAACGGCATCATTTAACTAGGCCTTTCATCTAGATACACTAATAGGGCTACATCACCTACTATGTCATGGAGAGTGTCCTGGATGCACCTCTTCATAGAGGATCCTTTCTGATGCTTATTTACATCTTGGGCGCTTAGCACCCGGTGATGCACCTGTTCTCTTTGAATAGCCCCCTTGTTGTGTGAAGCCTGAAACACCTGTGAACATTTTAGCAGACTTGGGCAGCAGCCCTGTGATAATCTGCAAATGGGCTCAGATTAAAGTCCATACCCTAAAACTACAAAGGAAGAAAAGGATTACCCTATCTTCAGCACACAGGCAAAGCACACCACCAGGAAAAGTTCTCCGTGACATAAAAAGAATGGCCAGCAGGACCTAGACAATCTGGCCAGAACAAACTTTCACCAAGAAGGACATCAAAGAATCCTAGTCCAAAGGTATTCATGATATTCAATCTCTTCTGAAAAAACATTGCCAAATTGTGTGCCAAGGAGAGTCATGCACCTATAATCTCTCATCAAGCTGTACTTTGCCTTCAGTTCCATTCAGCCATTGATGACTCAGCCCCTATTGTGCGTTCAGACTGGTGCAAGTTGAGGATCATATGTTTAACTGGTATAATGGGTGTCTGAACAAAGGCTATCCACTGAAGTTTTACTTACTATATCGAGAATCTTGAAACAACACAGATATCTACCAATCATAGTCATCTTAAATAAATTTTACTGAAACCATTCAGTAGAGTATTGTGTACGTGTACAGCTCAGTCATTTCCGACTCTTTGCAACCCATGGACTGCAGCCCACTAGGCTCTTCTGTCTATAGGATTTCCCAGACAAGCATATTGGGTTGCCAGTTTCCTTCTCCAGGGGATCTTCCCAACCCAGGGATCAAACTCACATCTCTTGCATCTCTGGCTTGGCAGGCAGGTTCTTTACCACTGGCGCCACCTGGGAAGCCAGGAGAGTATTATGCACAAGCAGAAAAGAATGAAGTAGATTTATATGTGCAGGTCTGAAAAGATACTCAACTACATAAGTGAAAAAAGGCAATACACAGTAGAATTAATAATCAGTCAGTTCAGTTCAGTCGCTCAGTCATGTCCTACTCTTTGCGACCCCAGGGACTGAAGCATGACAGGCTTCCCTGTCCATCACCAACTCCAGGAACTTACTCAAACTCATGTCCATCACGTCGATGATGCCATTCAACCATCTCTCTGTTGTCCATTCTCCTCCCACCTGCAATCTTTCCCAGCATCAGGGTCTTTTCCAAGAAGTCGGTTCTTCGCATCAGGTGGCCAAAGTAGTAGAGTTTCAGCTTCAGCATCAGTCCTTCCAACAAGTGTTCAGGACTGATTTCCTTTAGGATGGACTGGTTGGATCTCCTTGAAGTTCAAGGGACTCTCAAGAGTCTTCTCCAACACCACAGTTCAAAAGCATCCATTCTTCAGTGTTCAGCTTTCTTTATAGTCCAACTCTCACATCTATACATAATTACTGGAAAAACCTAGCTTTGACTAGATGGACATTTGTTGGTATAGTAATGCTTCTGCTTTTTAATATGCTGCTGTCTATGTTGGTCATCCTGGAGAGGGAAATGGCAACCCACTCCAGTATTCTTGCCTGGAAAATTCCATGGACTGAGAAGTCTGGTAGTCTACAGTCCATGGGGTCGCAAAGAGTTGGACATGACTGAGCAACTTCACTTCACTAGGTTGGTCATAGCTTTTCTTCCAAGGAGCAAAAGTCTTTTAATTTCATGGCTGCAGTCACCACCTGCAGTGATTTTGGAGCCCCCCAAAATAAAGTTTCTCACTGTTTCCACTGTTTCTCCATCTATTTGCCATGAAGTGATGGGACCGGATGCCATGATCTTAGTTTTCTGAATGTTAAGTTTTAAGCAAACTTTTTCACTCTCCTCCACTTTCATCAAGAGGCTCTTTAGTTCTTCTTCACTTTCTGCCATAAAGGTGGTGTCATCTATGTATTTGAGATTATTGTTATTTCTCCCGGCAATCTTGATTCCAGCTTGTGCTTCATTCAGCCCAGCATTTCAATAATAGGATCTTACTTATTCAGTATATATACATGTGTATACACACACATATGTTGCTATAAATCTGTATGCATATGATCATACATGTATAGAGCAAAGTGGAGGGCTACATGTCCTAAATGTGTGATAGTGGTTACCCTGGAGGAATGGAATTTGTGTTGAGAGCCAGAGATGGAGAAGGGCCTTTCACTTTTTATATTATACATTTCAGTAATGTTGAATTTCTTCCCATTCCTTTTATACTTCTGTTATCATCATCCAACAAAGATGTTATTTTAAAATGGTATACTAAAAACTTGTAACTATGTATGTGCTATGCTGTGCTTAGTCACTATTAACTAGACTTATTGTAGTGATCATCAGTACAATATACTCAAGTAACAAATCATTATGTTGTACACCTGAAACTAATATACAGTTAACCTTTGAACAATGTGGGGGTTAATCTCAATATAATTTATAGTCAGTCCTCTGTATTCTTGCCTGAAGAACTCCATAGACAGAGGAGCCTGATGGGCTACAGTCCATGGGGTCGAAAAGAGTCAGGTATGATTGAGTGACTAACACTTTCACTTTTCACTCTGTATCCATGGTTACTCTGCATCTGCAGATTCAATCAATCACATAACTATACAGTATTATAGTACTGAAAAATATCCGCAGATAAGTGAACCCAGGAAAGTTCAAACCCTCACTGTTCGAGGGTCAGTGTAATGTTATATGTCAATTATATTTCCATTTTTTAAATGGTGTACTAAACTGTTTTCACCAGCATCATAACCGTTCCCACTGGTAACCATCACCCAAGCTCCTTAACACTCCAGCACTAAGAAACCACAAACACACTCTTAGGGACACACACATGTGCAGGCACACACACACACACACACACACAAACACACACACAAACACACACACATTTGGAAGATTGAAAGACCCGGTTTAAAGGATAATACAGTCCCTCTTCCCTCTTCCTTACTAGATTTAGAACACTTCTTTTCCTCATTAATTCCTCACTAAAACATTAAGTTCTTCCTAAATGTGAAACTATCTTTGTGAAGGTCCTCCACAGAACATGTGATTTCTTTTTTTTTACTTTTTATTTTGTGTTGGGGTATAGGTGTTGGAGAAGACTCTTGAGAGTCCTTTGGACTTCAAGGAGATCCAACCAGTCCATCCTAAACGAGATCAGTCCTGGGTGTTCATTGGAAGGACTGATGCTGAAGCTGAAACTCCAAACCTTTGGACACCTGATGCGGAGAGCTGACTCATTGGAAAAGACCCTGATGCTGGGAGGGATTGAAGGTAAGAGGAGAAGGGGATGACAGAGGATGAGATGGTTGGATGGCATCACTGACTCAATGGACATGGGTTTGGGTGGATTCCTGGAGTTGGTGATGGACAGGGAGGCCTGGTGTGCAGCGGTTCATGGGGTCGCAAAGAGTTGGACACGACTGAGCAAGTGAACTGAACTGAACTAAACTGATAGCCAAGTAAAAATGTGATAGTTTCAGGTGAACAGCAAAGGGACTCAGCCATACATATACATGTATCCATTTTCCCCAAAACACCCCTCTCATCCAGGCTGCCACATAACAGTGAGCAGAGTTCCCTGTGCTATACAGTAGGTCCTTGTTGGTAATACATTTTAAACATAGCAGCATGTACGTGTCTATCCCAAACTCCCGAAATATCCCTTCACCCTATCCTTCCCCCACCCCCTGGCAACCATAAATTCATTCTCTAAGTCTATGAGAGATAGCCTATGATTTCTAGCAAAACTTTAAAGACCCACAATGATAAAATTCCAGGAAACAAAGCAGATCTGAATATCACAGACCACATCTTATAACAAAGTTTGACATGAATCACCAAGAGGGTTTCCTTCATAGCTCAAAGCATTCCTACTTTCACTGAAATTTATTGAGCCCCGATCATGACTGTGTAGTCAATATGTTCCCCAAATACAGAAAACTTCCTTGAAATTTTATAGCTATATATTTTATAAAGTTTTAAAGCTAATAAAATGAAAGCTATATTTACAGAGGACCTACAGTTTTTCAAGCATTGCACTAAGCACTTATATCAATGATCTCAAGTAATTATTGCAAGACAGGTGTTCTTAGGTTGAGACCCTAGGTCTCTACGAACCAAGATTTGCATGCAAGAGGGTTTGGCAGGGCAGGGGGTAGTTAAGAGGAAGCTCAAGATGAACATCCGTGGGGAAGGGAAGGCTGCAGGACTCAGCAGAGGGAAATGAAGTCCCCTCTCCATGAAAACAGAGGGATGATGCAGCCACAACAGAGGCCTCCCTCAGCCCACCCCAGGAGCTCTGGAGTTATCTCCCCTTGCATCAAGATGGCAGGCCTTTATACCTTTGACATGGACACAGCCTACCTCTAGGGAGCGGGCATGACCTTGGATTAGGCAGCTCTCAGGCTGAGGTCCATTTCTAAGAAGGACTCAGCTGCCAACACTCCCAGAAGCTGGGGGATGAAGACTGATCCTGAAAGGGACCGTCTTCACAATGCAGCCCAACATCTACTGCACAAGCTATGATCAAATCCACATTCCAGAAATGAGCGTGTGGCAACAGAGAAATTAAATCACCAGTGCAAGACATGGTTTGGGGTAGCAATGTGGCATTCCTTCTTCCAAAACTCCTTTCCTAATGGCGGTGACAGAGGATGAGAGAGTTGGATGGCATCATCGACTCAATGGACACGAGTTTGAGCAAACTCCAGGAGACGGTGAAGGACAGGGAAGCCTGGCGTGCTACAGCCCATGGGGTCACAAAAAGTCAGACATGACTGAGCAACTGAACAAATGCCACGCTGCCTCCCCAAACCAAGCACCTACCCACGTGGAGCCTCTGTCTCAGAGAAAGGTAGTTTCTGGTCTGCAGCTCACCATTCAAATCTGATCTTTTATGCAGTAAGAATAGCCATTTCCCACCAAAAGGAAGGGAAGAAAAGAATTCTTGAATTCAATGATAAAAGGAATCTACCAAGCCAAAGACACCTGTCACGAATGCAGGTAACCTGCTTAAAATGCAGGTTTCCATTCTTTGAGTTACAAATATAGGAAAAAAAAAAAAAAACTTATGGTTACCAGGGGTAAGGGGTGGGGAGGGAAAAATTGGGAGATTGGGATAGACATATACACACTACTATATACAAAATAGATAACTAGTAAGGGTCTACTATATAGCACAAAGAACTCCACTCAACACTCAGTAATGGCCTATATGGGAAAAGAATCTAAAAAAGAGTGTGTATATGTATAACTGATTCACTTTGCTGTACACCTGAAACTACCACACACTGTAAATCAATTACACTTCAATAAAAATAATTTTAAAAAAGCATATTCCCAAGACTGTTGTCAGAATCTCTAGGGTTTGGGTGAGAAGCTGCATATTTAAAAAGATTTCAAGATGATTCAGATCCTAAAAGATGATGCTGTGAAAGTGCTGCACTCAATATGCCAGCAAATTTGGAAAACAGGACTGGAATGGTCAGCTTTCGTTCCAATTCCAATGCAAAAGAATGCTAAAACTACCACACAATTGCACTCATGTCACACGCTAGCAAAGTAATGCTCAAAATTCTCCAAGCCAGGCTTCAATGATACATGAATTGTGAAATTCCCAATGTTCCAGCTGGTTTTAGAAAAGGCAGAGGAACCAGAGATCAAATTGCCAACATCCACTGGATCATTAAAAAAGCAAAAGAGTTCCAGAAAAACATCTATTTCTGCTTTATTGACTATGCCAAAGCCTTTGACTATGTGGATCACAATAAATTTGTGGAAAATTCTTCAAGAGATGGGAATACCAGACCACCTGACCTGCCTCCTAAGAAATCTGTATAAAGGTCAGGAAGCAACAGTTTGAACTGGACATGGAACAACAGACTGGTTCCAAATAGGAAAAGGAGTACATCAAGGCTGTATATTGTCACCTTGCTTATTTAATTTATATGCAGAGTACATCATGAGAAATGCTCGGCTGGATGAAGCACAAGCTGGAATCAAGATTGCCAGGAGAAATATCAATACCCTCAGATATGCAGATGACACCACCCTTATGGCAGAAAGTGAAGAAGAACTAAAGAGCCTCTTGATGAAAGTGAAAGGAGAGAGTGAAAAAGTTGGCTTAAAGCTCAACATTCAGAAAACTAAGATCATGGCATCTGGTCCCATCACTTCATGGCAAATAGATGGGGAAAGAGTGGAAACAGTGACAGACTTTATTTTAGGGGCTCCAAAATCACTGCTGATGGTGATTGCAGCCATGAAATTTAAAAGACACTTGCTCCTTGGAAGAAAAGCTATGACCAACCTAGACAGCATATTAAAAAGCAGAGATATTACTTTGCCAACAAAGGTCCATCTAGTCAAGGCTATGGTTTTTCCAATAGTCACATATGGATGTGAGAGTTGGACTGGAAAGAAAGCTGAGCGCTGAAGAATTGATGCTTATGAACTGTGGTGTTTGAGAAGATTCTTGACAGTCCCTTGGACTGCAAGGAGATCCAACCAGTCCATCCTAAAGGAAATCAGTCCTGAATATTCATTGGAAGGACTGACGCTGAAGCTGAAACTCCAATATTCTGGCCACCTGATGCGAAGAACTAACTTATTTGAAAAGACCCTGATGCTGGGAAAGATTGCAGGTGGGAGGAGAAGGGGACGACAGAGGATGAGATGGTTGGACGGCATCACCGACTCAAAGGACCTGAGTCTGAGTCAGCTCTGGGAGTTGATGATGGACAAGGAGGCCTGGCGTGCTGCAGTCCATGGGGTCTCAAAGAGTCGGACACAACTGAGTGACTCAACTGAAAAGTTTGAAGGCCGCTAAAATACAGTTATACTTTACAGTCTACATCACCTGCCATGGTCATCATGACTTTTCTTTTTAATTTCCCCATTCCCTGGCTCCATATGTCCCAAATAGTCACTCAGCAGTCAGCAAATCCTTATTGGAAACGTGTAGTCTATTGATGTCCCTGGGGTTCAGCAATTCATAGAGAGACATTCTGTTATCTCAGGTAGAGTACAAGTTTGACAAGAATAAGAATGAGGACTCATTTGGTAAATATGGGGCATCCAAATATGGCTGCCCGTCACGTACAGGTGCCATAGGATATAGAGACGTCTAGCCATGGGCCAGCCTTTCAGGAGCTCATTGTGAATACACACCCAACTCCATCCACCTTGTGGCCTAAGGCTTCAGAGACACTCTGCATCTAAAGCTGCCCTTGACCCCTGAAGCTCCTTTCATCCAGACCTGGTTCTGGAAGGCCAATGTCCATATTTCTTTTCTCTGCTGCTGCAGACACAGACCGTCCTCTGCCATCCATCCCTCCTTCTCTTCTTTCTCCTTAAGGCCTCCCATATCCTCCATTCTCCCTTCTCTTCCCCAAATGATGAGAAAGGTGGATGAAGACTCAACTCCTCCTCCAGCCCCATATAGAGATGGTCCCACCTCATAAAGATTGCCAGGTTACTAAAAGACACCAGCCGCAAAAGCCAAGCACCTGCCCTTAAATCAAGTCACGATCAGCTCACAAATGTCTTCATGTGTCCACACTGCAGGGTGAGAAATCACTCACTTGTCCAAAATGGGAGGTCAAGTATAAAGGTGAAATCCAACACACACCATAGACCATTTAATTTGCAAAATGGACCTACGAGATAACATCATAAGCCATGCAATGAAGACATACAGGGTGAGGAAAAGAGCAGTCAACGATTGTTGCTGTAGCATTTACTCCATATCTGAAGTAAGCAGAAAGAAACAGAGAAGTTACAAGAGAGAAGAGGAAAACCATAGGTGAGTGTTGTCCCAAAGCCGGAGGTCAACTGCTCCAGACCAGACAAGGAATAGGAAAACTAAACAGCCCAAGTGGGGAGGGGGATGAATCAGGAAATACTTCCTAGGGGATGAGATGTTTTTTCTCTTTTATTGGTACTGATCCAGCAGAGCCTTCCCTATTTCTGGTTCTTTTTATTTTTTTAGTTTTCTAAACCCACACAAAACAGCTTCTTCCAACCCTCCCACCCTAGTCATTTTCACTGTCCACCCACCACCACTGCATCATAGCCTGGTTGCTAATGCTGTGGGCCAGCCCGGTCTGACAGGTCCAGGGGTCCCCTGTCACTACGTGGATGGAATTCCTCCATTTGGTTGCTATGACACTATGGAGCTAGGACTTTCCAGCCTTGTTACCATGGAATCCTTCCTTCTCCATCCTTTACCGCATGTCAGGGGGGAACAGCACTGAAGGATAACTGCCCACAGGCTGCTGGCCAAGCCCATCTCCCCGGACATTGTTCTAAAGGACCCAGTGGTCAGAGCCAGCTGCCATCACACACCTGAACCAAGGCAGCCTGCAGAAGAGTGTTCCGGGAAACCCCTCAAAAGATTAGCTACATAGAAACAGCCTTTTAAGATCTGTATCTGAAAAAAAAAAAAAAAGTGCTCTGAACACAGGTGGAGCTCTGTTTCGTAAAGGAACCATGGAGTCATCGGTAACAGGGCAGAACTCTTAGCACAAATCTTGCCTGGCCCTTAGAGGCACACCCAGGGGTGGGCACTAACTGTCTGGATCACAGATCACTGGGAAACAGCTATTGCCCTCCCTCAAACCCAAGACTTGGCATTCATTCAGTGTTCTCAGGAAGGTGAGAAGGGGCAGAAGGGGGGACATGAAAGAAGAAAAGACTCATCTCTGTACAGTGAGAACAAAAATAAACTTCCTGTTGCATGGATGTACACACCTCTGAATTAACATGGGTTATGTGAGGGTCCGTCCAGCTCTGATGATGGCAAAGCACCCCAGATGAGACCTGGGTTCTAATCCTGCCTCAACCCTGTGATTTGGGCAAAGAATTTCTTCTCCATGAGTTTTACTCCTGAGCAGATCATCTCCCTGGGCTCCACCCAAGAGGCCAGACTTAACTATCAATGGGGGCTCCAGGGATGGGACTTCTGAGTCTGCCCTCCTCAGAGGAGCAAAGCAGCAGAAACCAGGCTACAGAGGACTGGGTCCTCGAATTCATGCCCCATCCCCTGCCCCAAGGTGTCCCAAGGCTAGCGAAGGGCTTCACCACTAAGAACAGGCCTTTGTAGTACTGCCACCCCAGGGCAGAGGCATTTAAAAAGGACTCTCCCACCTGCAGGCAAAGGATAAGAGCTACTCCAGCCCCTCCTTGGAGGGTGGGAACTCAGAGCTGACCCAGGCACTGTAGCTGCTCCTGTCAAACATACACAAACTGTCCAAAGATCCCTTCCACTGGCCACACAGCAACCAAACTGAAGAAATCCAAGGAAACTCACTTGAAAACTAAAACATGCAAAAGAAGGGACTGTGATGATGTCACAGAGTGGAAGTATCTGCTCCACATTTAACCAGTACAGCTATATGCAAGCAAGCTGGGAAGGTAGGGTTCACAGTAGAATCAGCCCCTACAGCCCTTCCTCTCTGTTAAACACATCTAGGGAGTCCTGATCCATAATTCCTTTGCCCCAGGCCTTCACTGTTTCCACACACCTCACTCTGCAGCCTATCCATAGACACAGCCCTGGGCTGGGAAGCGGGGGGCAATGGAGAACCAGCAACAAGGCCCTTGCCTCACAAGTGTTATCATCCAGTGGTGAAGACTAATGAAAGAGAAAGAAATTAAATTCTAAGTTGTAATAAACTCTTGTGAGAGGAAACATTGTATTAAACAAAATAATCTTCTAAGGGGAAGGAAAGTTAGGGCAGGTTTCTCTGATGAAGTGACATTTAAGTTGACATATGAAGGATGATGTGGGGTCAATCTCATGAACAGTGAGAGGATGTAGGCGTTCATGACGCACCAACAGCATGTGCAAAGGGCCTAAGGCAGAAACAGTTAAAGAAATAATTCAAGGAACTTCCTATCTGGATGAAGAGACACATATGCAAACAACCAACCATGAGTTCATAAGATAACAGAGAACAAAGTGAGCGGAACCAAAATGAGAAGGGAAAGAGCCCCTGAAAGCCAAGGCAGCCAGGCACTGGCTGGTCAGGAGGGCTTCCTGGAGGAGGAGGTATATGATCTGAATCTTGAGAAATGAGTGGATTTTGCCAAGGCAGGAGAAACACAATTTTCAAAGAGCTGGAGGGTTGAGGGACACAGAGCTTCCCTGAACCACAAGCAGTTATACACACACACAGCCTCTGCCTGGGCAGGTCCCTGTGCCACAAGCAGCTCCTGGAACCTCAGGTGGGAGGAAAGGAGTGACGAAAGGTGAAGCAAGAAACAGATAAAGAGGACTTCCCTGGCAGTCCAGTGGTTAAGACTTCACCTTCCAGTGCAGGGGGTGAAGTTTGATCCCTGGTCAGAGAAATAAGATCCCATATGCGGCAGGGCCAAAAAACCAAAACATAAAACAGTAGCAATACTGTAACAAATTTAATAAAGAGTCTAAAAATAGTCCACATTAAAAAAAAAAAACAGATCCAACAGTTTAAATCATGAAGAGTCTCGTGTGCCAAGGCAAGGAGAAGGAAAAAGGAGGAGACCCCTCAATAGATGGAGCAACAAAATGTCCACTGGGTAACAGGTCACTCCCAGCCACACTCAGAATGGGGCACTTCCTCACCGCAGGGGACCTAGGGCCCTGCTGCCAAAGGCCCGCCTTGCTGGGGAGGTAACAGGTCAGCACGTGGCAGGGCAGAAGCCTGTGGGTGTGGAACAGCAGGTACCCAAGGATAAGGATGCGTCAGAACCCCACCCACACCAGCTCTCAGAAAGGCTGGTAAGCGGGGGATTCAGGAGAGAAGGAGAAGAGAGAAAGGAGAAAGGACAGGGAGGAGGCGAAGAGAGCAGGAACAGGAGGGCTTGGAGCAGAGGCTACACACCCCCCGGGCTGGGAAAGCTCCGAGCGCCCTGGCTGTTTCTCTCAAGAAGAAAACAGAAGCGGTCCCCTCCACTGCATCCCCAGTGCTGGAACTACGCGTGGTCTCTCCACACACGCTGCTACTCTCCCTGCCCACGGCCTGCTGGCAGGCGCCCAGTCTGTGCACTCTGATTCACAAGGCCCTCCGCATCCACCAAGCACGCAGCTTCTGTGACACATCTGAGTCCTCCCCCAAGTGCCCCCTACACACACACACACACATACATGTACACACACATGCACATACCTATACACACGTACTCACATATACTCATACACATATAATACACGTGCTCACATATACACACATGTGTATATATACAGAGACACATACACATATGTACACACATGCAAACATATACATGCGCATATACACGTATACACACACACACACACACACACACACACACACACAGCCTCTGCCTGGGCAGGTCCCCTTGCCTCTCTGGCCCCCATGTCTTCTAAGGACTCCCTGACTATTTCTGGGACTGACCTAGGGGATCCAGATCCTGCTTCTAAATGGTTCAATTGGTTAAGATCCAAAGATAAAATACACTAGTTAAATATGAATTTCAGATAAACAACACATTGATTTGGACTTATATTTGCTAAATCTGGCAATGCTATGACTGATGGTTCAGGTAGGCAAACTCCTCTTCCTTTTGCTCCAAATTCTTCTCTGAAACAACAAATAATGAAGATGACGATGATGCCAATGATGTCGGTGATGACAGCTAACATTTTTGAGCTTAGGCACTAGGCACCGTGCAAAAAGAAGTACATGTCTTATTTCATCAAATCCTCACAGCAACCCTCTGAGATCAGTATGATTATTATCCCCACTTTTCAGATGAAGAAGCTGAGACTTAGACCTTGCTTGAGTCTACAGAGCCAGAAAAGTGGGAGCTAAGATTGGACACATCAGAATCAAACTTCAGAGCCTGTGCCCTAAGCTCCCCACCAACATCTTGAGACACACAGCAGATGAGGAGATATCAGTGAGCCAAAGAGTTCTTGTGTGCTCAGCTGCTCAGTTATTACACCTGGGTTTGAAATCACTTAGCCAGAGAATCCCAAGAGACTTCTCCTTCCACACTCTAGTATGTGGTACCCACCCACCCACAACCCTGGGCTCCCTCCTGGTGCTTGCTCTCAGTGCACAGCCACACTCAGGGAAGAACTTCAGCAGTCATTCACACTTAGTGTGTACTTACATATGCTGTGACCTCTACCAGACATTTGAACTTACAGTCATCTCTATTAAGCATTAATAATAAAGATCTTCACCATGAAAGGAAGCTCAATCACTGGTATTTGGTATTGGGAAAGGGGTTTCCCATTCACCCAGCCAAACCCTATCTAGAGGCAGCAGGAAGAGGCAAGGGACCCAGAGACATTCCAAGTGTCTCAGGCAGTACTTTATCCTCCAGCCCAGACTGGCTGGATGATTTTTTAGAAGTTTGAGTCACATGCTCTAATTAAGAGAGCTTACTGTCCAGCTAGGGAGAAGAAACTCTTATGATGGAGGGAAGATTTTCAGCAAGGCTGGATGAATGGATGGACAGATGGATGAGTGCATGGCTAGGTAAGTGCGAAACAGGAGGCTGGCTGGAGACCGAATGAATGGAGGCATGGTGAGTAGATGGGTGCACAGATGAATTGATACATGGGTAGATGGGTGGACGTGTGTGTGGGTGGGTATATGAAGGATGGATGAATAGGTGGATGGATGTTTGAATGTATGCGGAACTGAGGGAGGTGGGTTTGTGATTAGAGAGACCACTGACCTCATGGGGCTCCTCCTGGGAGCCTGGGTCTTTTCCATAATGTACAGTGAAAGGATTAAACACAAGGAGAGATGAGAAAGGGAAGAGGACAGGCTAGCTAGAAAGAGGTAAGGAGGGAGGAAGCGGGGAAGGAAAACATAGGGGAGAAGGAAAAGGTGGGTGGCATTTTGAATTCATTTGGCTCCCTCACAAGCTTCCTGAACCTTCCAGGCTGTTACACCAAGGTACAGATGTCCCTGTGGAGACCTCAGCTTTTCATCTCTGCAATTTACTGAGTGTGGGTGTTCCAGAGCTCACGACGATTGGTTATTCGTCACTTTATTTATCCAGGAGGCTGGTACAAGGGGTGAGTAAGGCTGCCATCGCTGCAGTCTGAGGCTGCAGCAGTTGGCAGCTTTCACCTGCGCTCCCATTGCCAGCCCCAAGGGAGTCACTACTGCTACTGACGCCCCTAAAACAGCTGAGACTCAGAGAGCACGCCTACAGAGCCCCTGCCTGCCTGCCCCTTGGGAAGCCAGACCCTGTTCAGAGCCTGCCTTCCATATAAACAGCGGTGCCTCCTGCCTGACTCCTCTCACTACTGAGAAGCTAACAAAGGTCTACAAGAGAAATCAGAGCCCACGGCCCCTGAAGAGACGTCCTGTGCCCCTGCCCTGCCTGCTCTTACCTCCCTTCACTCCATATGCATTGCCTTCCCGAGTTCCCTGCACTTCCCCCCTCCTCACCCCAGGGCTGCTGGACCTCACTGACCCTGACCATAAGCAGCAAAAGGTCAGCCAATCCCAGAGAGGCAGAAACATCAACAAAGTTTCTCCACTTCAACTCCAGTGAGTCTCACTGGGGGTGGTGCCATCTCTTAGAAGACTCGAGGAGCCGGAAAGGAGAACACTAAGGACGTTGACCTGACGGGCTGGAAGCAGGGACGCTGAGTCTGGCCATGCCCATGACAGTCTGGTACCAGAAAGGACGTTTTCCCTGCCCACCAAAGCCAACGTGCCCGCTATTTTTAAAATATTGCTTAGAGCCACACCAAACTGCCAGGCATTCCCTGGTGGCTCAGACGGTAAAGCATCTGCCTACAATGCGGGAGACCCGAGTTTGATCCTTGGGTCAGGAAGATCCCCTGGAGAAGGAAATGGCAACCCACTCCAGTACTCTTGCCTGGAAAATTTCATGGACAGAGGAGACTTGTAGGCTACAGTCCATGGGGTAGCAAAGAGTCAGACACGACTGAGCGACTTCACTCACTCACTTCACTCAGAAGGGCTCAGAGGTGTGGAAGGTGGGCCAGGGCTGGAGGCGGCAGGCAAAAGAAACATAAAAACATTGGATGCTGTTTTCCCCATGCAACCTGTCCAGTAACCCCCACCCTCCTTCCCAGGGCAGACTGGAGGCAGGATGCCTCCACCTATCCATGTCTACAGAGTCATTTCTTGAATGCTTGACCCAAGTTCCACCAAGGAGGGGTCCCTATGCCTGCAATTAAAATATCAAATCTGAAAGTGCATTAAAAAAATAACAGCTGGCCTGTTGAATACTCACTAGATTCAGTCATTCTTCAGCCTCACATGGACTCCTCACAACAACCCTACAAGGTAATTATACCATTATCTCCTTTATACAAGAAAGGAAACCAAAGTCAGGGAGGCTAAGGAACAGGCCCAAGTTCACAGAGCTGCTAAGTGGAGGAGTCTAGGCCATATAGCACCAGGGCCTGGCCTTGGATTCATTCATTCAGCAAATATCTATTAGGCACCAAATAGAATTTCTTCCAAGTAAACAAACTGCCTTCTGGAGAGGCCATTTCTTTTCACAGCTCAGGAGATAAAGGGGAGCCGGAGAGCTTGCAATCACAGTGTTTCTCCCACCTTGCTTTGCTAAGCTTCCCCACCTCAAGGATCCTCCTCCACTGCACTACGTGGGAGCTGGAAACAAAACAGGCAAAACTGTTTAAATGGAGCCTGCATTCTCATGATGAGAGAGACAATAAATAAGATGAATTTGTAAAACATATAATATGCAAGACAGTTACAAGGAGGACAACTAGAGCAGGGAAGGAAGCTGAATCGGAGAGATGCATAATTTTAGAGTGGGTGGCAAGGGCAGGCCTTGGTCAGAAGTAACTTTAAGCAAAAACCAGAAGGAGATAAGGCAGTGACCCATGCAGCTAGCTGGAGACAGCATCTTCCAGAAAGAAGAGTCAGTGCAAAGGCCCTGAGGCAGGAGCTCTACTGATGTGTTGGGGAGCAGAGAACTCAGTGTTTGCTGGATCAAGTGAAGCAGGGAAGCAAGCAGGAAGTGAGGGCAGTGACAAGGACCAGTCATGGGGCCTTGAATCTGATCAATCCCTTCATGATTTATGACACAACTAAGCTCAGAGAGGCTGGTGATTTGTTAAAAGCCATACAGGGCTAGGGGCTTCCCCGGTGGCTCAAATGGGAAGAGACAGGGAGCCAGGTGCTAGGAACCTCTGGTGATGGTGAGCTTTCTCTCTCCTCGGGCTATTAAAAAAAAAAAAACATCTCCAGAAAGGGGCTCTATTGGAGAAAATCCCTCCCGGGCTCAGGAGCATCTCCTCACGTGTGCACTACACAGGAAGAGCTCCTAGTTCCCACTGTAAAGCAGGGACACAACCCACAGGATGCAGCGTGCATCACAGTCACACCTACGTGTGAGCAGGTTTCCCCCCACGAAAGACGGAATCCAGCAGAGGCTGGGATATCAAAGGAAAGTTTGCTATTTTCCCCTTCCTCTGCCAAGGTGCCTGCCCTACTGGCCTCCCTGACCTGGGTGCTGGCTTCTGGAAGGTGTCCTGAAGGCTCTCAAGTAGGTTCTCAGAAGGGTTCAGTTCTCGCAATCAAGCACCCCCAGGGTGTGCCTGCGTCCTCACACTACAAAACTTCACAGGAACCTTTTGAGAACCCAGAGGTTGACAGCACAAGGAAGCCCCAGGAATTCACAGATCAGGGCCTCTAAGCAAGCAGCAACAGCAGCCAAGGTCATGCAGTTCAGCTCAGGTGTGTCTCTGCACCTCACAAGTACACACCAGTGCATCCATCACAACAACCCTGAGGTGCGGTCTGTGATTATCCCCACTATACAGATAAGGAAACTGAGGCATGGGGAGGTTACATGACTTACTCAGGATCATGTTCATTCATGGTAAGAGCCAGAGCTGGGATGTGAACCGCAGCAGTCTGACTCGAGTCCTTCAAGGACCTGCCCCAAGATTAGACTCACTACACTGAGAATAGACACCTTGGAGGCAGGATCAGGAAATGATGTGGTCCTGATGGGGGTCCCATCTCTGTGCCGGCAACTCCTCTGTGCTCCTCTGGGAACACCAGATTTCACACGTTCCTTACACTTCCCTGGTGACTCCGGCACATCTGATCATGTGTCTGTCTCATCCGGGACTAGGCTGTGAGCTGCAGAAGCTCTTTTCCAGTCTATTCGCATCCCACAGAAAGGCACTCTGTGCTGAGGAAGTTAATAAGTAGCTGCTGCTGCTAAGTCGCGTCAGTCGTGTCCGACTCTGTGCGACCCCATAGACGGCAGCCCACCAGGCTTCCCGGTCCCTGGGATTCTCCAGGCAAGAACACTGGAGTGGGTTGCCATTTCCTTCTCCAATGCATGAAAGTGAAAAGTGTAAGTGAAGTCGCTCAGTCGTGTCCGACTCTTTGCGACCCCATGAATTGCAGCCTACCAGGCTCCTCCGTCCATGGGGTTCTCCAGGCAAGAGTACTGGAGTGGGGTGCTATTGCCTTCTCTGGTTAATAAGTAGACGTGAGCAGAAATGAACAAAGGTGGGCAGGCCCAGATGTCTCAGGTGTCTCTTTAGGGAACTTTCAGATAGAATATTGGGACACTTGGGTCATTTCCTATTTGCCTCCCTCCCAGTCCCACAGCAAGACTAAAATAGCTACATATAGATGCTCTCCCTTTTTTTCCTTTTATTGAATTTAACTGAATGTTCCAGTTTGATTTAAAAAACACAAAGGTTAAAGACCTATCAGAAAAGACCCTGATGCTGGGAAAGATGGAGGACAGGAGAGGGGGCGACAGAGAATAAGATGGTTGGATGGCATCACCGACTCAATGGACATGAGTTTAAGAAAACTCATGAGATAGTGAAGAACAGGGAAGCCTGGCATGCAGCAGTCCACGGGGTCACAAAGACTCGAACACGCCTTAGATACTGATCAAAAACAAATAGGTTAAAATGTTGGATGTACTGTGCTATGCATGAATATTTATCACTCTGGGCTATATAAATTGAATCAGTTCAGTTCAGTCACTCAGTCATGTCCGACTCTTTGCAACCCCATGGACTACAGCCCGCCAGGCCTCCTGTCCATCACCAACTGCCAGAGTTTACTCAAACTCATGTCCATTGAATCAGTGATGCCATCCAACAATCTCATCCTCTGTCATCCCCTTCTCCTCCTGCCCTCAATCTTTCCCAGCATCAGGGTCTTTTCCAATGAGTCAGCTCTTCCCATCAGGTGGCCAAAGTATTGGAGTTTCAGCTTCAACATCAGTCCTTCCAATGAACACCCAGGACTGATCTCCCTTAGGACGGAGTGCTTGGATCTCCTTGCAGTCCAAGGGACTCTCAAGAGTCTTCTTCAACATCACAGTTCGAAAGCATCAGTTCTCTGGCACACAGCTTTCTTTATAGTTCAACTCTCACATCTATACATGACCACTAGAAAAACCATAGCCTTGACTAGACAGACCTTTGTTGACAAAATAATGTCTCTGTTTTTAATATGCTGTCTAGGTTGGTCATAACTTTTCTTCCAAGGAGTAAGCGCCTTTTAATTTCATGGCTGCAGTCACCATCTGCAGTGATTTTGGAGCCCCCAAAAAAGTAAAGTCTGACACTGTTTCCACTGTTTCTCCATCTATTTGCCATGAAGTGATGAGACCGGATGCCATGATCTTTGTTTTCTGAATGTTGAGCTTTACACCAACTTTTTCACTCTCCTCTTTCACTTTCATCAAGAGGCTCTTTAGTTCTTCTTTATTTTCTGCAATAAAGGTGGTATCATCTGCATATCTGAGGTTATTGATAACTATTAGCAATTAAAAGATCAACAGAAAGCTTTCTGGAATTTTCTACCAAAGGAAGAGGAAGAATAGACACTGATCGGGAGCCCTGGGCGAGGACTCTGCAGGAAAGGGAAGATCTCAGCTGACAAGGCAAAAGCGTGTGCTTAGAGGGCAATCCCAGCCCCCAGAGCAAGTTCCAAAAGGGTTTGTAATATGGCTGTTCTACCCAGAAGTCATCTATTTAGATGAGGAAAAAGTGGACTTGGTGTGAAAGGACCCAGCTGAGAGCACAGAGTTGCAGGAGAAGATGAAGAAAGGCACTGTCACTTCAGCTGCCTGAGTGTTTCTTCCTTCTTTACCGCTCACCTGAAGGTGTTCTGGGCTGGAGGAAGCACAAGCTGGAATCAAGATTGCCGGGAGAAATATCAGTAACCTCAGATTTGCAGATGACACCACTCTTACGGCAGAAAGTGAAGAACTAAAGAGCCTCTTTATGAAAGTGAAAGAGGAGAGTGAAAAAGTTGGCGTAAGGCTCAACATTCAGAAAACTAAGATCATGGCATCTGGTCCCATCACTTCATGGCAAATAGATGGAGAAACAGGGGAAACAGTGGCTGACTTTATTTTTATGGGCTCCAAAATCACTGCAGATGGTGATTGCAGCCATGAAATTAAAAGGCGCTTACTCCTTGGAAGAAAAGTTATGACCAACCTAGACAGCATATTAAAAAACAGAGACATTACTTTGCCAACAAAGGTCCGTCTAGTCAAGGCTATTGTTTTTCCAGTGGTGATGTATGGATGTGAGAGTTGGACTATAAGGAAAGCTGAGTGCCAAAGAACTGATCCTTTTGAACTGTGATGTTGGAGAAGACTCTTGACAGTCCCTTGGACTGCAAGGACATCCAAGCAGTCCGTCCTAAGGGAGATCAGTCCTGGGTGTTCATTGGAAGGACTGATGTTGAAGCTGAAACTCCAATACTTTGGCCACCTGATGGGAAGAGCTGACTCATTGGAAAAGACCCTGATGCTGGGAAAGATTGAGGGCAGGAGGAGAAGGGGATGACAGAGGATGAGATGGATGGCATCACCAACTCAATGGGCATGGGTTTGGGTGAACGCCGGGAGATGGTATGGACAGGGAGCCCTGGCATGCTGCAGTTCATGGGGTCACAAAGAGTCGGACACAATTGAGCGACTGAACTGAACTGAACTGAAGGTGTTCTGAGACAAGTCAGTCATGTAATGAATGCATCTGGCCAAAGGGCGCCCCCGGGCACTGTGGTGGGAATGTAAATTAGTTCAGCCACTATGGCAAATGGTATAAATGTTGCTTAAAAAACTAAAACCAGAGCTACTATATGATCCAGAAATTCCACTACTGGGCATATATATGGAAAAAAACAAAAACCTAATTTAAAAAGATACAAGCACCTCAATGTTCATATCAGCACTATTTATAATAACCAAGATATAAAAGCAATCCAAGTGCCTATCAACAGACAGTGAGATTAAGACATGATACACACACACACACACACACACACACACACGCTGGTATATTATTCAGCCATTAAAAAGTGAAATATTGCCATTTGCAGCAATGTGGATGGACCTAGAGAATATTATCCTTGGTGAAATTAGTCACAGACAAATGCTATATCATTTATAAATGGAATCTAAAAAAATAATACAAATGGATGTATATACTAAACAGAAACAAACTCACAGAGCTAGAAAACAAACTTATGGTTACCACAGGGGGAAGGAGGAGGGACAAACTGAAGGTATGGGATTAACAGATACAAACTACTACAGATAAACAAGGATTTACTGTATAGGGAATTATGGGCTTCCCAGGTGGCACTAGTGGTTAAGAACTTGCCTGCCAATGCAGGAAACATAAGAGACTCGGCTTTGATCCCTGGTTCAGGGAGGGGGGCATGGCTACCCACTCCAGTATTCTTGCCTGGAGAGTCCCATGGACAGAGGAGCCTGGTGGGCTACAGTCCAAAGGGTCACAAAGAGTCAGATGCAGCTGAAGCGACTTAGTATGCACAGAGAATTATACCCAATATCTTACAATAGCCTATAATGGAATGAAGGAATGAATAAAGGAAGGAAGGAGGAAAAAGAAAAGAAAGAGAGAAGCTGGCAATGCTCCTGATACATAGTCAGTGCTCAATAAATGATGGATCCTTCCTTTCTCTTTCAAGATGGATAAAGTTCTCACCAGCCACGGTTGGCCCAAATGGGCCACTTCAACAGCTTTTCCTTCCTTCTCCACAAGCAAGAGAAGCCAGTTTCATCTCATTTGATTTCTATCTTAGAAGGAAACTGGAAGAAACATTCCAAAGTCCTCCACACACCCCTCTACAGCCGCCTTAGACCCCACCTATGTCTTCCCCCAGGCAAAGTTCCTCCTCAAAGAGCCACAAAATCAGCCTCCTTGCAATTTCTCATCTCCAGTCTACTTTCTACCCTCCTCTCAGGTTCTAAAGAACAATTCTTTTCCTTCTCTGCATAGAATTCCTTCAAACATTTGGTGCTCCCATCCCCCAAGTCATCACTTTCCCAGGTTAAATGAAGCTAATATTTTCCACAGTTTCTTTTACAAGAGGATTCCAATGTCCTTCCCCCATCCTGGTCTCTCTCAGCAAATGATATTCTCATTTATCTTGGGCATCCAGACCTGAAGGCATCACTGTAGACATGGCCCAGCAATAATAACTATATACACTAACATTGATGGAATACTTACTATGCCCCAGGTATGTGTAAGAGCTTTTCTTGTGTGAATTCATTTGCTAACTGCTTTTGCAGCTCTGCTCTCTGCCTTGGGAAGTCACTCGTGTGCACTAGGTCTAGGCCAACCAACTAATCAACTCCAAATATGAGGTGTCACCTCACTTTAACAAGGCTTATTACTAAAGCTTCAGGTCATTGTTGGAGAAGACAGAGGCACCCCACTCCAGTACTCTTGCCTGGAGAATCCCATGGATGGAGGAGCCTGGTGGGCTACAGTCCATGGCATGGCTAAGAGTCAGACACAACTGAGCAACTTCACTTTCACTTTTCACTTTCATGCATTGGAGACGGAAATGGCAACCTGCTCCAGTGTTCTTGCCTGGAGAATCCCAGGGACGGGGGAACCTGGTGGGCTGCCGTCTATGGGGTGGCAGAGAGTCGGACACGACTGAAGCAACTTAGCAGCAGGTCATTGTAGCACATCACCACCTGCGGGCAGGAGGTAGAAGACATGAAATGCTGAAGTTCTTCCTTGTTTGCTCTCAAGTATTTATTCTCAAGGGCTCTATCCTCAGTTAAGAGATTTAATTTTGGCATCTTCATGATTTTCTGTTTTCAGACGATGCACGTGTTGTGTCTACCGTTTACATCAATTCTATTGCTCCTAGAATGTTCCTAGGACATGAGTGCCTATTGCTCTAAACAAATGCCTGGTCATGAACCATCCCTCTTGAAAATGTTGTGTAAGAGAGAAAAAAGTAGAAAATCTCAGCAATGAAAGCAATTTCAGTGGTCCTTTTTGCTAAATACACAGGCACTGCATGGTTTGTCTTCAGGAATGGGGAACGGATGGTATCGAATGAGCCACACTTTCCCCAGAAGGTCACACTTAGAGACAACTGGCCACTCTTAGGAAAACGGCTGTAGCCCTGGGGTCACCTGTACCAAGCAAAGTGATAACAATGGTCTCATTCCCACCACACTTCACCCCTGCACCAAACCCTCATGACCATCCCTGGGGACCAGTGGTATTTCATGTTTCAGTGATGATGATGATGGCTCGGGAGCCCTCATGCAGGCAACTTCTGGGCCCAAAACTCAGCCTCTTCCCCCAATAAACTCCTGCCACACAACAATCAGGCTTCCCTAGTGGCTCAGATGGTAACGAATCTGCCTGCAACGTGGCAGACTCGGGTTCAATCCCTGGGTTGGGAAGATCCCCCGGAGAAGGAAATGGCAACCCACTCCAGTATTCTTGCCTGGAGAATCCCATAGACAGAGGTGTCTGATGGGCTACCGTCTGTAGGGTGACAAAGAGTTGAACACGACTCAACAAGTAACACGCATACATACACCAGCTTTCCCCGGGTAGGTGGTGAGAGATTGGCTAACATGAGAGAGAGCATCTTGAATGTATTAAAACACTGCAAAACATGTTTGCATTCGTCCTTCAAAGAGTAAAAAACCCTCTGTATTCTGCTTCTTCTTCAGCACTCTTTTTGTGATTGTTTCCTATTGTTTTCACCATAAATGAAACCATCCTAATTCAGTCAGGACCAGAAAACCAAACAATAGCAAACAAACCAAACAAAAGTCAAGATAGACTTTGCAAAAGAGAAAGCAAAACCCACAGGGGAACCAGGCCAGCTGCAGGGGGCTCAGGCAACACAGCAGCTTCATGCAATACAGACACCCCTTGGTCAGTCTGGGACAAAGACCTCAGCCCACAGGAGATGAGCTCGGCTTGTCACCACAAGAGTTGGGCTTGTCTGGGATGAGGAGGGTAGTTGCAGCTTTATTTCAGCCTGAAGCATGGCCATCTCACTTACTCTGTGTGTACCACTTACTGTTGGATGGCCATTATTCGCAGAGAGCTGACACTGAGACACCAAGGAGGCACCATCATCTCCTGCCCGACACTGTGATCCGAGTGACCCAGGTAAGCTGGTATTATGTTATGGGCATCTCAAAACTGAATTAAAATAAGAGGGAGTCTAGAAAAAGGGATTTCATATCATCTGATGGAGGAGAAAAGGTGGTACCCACCACTATTCTCCACTGGAAGAAGAATGAGACTGAGCTTGAGTCCAAGGTTAAGATCAAGGCTGAGATAGATCGGACTTCCCTGGTGGTACAGTGGCTAAGAATCTGCCTCCCAATGCAGGGGACACAGGTTCGATCCCTGATCCGAGAGGGCTCCACATGCCAGAGAGCAGCTAAGCTTGTGCGTTGCAACTACTGAGCCTGTGCTTGAGAGCCCCCCAGTTGCAACTGCTGAAACCCATACCCCCCAGGGCCTGTGCTCCACAACAAGAGAAGCCACCGCAATGAGAAACCAGTGCACTGCGACAAAAACTAGTCCCTGCTCGCCCTAACTAGAGAAAGCCCAGGACAGCAATGAAGACTCAGCATAACCAAAATAAATGAATATTTTTTAAGATAACGATTGAAAAAGAGACAGAAAAAAATCAGATACAAAGAGACACAGTAAAGACAGAGGCCCTAGGAGGACTGTGCAATAACTGCTCTCTTCCTTACAGGTCTTCTTTTTTGTTTGCTCTTTCTCCTGCTTCCCAGGAGAACTGGACTCTCACCCAGCTCCAGCCTTGATTAGCCATGTGACCTGTTGATCATAACTTCCTACAACCCTCAGAGTGCCTGGTACATAGGAAGCATCCAGGAAATTCTTCTTCTCCTTTTTAGCATACTTCTTCATCTCTTCCTCTCTCTTGTCTCTCTTATTCTTACTCATATTATCATCATCATTCCCTTCTATATATTAGTTTTTACTAAAAAGTGATACATTCAGAAACAATCATAAAATGTTATACTTGAAAAATATTTTTTTACCCCTAATATGATAAAAGGTATATATAACCACCTACAGCAAACACAGTGATTCACTATGAAATATTGAAAGCTTTTCCCCTATATTCAGAAATAAGAGAAAGATGTCAGCTGTTACCACTTCTATTCAATACTTTTGGGAGGTTACAATTTGGCTAATAAGACCAAAAAGTGAATTAAAGGATGTAAATACAAGAAACAAAACACCCATTCACAAATGATATAATGGTGTGAAAAGAAAATTCAAAAGAATCTAAAGATAATACTACCAATCATTTTTTGATTGGGTCATTTATTTTTCTGGAATTGAGCTGCATAAGTTGCTTGTATATTTTTGAGATTAGTTGTTTGTCAGTTGCTTCATTTGCTATTATTTTCTCCCATTCCGAAGGCTGTCTTCTCAACTTGCTTATAGTTTCCTTTGTTGTGCAGAAGCTTTTAATTTTAATTAGATCCCATTTGTTTATTTTTGCTTTTATTTCCAGTATTCTGGGAGGTGGATCATAGAGGATCCTGCTGTGATTTATGTCGGAGAGTGTTTTGCCTATGTTCTCCTCTAAGAGTTTTATAGTTTCTGGTCTTACATTTAGATCTTTAATCCATTTTGAGTTTATTTTTGTGAATGGTGTTACTCCAAAGAAGACATACGGATGGCTAACAAACACATGAAAAGATGCTCAACATCACTCATTATCAAAGAAATGCAAATCAAAACCACAATGAGGTACCATTTCACACCAGTCAGAATGGCTGTGATCCAAAAGTACACAAGCAATAAATGCTGGAGAGGGTGTGGAGAAAAGGGAACCCTCTTACACTGTTGGTGGGAATGCAAACTAGTACAGCCACTATGGAGAACAGTGTGGAGATTCCTTAAAAACCTGGAAATAGAACTACCATTTGACCCAGCAATCCCACTGCTGGGCATACACACTGAGGAAACCAGAACTGAAAGAGACACGTGTACCCCAATGTTCATCGCAGCACTGTTTATAACAGCCAGGACATGGAAGCAACCTAGATGTCCATCAGCAGATGAATGGATAAGAAAGCTGTGGTACATATACACAATGGAGTATTACTCAGCCGTTAAAAAGAATACATTTGAATCAGTTCTAATGAGGTGGATGAAACTGGAGCCGATTATACAGAGTGAAGTAAGCCAGAAAGAAAAATACCAATACAGTATACTAACACATATATATGGAATTTAGAAAGATGGTAATGATAACCCTATATGCGAGACAGCAAAAGAGACACAGATGTAAAGAACAGACTTTTGGACTCTGTGGGAGAGGGAGAGAATGGGATGATCTGGGAGAATGGCATTGAAACACATATACTATCATGTAAGAAATGAATTGCTAGTCTAGGTTCAATACAGGATACAGGATGTTTGGGGCTGGTACATTGGGATGACCCAGAGAGATGATATGAGGAGGGTGGTGGGAGGGGGTTTCAGGGTTGGGAACTCATGTACACCTGTGGTGGATTCATGTCAATGTATGGCAAAACCAATACAGTATTGTAAAGTAAAAAAAAATAAAATTAATTTTTTAAAAAATTTGGGTAAACGATCATATTATACTCAAATGCCTAAATGCCCCCTTATATCTTCAACATAAATGTCAATTAAATTAAATAGCTTTTGAAAAAGAAAAAAAAATACTACCAATCAGCTATTAGAAAAGGAAAGTTTTTAAAATTTCCACTTAAAATAGCATCAGACAGCATCAAACTCTGGGGAATAAACGTATTTGAAGATTTTCAAGACAATTTCACAGAAAACTGTGGAACACTGCTGCAAGAAATTAAGGAAAACCAAATAATGTCAATTTTCATCCAAATGACCAACTGATATAAGATAACCCTAGCCAAAAATCCTAGCAGGCTTTTTTGGTGGAAATTGGTAAATTGATTCTAAAATATATATGGGAATGCAAAGAGCTGAGAGCCAAGAAGAAAACACAAACCTGACAAAATTAAATTACCAAATAATATGATGGATTATAAAGCTACAGTATTAAGACAGTGTGGCATTGGTGTTAGCATAGAAAAAGAGGCCAACAGAACCAAACAGAGAATTCTCAAATAAAGACACTTGAGTTGCAACAAAGATATATTTTCAATAAATGGTGTTAGGTCACTTGAAATTCTATATGAGAAAAGGAAATGAATTTGACCTCCTTCTTCAGAATTCTGCACATAAAAAAGAAAGAAAGAAATTCCAGATGGATTATGTGCCTAAAGGTGAATGTTAAAATAGTAAAACATGTAAAAGAAAACACAGAGTAAAACCTTCCTGATACAGGAACAGGCAAAGATTTTATAAGCTTAGAAACATTGATAAATTGTACTTCATTAAAATTAAGAGCATCCCTTTATAAAAAGTGCACCATTAACAGAATAACAAAGCAGGCTACAAACTGAAAGAAGATATTCTACAATAAATATATCTGACAAAGAACTTAAATCCAGAATATGAAGAGCTCCCATAAATCCATTTTAAAAATACAGAATTTAACATAAAATGGACAAAAGATTTGAACAGGCAGTTCACTGAAAAAGATATCCAATGGCCATGCTGCATATAAAAAATGGTCAACATCCATCAGTTATCAAATTTAAAACCACATGAGATATGTTAATATCACCACATAAGCCTCTGCGAGGAAGTGGCACAAATGCAAATCAAACATTGCTCAAAGGAGTATAGTTGGCATAACTTTGGGAGGTTGTCTGATATTATCTACTAAAGTCTATTCTACTCCTTGGAAGGAAAGTTATGACCAACCTAGACAGCATATTAAAAAGCAGAGACATTTCTTTGCCAACAAAGGTCCATCTAGTCAAGGCTATTGTTTTTCCAGTAGTCATGTATGGATGTAAGAGTTGGACTATAAAGAAAGCTGAGCACCAAATATTGATGCTTTTGAACTGTGGTGTTGGAGAAGACTCTTGAGAGTCCCTTGGACTGCAAGGACATCCAACCAGTCCATCCTAAAGGAGATCAGTCCTGGGTGTTCATTGGAAGGACTGATGTTGAAGCTGAAACTCCAACCCTTTGGCCACCTCATGCGAAGAGCTGACTCATTTGAAAAGACCCTGATGCTGGGAAAGATTGAGGGCAGGAGGAAAAGGGGACGACAGAGGATGAGATGGTTGGATGGCATCATCGACTCAATGGACATGAGTTTGGGTGGACTCTGGGAGTTGGTGATGGACAGGGAGGCCTGGAGTGCTGCAATTCATGATGTCGCAGAGTCAGACATGACTGAGCGACTGAACTGAACTGAACTGAATTCTATGATCCAATTATTCCAGTCCCAGGCATACACTCGAGAAATGAGCGTACATATCCACCAAAAACAAGATGTACAAGAATGTTCATACAATCAAAAAAAAAATAGAAACAATCAGATGTCCATTAATTATAGAATGAGTAAGTAAATTGGGTGCATTTCTACATTGTAATACTAGACAATTTTTTTAAAATAATAATGCTATATACATCAAATAGGGATAGATTTCAGACATAAAGTTAAGCGGAAAAAAAAACAGAACATACTACACATATCACATATGTGCTGCTATGTAATGGATTAGGCCAAAACTCAGTGGCTTAAAATAACAGATATTTATTGTATCCACTCTATGGTTTGGGAATCCAGGTGCAGCTTAGCTGAGTCCTCCAGCTCAGGGCTGCTCACAAGGCTCTGATCAGGGTGTCAGTCAGACTATGGTGATCTCAAGCCTCAGCTCGGGGAATACCTGCTTCCAGGCTCACTTATATGGCTGTTGGGCCACAAGCCTCAGTTCTTCACCAGTTGTTGCCCAGAGGACAGCTCGCAACATGGTAGCTGGTTTTGTCAGAGCAAACTAGAAGAACCAGAGAGAATACAAGCAAAATGCAAGTCACAGCCTGGAGGAACCTAATCTTGGAAGTGCTATCCCATCACTCTTGCCATATCCTATTCATCAGAAGCAGGCTTCAGGGTCCAGTCCACATCCAAGGGAGGACATCACACAAAGACATGATTATCAAGAGGCAGAGATGATTGGGAGCCCTCTTAGAGGCTGCCTGCCACACATTATTCCATGTACGTGAATTTCAAGAACAGACACATCTTGATAGAAATCAAAATATTGATTATTTCCATGGGGAGAGGCTATTGATGAGAAAGAGAAATGAAGGAGCTGTCTGGGATGCTAAAGATGTTCTATATCTTGATCTCACTTACATGGTGGGGTAACATCAGTGTAATCATACATAAAAAAAATTCACTGAGATGGACTAGTCAAATCTGTGCACTCTAGTGCATGTATATTACACATCAATTAAAAAAAAATGAAAGGATCTAGTAGCCACTATCTTCTCCCTTCTATATCTGAGGATATTAAAAGGTGATCTGAGTTCCTGAGGTCAGAGAGCTAGTTGTGAGTGGTTAACCCTGGTTAGCTGCTCTCATACGGTCAGCGTGTACATGTCACCTCACACGTGCCACTGGCTGGATTTTCCCTCTGGCAGTTCCATGTGAAGAGAACTGTTCTCAATTAGAGGCAGAGGCTAAACTGTGTAATGTGCTCCTCCAGTGCTAAGGTCAAGGTTACACTCCAGAAAATATCTCTGTTATTTGACAAAGTTCTCAGAAATCAGTTCCATACCAGGAGTTACACTTCCTGGGCCCTCCTTCACTTATGGTGCCTGAAAATGATGAACAATAAAAATGCCAATTATTCTGATCTTTCAAACTCAAAATCTGAGAAAATCTAGATGTGATCTGGGTAACAGCCAAAGTTTTGCACTGAGCTCAAAAAGTGTTTATTTAACAAGTTACTGGGGGAAAACATAAAGGGTACATTTGGCCCACTTAATTACAGTTGATTTTGATGAGAATGACATCATAATCAGATGTTAGAGATACATCTCACTGAATTTGAACCCCAGCACCCTGAAGTAGGAACTAAGGTACACACCGACATTGTAAATGAAGACATTATATGTAAAGAATATAAGTAAATGGCCAAAGATTATCTGGCTAGTAAGAGGCCCAACCAAGTGAGGCCAAGCTGCTGTGTATGCTGCTCCCAAGTCTATCATTGTTCAGTCACTAAGTCATATCCGACTCTTGGCAACCCTGTGAACTACAGCATGCCAGGTTTCCTTATCCTTCACCATCTCCCAGAGTTTGCTCAAACTCATGTCCATTGAGTCAATGATGCTATCTAACCATCTCATCCTCTGCCACCCTCTTCTTCTCTTGCTCTCAATCTTTCCCAGAATCAGAGTCTTTTCCAAGTCTGTGATCTTAGCTTATTCATTATACGACTCTTCATGCATGACTTTTAAAAAAGCCACTTAGTTCTGTATGTGCCTGTCTGTCATAAATGGTTCAGAGAGAATCAACAGCATAGGTCCAGAAGGGCCACATTAGCAGTTAGACTGGCATCCTCTAGGTCTTAGAAAGAACAAGCTTGGATTGTAATTGCACTTCATTTGGCTTACTAATTAAAATCTGTACACATGCACAGACACACACAGAGGCCTGCCACTGCAAAAGTATAATAGCAGAGCTCCAACCAGTAAGGTGCTCCGCCGAGATGGGCAACCTCAACTCAGGAGACCAAACAGAGAGCTGTCCACTCTAAGTCCCAGGGGTGCAATGAGGAGCACCAACACTCCTGACAGCCCAGCAGGGTAGCATGAACGCAGAGGAACGGGCTTCCTTAGACCTATCCATCTGCCGGGGTGGGGGTGCACCAAGGCACCAGCACCCAGAAGTGATCCATAACGAAGCCCTCAAAGCCCTTGGAACACTGAGAAGGACTAAGCTAATCCTACAGACTTGGACCAATATCACTAAGAGAATATATGGCCAGACCACACGACTACAACAGGCAATCACAATTGTTGGGAACCATGCAAACCACAATAAGAAACAAGCTGTTGAATTAAACATGACCGACCATTTCCTTGGGGGATTTCCCCTTTTAATGTTCACTTGTTACTTGTTCATTCATTCATCAGCCAGAGTTTAACAAGTCTAAAAGAGAATATTTTCTAATCATGCAAAATCTAGCCATTATTTATTTCTCCTATAAAAAAAAAAAGTCACTACTCCTTTATTTCTGCAGGAGATACTCTAGCCTGATCCTTGAGCAAGCCAGGGATGTTTTATATTAGAGGAGAATGTCTTCTCTCCCCTGGGTTGGGAAGATCCCCTGGAGAAAGGAAATGGCAACTCACTCCAGTATTCTTGCCTGGAGAATTCCATGGACAGAGGAGCCTGGTAGGCTACAGTTCATGGGGTCACAAACAGTCAAGACATGACTGAGTGACTTTCACTTTCTCTCATATGCAGAACCATGTTTCCAAATCTCATAATACATGAACATAAGTCAATTTCTACTCACTTGCCAAAACCTCCTCTCTGAAGCACCATGCATTTATGTTACCTGTAGCACAATTTTAACTCTTTCTATTTTATTTACTTAATAACTGTCTCCAATACACACACACACATATCCACACACACACAAACTGTAAGCTTCATGAGAGCACAGACCACAACTTATGCCTCTAATTCTCAGCTTTGCCTTTTCCAGTTAAGTAATCTGAGTCATGTTACTGAACCTCTCTGATCCAGTAGTATATGGAGATTTTGTGAGGCTCAAATGAGAAATACATATAAAATACAGTGGAGTACTCATTAAATTTAATCAACTTCACCTAACTATTACTGAGCAAGAACAAAGGGTCCAGAGTCCACCTGCCACACCAGCTCTTCCTCCTTATCTTAGATGAGGTTTATTCTGGCAACCCATGGCTAGACTTTCTGTGCAAGAATCCAAACAGAAAAATCCCACATCCTGCCATCACGTGGTATTTTATTGGAATTTCATCTCTCCAGACAGTCTCAATTCCCTCCTCTCCTCTCCCCCTCGTCCTGTCTGATGCTATGATGCTACAATCCAGTCTCTGTGACTCGGGACTGTTTCCATGGTGATGAGCAGTGATGTCATAAAGGGGGGATTGTTACAGGGCTGAATGAAATCTGGCACCAGATGCACCCTGCCTCCTTATATAAGGTGGGGGTGGGGGACAAGCCCGTGGATACCTCTCAGAAAATGGGAAGCCGAATCACCCGAGGGATGGCAAGGGATGACCAGAGGGAGATAAAATTCCAATCCCTTCCACACAATAGCAGCCCCATTTGGAAAAGAACGGATTTAACAGACCTCACTAAGACAAGAATCGTGTTTCGCCAAAGAAAACAAAAGGAACGAACAAGAGGCAGCAACTACCGAAGACTCCACCTTCTGGTCTAGGAAGACCCAAGCTCACAGAGGCTACATCCACCAAAGCCCACTGCACTGTTTACTGAGTAAAAAGCTACCAACTATTCCCTGCCGGAGCCTTCGATTGTCATGTGAGTCTGACTGCTCCAAAGACAAACCATGGTGATTGTCAGCCCAGCATGCATTTTGAAAGTAAAAGGTCTTACCAGAAATACAGCAACCAACGTCAGCTTAATTCCTAAAAGGAACTCAAGCCATCTTATTAAGAAAATTCTCAGAGGAGATTTTATTCAAAGGAGCATCCTATAATGCCATCTCTAGGTTCTGCAAAAGTAAGCCCGGTCTTGTCTGCACAGCTGAAGGAAGGAGACCTTTACCCAGTAGAACAACACTTGCAAGTACAGAAGCACTGGTCGCATTGGAAAGGCCTGGTCAGGGTGCTCACTGTCAAGGCCAGGTCCCTCTGTGTGTATCCCTTGAAATTACAGATTGAGTGACTGACACAATTGTGAGTGCCAAGGAACAGGCTCTTCTCAATAAAAGGTTTCCTTTGGTCCCACAGTAGGCTCTGGGAGCCAGTGCTTTAGCCACTGCAGAGTCCCCTTTTCCTTCTCTAGGCAGCTGGTTCTCCTGAATGCTCTGCTCCTGGCAAGTCTGGTCCACAGCAGTAGCTAAATACATGCGTCGTGCGCGTGTACTTTTACAACCTTCATCATTATTTATGAATTAAATTCAAAGGGAAGTCATATCCATCCAGGAAACTTGACATATGCTTTCCTATACCCACATATGCATGTAGTTCAGATAACTCTGCTGCTGCTGCTGCTGCTGCTGCTGCTAAGTCGCTTCAGTCGTGTCTGTATGACCCTGTGTGACCCCATAGACGGCAGCCCACCAGGCTCCCCTGTCCCTGGGATTCTCCAGGCAAGAACACTGGAGTAGGTTGCCATTTCCTTCTCCAATGCATGAAAGTGAAAAGTGAAAGTGAAGTCCCTCAGTCCTGTTTGACTCTTTGCGACCCCATGGACTGCAGCCTACCAGGCTCCTCCATCCGTGGGATTTTCCAGGCAAGAGTAGTAGAGCTTGCTTATTATTCTGGATAGGAGGAGGCCATGCTTTCCAGATGTCAGTAAGGGCAGCAACGAGCCAGTTATCTTGTCTCAGAGAAAGTCAAGTGGCCTGAGGGTCCCATTTCCAGGCCACTCTCCAGGCCCTAAACATAATCTCTCATGCCTCCTAAGCTTGGCCCATGCTGCCCTCTTGACCAAGAATGTCCCTCAGCCCCATCCTACCATCACAGCCCCCTCAACTATAAGATCTGGGTTCTGGTCAAACGGCCCAGATCCTCCTTTCTGAATGTTTCCTTCCAAGAAGGAGTCCCTCCCTCTTTCACTGCCATCTCCTCCCCTACAAGCAGGAGCTCTTGAGGGCAAGAACCATTCCTTATTCATACTGAAAACATGCTCCAGCCTCTGCAATAGATGTATGCCCAGGTGGATGGGGGAACAAGAACCAGACCCTTGAGTTCTGCAAATCTTCACTGCCAACTTCAAAATAAAAGTTGATTTTTAAAATCGAGTTTTGGTGATTCCAGGGACTAATTTTATGGATAAAGTTCCATAAGATCAAAGAGAAGCAGGGTAGTCCAATGAGAAGGGCTGGGACTCTGGAGCCACAAACTCTGAGACACCAAGCAAATGGTATATCCTCCGGAAGGTTTATCCTCTAATTTTCTCATCTGTAAAGACAGAAAAGGGTGGAAGCCTCAGCTCAAAGTCCAGTTCTAACACTCTAACTCAATGAGGCAACGTGTGGCACTTCCACATCCCGCAACAAGAGCATGTTACGTTCCAAGGATGATTCCTCAAGCACTGTACTGCCCTCCTGGTTGTCTCTTTCAGTCTCTCTTAAAGTCCTGCCTCCTGGTTAGCGCTCACAATGCACTGTAGGCTGGAGATGGATGACAATTCCCTAGGAAGGGCAGGCCATAAAGACAAACGAAACCCCTGCCCTTGTTAATGCTACATCACCAGAAGAGAGTCTCCCCACTCTGCCCAAACACTTCTGAGCATAACCTTGGCCAGGTCCCAGGCACCAGCTAAGCTCTCCTCAAGTCTTGCGTGAGTGGGGCTAATTCCATTATTTTGCAAACACATCTCTGTGTACCTGTATATTCTGTCACTCTCCTTGTCCATGACAAATGTCTGGCATAAAAATTACCTTCAGAAATGTGTTAAGGCAGACAGCAAGCATATCCAGAGGCCTGGGGAAGGTGAGAAAACTGGAGACTGGTGGAGATGTTCTTCATTACTGTGCATCAGACAAATATAAGGAGAAAGAAAAGTGGGGGTGCCAGGGTGAAGGGAAAAACCGATGGTTCATTCACCAACAGCATGCATGTGTTGAAAGTCTCTCCCAGTTGCTCAGCAACCAAGAAAAAGCATTTCAGAGAGCAAGGGGCTAATTGGATAAATGAATTAATTAGACATTTCTGGAGCCAGTGCCATAAATGACGACAGGCTTGGGTGGCCAGTTTTCTGCTAGTAAAGTACCTTCGATACTTGCCTCTGCTTTGGTCCAGCAAATTTAGAGAGCTGGGAAGAGTGGGAGGCAGGTAACAATGTGTCAGAGATGCTATCTTAGGAGGAGTAGGTGATGAAGGAAACCCCAGTCTTGGGGAGAGAAGTTGAACTAAATAAACTTTGAGGTCTCTTTCAACTCTAACATTTGATCAGTTTTGCTCTGCAGGGTAGGGAGTCGGGGAAAGGACTAAATCTCCACTCTAGCAGCCTGAGGATAACTTCTTTCCCCACACCATCCTGTGGGGTTTCCTTTTGCTGTGTTTAAAGGAATCAGGTTCCCATGAAAGCCGATAGACAGCAGTTGTTGAGGAGTTTGTGTGGGAAATGAGATGTTTTGTTGGTGGCTGTTTTTTCCCTGCTCTGCTTTGCTTCCTCCCGTTGGCTTGCTTTAATTACAGCAGAACCCCACTGCTTCCTCTAATGATGGAGAGGCTGCTCCTGCACAGAGCTCACAGTAGAGAGGAGGGTGCAGGCAAGAGGTCCTGCTGGTGGGAAGAGAACAGACCCAGGGCAAGGAGGGAGGGTGGCCAGCAGCTGCTGGAGCCCATCTCTCAGCTCCACTGGCCCCTGCAGTGAGAGGAGAGGAAAGAAAAGAGTTAGGGGTGGGGTAGGAGAAAGCAGAAGAGAGAAACAAACTGCAAGTCTCAACAGTTGCTCAGATGCATGCATGCATGTTAAATCGCTTCAGTCGTGCCTGACTCTTTGCAACCCTATGGACTGTAGCCGGCCAGGCTCCTCTGTCCATGGGATTCTCCCGGCAAGAATACTGGAGTGGGTTGCCATCCTCTCCTCCAGGGGATCTTCCCAACCCAGGGATTGAACCTGCATCTCCTGAGACTCCTGCATTGCAGGTGAATTCTTTACCATTGAGCCACCAGGGAAGCCCACTTGCTCAGATACCAAAGTGAATTCAGCGAAGATAACCAATTTAAGTGTCTGTCAACTGATGAGTGGATAAAGAAAATGTAGTATTTATATTTAACACAATATGCTTCAGCCTTAAAAAAAAAAAAAAAAGTAAATCCTACCATCTGCAACCTGGAGACAATTTTTCTAAGTGAAATAAGGCAGGCGCAGAAAGACACAGACGATATGCTCTGTCTTATACGTGGAATCTCAAAAAGTCAAACTCACAGAAGCAGAGGGTAGAATGGTAGTTGTTGAGGGCTAGGAGGTGGGATAAATGGGGAGATGTTGGCCAGAATACAAAGCTTCAGTTAAAGAGTTCTAATGTACAGCATGGTGAGGACAGTTAATAATACTGTAGTGTATACTTGAAATTTGCTAGTAGAATAGATCCTCGATGTCTTCACCACATAAAAAGAGTAACTATGTGAAGTGATGGATTTGTTCATTAGCTTGATCATAGTAATCATTTCACAATGCACATGTGCATCAAAACATTACACTGCATACCTTAAATATGTACAATCTTTATTCGTCAATTATACGTCCAAGAAGCTGGGGGGAATCCAATAAAATGCAAATATCTCAGGAAAATGAAGGGAAGAATAAAGGACTAGTATCAGAAGGTTCTCTCAGAGCAGGAAGAGTAAGGAACATGGAGAGTGTTGGGCCCAGGGGAGGGTGAGCCAGGGTGGTTTTCCCAGCATCACTTTCTTTTCTTATTTCTCCTTAATAAACACTGGTCCAGCCCCCAGGCCTGAGAGCTGACAGGGGCTCTGGGTCAGGAAGATCCCCTGGAGAAGGAAATGGCAACACACTCCAGTACTCTTGCCTGGAAAATTCCATGGACGGAGGAGCCTGGTAGGCTACAGTCCATGGGGTCCCAAAGAGTCGGACACCACTGAGTGACTTCACTTTCTGGGGCATTTGAGATCTCCTCCTGCCCCTGGAAATTTCTTTCTCTACTCAAGTGCTAACCCATAGGGTGACCCCACATTAAATACTAAAATTCACAAGAAACAATGGGTCCTATCCATTCACAAAGGATTCAGGATGGACTTGTTAAAAGCAGGATAAATTCTCTCTAAAAGCCTGTTTTTAGGAAACCACTTAAATTTAAAACAAGAAGAAGGGGCTGTAAGAGAGAGTTCCACAAAACAGAGCTGTGCAGCAGGTAGACACAAGCGTTTCATCCTCAGGGTCACCTGCTGCTCTTTAAAGACACTTATCTCTACCCTCTTACCATTTCCACTCCCTTCGGGAGAAATTTAAATAGGGTTGAATCTGAGATTAAAGGGAAAGAGAAGGTTATTGATAAGTCTTAGTTCACCCCTCTACAGGATCATTTCCCACTGTGCAGGGCTTTTCTCTGCTGGAGCATTTCATGAGTCCCTCCTCCCCCAACCCTGAGGAAGGGAAGTGGCATCTTTCTCCTCCCCTTAAAACACACATCCTTACAGTGCTGAAAATGGCTCTCAGGAGGCAGATCTACCAGGAGGTGAAAGTGAAAGTTGTGTCCTACTTTTTGTGACCCCATGGATTGCAGTCCGCCAGGCTCTTCTGTCCATGGAATTCTCTAGGCAAGAATCCTGGAGTGGATATCTATTCCCTTCTCCAGGGGATCTTCCTGACCCAGAGATTGAACCCAGGTCCCCTGCATTATAGGTGGATTCTTTATCATCTGAGCCACCCAGGAAGCCCCAACCAGGAGGCAGACCAAGCTAATATTCAGGACCTCTTATTACCTAATAATCACCCCCATTTTCAAATACACACCTTGTCAAACATTTCAAATTCACCAAGTCCCCACACTGGCGTGCAAAATAAGGATTATAATTCAGCTAAATAAAAGAGACAACTAGGTTCCAGAAAAGAAACTGCCCAAAGTCACAGAGCTGGTCAAGGATGGAGCTAAGAATCAAGGTGAGGTCCATCTACCTAAGCATGACTCTGCCACCTAAAGCACCCCAGCTTCTGTCTCCCCAAAAGTCATCTAATTTATTTATTCCATCCTACTGGGAGAAAAAAGCCTGAGACTGTATTAAGAACTTAATGGGAAACAAGAAACTCAAGGTGCCAAAAAAGATCAATGGATTAGGAATCAGCTAGACAGACATTAGTATGGGCTCCTCCACTATCTTGGTGAATTTAAACACTCTGCAGTTTCTCTTAGCCATATTTTTCATACCTGGAAAAGGATATGGTTAGATCATTAAGTGTTCTTTCTAGCTTTAAAATATGACCTCTGAACCATTTATATTCTTAGAGAATCTTGGAGAGGACCATGTTTAACCCAAAGGAATGACTCGAATTGTCAAGTTTCTGCCCCTGCCAAAAAAAAAAAAGATTGAGCACAGAATCCTTTCTTCTGCCTCCCAAAGTCACATCACAAGTATGAGCAACTTTTCTTATGATTTGGTAGCCACAGCACTCCCTCACACATGTCTGGAAGTGTATAGTTTATAATGCCCTTTCAAACATATGATTTCATTTTGATCCCTCCCACTATTACACAGATGAGAAAATGAGTCTCCATGTTGACTGACCTGGACCATTTCATAAAGCTGGTAGAAGATGATATGGAGACTGGCTTTCCAGTTCCAGTTTTTAGTCACAAGCAAAAGGGGTGCTCCTGAGTGTACCCTGTACTTGGATCCAGAGTCCTCTTGCAGCCTGAGCCTGTGCATACAACCACTCAGCTATGACCATCGTCATCCCCATTAATCTCTTTTGAGGCCATAACAGACACTAAGTAATAGTTGTTGAAATAACTAATAAAGGATGCTAGTACTGTTTCAACACATACACCTGAAAATCTGCCAACTCCATCTCCAGGTCAAATCAGCTCTGTTTAGAGGCATGTACACATTAACACTCACATGTACACAGGCTTGATCTCCCCACAATTTCTCTCCACTCCTGAAAAGGCCCACTGAGAAGTATTTTATCCCAGACATGATTCTTTCAGTATCCCTCAGTCCAAACTGTGAAGAGGCTGGCTGAGGCAGGGGATCATCAATAAGCAACAGTGCTTCTCTACTTACTGCCTGCCTATGTTCAGTTACATGGTTGTCATGGTGGTGTTTCATACCATATCATCAGCTCTACCCCCAACTCCATTTCTTTAAAAATTCATAAGTGTGCAAAAAAAGAAAAGAAAAACACAAAACAAAACCAGAAGAGGGAAAAGGCAATCTTGAAATCCACGTGACTGAAGAAGCATATGTTCCTGCAGGCATAGTAGGTATTAATAATTCAACAAAATATTACAGTAATTACTATACTTTGCAAAATCACAACAGTGCACTCTAGCACAACTCCTACCAATCTTGCAACTGCCATTAATAAATAAAACACAATTCCCTGTATTAAATTTGTTGTTTAAAAGCTAAATATTTTATCAGAATATATTTTAAATAATCCATCAAGACCAAGTAAATCCCTGGCCCCACATTACTCCCCTGTTTAAGTGAAACCCCATTTCTCTGGCTAGAGGAGAAATTGACTTTGAGTCTATCAAGAATACACTGAGTGTCAAGACTGGAAGGCCCTCATGGAAGGACCTGAGGACTGCTCAGCTCACACACTCTGCTGGAATCTGGCCAAGCTGTTGGAGAGAGAGTAAGAGAGGAGAAAGAAAGAGAGTGGAAGATGAATTCTTTTGAACCATGAATCTGACCTACTTCATTCAGCTCCAGGAAAAGAAGCCACGAACTATAAAGAGAGGTGAGTGGCAGGAAACCACCAAAAAGACACACCTAAGTATAGCCTTGAACATGTATGAGGCTCATGGCCTTGAAATACAAGCGAGCCTCCCTTTACACTGTACTCATGGTCCCACATGTTTGCTGCATCCAGTCTATCAAGTTCTTGATTTTATCTGCTGTATCAGCTTTTGCTGCAAAAGTGCTACAGAACAAATCACTCAAATCTCAATCTTTTTCAAAAAAAAATCAATCACTTATTCTCACAACAGTCATTTATTCTCATAAGTATACAGGGCAGCTGGAGCTTGGCTGGGCAATCTTGCTGCCCATGGCTGGGCTGGGCAGGGCTGGGCTGGGCTGATCTAGGCTGGGCTTGGATGGAAGTAGCTACAGACGACTTGTCTCCCGTTCTCTACCCAAGACTGGTGGGCCAACCTGGGCATGTTTTTCTCATGGCTACTGAAGAGGTGCAAGACAGCAGGTAGATACACAATGCCTTCTGATAACTAAGCTTAGAACTAACAGTACATCTATTGGCCAAAGCAAGTCACAAGGCCAAACTCAAGGTTAGGAGATGAGGAAGAAGGTCCCACCCATAGAGAAAGGGCATTGCAAAAGCCCAGTACTAAGGGAGTTAGAGGACTTCCCTGGTGGCTCAGACAGTAAAGCATCTGCCTACAATGTGGGAGACCTGGGTTCAATCCCTGGGTCGGGAAGATCTCCTGGAAAAGGAAATGGCAACCCACTCCAGTATTCTTGCCTGGAAAATCCCACGGATGGAGGAGCCTGGTGGGCTACAGTTCATGGGGTCGCAAAGAGTCGGACACGACTGAGCGACACTCACTCAAGGGAGTTAGAGAGAGAGTGAAGAATTAGAGAGAGGAGCCAACAACACAACCAACCACGCCTGCTAAATAGCTCTTCAGTTGGTTTCTTCTCCTCACTTACACTGCCACTACCCAAGCCACCATCCTCTTTAGCCATTTCAACACTCTGGTCTCCTCAAATCCAGCCTTTTCTCCCTCCAACCCATCAGTCAGTCAGTCAGTTGGTAAGACATGCCCTACTCTTTGCATCCCCATGGACTGTAGCCTGCCAGGCCCCTCTGTCCATGTGATCTTCCAAGAAAGAATACTGAAGTGGGTTGCCATTTCCTCCTCCAAGGTATCTTTACGACCCAGGGATGAATCTGCATCTCCCACCTGTATCTCTTGCACTGGTAGACAGATTCTTTACCATTTGAACCACCTCGGAAACCCAACCCACAGGGTGGTCAAATTTAATTATATGACTCTCCTACTTTGAACATTCCCAAGGCTTACCCCTTTGCTCTTAGGATAAAGAATAAACTCCTTCCACTGACCCTATATCGCCTTTCTTGGTCCAGCTCATGCCTGTCTATCTTGATTCATCTCCCACCAGCCCCTAGCCCACAAACCCTCTGCTCCAGTCACTCTGTCCTTCTTCCTGTTCCTTTCAGAAACCCCAGTCCCTCATGCCACAGAAGCTGGGTATCCAAGACACTCTGCCTGTTCCTCCTCATCTTGCTGATTGTGCTCATCTGCCTCTGCCTCTCTGCCCTCTCCCAGGTAAACGTTCTTGGTGAACCTCTGACAGTATCATGAACCTCTCCTTCAGAGCTCACCATTATGTACTCAGAACCCAGCTGTACCTGGCACATAGACAGCACACCACAACTATCTGCTGAATATCAACAACATTTCTTAAAGATATTTTAGTTATTTTGAAATAAAAGATGGCTGCAGATGGTTACTGCAGCCATGAAATTAAAAGACGTTTGCTCCTTAGAAGAAAAGTTATGACCAACCTAGACAGCATATTAAAAAGCAGAGACATTACTTTGCCAACAAAGGTCCATCTAATCAAGGCTATGGTTTTTGCAGTAGTCATGTATGGATATGAGAGTTGGACTATAAACAAAGCTGAGCACTGAAGAATTGATGCTTTTGAACTATGCTGTTGGAGAGGACTCTTGAGAGTCCCTTGGACAGCAGCGAGATCCAACCGGTCTATCCTAAAAGAATATTGGCTGATATATATCTGAATATATACTACTACTGAATATTCATTGGAAGGACTGATGCTGAATCTGAAACGCCAATCCTTTGGCCACCTGATACAAAGAACTTCATTTGAACTTTCATTTGAAAAGACTTGATGCTGGGAAAGATTGAAGGCAGGAGAAGGGGACGACAGACGATGAGATGGTTGGATGGCATCACTGACTCAACGGACATGAGTCTGAGTAAACTCCAGGAGTTAGTGATAGACAGGAAGGCCTGGCGTGCTGCAGTCCATGGGGTCGCAAAGAGTCGGATACAACTGAGCAGCTGAACTGAACTGAAGACTACCTCATCTGGTTGTGCTATCCATTAAAGATAATCAGATAGTGTGTCTATGGCAAATTGCTTCAGAGAGAATTTAATTTCCCCACACCACACTGCTGATTTGTATAAATGTGGTTTTAATACATGAGGTTCCCTTAAAGGGTTGGGCCTCAACAATAGGAACAAAGCCATGATGTCCCATGTTAGGCATCCCCTTTCCTCATGCTCATCAGTTCCCTGAGGGGGAAAACAGCAAACTATGCAGAATCAGCAAGTACTCTAAGATTGTCAAAGACCCAGGGGGAGTTTTTTTGACCTTACATTTCTGTGTCCAGATGAGCCATCAAAGCCATGTGAGATAAAAATAAATTTTAGACATATCCACAATGAAAATAAAAGTATCACTCAAGCACTGGGTGACTACATAATATACCATCCAAGGTGGGATCATTTGAGAGTTAAAAGGAACCTAGTAATATTTATGTCAGGACACAGGAACAAGTCAGGACACTCCTCTGCATTCTCTGAGAAAGAATACTTGAAGATCTACCACAGAAAAATGAAATGCAATCCAAAAAAAAGAGGAATGGAATTCAAGAAACAGAGGCACAAATCCAGGAGTAGAGATAAATAGAAATATCAAGATGACAACAAGGAGGCAGGCCTAGAAAGAAATCAGTTCAAATTAGAATATCCATTAATGATACAATTAAGAAGCTGGACTATCTTAGTACTATGGTGAAAAAATAGATGTTTCTTTTGTCTTCCTATGAGGAACATTCTCATTGAGGGACACAGATTTAGTCATTAGGATTACATCTATTTCTAATCATGCTACTGAACTTTTTTGTAGATAATAAAACAATCATAATATTTTAAACATTTTATGAGTTTCCATTTACTGCGGTCTTGATTACACTCAGTGTATTTCCTAAGAATGCTCAAATTTAGCACATATTTTGCATGATCTCACATATTTCTTTGCAATATTTGTCTAATATGTGAGTCCCACACACAAGACCATAAACTTTTCGGGTATCCAGTCAGCATCATACACTTTTCTGCACATCCTGCATCACTAGGCATATAGTAGAAGCTCTCCCAAACACTTCATATTATCTGAAAAGTATAAAGCAATCAATACAGGTCAAGTCCTAGAACAAATGCTGTTTTTTTTAAAGACATCAAATTACACTCCTATCTGAGAATTTTATGATATCAGATGTGACTTGAAATAAATTGTACATCATGCCTGGAATAAGAATATCAAGGTTTTTGTTTTTGTTTTAGCAGCATGGTATGCATGCTAATGAAAGTGCTCCATTTGTGCTGGGAGATATGGGAGAAGGCAAAAGAAATGTGTGGTTTCAGATTTGCTGCATAAGGACCTCCAGCTACTCAAAGAATGAAGGAGAGGTGATGTGAACTAACACCATGAGGTCACAGTACCTCCGTTAACAGCGCTTTGAAAAGTACTCTTTTCAAAAGGCTGCAGTAGCTCGTTATTTAACTGTGACATAAGCGGAGCAAACAGCATTGTCCCCATTTCACACGTAAAGAAATGACTGACCTGCTACTACCTCTAGCTTGTGGTGATATGGGTCTGCATCAAGAGTTGCATAACTCTTTCATTTATAGATAAGAAAACCAGATCCCAGAATAAGCAAGTAACTTAATTAGCATCACACTAAGCAAACAAGTTATTGAATGGGTGAATGAATGAAAGTATATCTATCTGTTTTGGATAAGACCAAATTTATACATGTTTAAAAAAAGCATCTTCCAATTTTTTTTTAAATCATAGTTCTAGACCCTTTCCTTACTAACGTACCCATTAAAATTTGTTTTATTCACAGATAAATAAGCTACTACACCTGGAAGGGTCTTCATTCTCTTACACCTAAAACACAGGTGACTTGCAGAAGAGAGTAAATGTGAACCAGAAGGCAGTTACACATCCCAACTCCCAGGCCAGGGTTCTTTCCAGACTCTCAAGATGCCCCACACTAAGGATATCTCAGATGGGGAGATACCAACTGTAAGCTCAGCTGCTTCCTGCCAAAATCTTGACAAAGTCCAAGAAAAAAAGAATCACATCTTATTCCTAGGCCGGAGATCATGCACCAGCAGGTATGGGTCCAAATATGAGGGAGACTAGCCTGGCAGGCTATAGTCCATGAGGTCACAGAGTCAGACTGAGCAACTGAACAACAACTACATATCATGAAGAGCAAGTCCATGACATACAGGTATATGTATGGCTGAGTCCCTTCACTATTCGCCTGAAACTATCACAACATTGTTATTAAAAAAAAGAAAAGAAGCAGCAGCAGCAGCAGCAGCAGCAGCCTATGCCCTGGGGTGGGGTGGGGCTCCTTAGCTCTGAGAAGTGACAGCGAAGGCTAATTTGGAGGTATGCATCCCCTCCTCAAACCCCCAACACCATATTCTTGCCACTCAATATAACCTGGGCTCCTTCCCTGTGCAAGGAGCCAACCCAGAAGGAAGACCCTCTCAGAACCACGATCAGTGCCTCCATCTCCCCCTCGGTACCGAGTCAGTACCATGGTGGGGCCGGACGTAGAACTTTAAAAGGGTAAGGGAAATACTTGAGGATAATCTTAAGTGTCAATGTGACAGTGCCGTGGGGTGTCCAGATATTTGACAAACGATATACTGAAAGTCCATCTAGTCAAATCTGTGGTTTTTTCAGTAGTCAAGTATGGATGTGAGAGCTGGACCATAAAAAAGCCTGAGTGTCAAAGAATGATGCTTTTGAACTGTGGTGTTGGAGAAAACTCTTGAGAGCCCCTTGGACTGCCAGATCAAATCAGTCAGTCCTAAAGGAAATCAACCCTGAATATTCATTAGAAGAACTGATGCTGAAAGTGAAGCACCAATATGTGGCCACCTGATGCAAAGAGCCGACTCCTTAGAAAAGACCCTGATGCTGGGAAAGACTGAAAGCAGGAAGAGAAGGGGATGACAGAGGATGAGGTGGTTGGACGGCATCACCGACTCAATGGACATGAGTTTGAGCAAGCTCCAGAAGATGGTGAAGGACTGGGAAGTGTGGCATGCTGCAGTCCATGGGGTCACAAAAAGTCAGACAGGACCGAGCAATTGAACAAAAACAACAAAAGATTAACGTGTCTGTGAAGGGGACTCATTTGAAAAGACCCTGATGCTGGGAAAGATTGAAAACGGGAGGAGAATGGGATGACAGAGGATGAGACGGTTGGATGGCATCACTGACTCGATGGACATGAGTTTGAGTAAACTCCAGGAGCTGGTGATGGACAGGGAGGCCTGGCGTGCTGTGGTTCATGGAGTCACAAAGAGTCAGACACGACTGAGCAACTGAACTGAACTGAAGGGGTTCCTGGAGGAGCTTAGCAAATGAATTGGTAGACTAAGTAAAGCAGATTGCCCTCCAGCATGGTCGGGCCTCATTCAACCCCCTCTAGGCCTGAATAGAACAACAAGCCTGAGTAAGAAGAGAATCTTTCTCCTTGTCTGTCTTTAAGTTGGGACACTGGCCTCCTCCTGCCTTCAGACATGGATGCAGATGGGAACTACAGGATCAGCTCTCCCGGATTTCCAGCTGCTAATGCTGGCTGTGGACTCTCATCTTCCATGAGAGTATCAGCCAACTCCTTACTTAAATCTCTCAGATATATATACAAATATACAAAAAGAGTTACTTTGAGAGAGATATATATCTTATTGGTTCTGCTCCACTGAAGACCCAGGCTAACACACTCAGAAATAACTAAAGGTATTAGTTCCTATGCCTCCAGAAACATACTCTGAAACAAAGCCTTGAGTTCAAGTACAGTTGACCCTTGAACAATACAGGTCTTACCAGCGTGAGTTCAGTTATACTTGGATTTTTCTCAGTAAACATATACTACAGGATCTGTGTGCTTGGTTGAATCCACAGACATGGAGTTTTGAATACCACAGGGCCAGCTGTAAAGTCATACATAGATCTATAACTGCACGGAGAACCATGCCTCTAACCCCCACATTACCGAAGGGTCAAATGTAACTTATTTGGGAGGTGATCCGAGGAAATACTGATTGAGCTAGAGACAGCAGAGCGCAATGGGAAGGTAGCCAATAAAACAAGCAAATTACCACCTTGGGCATCTGGCACTTAATCCCAGTGATGGGAGACAGTGTAGGAAACAAGCTTCAGAGTTACCCCATCCCAAAGGGAAAGGGAGCTGGGGTATTTATCCACCAACTTCCAGTAGTCATTATCAGGTGGCTGCTCCCCACTTCTTGATAGAAACCAACTCCCTGCTTCCAACCTGTGCCTGTGTGATCGAAGCTCCAGGCAGCACACAGTCCCTGGTCCTGGTGGTCAGAAGTAAGTCCCATCTGCAGACTAATGGCAAGTGCAGAGAGCAGGGTACCAACAGATCTGCTACAAGGACAGACATTCAATCCACCCCATCTCCCGCCTAAGTGATAAGAACTAACATCTTTAACCATTGTAATACCTATTAACACTACCCCCTTCACAGTATTGCCTATAAGATTCACAGCATCCCTACAAGTTCAGGATTATCCCCATTTTACAGCCAGTGAAACTAAGGTTCAGAGACTTACTTGGAATCACTGCTGCTTGGGTACCTTCTCATAGGAGAAAAAAAATAAAATCTGAGTTTTGAGAAATCTTCCAGTGAAAAGTTTTCTTTCAAGCATAAATAACAGTGAAAACAATACAGTGATGTAAGCAACTCTTTTGCCTCTAAAGATTCTTTCCTCTACCTGCCACTAGCCTAGAACACAAGCTTCTCTGCATCTCCAGTACCACAGCCTCCAAATCGTAACATGCTCCCTCCATACGTGTAATCACATTCAGATACGGCAGCTTGAGTGACTGCAAAAAAAAAAAAAAAAAAAGTTCAACTCTGTAATTGTTCTCCATTTCCCACTGAGAACAGATTTTAAAAGGAAAAAGTTCATTTCTTATGCAGCAGTGTGATCTTTAACCTGATTCTAACCATCTGGAAGAAAAACTGCCTCTCTCACCATAAATGCCAAGAAGGCTTTGAGAGGACTGAGTCAGGTGTGTGGGGCCTGAGAACCAGGCAGAGAGGACTGCGATGCCCCCAAGGGGGCACATCCTGTGCCTGGAGGCAGCAGGAAGAAATCAGACTCTTCCCCATGCCCAAGACGGTCATTCTTTACCCAGGTAGTTTTACGTCTTTAAGAATTTATTCATGTCCTTCAGCTCAGTAAGCTTCTATTGACTGACTACCGTGCACAAGAAAGTGAGGGGCACCAAGTCAGAAAATGCAGAAGAGATGGGGGAACCAAGCCTGAGCATCTCTTCTGGATTAATTTACATCTAGAGTTTTAGTTGAGTCATTTATGGGTTGAATGGACTGCAGAATGGATGCATTTTACAAAACATCCGTGCCCTTTGTTCTGCAGGAAGGGACTGAATGTTCAGCTCCCCAGGACTCAGCTCCTTGGTTGTTAATGAAATGTTCATCTCTGGGTCAAGCCCTCCCACAATGAACTCGAAGGTTACTACAGCTCTTCCTCACTCCTTTGAAACAATTCCTCATGCAGTAGTTGTTTTATTACTTCATTCTACTTATTTTCACTTCTTTCCCAGGGCAACACTCCCTCTAGCGTCTGTGTAGGGATCTCAGGTCTCATTCCTGCTGCACAGGGTGCAGACAAAAAAGGGAATTCAAGCCTGCACCTCGATGGGTGTGGATCACAACAAAATATTCATGGGTTTGGCCAATATGATAATTCTGAGAAAGAAGCTACAGATATTCTGCAACAAGTTCCAGCCACAGATATTCCCATCTCCTGCCAGGTACAGAGCAGAGATAGGAGACAGAGAGGAAAAACAAACCCAGAGCATCAAGGTCCACCCCATGACTTGGATGAAATGAGTCTTTGGCACTCTAGACTCTTCTTGTCTGCCAGTTCCAGTAGCCCTGTATCCTCTTTTCTTAAAGCTACACGTTTCACTCACTTCCTTCAAGAAGTCTTCCATGATTAGCTGTGAGGTACAATCACGGATGCCCAAGCCAAGAGAAGCTACTCTGCATCTTTCTGGATGCCTTTCTCAAAATTCCACTCAATGAAAGCCCTGAAAAAAAGTTCTACTTGTTAGTTATCTATTAGTGCAATCGTTAAGTTGACCCTACCCATCTGATCCCAATCATTTCTAAGAAAATTCTGAGTATGAGCTTCAAGCAGCCAAGTCCCCAGCCAGTCACACTTCTGTCTCTCTCTCTCTGTCACTGTCTCCTTCAGTATGACACAGAAGGCAGATAACACAGACTTATCTGAGGCAGGACGTGGACTATGGCTGGCAGTCGAAACAAGTGCCTCACTGAGAACTAGGTTCTAGCCGAGGCTTAGGGATCAGCTCACTGGGAAACTGGGCATCCACCTCCTTTCTCTGCTTCCATGTTTCCTTCTGAAAATGAAGAGGAAGCCCCATCCACTGTAAGAATAACAATTAAACCAATTAAATGTCTGGAGGACTAACTACAGGTCAGGTGCTTCTTTTCAACACTTTGCTAAGCACAGCATCTTATTTAATTCTTAAAACAGCCCAATATGAGAGGTACTATTTTATCACTCCTTTTATGGATATAACAAATAGACAAGAGAGGGTGACAACTTGCCTAACGTCACATAGCTATTAAGAGACAGAGGTAGACAGCCCAACTTAAAAATGGGCAGAACTGAACAGACATTTCTTCAAAGAAGACAGACAGACAGACGGCTAATGGACACATGAAAAGATGCTCAACACCACTAATCATCAGGGAAATGCAAATCAAAACCACGTTGAGATATCACCTCGCACCTATCAGAAGGCCCATCATCAAAAAGAATAGAAGTAGGTGTTGCCAATATGTGAAGAAAAGGGGTTCCTCTTACACTTCTGGTGGGAATGCAAATTGGTACAGCTGCTCCGTAAAACAACACAGAGGTTTCTCAAAAAACTGAAAACAGAACCGTCTTCTGACCCAACAATTCCACTCGCAGGCATATATCAAAAACCAAACAAAAAATTAATTCAAAAAGATACATGCACTCCAATGTCCATAGCAGCATTATTTACAATTGCTAAGAAGTGGAAGCAACCTAAATGTTCACCAGCAGATGAATGGATAAAGAAAATGTGATGGTGGTGTGTGTCTGTATATGTATATACACAATGGAATACTACTCAGCCATAAAAAAGAGTGAAAGTTTGCAGCAACATGGGCAGACATAGAGGGCATTATGCTAAACGAAACAAGTCAGAGAAAGACTAAGAGTGCATGATATCACTTATATGTAGGATTTTAAAATATATAACAAAAAATAAAAATAGATAACAAACTAGTAACTCTAACAAAAAAGAACCAGACTCACAGATACAGAGAGCAAACGAGTGGCTACCAATAAGGAGAGGGAAGTGGGGAGGAGGAAGATAGGGGTAGGGGAGTAAGAGAGACAAGCTATTAGATATAAAATAAGCTATAAGGATATACTATACAACACAGGGAAGATATCCAATATTTTATAATAACTATAAATGGAAAATAACCTTTAAAAATTGTGAATCACTATACTGTATACATGAAACTTATATAATACTGTACAGCAACTTTATACTAATTTTTAAAAAGAGTAAGTTAAACTTAACCCAAGAAAGAGAGAGAAACAAAGACAGGATTCAAAGCTAGGCATCTGGCTTCAGAACTTATGCTCCTGTTTCCTATATGGCTGTGTTTCTTGCTGCTGCTGCTAAGTCACTTCAATCGTGTCCGACTCTGTGCAAACCCATAGACGGCAGCCCATCAGGCTCTGCCATCCCTGAGATTCTCCAGGCAAGAGTACTGGAATGGATTGCCATTTCCTTCTCCAATGCATGAAAGTGAAAAGCGAAAGTGAAGTCGCTCAGTCGGGTCCGACTCTTAGCTAGTTTACCTCTATTCCTAGTATATACTGAAAAGTACAGTCCTGATTGCATTCATGATGAAAACTCTCAAGTATGCATTCACACAAGTCACACAGTCATATCCAGGCTAAATAACCTACAACCTAACAGGAGCCTTGATGATCCTATATAACAATGGTCAGCTTTTCCCCTAAGGTAGGTTTCTTCCAGCACAGGTCAAGTACCAGGCCCCTGCTTAGCGACAGGCACAGATTTGGTCACCAACAGCCCTGAATGGCTGGCCCTACTGTGCTCCGGGTCCTCTCACCCCAACCTAGTAGGGATGGTTTCCTCTGCCTCCCAGCAAGGAGTTCATACCAGGAAGCTACTTGTGCAATCCTGAAGTTCTCAGACTTCATTACTTTTTGGAAATTTACTATAGCACATTTATCAGCATACTATAAAGAACAGCATCTCCATAAATAATTAAATCCAAACTACACTGATCAAAACAAACGAGCAAAATGTTCCTGGTGATGCAACCAGACTTGGTTCACTCACTAACTCAAATGACGAGGTGTCTCACAAGAGGTCCCCATTAACAATGGTTAGTAAGACACAGACTTCCCAGTAAGGAGCTGGTCTCTACTGTCTGCAGTCACTGCGGTGCGTAGGCAGGGTGGCCACAGGATACAGCCAGGGAGCAAGAGGGAGGAATCTATTCCTCAGTCTCTCCAGCTAGCCTTGTGTGTACTCATCCTATGCCTCACTCTATCTGACCTATAAAATGGGCAGCACCCTACCTCACTTGAGTGAATATAACAGAAAATGGTCTGTAAAAGCAAAAAAAAAGAGAGAAGCAGGAGTGTGCAGACAGCTATAGAAAGAAAGACCAAGAGAGAGTCCACACTGTAGGCTGCCATGCTTCTGTCTGAGCCTCATACCCTTCATCTCTCTGCTGAATGATGTGATGAAGACTGTTCCCAACAGCACAGCCAGCCTTGACATCCTGTTGGTCTAAGGCACCCACAGCATCTCCCACAGTGACCCTCCTCCTCTGAGCTCACAGCCTGAAACGATAACTTGGCAAATAATCACACATCACCCCGTGGCATCTGTAAATTCTACTGTCTTATTGTCATGTGTTATTAAACTTTACAGAAGAGCAGCCTCATACCCAAAGCATATTAGAAGGACCGTGAGGCAAATGCCGTCTTATCCTTCTGTCTCTCCATCACAGTCCCACCAACCCCACAGTCCCCAGAACCGTGCTACACACCCAGTGAACACTAGGCAAATGGTTGAATATCTTATGTGAGTCCATCTGATCTCTCAAGTACATAAGGAAAAAGCCAGGATGGTTGACGAGTACCTATTTCCATCCTCTCATTAAGTGGGGTAGAGAGGTCTCTACATCTTCTGTTAAAAGTCATACATAAAACAATAAACCAAGGGCGTAAACTCAGCGCTGTTAAGAAACAGTGTCAGCTGTCCTCCCGGATCAGCTAGGGCACCATCCAGTTCCCAGGCTCAGTTCAGCAAGTGCAGACTGAGCTATGTGCCAAGCACTGGACCACATGTCACAAAGACCACATGAGAAAAGCAGAACTCACAGGAGGTGTGGGACGTGGGGTGCTGTAGCAAGTATTTTAGCCCTCATCCCTCACCTTCGAAACACTCATAAAACAACCAAGTGATAACCTAAGTATAATCAAGAGTGTGGTACACTCTGTAAATTCTATAAACAGGAAGATAAATGCTGCTAGGAAGGGTTCTAAAGAGAATCATGTTTGGATCTTAAACTGAACCATAAGGAATGTGTGTGTCTCCATAGAGGAAGAGGGGTATCCTGAGTGGAGAAGACCTCAAGAGCAAAGGCTGGGAGTGAAGAAAGGGATGGGGACAATGAAGGGGCTGCCTTGGCTAGAGTCAAGGGGTCTATCAGGGAACAGTCAAATGCAGAGCTGAAGAAGCAGGCCCAGGACATACGCAGTGAGCGGACTTGAATGCCAGGCTAAAGGACTTTAAATTCAAATTCAAGAAGCTAAAGGCTCTCAAGCTAGAATGGAGACCTACTGGATGAAACGCTCCTGGTTACAGCAGCTGTCAAGTTATGAACAACCTGAGAAAATTATTGCTATCCCAAGGGACAAGGATTTCTAATTCCTTCCTAGCCTCTGCTCAGTGAGACTTGGGACTCAGTCAGTCACTGACTTAATCAAACCCAGTTGCGTTTCTCTACTGCACACAAGGCAGAGCTCTCTTGTCTCCACTCTCTACCTACAAAGTCAGAGCAGCATCCAGACCTTTCAGTAACCCACCACCCAGAGGAATAACCAAGGTTAGCTGAAGGCCATCTATCCCACAGTACCAGTGATACTTACCCAAAGTGGCCCACCAGGCACAAGCATGCTACACTTTCCAACTTCACAAGACCTCTTTCCCCGCAAACTTCCTGCAAACTAATCCTCTGACATCTTCTCATAGGGAAGTGTCTCAAGCCAGCCAGGAGCTTCCCTGGTGGCTCAGATGGTAAAGTCTGCCTGCAACACGGGAGACCCGGATTCAGCCCCTGCATGGGGAAGATGCCCTGGAGAAGAAAATGGCAACCCAATCCAGTAATCTTGTTTGGAAAATTCCAAGGATGGAGGAGCCTGGTGGGCTACAGTCCATGGGATCACAAAGAGTCAGACATGACTGAGCAACTAACACTTCAAGTGAGCCAAGAGGTCAAAGGAAGCAGAAAATCAATAGTTAAATCAAGCCCCCAGGCCCTGGAGTACCTGGCCTTGGATAAACCCTTCGGACACAACCTCCTATTTCAGCATCCAGCTCTGTCACACTTCTCTGCGCCCTGTAGGATGATTCAGGGCCCACAGAGCATCCAGTTCCAAAGTTCCCCCAGTTACAGTAAGAGATTTACCCAGTCCAAGGAAGAAGCAATTCTCCCTTTGGCCCTCTGAGCCTTCTTGCCACCATCCCCTCCCCTTCAATCCAACACAATCAGAGAAGCCACTTCCTGTGTGCCTTCTCTGCCAACTACAAAGCGAGTTCCAACCGCTGCATTTCTGCAATCATTAAATCAGGCCTCCCAATTAAGGAGTTTGCAACTTCTGCTCACCTTGGAAATCACTGCAGGATCTGGGAAGCAAATCACGCCCTGTAACCAACCAACTGGGCCATCAGAGTAAATGCAGAGCAGACAAACAGCCTGTGTGTGGCCACCCCTCTCCCCGCCTCCCACCCCCAGGCTGACGGTGAGTGCCTGCGAGCAATTAGTGCTGCTCTGTCCCACTGCATTTCCCAGCTCTGTCTCCACTGAGATGGCTTCCCTTGTAACATTAATTAAAAACAGATTCTTTTTGGCAAACCCCTGAAGAATGGCTCCAGTGGCAGGCTTCTTTATTAAGCCTCTGAGAAGACAAAATGCATTAAGATATTGTGACACGGGTATGGTGAGCGGGGACGAGAAGGCTAGACATCCCAGCCAAAAGCTATTTGAAAAATCTGTTTGGGAGCCACAGTTAGATGCTCCAGTGAGTGAGACACAATTAATCTGATCAAATCTGTCACTATTTTGCACATTAGGAGTAAATATTTTAGAGCGTTGTCCAGCTGCATTAGTTAAGAGCATGAAACCATGCCTGGGAATATCTGGGTGTTCCACCTGCTGGTGTGCTCGGGGCATGATAGGGACCTCGAGTTATCAGCATCTTCCCATTTCTCTTCACCAAGGTGCAGTGTTGGGCACAAGAATTAAAGACTATCTGGCAAGGCATCCCAACCAGACACACCGCAGGGCAGCACACTGAGTGAGCCGCCGGAAAGGCTTGAGGATCAGTCTAAGGGAGGAGGCAGCACACTCATCCCAGCGCCGTGAACAAACGAGGGATTCCCCCATCACGGCTTTATAATGCTCAGGGGGCCTGGAAAGGGGGCTGCTGTCTTCACAGCCCCCCTCTCTCCAGAGTCATTTGCCAACTCACTAACCAAGCAGGAAGGCGTATTTCTTCTTTCAAAAGAGAAGAGCAGGCTGATGTGATTTTCTGTATCCCTGTAAGCCCCAGGGTCTGGACTCCCTCTGGGCGTTTGTGAAACACTTTCTAGCCCATTAATCACCAGAATCCCAGCTGGAGACAACCAAAGAGAAAGGCAAATCGCTCTTCCAGAGTACAGGCTTCAAGCCCAAGCTCACTCTCCTCTCCCCCCGAAATACCTGGCAGGGCAAGAAAGGCCAGAGGGGAACCCAGACTCCATCTCCTCCTGACTCAAACCTGCTGGGCACTTCCTCTGTTGCCCACCAAGTCATGCCAGCCCCTCCTGGGACCAAAGTGAATATGTGATTCAAGCCTGGAATGAGACTCTCAACCCCTGGGCACATGCTGGGCACGTGGGGAAGGGGGTGGAGACCCTTCACTTGCATACCCATCTCCTCATGTGCGTGCATATGTGCTCAGTTGCTGCAGTCTTGTCTGACTCTCTGCAACCCTGTGGACTGTAGCCCACCAGGCTCCTCTGTCCATGGGATTTTCCAGGCAAGGATATTGGAGTGGGTTGCCATGCCCTCCTCCAGGGGACCTTCTTAACCCAAGGACTGAACCCACATCTCCTGCGTCTCCTGTATTGCAGGTGGATTCCTTACTCATTGAGCCACCTGGGAAGCCCCATCTCCTCATGCCTGACCACAAATGGCCAGAGGAGAGTTCACTTTTCAGATATATGGAGTAACTGGAAACTCTCCTCCAGAAGGAACTCACAGGAGGAATGTGGTCCACCAGAGGCAGTTGAGGGAGAGCAGCAAGCCCCACAATGTGTTAACTGGTGGCCTTCCTGGAGAAGTACATAGTTAACACTCAAGTCAGAAGGGAAGATGGAATTTTCTTTTCATGCCAAAAGAGCTTGAAACAAGGATCCATGTTCTCTGCCTTGAGGACTTCTCCAACCAATGATAAAGGGACCTTCCAGAAGGAACATCCTCTCCATCAATCCTTACCCTGGCTTTTTTTTTTTTCTAACAGCACCTTATTTTGCTGACCTCAGGAAAGGAGGAGAGGAGAAAGAAATTGATTAGATTTTAAAAAAAGAAAGAAAGAAAGAAACTGGGTAACGTTGCAGAAACTGGTTTTCTAGCTACTCCCCCCAGCCAGGGGTTGTTTCCTTAAAGTCTCCCAGAGGCAGGGCTGGGTTAGCTTGCTTGCTCATCTTCCTCAGGGCAAAACAGACTGACCCTTGAGGAAGCCTTGTCCACTGGAAGTGCCTGTGCAGCACGGTCTAAAGAGGCAGGCCCTCTCTGGAGCAGAGAGAGTGGACACATGGGGTCCCCACACTCACCTGTGCTGCCATAATATCCTTTGCTCAGACAGTAAGTCTGGCCAGGAGCACAACCAGTGAACCCCCGAGGGGGGCTATTCCTGGACTGCCCAAATCTTATCGCTGTCACCAAGAACTCCAAGGGCAACTGGTCCACTCCTCAGGCCCTTTGGGTCCGCCTTTTTAACCGGAGAGCCATTTCCCAGGAGGGTATAGGGCTAGACTTGCCCCCTCACTTCCTCTGCTGTACAACTGCCTTGAAGATGGTCAGAGAAGGCCATGCACATGTAACTACTATCTGCAGAGAGCATGCTCTAACATCCCATCTTCAGGGAATTTGTCAACACACAAAAATGATCCTTAAAAGCAGAAACATAAGAGAACTCTTTCGGCAGAGTGAATTTATATCATCCCAGTGTGGCAAGCTAAAATCGAAGGACATCACCTCCACCTCCCCCTCCTCCTAGGGATACATTTGCTTCCACACATCCAGTCCATCCTCCTCACTGAGTAAGAACACGAACAAATAATACACATACACGCGATTGCTCATTCTCAAACCAAGAAAAGTTGAGAGTCACAAACCCTGCTGTCAGAGAATTACATGTCACCCTGTCTCTCTCTCCACCTCCCCCGGCCACACACATACACAATCCTCCCAGCACCTGCAAGTCCTCGATCACCCATCCCTGGTACATGTCCACCCCCTAAGCCCAGAGCTGACCACTCTGAAGCTGTGCGGGTCCCTCACTGAGATGCAGCCACCACCACGCTGCAGAGGAGCTGCTCTGCCCAAATGCTTCCAACCCCGGCTGGGCTGCCTGCTCGGTGCTGTATGTCTATAAGAACCAGGAAATCTGTGCTCAGTATTGCTGATGAGCCCCTCTCTAAGCTCCTCTCCTCGCTTTCCTGTTACTCACAAGTCACCCCTGCGACACCCCCCAGGCGCTGTTAAAATAAGGCGATGATTTCCTAGGGAAACCTTTAATGTCAGTCATGAGAAATACAAAGGGAGTGGAGGCGGTGCTTTCCCATCGAGTGAGTTCCCCAAAGCTGCAGGTAGGGACATCCACCATCCTCCAGTTTCTGCCCAGAGCCCCGGTTCTGAGCTGATGCTATGAGCCAGAGACGAGGAAAGGGTTTTTGCAGGATTGGCTGAAGTGGGGCCCGAGGAAGGCAGGGGAGTGGGGTAAATGGTCGGAGCCGTCCCCCACGGTTCCTGGGCTGGACTGCTCGCTCTGGCGGCCAACTGGGGGCGGGGTGGGGAGCCCCTCCGGGCACGCGCTGCGGGCTGCAGCAGCTGCCGGGGTAGATTGTATTCTGCGCCCTAAGGCCGGCCCGCGGCCGCCCGGAGGTTCTGGAGCCGCCGGAGTGGATTCCAGGGCGCCACCTGTCGGTACAGCAGCTTCCCAGGGTAACCTGGCAGCCGAGAGAAAGGCGTGGAGAGGCGCGTAGAAAGCCCCGGCGAGTTTGCAGTCGCAGGACGCAGCGGCAGGGGCGATTCTGTGCTCAGTGACTTAAGTGTGCTTCTGCTTGCTTGAGAACAAGGGGTGCGGGACGGGTGTTGAATTTCACTTCACACTTTAAACTTTTTTTCCCTGCCTCTCCTATAGCTTTGCAAGGCAGCTGCCTGGGTTTTGAAGGGGAAAACTGATATCAAGAAAGGCCCAGACTTGGGCCAACTTGGCCCAGCCTCCCGCTAAGACTGGGACAAAGTGTGCCTGGGGCCCAGGGCAGAATCCTAAGTGGGGCGGGCAGGAGTAGTCCGAATGGCACCATCTCCTGGTCCTTTCCTGTGGTTGGAGGAGAGAGGGGAACCCCTGGCAGTCACAGGAGTCAGTCAGCCTGTCCAGCGGTTCTTTCCCCAAATCAGGATACTTCCCCGCCCAAGAATCCATGCTCACACACACATCTGACAGGACAACTGACTCCCCAAGCAGAGTGCCCGAGAAAGTGATCCCTGATCCCGATAAGGCACCTCTGTTCCCCTCTTCCCTCCAGACAGCCCCAATCCTAGGGTCTCCGGTAAACAAATGCACACAGTCTTAAAACAAACTCCGCTAACCTGTTGGGGGCGTGGGGAAAGCGGGACGCACCAGACCAAAAGTCGAGGAGCCCCCTGTTCCTGCCTTCACCTCAACCCCGGGCAACTATCTGCCCCTCCTTCCCGCCCGCCCCCCCCCCAGCCCACGCCCCCCCCCCCCCCCACTTTCCTTTGCTGTCGGGAGACTGTGAGCTCCGCAGCCGGGTGGATACTCACGCTGCTGTTGTGTCCCGACCAGTGCACCATGGCTTGGTTGTGAGCCGAGTCCCCGGTCAGGGCAAACGAGGTGCTGGGTAACCGGAGCTCTTCAGTCGCTGAACCCCCGGTTCGTGGTGCCTTCACCTCCTCCCGGAGACCCTTGGCCAGAGGGCGGCTTCCTTTGGAACCGTCGGCTAAGACAGTAGCCCGGGCATCCCCGTGTTCCAGGGCACTGGGGGGCTGCGCCCGACGACTCCTCCTCACGCCGCTAGGCTTGCCAGGAGTCGAGATGCCCGGTCCCCACCGCGAGCTTGCTGGAGACAGCCCTCCGGCTTCTCCTTGCTTCTTTCTGCCGCTGCCACTGCTTGGCTGGGGCAGCGGCTCTGGTCCCGGCCGGCGCTCCAGTGCGGCGTCTCTCCGTACAGTCGCCAGCTCCTCCGGCCACTGGCTTGCCATTGCCAGCGGTGAGAGACGAGGCAGCGCCGGGGACCGTGAAGCCAGAGCCGCTAGGCGCCCAGGACCGCCCGTGGTGTCCCAAGTGATCTCGGCGCCGGCCAGGACCCACGTCGACAGGAGCAGGAGCCCGGTCCGGGCGAGGGGCGCCCGGGGCCAGCCTGCAGGGCGCTCGGTGCGCGCCGCCTCCATCCCGCTGCGGCTGCCGCGGCTCGGGCTGGCAAGTGTGTGGCGCCCGCCGAGGTGCGGGTCCGGCGCGGGGGGTGTGCGCTGCGCGCGCCGGCAAGCGAGCAAAATGAGTGTGTGCCGGGGGAGTAGGGAGGGGGCGGCCGGGAAGGAGGTGGCTCGGCCTGGTGCGCCTTGCTGGTCCTCTCCACTCTCCGCTTCTGGCTCTCGATCGCTGGCTCTCTCCTCCACAGGGTGATTCCAAAACCCGAGAAAAATTAATAAATACCCCGTAGGTGCTTTTTCATTTTCTTAAAATAAGACTCCCCCAAAATCTTCCCCGCTGAGCTGCTTCAGAAATTTTGTCAAAAGGAATATTCAAAGGTAATAAGAAAATCCTCTTTTAAAATATGTAAAGCAGCCCCAATCCAGGAGGAGAGGCTGGCGACGGACCCTAGTCCGGAGTCTCTCTGAAACCCAGCCTCCAACCTCGTCTCGGCGAAGAGTTGGGAGCCGCTTCTGGCCGCGTTTAGGGGGGTTACTCTTCGGGCATGCTGTGGGGGCGGGAGATGGCGCGCAGGGAAAGGTGGGGGGGGGGGGTCTCGCGGGAGAAGGAGGAGTAAAGTGTTTTCAGCACCAACTGTTCAGCTTGGGGAGCCTAAGGGGAGCCCGGAGTCTTCGTGCAGAGGCAGCTTGCGGAAGCCGAGCGCGGGATGGACTCCGCTCCGGGCTCCCCAGCCTATTCTTCCCGCCACCCCCACTTCTACCCAGTGCCTCCGCCCGGTGCGGGGGCGCGGGGAGTGCGTGCGTGCGCGTGCGTGAGGGGAGGCTAGGAGTGCGCCAGAGGCTGGCGGGCGGGCACCCAGGGTGGGGATACCTGGCTAAACCAGGGGTGCCTGGGTGTGCGGGGGCGCGCGACTCTCTGCGTGCGCGTTTGCACGCGTATTTGTGCGTGTCAGTGTGAGCAATGGAGTGTGGGGCAGGGAGGGGTGCGCTCGGGCTGTGGGCACGTGTGGATCAGGCACGGGCTGTGTTTGCATCTCCATGAACCTGTGAGTCGTCAGAAGCAATATTGAGAGCAAAGCGGGCGGTTCTGGACCGCCCGCTCCTCCAAGGCACCCCGCTCACCCATAGGCCCCCATCGCCTGCGGACGTAAGCTGATTGTTGCTAGAACCTCCAGGAGGGTTGGAGGAGAGAACTAGGAGGCGCTGGCAGCCCGGTCTGGGGGTTGCCAGCTCCTCCCCGATTCGCCAGCTCTTCTTCCCAGGATCCCAGCTGGAGCTGAGGAAAGACAGTCGTCCAGACCGGTTGCTCCTACCCGGAGGACGAGAGCCCATCTTTCCGCCTGCGATTATGAGATTGCTCCCTCATCTCCCCAGATTCATTACTAAAAGGGCTCAGTTGTTCTCTCAAAGTGTCGGGCTGCCAATTAGAGGGTCCCGGCCAGCGCCGCGCAGGATCAGTCCCCACTGTCCCCAGCTGCAGAAGCACAGCCGGGCCGCGTGGAACTCAGCCTGGGCTGGGACTCTTCCCGACCGAAGGAAAGGGGAGACTCGGGGTGAGCTGGAAAGAGGAAGCTAGACCCAAAGACAACCTGAAGATGTAGTTTACAGGCCCTGGGTCAAGAAGTATAGCAGCGGCTGCTTCGAGGAGCTCCGGGAATTTCTAGGGGTTGAAAAGACCTAGATGCGCGGAACGGGAGGAGGGGCTATTAAGAAAGGAGTAGGATGGAGAGTTTTCTGGAATCGACAGAAGAGTTGTTCTCTTGTGGGAGACGGTTAAAGCGGGGTGAGGGGGCTGCAAGGAGAGGGAAGGAAAGAACGGTGGAAGGAAAGGTTTAAAGGGGGCGGAGGGGCAGGGGGTTGCGGAAGAAGACAGCGGGGAGGTGACAAAGTGGTGGAGAGAAGGCGAAATACTGGTGCAAAAAGAAAGGGGAGAGCAAAGAAGAGGCAAAAGAGAGCCACAGGAGGGTCAAGAGGGATGCGGAGGACAGAGGCGCCTGGGATCAGAGCCTGCCAAGGATGGAGACAACCTGCGGTTCCCAGGAGCCGCCACCAGACCCCTTGTGAACTTGCTTTAACGCCCGCCCGCCAGGAGCTGAAGTGGAAATTGGGAACGGAGGAGGCTAGGCCAGAGAACCACAGCGATGACCACATACATCCCACTCAGAATGAGACTGGTCCTTGGAGTCTATGGGTTTCCAAAGACCACGGCGATCCGCTGCCCCAAGAAAAGTTCCGGCGCTGAAGGCTGAGATGGGCTCAGAATCAGGCGCTGGACCCGAGCCGGCAATCCGCAGGTTCCCAGCGCCCCTGCCGGCGAAGGCCTGGCACTGCAGCCGGAGCCGGAGCTCTGGGCTTGGTGAGGGGCGGGAAGCCTCCCCTCTGCTTGGGCTCTGAGCAAAGCTGGTAGATGTCAGAGCAGAAGGGCTGCGTCTGGACTGTTAGGTAGGGCTGCCGGATCAGAGGCTCACATAGCCCAGGGCGGTCCGGCCTTCCAAGCCCCAGGCCCGCAGGGGAGGTGGGCTGTCCAAGCTCCCTGCGGTCCCCCGTGGAGAGCAGTTGTCTGCAAGAGCAAAGCTGGGGTCTCTCCTCTTTCTCTCCCACCGAGATGCAGCCCACAGAAAGGTCCCATCCTCAAGGTGGACTTGTGGATATGTGGCTATGAAATATTTGTTTGGGGAAAAATGGATAAAAGACTCCAGGTGCAACATTTTCGTGTCTTCCTGCACCAGTCCCTCCTCTTAGCCTTCTCCATTCATCAGCACAGCCTTTCCTATCTTCTGTCTCTCCCTACTTCACCCCTTGCCTAACAATCCTTGCCCTCTGCGCTGTGCTGCCCCTCCCGCTGCAGCTGCTCATTTCCCATCAGCCTTCTCTAGTGTCCAGACCTCTGCAGGTCTCTCCTTCCTCACCAACCTCTCTCTGCTGGACTTTCTGCAACCTGACACCTGCCTTCAGGTGACTCATCAAAGCCCTATCCCAGCATAAACTTACAGCGGCTCCCTGAGACAGCGGGCCCAGCAGCCTCTGCTTCGCGCATTTGCAAATGTGTTCCATTTGGAAAGATCTCCCTTGGTCTACATGGTACCCAGGTTCTTCTGGGTTCTCTCTGACCAACCTTAGTCAAGTTTACCAGCCTCTCTTCTTCCTTACACATCTTAAATGTGGAGCCTCAATCTCCATCATCTCCCCAATTCTCTGCACCTGGTTCTCATTCCACCTTCTCTCCATGAGTAAGCCCCATGTTCTCATCCATTTCTGTGCTACTTCAACAATCACCAGTGCATTAACTCCTGGATATACAACCCTACTCCATCCTCTCCTGTGAGCTTCCTATCCAAATTCCCTTTTGCATGTCCACATTGAAAACCATCCACATCAATTTCTAAAAACCATCCCCAGTACCTCAGTTATGCAGACTAGACATTTAACATGTAACCTTAGCTCTTTCCTCTTTTAATCCCCACATCCAGGAAAATCACTGCAAAGTCCTATTTAAAAAACCTTTTTACTTGTCCTTTTCTGTCTGTTCCCAGGGTCACTGCCTTAGATCTGAACTTCATCATCTCTTGTAGGACTCTGCTATACTTTCCTGTCTTTTCCTGCTCTTCAGCATTTTGTTTCTCCAAGCCAACCTCTCCACTGTACATCTGTGCCGTCCAGTATAAACATGTGAGCCACAAAGGTAATTTAAAATTTTCTGGTAGCCTCATTTTAAAAAGTAAGAAGAAACTAATGAGATTCATGTTAATGGTATATTTCAATGAGCTAAAATATATCCAAAATATTTTCATTGAAACTTATAATCAACAGAAAAAGTATTGAAGTATTTTTACATATTTTTGTACTAAGTCTTCAAAAATCCAGTGTGTATTTTACACTTATGAAAGTGAAAGTCTATCAGTCATGTCCAACTATTTGCAGCCTCATGGACTATACAGTCCATGGAATTCTCCAGGCCAGAATACTGGAGTGGGTAGCTTTTTCCCTTCTCCAGAGGATCTTCCCAACCCAAAGATCAAACCCGGGTCTCCTGCATTGCACGTGGATTCTTTACCAGCTGAGCCACAGGGTAAGTCCCATTTTATACTTATAGCATATCCCAGCTCAGACCAGCTACATTTCAAGTGCTCGGTAACTGCATGTGACTAATGGCTATTGTTTTAGACAGCACAGTTCCAAGCTCCATGCTGTTGGTGGAAATAAACCCTTAAACAGAAGGAAGATGATGTCACGGATTGCTCTCCTCAAAAATTGATTGTCAACTATTGTCCACGAAGTCCAAACTTTTTAGAATGGTGCCCAACACTCCAGGCATTCCCTCACCTCCAGGAACTTGATTATTCTTTCTTAACCCTGTAATCTGTCCTCTGCCACAGTTTCTGTTCTGGTTTGGTTTAAATGCCAGCTCTTCCATGAACCCAGCCCCCACTATCCCATAATGCCTCATACTGTATCCATCATTATCATCACTGCTTCATCTTCATCGTCAATATCACCAAATTCTTTGTCTTCCTGCTCTAAGATGGGAGTTGTTAAATATTTATCTGGAATTTAAAAGAGAGGGCTCCTGTGTCCTTTGCTGGCATAATGCCTACTGCAGCTGAGAAAAGCCGGTTGGGAGCTAAGATTAGCCCTAACCCAGTCCCAGCGGGGAGAGCAAAGAAGCCCTCATGAAGAATATATTTTCCCTCTGGGTTTCTAGCCTGTTACAAACAACTGGAGAAAATAAATTGTTTGCTATAAGTTATCCATGAGAGTACCTTAAACATCACCCTAATATGGCTTCTTTCGGGTTTTTTTTTTTTTTTAACCATCACAGTGAAATAACACTCAGGGAAATTGCACTTTCTCTCCCATCACAGATATACACACGTGCACATGCTCACACACAGTCTTCCAACCCCTTAATAATCTAACAAATATCTTGCCACCAGCACCCACAGCTGGCACATATAGGGAAGCATCACAATTATGCCTATTTCCCATACTTTATAACATGTTCAGCACTCATTTGAGGATCTAAAGACAAATTCCTCATAAAACTCAGAGCCAAGAAAACATTGGATTTCTCCTGTGAAGCTGACATGCCAACATCTCCTAAAGGCTTCCTTAAAATGGCTTTGTTTTCTCACTCTGTCGTCCTCTTGTCTCACTAGGCAGCCTGATATCATGTTCACTTGCTCTAACAGTCTTCAGAACAAGATCTTTATCCTCTGCTCCCCTTTTATGAAATGCTGTTTGTTTTTATTGTTTGATATCCTTTGGTCATCCTATATCTGTGCATTGTTGATAAGCCACTTCATATCCTTTTAAGAACTAAATAGGAAATTAATTAATTGATTAACATCAAAACAGCAGTCCACATTGTAACTCTGGATTTCTACAGAGGAAATGATTATAAAACAAAACCTGAAATGCAGATGAAAGCAGTTAGAAGACCACTGACATCAGGACTTCACACAGTAGTAGGAAGAACTGTGCAGAAAACAAGAACTGTCTGTTTTGCTTAATGCTCTATCTTCAAGCACCTGGCCCAATTCCTGGCAAAGCACTGACCCTCAGTAAATGTGCAATAAAAGACAAAACAGGTGAATGTAGATAATAACACTTCTGCTGCAACTACGGATCATCTTTCCTTTTTAGCATATGGGTACTTTCTAAAAAAGCAAAAGCTTGGAGATTTGACTAACACTGTTCCCTACCACAGGTGACCATCTGCCCAGCAGTCACAGGTGTAGGTAGTACATTAGGAATCTTGCCTCAAAGGGCACCAAAAATTTTATGATGAGGGAAAGTGGAAAAGAAAGGAGAAAAGCAGAGGAAAGAAGGCGGGAAAGAACAACCTGAAAACCGACATTTAGCCCAGACTTTCTTTACGTCAGGCTCTAGGTCTTCTATGCCCACTGCTTCATTTAATTCTGACAAAGTCATTTTTCTCAGTTCCAATCAACAGTCTGAGAAGCAAAAATGTATACAGGTGAAGCAGTGATGAAGAAGTGGTCATGGTGATGGTAATGATGAGCATTAACATATGATGAGATAACTCTGAACCAGATGTGTGGTAAGGACCCATCAGCATTCCAGCAGAGTGATTTAAGAGTTCAGACTTTGGAGCTAAATTTCTGTGTTCGCATTCCACCATACCAAACACCAATGGTGCGATTTTAAACAAATGACTTAACCTCTTTGCACCTCTATTTTTGTTGTTCAGTTGCTCATCTGTGAATAGGGATGGTGAAAATTCTTACTGATAGAACCTTCAGTTCAGTTCAGTTCAGTCGCTCAGTTGTGTCCAATTTTTTGCAACCCCATGAATTGCAGCACACCAGGCCTCCCTGTCCATCACCAACTCCCGGGGTTTACTCAAACTTATGTCCTTCGAGTCGGTGATGCCATCCAACCATCTCATCCTCTCTCGTCCCCTTCTCCTCCTGCCCCAATCCCTCCCAGCATCAGTGTCTTTTCCAATGAGTCAACTCTTCGCATGAGGTGGCCAAAGTGTTGGAGTTTCAGTTTCAACATCAGTCCTTCCAATGAACACCCAGGACTGATCTCCTTTAGGATGGACTGGTTGGATCTCCTTGCAGTCCAAGGGACCATCAAGAGTCTTCTCCAACACCACAGTTCAAAAGGATCAATTCTTTGGCACTTAGCTTTCTTTCCAGTCCAACTCTCACATCCATACATGATCACTGGAAAAACCATAGCCTTGACTAGATGGACCTTTGTTGACAAAGTAGTGTCTCTGCTTTTTAATATGCTATCTAGGTTGGTCATAACTTTTCTTCCAAGGAATAAGCGTCTTTTAATTTCATGGCTGCAGTCACCATCTGCAGTGATTTTGGAGCCCAAAAAGAGAAAGTCTGACACTGTTTCCACTGTTTCCCCATATATTTGCCATGAAGTGATGGGACCAGATACCATGATCTTCGTTTTCTGAATGTTGAGCTTTAAGCCAACTTTTTCACTCTCCTCTTTCACTTTCATCAAGAGGCTCTTTAGTTCCTCTTCACTTTCTGCCATAAGGGTGGTGTCATCTGCATATCTGAGGTTATTGATATTTCTCCTGGCAATCTTGATTCTAGCTTGTGCTTCTTCCAGCCCAGCAGTTCTCATGATGTACTCTACATATAAGTTAAATAAGCAGGGTGACAATATACAGCCTTGATGTACTCCTTTTCCTGTTTGGAATCTTAGTGAAGATTAAATGAATTAATGTACATACAGCACTTAAACAAGTGTGGTACCAATATAGTGCTTTATTAAGTCTGGCTATAAATGTCCTTACTCTTCTTAACAGTCTTGTGGAGGCCAGTATTTTGTGCCCATTTTACAGATGAGGAAACTTTGATTCAGACAAGTTGGGTAGCATACCTTGTGAGTGACAGAACTAGGGGTTTGAATCCAGATCTGTTTGACATAAGGGCTAAGCTCTTGCACAGTGGTCTCTACTGTCTTCCTACCCCAGGCAGATCACATAACATGCCCTAGAAAATACTTGTATTCAGGTCTATTTGGCTCCAAAGCTTTGTGCTCTTTCTGCTGCATCACCTGTCTTCCCACCCAAGCTCACACCATGAGGACTAACCCTGGTAGCTGATACTCATTGAACATATGGCTCCCATAACATGCCTACCAATTTAAGAAGAGGTTAGTGATTTGGTTGATGGTGTCCTTTTCTTTAAATGGCACCCCCTAGTAAGGAAGTGATTATGGTAGTCAGTGAATTCCAGGCGTGCATTCAAGTAGTGAGTTCAGGTTTGAAGAAGTCAAGTCAACAGTGGGAAATGAACAATATCCAGGAAAGCACATACCCATTAAGCTACAGAAAATCATCAACAACTTTGTCAACATTTTCCACAAAGTCATGCCTCCAAAAGAAAAGAAGGGCAAAAATCTAAGGAGGTGAATGCAATTGGGAAAGAAGGTTTGAAGGAACACGGGATTTTTTTTTTTAAATTATTATTCTCCCCATTGCTCTAAAAGTAATAAAGTCTTTCTTAAAGAAAAGATGGTCTCTGTAAAACAACATGGAAAATGAAAGCTTCCAATTGAGATCCTTGGTACTGGTGAGAGGATGAGCCAGGAGAATAAGCATATGAGCCTGAGAAAGCGCAGTTTGAGAGATTGGAGGGGAATCCATAGAGCATGGCATCACTGAAGCAAGGGAAATGAGAGTTTTATAAAGAGTAGGCTGTGTTACCAAGTGCTCCTGGGTCAGTTCACAAGCCCCCAAGCTCTGAACAGACTGCATCCTGCTGAATCTCAAATCCCATCCTAGACAAGGGCACCAGGAGGAGGACACCTGCTTCCACCTCAGCCTCCTGACCCAAGTTCTGACCTTAGCAAAGACTAGACATGTATTTTTTTAAGGCAAGTGTGTTAATCTAGGTATTACAAGAAGCAGAGGACACGGCAGGATTCAACCTGCAAGCCCTGTAAGAGGAAAAGAGAGGGAGCCAGGAGCAGTGGCTGAGAAAGCCTCCAGCCCAAGACGCATGTCTGGACTCTCATGGAGGAAAGAGGGAAGGGAAGACGGAAAGTTGGGTGAAAGAATCTTTGGTTACTGTGCATTCTTAGCAAGTGTGGCAAGACAGAGGCGAGTCCCCAAGTCGGAGTCACTCCTTGAGGAGTTCTCTAGCTCCCAGAAGCAGGTCTGCCATGTTATTCATGCCACACCCGGCCCTGGCTTAGAGCGGCCTCTGGGAAACACAGCTTGGGCACTAATGTGGTAATGGATTTCAGAGTGCCGCTGCTGGGGCATTGGTCAATTAGGCATTATTCAGCTTTTCATTCTAAAAGAAGGTATTCTCACATTATCCCCACAGGGTGGTTTTGAGAAGTCAATGAATAATATATGTAAACGCTTAACCTATCGCCTGATGAACCTAACAGGCTCTTCCTAAATGCTTGTCAAATGAATAAAAGAGTAATTGAATGAATGAACAGAAGATAGAAAGGAGATGTGAGTAACTGAAGTAGAATATCTTACAGTAGAAAGGCAGGGAATTTTCTAGGAGAGGTGGAGATGAGGATATGAAAGGATTTAAAATGTAGTCTTGGCTTTCCCGGTGCTAGCTGAGAAATTTTAACAAGTCTCCTGGTTATGACAGAGGAAAGAAAATCCACTTCACTGAATTTGAGGATTAAAGGAAAGAACATACAAGGAAGTAACAAGCAAACTTACAGAGTGACATAAAAGGAAAGGTGTGGCCTGCTGTTGTAGGTGACATCCACGTAGTTACAGAGCTCATCTCTTTAGACTGGATCCAAGACAACCCCCAGTTCAGATTTCTAGAACCCAGTATTTGCTTAGAGAGACTCTTTGTTGCATTCAGCCTCCCTTCCTTTTCCCATGACTTCTAGCTCTGTACTCTCCAAAGAATTTTATACAGAAAGAGCATCTAATTCATCCTTCAATGTTGATGTCTTAATGTCCCCTTCCTGGGAGTATGTTTGCCTTTCAAAAGACACCAGCAGATGCTTACCAAGTTTAACAAGGGGAATAGACCAGCACGTGAAACTCCAGGCAGCAGTGACAGGGAGATGCTAGCGGAGCTGTCCTGTCCCCCAGGGATACCACTGTTGGGTTCAGGCCCAGAGAGCAGGGAAGAAAATAGGACTGGAGGTGAAATGGAAAAGCAAAGACAAGACAAGAGAAGGGCGAGAAAAGGAGAGAGAGAGACGAGATCCCTGGATGGTGGTAGTGCAAATATTGGGGAGAAAAAGAATAAACAAATAAGGTTTCAGGTCCTGGAGATGGGACATGATTTCCTGGGAGAGTCCAGTGGGCAAGCAAGGATTCTGGATCCAAACAAGTTCAAACCCGAGTTCTGCCTTTCTAGCTGTGTGACCCTGGGGAAAGTGTGTAACCCTTCTGAGTTTCTCCATCTGTAGACGTCAATAGTTTCTATCTCAATGAGTTTTTGAGGATCCAATAAGACAATGCCTGAATAGTGCCTGACATATAAGTAGCACTTTATAAATTACTATTAGACCCTCTTAACCTCCCCTTTCTAGTTCCCCTCTTCACCCCCCTCCCGCAAAAACATATGTTCTATCAGCCCAATGATGATTTCTTTCTTGAGAAGTCAAAGCTTTTATTCCCATGATGAGATTGCAGAATTAGAGGGCAAATCATCTCTTACAAAAGGCCTCAGGGGCCACCTCTGCACTGTGGCTCTGAACAACGGTGTGCACCCCCCCTCCTCCCAGAGTCCCAAGAGGTGGTCAGATCCAGACCCCCCAGTGCTCAGAGAACTTAAACCCCCCCTCCAAAGCTGGGAAGAGGGAGGACTAGGAGATTTTCTCTCAGAGCAAGTTAGGACCCAAGAGAAGGAAGAAAGAGTGGTCTGGGTGGAGAAACCAAGGGGGAAGAGTCCCCCAGAGTTTGAACAGTCAAAGAGAGATGAGGCTGCAGCTCAGAAGCATCACCGGGAAGGACAGGAAACCCTCAAGGATGACCCGAGGCTGCTTGAGAAGTGATGATGAGACCAGAAGAAGATGTCTGGTGGATGGCTTGTGGTCCTCCCGCCCCCACACTCAGGGGTCATGACCCTTTCACTCATCCCAGAGCCAGAATCAGGAGCCAGCCCGAGCCCTAAGAGAGCTGGCGGTTCTGGGGAAATTGTTCAAGCCTGGCAGAGAGAGCAGAGCTGGAGCTAAATATAGCCTCAAAACAAACATGTGGTTTACAACCCAGCACCGGCCAGAAGAGAGACCACATGGGAGGTCACAGCAACCAGAGATTCCCCCACTGAAAACCACGCAGGGTGTTCCCTGCGCTGATCCTGCGTCCTGGGGCCCAGGCTCGCTCTTGCCACAGGTTCTCTGCCGGCACTACTCATCCCTTCCCTGCCCACCTAGTCCACTCTCCATCTTCCTTCAGATCCTAGGGCAACCTTCACCTCCTTCAGGGAGCCTCCCCTGACCTCAAGAGCCCCTTCCCTTCTCCTTAGGGTGACCACATGCCCCAGCTCAGGCCACTTTCCCAGCCTAATTTGTAATAGTACCCCTGTTCACTCTCAGAAGTGTCCCAGTTTGAGCAATAAGTTATGTGCTCACCCACCCTACCTATTACAGGCTTTCCTAGGACTATCTGCCTCTTCTTTAAAGCATTATTATAGTTGAATTTGGGCTCTGCTGGTGGCTCAGAGGCAAAGAATCTGCCTGTAATGCAGGAGACCTGGGTTCCATCCCTGAGTTGGGAAGATCTCCTGGAGGAGGGCATGGCAACCCACTCCAGTATTCTTGCCTGGAGAATCCCATGGACAGAGAAGCCTGGCAGGCTACAGTCCACAGGGTCGCAGAGAGTCGGACACTGCTGCAAGCAACTGAGCAGGCAGGCATAGTTGAATTTATGCTGTGTTTGTATAGAGATTAAATTAATGCTTTTCTCTTCCAGAATACTGTAAACCCCATCAGCAAAGGGATCATACATATTTTTAGTTACACTTCTAATTTTGAGATAACTGTAGAATTCCATGCAGTTGTAAGAAATAACAGAAAGGGATCCCAGGTCCCCCCAAAGGTAACATCTTACAGAAGTACATTGTAACATTACCAGCATGTTGATGCTGAACCAGTCAAGCTGCAGAATATTTCCATCACAGCAGGGTCCTCAAGTTGCCATCTGAGAGCCACACCCATTTCCATCCTGTCTCCAATCTCTCCTTAACCCCTGGCAACCATTAAACTGTTCTCAGTACTGTAGCTTTGTCATTTCAAGAATGCTATATACATGGAATCGTATTGGGATTGGCTTTTCTCACTTAGCCTAGTTCTCTGGAGCTTCATTCAAGTTGTTATTTGTTTGTGTCAATAGTTTGTTCTTTTATATAGCTGGGTTGTATTCTATGGAATGGATGTATCATTATCTGTTTAACTTATTGAAGGACATTTGAGTTTTCTCCAGGTTTGGGTTTTAAGGTCAAAGCTGCCGTAAATATTCATGTACAGGTTTTTCTGTGAAGGTTAATTTTTCTTTTCTCTGGAATAAATGCCTAAAGTACAATTGCTCAATCCTATGGTGGCTGCATCAGAGAAGGCAATGGCAACCCACTCCAGTACTCTTGCCTGGAGCCTGGTGGGCTGCAGTCCATGGGGTCGCTAAGAGTCAGACACGACTAAGCTACTTCACTTTCACTTTTCACTTTCATGCATTGGAGAAGGAAATGGCAACCCACTCCAGTGTTCTTGCCTGGAGAATCCCAGGGACGGGGGATCCTGGTAAGCTACACAGAGTAAGACACGACTGAAGCGACTTAGCAGCAGTAGCAGCAGCAGCATGGTGATTGCATATTTAATTTTGGGGGGGGTTCCTTTTTTTTTTAAACAAACTGCCAAAGTGTTTTCCAGGGTGGCCGTACTGTTTTACATCCCCAACAGCAATGGGAGAGGGATCCAGTTTCTCAGAGTCTTTCCAGCATTTAGTGTTCTCCCGAGTCTCCTTCGTTTTAGCCATGCTGGCGGGTGGGTAATGAATCACACTGTGGCTTTAACTTGTGTTTCCCTAGTGGCAATGCTGTTGAACATCTTTTGATGTCCTGTTTGCCATCTGCATGCTCACTCAGGTGACATGTCTCTTCATATCTTTTGCCCATTTTCTGATTGGACTAGTTTGTTTCCCTGTTGAGTTTTGAAAGTTCTGTAGGTATTCTTGATTGTCCTTGCTGGATAGCCATTTGGAAATGTTTTCTTCCAGTCTATGGCTTGCTTGCCTTCTCATCCACTTAACAGGATCTTTCACAGAGCAGAACTTTTCAACTGTAATGAAGTCCAATTTATCACTTTTTCTTTTATGGATCCTAGTTTTAATGTCATTAGTACTTTTTGCCTAGCCTTAGATTTTGAAGATTTTCTACTATGATTTTTTCTAAACGTTTTACAGTTTACATTTTACATTTAAGTTCATAATCGATTTTTAAAATTTATTTTATTCAAGTATAGTTGATTTACAATGTTATATTAGTTTCTGCTGTACAGCAAAGTGATTCAGTTTTACATATATGCACATGCTTTTTCTGATTCACTGGGAAAGACCTTGATGCTGGGAAAGATCGAAGGCAGGAGGAGAAGTGGATGACAGAGGATAAGATGGGTAGATGGCATCACCGACTGGGTGGCCATGAGCATGAGCAAGCTACAGGACTTGCTGATAGACAGGGAAGCCTGGAGTGCTGCAATCTATGGGGTCACAAAGAGTCAGACACGACTAAGTAACTGAACTGAACTGAACATGCTTTTTCATGTTCTTTTCCATTATGGTTTGTCGTAGGATATTGAATATAATTCCCTTTGCTATACAATAGGACATTGTTGTTTATCTATTCCACACATAATGGTTTGTGTCTGCTAATCCCAAACTCCCAGTCCATCCCTAATCCACCTCTTCTTCCCTGTACCAACTACAAGTCTGTCCTTTGTTTTATAGATAAGCGCATCTGCATCACATTTTACATTCCTCATGTACGTGTCATGACTCATTTTTATTTAACTTTTGTATAAGGTATGAGACAGATTGAGGTTCATTTGTATGGCTATAGATATCCAATCGCTCCAGCATTATTTGTTGAAAAGCTATCTTTCCGCCACTGAATTACTTTTGTACCTCCAGCAAAAATAAGTGGGGCATAATTGTGTGGGCCTGAGTTCTCTGTTCTATTCAACTGATCAATCAAATCTGCCTATTCTTCTGCCAGAACCACACAGAGTTCATTATTGCAGCTATATATTATCTTGAAATCAGATAGACTGATATCTTCCACTTTATTCCTCTTTTCAAAATTGTTTTACCTCTTTCAAAACTTTTGATGTAAACTGTTATTTTTAATATAAACTTTAGAATAATCTTGTATATTTATAAAAAAATCTTGCTGGGATTTTGAATTGATATTAAAACTGTATACCACTTTAGGAAGAACAGACTTCTTTAATATTAATTATTGAGTCTTCCCATTCATAGACACAGTATGTCTCTTCAATTATTTATATCTCCTTTGCTTTCCCTTATCAGCATTTTGTAGCTCTTAGCATAAAATTTCAGCACATGTCTTGTTACACTTATACCTAAATATTTCTTTTTTGAGTCATATAAACAATATTTCGGAGAAGGCAATGGCAACCCACTCCAGTACTCTTGCTTGGAAAATCCCATGGATGGAGGAGTCTGATGTCCATGGGGTCACACAGAGTAGGACACAACTGAAGTGACTTAGCAGCAGCAGCAGCAGCAAACAATATTTAATGTGTGTGTGTGTGTGTGTGTGTATTTGGCCATTCCATGTAGCCTGCAGGATCTTAGTTCCTGGAACAGGGATTGAACCAAGTCCATGGCTATGAAAGTGCCAAGTCCTAACCACTGGACTGCCAGTCAGTTCAGTCAGTCACTTCAGTTGCTCAGTCGTGTCTGACTCTTTGTGACCCCATGAATCGCAGCACGCCAGGCCTCCCTGTCCATCACCAACTCATGGAGTTCACACAGACTCACGTCCATCAAGTCAGTGATGCCATCCAGCCATCTCATCCTCTGTCGTCCCCTTCTCCTCCTGCCCGCAATCCCTCCCAGCATCAGAGTCTTTTCCAATGAGTCAGCTCCTCACATGAGGTGGCCAAAGTACTGGAGTTTCAGCTTCAGCATCATTTCTTCCAAAGAAATCCCAGGGCTGATCTCCTTTAGAATGGACTGGTTAGATCTCCTTGCAGTCCAAGGGACTCTCAAGAGTCTTCTCCAACACCTTAGTTCTAAAGTATCCATTCTTTGGCACTCAGCTTTCTTCACAGTCCAATTCTCACATCCATACATGACCACTGGAAAAACCATAGCCTTGACTAGATGGACCTTTGTTGGCAAAGTAATGTTTCTGCTTTTCAATATGCTATCCAGGTTGGTCATAACTTTTCTTCCAAGGAGTAAGCGTCTTTTAATTTCATGGCTGCTGTCACCATCTGCAGTGATTTTGGAGCCCAAAAAAGAAAGTCTGGCACTGTTTCCACTGTTTCCCCATCTATTTATTTCCCATGAAGTGATGGAACCAGATGCCATGATCTTCATTTTCTGAATGTTGAGCTTTAGGCCAACTTTTTCACTCTCCTCTTTCAGTTTCATCAAGAGGCTTTTTAGCTCCTCTTCACTTTCTGCCATAAGGGTGGTGTCATCTGCATATCTGAGGTTATTGATATTTCTCCTGGCAATCTTGATTCCAGCTTGTGCTTCTTCCAGCCCAGTGTTTCTCATGATGTACTCTGCATATAAGTTAAATAAGCAGGGCAACAATATACAGCCTTGACGTACTCCTTTTCCTATTTGGAACCAGTCTGTTGTTCCATGTCCAGTTCTAACTGTTGCTTCCTGACCTGCATATAGGTTTCTCAAGAGGCAGGTCAGATGCTCTGGTATTCCCATCTCTTGAAGAATTTTCCACAATTTATTGTGATCCACACAGTCAAAGGCTTTGGCATAGTCAATAAAGCAGAAATAGATGTTTTTCTGGAACTCTCTTGATTTTTCATGATCCAGCGGATGTTGGCAATTTGATCTCTGGTTCCTCTGCCTTTTCTAAAACCAGCTTGAACATCTGGAAGTTCATGGTTCACATATTGCTGAAGCCTGGCTTGGAGAATTTTGAGCATTACTTTACTAGCATGTGAGATGAGTGCAATTGTGCGGTAGTTTGAGCATTCTTTGGCATTGCCTTTCTTTGGGATTGGAAGGAAAACTGACCTTTTCCAGTCCTGCGGCCACTGCTGAGTTTTCCAAATTTGCTGGCATATTGAGTGCAGTACTTTCACAGCATCATCTTTCAGGGTTTGAAACAGCTCAACTGGAATTCCATCACCTCCACTAGCTTTGTTCATAGTGATGTTTTCTAAGGCCCACTTGACTTCTCATTCCAGGATGTCTGGCCCTAGATGAGTGATCACACCATTGTAATTATCTTGGTTGTGAAGATCTTTTTTGTACAGTTCTTCTGTGTATTCTTGCCGCCTCTTCTTAATATCTTCTGCTTCCATTAGGTCTGTACCATTTCTGTCCTTTATAGAGCCCATCTTTGCATGAAATGTTCCCTTGGTATCTCCAATTTTCTTGAAGAGATCTCTAGTCCTTCCCATTCTGTGTTTTCCTCTATTTCTTTGCATTGATCAGTGAGGAAGGCTTTCTTATCTCTTTTTGCTATTCTTTGGAACTCTGCATTCAGATGCTTATATCTTTTCTTTTCTCCTTGGCTTTTCGCTTCTCTTCTCTTCACAGCTATTTGTAAGGCCTCCCCAGACAGCCATTTTGCTTTTTTGCATTTCTTTTCCACGGGGATGGTCTTGATCCCTGTCTCCTGTACAGTGTCATGAACCTCATTCCATAGTTCATCAGGCACTCTATCTATCAGATCTAGTCCCTTAAATCTATTTCTCACTTCCACTGTATAATCATAAGGGATTTGATTTAGGTCATACCTGAATGGTCTAGTGGTTTTCCCTACTTTCTTCAATTTAAGTCTGAATTTGGTAATAAGGAGTTCATGATCTGAGCCACAGTCAGCTCCTGGTCTTGTTTTTGTTGACTGTATAGACCTTCTCCATCTTTGGCTGCAAAGAATATAATCAATCTGATTTTGATATTGACCATCTGGTGATATCCATGTGTAGAGTCTTCTCTTTTGTTGTTGGAAGAGGGTGTTTGCTATGACCAGTGCATTTTCTTGGCAAAACTCTATTAGTCTTTACCCTGCTTCATTCCGCATTCCAAGGCCAAATTTGCCTGTTACTCCAGGTGTTTCTTGACCCCGAGTCCGAGGTCAGGGGCGGCAGCTGAGAGGAGCTACCCCCGCCCGAGGCCAGGGGCGGTGGCCAGGAAGAGCGACCCCACGTCCAAGGAGCAGTGGCTGCGAGGGCATCGGAGAGCCTAGAGGAGCTACTCCACATTCAAGGTCAGGAGGGGCGGCGGTGAGGAGATACCCCTCGTCCAAGGTAAGAGAAACCCAAGTAAGACAGTAGGTGTTGCAAGAGAGCATCAGAGGGCAGACACACTGAAACCATACTCACAGAAAACTAGTCAATCTAATCACACTAGGACCACAGCCTTGTCTAACTCAATGAAACTAAGCCATGCCCTGTGGGGCCACCCAACACGGGCGGGCATGGTGGAGAGGTCTGACAGAATGTGGTCCACTGGAGAAGGGAATGGCAAGCCACTTCAGTATTCTTGCCTTGAGAACCCCATGAACAGTATGAAAAGGAAAAATGATAGAATATTGAAAGAGGAACTCACCAGGTCAGTAGGTGCCCAATATGCTACTGGAGATCAGTGGAGAAATAACTCCAGAAAGAATGAAGAGATGGAGCCAAAGCAAAAACAATACCCAGCTGTGGATGTGACTGGTGATAGAAGCAAGGTCCGATGCTGTAAAGAGCAATATTGCATAGGAACCTGGGGTGTCAGGTCCATGAATCAAGGCAAATTGGAAGTGGTCAAACAGGAGATGGCAAGAGTGAACGTCGACATTCTAGGAATCAGCAAACTAAAATGGACTGGAATGGGTGAATTTAACTCAGATGACCATTATAACTGCTACTGCAGGCAGGAACCCCTTAGAAGAAATGGAGTAGCCATCATGGTCAACAAAAGAGTCCAAAATGCAGTACTTGGATGCAGTCTCAAAAATGACAGAATGAATGATCTCTGTTCATTTCCAAGGCAAACCATTCAATATCATGGTAATCCAAGTCTATGCCCCAACCAGTAACGCTGAAGAAGCTGAAGTTGAATGGTTCTATGAAGACCTACAAGACATTTTAGAACTAACACCCCAAAAAGATGTCCTTTTCATTATAGGGGACTGGAATGCAAAAGTAGGAAGTCAAGAAACACACGAGGTAACAGGCAAATTTGGCCTTGAAATACAGAATGAAGCAGGGCAAAGACTAATAGAGTTTTGCCAAGAAAATGCACTGGTCATAGCAAACACCCTCTTCCAATGTGGACTGCCAAAGAAGTCCTTAAATAGCATTTATTTTTAAAGTTTGGTGCCCATGAGTTCATTGTTAGCATATGGAAATACAATTAATGTTTCTATCTTTACTTGAATCCCATCACCTTGCTGAATTCATTTATTCCAGGATTACTTTTATAGATACCTTTGGATTTTCTAAGTAAATAATCATGTCATATTGCAAATAGAGATAGCTTTATTTCTAATGGCAGAAACTGAAGAAGAACTAAAGAGTCTTGATGAAAGTGAAAGAGGAGAGTGAAAAAGTTGGCTTAAAACTTAACATTCAGAAAACTAAGATCATGACATCCAGTCCCATCACTTCATGGCAAATATATGGGGAAACAGTGGAAACAGTGTCAGACTTTATTTGGGGGGCTCCAAAATCACTGCAGATGGTGATTGCAGCCATGAAATCAAAAGACGCTTACTCCTTAGAAGGAAAGTTATGACCAACCTAGATAGCATATTCAAAAGCAGAAACATTACTTTGCCAACAATGGTCTGTCTACTCACGGCTATGGTTTTTCCAGTAGTAGTATATGGATGTGAGAGTTGGACTGTGAAGAAAGCTGAGTGCCGAAGAATTGATACTTAGAACTAAGGTGTTGGAGAAGACTCTTGAGAGTCCCTTGGACTGCAAGGAGATCCGACCAGTCCATTCTAACGGAGATCAGTCCTGGGTGTTCATTGGAAGGACTGATACTGAAGCTGAAACTCCAGTACTTTGGCCACCTAATGCAAAGAGCTGACTCATTATAAAAGACCCTGATGCTGGGAAAGATTGAGGGCAGGAAGAGAAGGGGATGACAGAGGATGAGATGGTTGGATGGCATCACTGACTCAATGGACATGGGTTTTGGTGAACTCCAGGAGTTGGTGATGGACAGGGAGGCCTGCCATGCTGCAGTTCATGGGGTCACAAAGAGTCAGACACGATTGAGTGACTGAACTGAACTGAGTCCATAATGCCTTTTATTTTCTTTTCTTGCTTTATTGCACAGGATTAAACTTGTAGAACTGTGCTAAATAAAAGTGGTAAGAGTATACATCCTTCCCTTGTTTCTGAACTTGGGGGAAAGCATTCAGTATTTCACCATTAAATACAGTTTCATGTGTTGTTTTTTTGTAGTGCTCTTTATCAAAGAGAAAGGTCTCCTCTATATCTAATATACTGAGTTTTTAATCACAAATAGGTGTTAAATTTTGTTAAATGCTTTTTCTTTTTTTGTCAGGAATTCACATGTTAAATGCTTTTTCTGCATTGATTGGTATGATCAGTTGATTTTTCTTCTTTAATCTATTGATATTGATGTACTCATATTAAAGCAGTCTTAGAAGCCTGCAATAAACCCCACTTGATCATAGTATATAATTCATTTTGTATATTGCTGAATTCTATTTGCTAATATTTTGCTAAACATTTTTGTGTCTGTATCCATGAATAATATTGGTCTGTGGTTCTCCCCCTCCCTTTTTTGTTAGTTTGATTTTAGTATCAGGATAACACTAACTTAATAAAATGAATTGGGAAATGTTCCCACTTCTTCTGTTTTCTGGAAAACATTATGCAAAATTGGTCTTAATTCTTTAAACATTAAAATAAAGTACTTCCTATAGTAATTCATTTAGTGTAGGTTTGCTAGTAATAAATCCTATTAGTGTTTCTCCACCTGAGAACGACTTCATTTTCCTTTCATTCTTTAAGGATAGTTTCACTGGCTATGGGTTTCTGGGTTGACATTTCCTCACTTTCAGCACTTGAACAAATGCCATGTCACTTCTTTCTGACTTCCATGAGTTTTGATAAGAAATCTATTGTCGTTTGAATTGTGTTTTTCCCCTATAGCTAATGTAGTTCACTTGCTGCTTTCAAGAGTTTTCTTTGTCTTCAGTTTTTAGAAGTTTGATTGTAATGTGTTTTGCTGTGAATTTCTTCGTGTTGTTTTTCTGACTGTTCACTCAGCTTCTTGAATATGTAGGTATGTCTTTTGCCAAATTTGAGAAGCTCTCAGTCATTATCTCTGTGAGTACTTTTCTATCCTCCTCTTTTTTCCTTCTCTCCTTCTTTAAGTCCCAGGACATCAATGTTAGATCTTTCGTTACAGCCCCACAGGCCTCTCAGATTTTGTTCATTTTTCTTTTGGTCAATTTTCTCCCTGCTGGTCAGGTTGGATAATTTCTACTGTTCTACCTTTGAGTTCAACGATTCTTCTCTTGGTCCACTCTACTCTGCTGTTGAATTTATCCTTTGATGAAGTTTTTTTTTTTTTCAATTATTATGCTTTCCAGTTCTAAAATTTCCATTTGTTTCTTCATTATATCTTCTATTTCCTTGTTGAAACTTTCTACGTTTTTATATTTCGTTCAAACATGTTTATCATCACTTGTTGAAGTATTTTACAGCTGCTTTTCAATCTTTGTCAGAGAATCTCAACTTCCCTGTCATCTCAGTGCCGGCATCTGTTGATTGTGTTCTTACATTCAATTTGAGACTTCCTGCTTCTTAGTATGACAAGTGGTTTTTTCACCAAAATCTGGAATTATGAATATTATATATGAGACTGAATTTTATTTGAACCCCTATCTTAACTGGCTTCTTCTGATATAGCTCTGGCAGAAGGGGAAGGGATATCATTTTGTTACTGCCAGGTAAGGGTATGAGTCTACATTCCCTACTTGGCCTCCTGACATCAAGTGGGGTGTGAGGCTGGGCAAAGGTTTGAGTTCCCTTTCCCCAACAAACCTCCACTGATACCTCTCTAGGTAGGAGGAGTAGGACTCTGGCTCATTACTGCTTCACTATGGTCTCTACTAACACAAAAATGTGGAGGTGAGATTTGACTTCATTATCCCTGGGCAGAGGTTAAAGTCCTGACTCTCCACTAGGCATACTCTGACACCAGTCCAGCAGGGTCAGGGCAGAAGTGGCTTCTACTGACATCACAGATGGGGATGGGGGAAGCCTCATTACCACCTGTAGTAGATCAAAGTTTTGGCTTCCTGTTATACTTAGCCTTCCTCTAACATAACTGCAGCGGGGGCTTGGAGCACCCTGTTAAAGCCACAAAAGGGTACAAGTCTAGGATCTTCAGTCAGCCTTTGCAAGTCTAGGTGGAAGTGAAGCCACAGTTTCTTTAGTGGTGTTTGGACAGAGTAGATCTATCATTGTCTAAAAGTTCTCTATCTTGCCAAGCTTCATCTTTCCTCGTTCTTTGGCTAGAAAGAGGAGGATTTTTTATTGCCTATTGGTAATTTTTTTTTTTTTTTTTTTTTTGCTTATTGGTATTTCCAAGTTTCTGGTTTCTTCATCTCCAAGTCTGGGACACGTAAGGCAAGAAGAAGATTCAGGGATCTCACCCCATCATTCCTTGAGTCCCAGGTCCCTGGCTGATCTGCCTTATTTCCATGCTTCAGAGTCTTATTATATTTATTTTACATATAATATCATGTGGTTTGTTGTATTGATACATAGCAGGAAGCATAAGAAAAGTACAGCTACTTCATCTTCCCAGAAGCTGATCATACCTATTTTATTCATCATCATATGTTCAACAGGCTTCCCACATGATGCTAGTGGTAGAGAATCCACCTGCCAATGCAAGAGACCCAAGAGACGCGCATTCAATCCCCAAGGTGAGAGGATACCTGGAGTAGGAAATGGCAACCTGCTCCGATATGCTTGACTGAAAAAAATCCATGGAGAGAGGAGCCTAACCTAGAGGGCTACATTCCATGGGGTCGCAAAGAGTCAGACACGACTAAGTGACTGTACTCATATGTTCAACACCGAACTCAGTTCCTAGCACAGAGTAATAGATCTTCAATGAATGTATGTATACAACAAAATCCAAATTCTCCAGTGTTTAAGTAAGCCCTTCCTCCTACATGTGAGCTTTTCTATGGATCCATGCTCGCCCAGGCTATAAAGGGGCCTCCAAGAAGTAGGTGGCCTTCCATTTTCTGTAGCAAGTACGTCCCTGGAGGGTTATATATCTGTAAAATTGAGATAATCATAGAACCAACCTTGCAGGTTATGGTAAGGATTAAATAAGAAATCCACACAAAGCACTAAGAAATGCTTCTGTCAAATTGTAAGCTCTCAATAAATACTATCACTGGGCAAGAAAAAAATACCCTGAATTTTTGTCAGTTAGATTGCATTTCTCACTGATTCTCCTTATAATTTTAAAGGTGATGTCATTTCATTTCTGATTCATTTTCAACCTGACAATGGTCCCCAAAGCTTAGTTTCTCAGCCTCCCTCCCAGCCTTTGTGACAGGCCACTGGTAACCTGTAAATGGACTGATGGTCAGTGCAGCCAAAGGTCTTTAGAATTCACTGAATTCTGGTGCTCCTTCTTTTGTCAAGCCCTTACATCACCCCCTAATTGTTCCATTTTCTAGACTCACCTATTGGTTTCTTTGAATTCTGCATGTTGGAAGTTGAACGTAATTAACTCTTGTGCTTACCTGCTGCACTTTATAGAGATGTTTCCATGGGATCATCCTGGGTGGCACAGTTATAATAATACCTATTTTTTCCCATTGATAGTAATTCATCATAATAACAGTACCTGCAGCTCATGGGGCATTTATTATATTCAGGTTCTCAATTAATCCTCGTGAAAGAACAGGGATATAGGCCCTCTCACACCCCCTTATCAAATGAGAAAACTAAGGTTTAGAGAGTTATGTAACTCGCCTAGGGTCACAGAGCTCCTAGGTACTCGGGCCAGCATTCCATCCCAGGCCTGAATGAGGCCAAGAACTCTTCCCTGAGAAGTGGGACCACCTTCTTTAGTAATAACAACCACCACACAAACCAGTGATGTTTGCCCAGAGGTCACCTTTTCCAGAGGTATAAAGCAGCTTACATCTTGAGCAAACCTGGCTCACAGAAATAAAAAATTCTAACAGGCTAACAGGAGGAGGTCTGAGTTCTGCTTAATTGACCTGGTGTAATTATTTCCATTGAATTGCTCTACATCTGGGGATGTGTCCTTACTAAGCAGACTTGCCCAGTGATTCCCAGCAGCACCTGCTGTAGTCTGGAGGAAATTAATTGCATGGAAAGTTCTCAGCTAAATCACTGAGTGTCTTTATTCCCACCAGTGCCTAAAACACATACCTACACACACACACACACACAGTGGGTCCTGTGCTAAAAGGGTTTTCTCAGAAGATAGGTTTGTCCTTTAGTTCAGATGCTGCTTCTGAATGACACAGATCAAACCATTTTGAGGCCCTTAATGGTAAAGTTACTCCAAACAGCCTGAACAGGGCCCTCTACATAGCAGTGAGGAGACAGCAATGAGCAATACAGTCTCTGGACCACCCAGACCAGAGACACACCCACTCCCGATCCCCACCAACAAAAGGAACAAACCAGACAAAATATACAGAGGAAATGTGTTTGGCCAAAGTTGCCTCTCTCCTCTTTGTAAACGCAAGGAGAAGATAAATTACAGCTTCTGTTAGTAACATAATTACTTTAATTAAAATTTAGGGGGTCAGAAAAGGCAATTCTGAATGTCAGCTTTCCAATGATGTTTGTTAAGCCTGGGAGAATAGAAATACAGTCTTGTAAATAACTAGCATATTATAACTGGAGCAATGTGTGTATTGTAATCACTTTGAGTTGGAATAGCAATTAAATGATAACCAGGATTGCATTCTCTGCCCTCCCTTGCCTCTATCCTCATTTCACAGCCAGGTAACAATCACATGCATAGGACTATGGTGGCTTTGTTTCCCCTTAACCCCATCCAAGTCATTGTCAGCCTCTAAGGCCCTTCTCAACCTCTTCCTTCAACTGTTTCCTAAAGACTCTGCCCCAAAGAAACCCTCCCATACTAAGCAGCCACACTTGTTCTCTACACCAGACATTTTCCTCCTTAATTGGACTGATTTCAGCTTTGTACTACAGTCTGTCATGTACAGCCCTCTAATTGCGTCAGGTCTCCCTAACAAGATTATAAACTCTTGGGAGGCATCAAACGTGTCATACTGAGCAAACAGACATTTAGAACGGAGGGATCTCAGAGACTATATTGTAGATGAGAAAACACCAGTCACAGAGCTGGTTTGGAGCTGAGCTAGGACTAGAGTTCAATCATTCTAACTCACAGTTCAATGTGGTTCCAACCCTGGATCGGTGGCAGGTTTTGAACAAGTCCCATCAAGTATCACCTTGGTCAGGTATGAGGGAGAGGATGTTAGGAGCAACTTTCCTTAGATGGCCACCCTTCAAGCTCCATTCCAGAGGGACTTGTCCCATTGAACGGGGTGAGAGAAGGCAAGTTAGGTGGAGAGCTAAGGAGAGGCTCCAGTCCAGAACATGTACTTGTGGCTGGAAGCCTAGCCAGCTGCTGTCACTTGGGCTGGGGGCAAGGGCAGGTATACTCTCTGAAGGACAATGAGAAAGGCCAGGCTGGCCCAGCTTCCCTGTAGCATCCTGAGAGACACAGGGCTTGTATTAAAGAAGTTCCTCCAGCTCCTCCCCTCCTCTCTCCTTTCCCAACCTAGATGACTTAGCTCGGGTCCTCTAGAAGCTGACATTTTGAGTGATTTTTATAGGTGATCCTCCCAGAGAAGTGGAAGAGACAGGAGAAGGACAGGGAAGAAGCCAAAAAAGGACACAATTTCATGAAAAATCCCATGGAAGGTAGCTTCATCATGATCCTGGAGGGATGCTCATGAGTGTAAGTCACCGCTGGGAGTTATCCCAACCAGAGGATGGGGGGCTGGGATTTCATAGTCCCAGCCTGCAGTCACTGGCTCAGGATGCGCTGATGACATATAAGTTCCCAGGCCCTTCTACCTTCTCTTATGATTGAGCAGAATAAGCGCCAGGTGGCCAAGGGTAGGTCTTTGAAAAAGAGCCACAGGATCTATTGGGAGCTAAAGGACAAGGGGTTGGGGGGATCATAAATGGTGAAGGGCTTCCCTGGTGGCTCAGATGGTAAAGAATCTGCCTGCAATGTGGGAGACCCAGGTTCAGTCCCTAGGTCAGGAAGATTCCCTGGAGAAGGGCATGGAACCCACTCCAGTATTCTTGCCTGGATAATCCCATGGACAGAGGAACCTGGTGAGTCAGTCCATGGGATCACAAAGAGTCAGACGTGACTGGGCAACTAACACTTTCACTTTCACAAATGGTAAAAGAGGATCCGACGACATCTGAGCAAAGCACCAACACTGTCAGTAACACTAAGACATTTTTATCTAGTCAACAAGCAGCTTGGAAACTTTATAGACCAGTCTCTGTAGCCTTCATTTTCTGGTTTCATAAAGGGGTGACCAGAGGTGGTAGGAAGTAGACAAGGTTTCCACTGAGGAAAAGACCCTCAGGGCACAAATCAAGAAATGCAGTTAAGAGAGAAGTCATTTTGATCGACACTTTGAAAAATTCTCCCACCACACTTTGTATTCACAGCAAAGTGGAAGTCACTAGGAAGGCTGGCTGACAGGCTGCCAGGAACTTCTCCAGGTGGCATTTACCTTGGTGCCTCAGGAAGTGGGGAGCATATTGTTTAAGAATGCAACCCTCCAGCTAACCAACGACAAGTTGCTGGACAGATTTCTTAACATTGGTATGACTCAGTTTCATCATTTATAAAAATGCGGAATTGTAAGAACTATCTCATGGATTTATTGTGAGGAATAAATACGTGTGTGTGTGAGAGAGAGAGAGAGAGATGGGGGTGGTATTTAGCAGTGACATTGAATATAGTAAGTGCTTGTGGCTGCTGCTGCTGCTAAGTCGCTTCAGTCGTGTCTGACTCTGTGCGACCCCATAGACGGCAGCCCACGAGGTTCCCCCGTCCCTGGGATTCTCCAGGCAAGAACACTGGAGTGGGTTGCCATTTCCTTCTCCAATGCATGAAAGTGAAAAGTGAAAGTGAAGATACTCAGTCGTGTCCGACTCTTAGCAACCCCATGGACTGCAGCCCACCAGGCTCCTCCATCCATGGGATTTTCCAGGCAAGAGTACTTGTGGCAGGTTGTATTTTTTCAAATAAAGCCACAATATTTCTTCCCACTGCACCTGGCATTTTCTCATCAAAGGAGGGAGTCTATTTCCCCTCGCTTTGAAGCTAGGTGAACCTCTGACTCTCTTGTAACAAATGTCAGGCAATTGGAAGTGATGTGACTTTTGAGGTTACATCAGATCAACTATGCTTCAATTTAAAAAATTAAATAAATAAAAAAATTTTTAAGTTGTTAGAACTTCCATTCCACCTGGTTCACTGAGAACCTTGCTTTTGGAGCCCTGGGAAAAACATATTGTGATGAAGCCTTGAGCAGTTCACATGGAGAGAGCATGTGGGGAGGTCCTGAGTTGGTATGAAAAGAGAGAAATGCCAGTCAACCCCCAACTTCTCTGGTCATTGTTCAAATACAATCCAGGCCAGAACTGTTCCACTGAATCTTTCCAGATTTCTGATCCATAGAAACAGTATAAAACAGTAAAATGATTGTTCTAGACTCAAGCCACTAAGTGATGATTTATTACAACAGGTAACTGAAATGGTGCTTCATAAATGCTAGGTCTTGACTTTGCTAGGATATCATCCACAGCCTTTCAGGTTCTAAAATGTGGTTTTGTTTTATTCCACTAAGAATGACTCAGTAAATCGGGGATGGACTCTCACTAATCGAGGTCACAAAGGACTGATATGCAAGCCAGAATGACAATTTATTATCATAATAAAACTGCAAAGTGGTTAAACATTCTGTCCACAGACCAGATTATTTCCTCCATGTAAGAAATTTACTTTGGAAAATAAAGTATAATCAGGTATCTAGTGAGTATAAACTGAGAATAAGGGAAAGTAGTTACCTGACTCGAATGATTTGATGGTATCAGGTCAAGGGAGCACACTGCCTTCACCTCCCTGGAAACTACCCACCAGTTGCCAGAACCCAACAGCCCAGACCTTGGGCCAAGACATCAGCTCCTTCATGTGGCCTTTGGATGGACACTGATGGCATCCGGCCATCTGATATTCTCTTTTCCATATTTAATACAGACAGTTCTCCTTGTGATTGGTACAGTATTTCTTTAGCCTAGCAGATATTAATAGTGTTCTATAAAGAAATTACATTTCATAATGTTCTATGAAAAATAAAATAGCCATGTTAATTCAAAAATACTAGATTCAGCAAAATTTAAAGGGGTTCATTACTACAGGACTTCCCAGAACATTGACTTTGCAAATCATGATGCAAACCACCCACCCAGAGGAAGATACAATAAGACAATGAATTCTATCCCCACCAACCCCCAGATCGCAGTTTGTTGAATGCTGTTTTCAAATTAGTTTCCATCAAATCACATTCTGAACCAGAAATCATTCTGACTACTTAAGTTGTCTTTCTATCCGCCTTTTCTGGCCAGATAGACCGATTTTATAATTTAACTCTCAGAAGATTTACCTGATTTTCCTTCTGTCCAAATTCTCCTTAAGGGTATTGGACTTCTGCCCTTATGGAGTTCTGGACTAGAGGGGTGGAGGGGGAGTCGTGAACACTGTAATTTAGGGACAGTGTTGGGACAGAGATCCAAAATGTTGTGATGCTTCTGGAAATGCCAGAAATGACTTTGGAAGGGGGCAGCAGCATTTAAGGGGAGCTTTGAATACAAGATTTTGACACAAGTTTAAGAAGCAAAGTTGAAAAAAAGGGGGGGCACTTCAGGCTAAATGACCAGAATATGCAAGAGGTCTAGAGAGGAGCAGAGAGCAGAGTATTCGGGGAGTTGGGAGGAGCACATGATGGTGGAGGGATGAAGCTGACTATGCAGGAAGAGTCTAGAAAGCCATATTTAAGAGTGAGTGTGTGTGTGTGTGTGTGTGTGTGTGTGTGTGTGTGTGCATGCGTGCTCAGTCATGTCTGACTCTTTTGGGACCCCATGGACTGTAGCCCACCAGGCTCCTCTGTCCATGGAATTTTCCAGGCAAATACACTAGAGTGGTTTGCCATTTCCTACTCCAGGGGATCTTCCTAACCCAGGGATCGAACCCACATCTCTTGAGTCTCCTGCACTGACAGGTGGAATTCTTTACCACTGTGCCACCAGATAAAGGTATAGGGAAGCAGAAATGGACTGTGAAAGAGTGAGTGTAGCCAGAATAGCCCCAGGAGCTGGGGAAAGGACCCTGAAGCTAGTGGATGGAGTCAACAGGGAAAGCAGAATGTGGGAGACTGCTTAGGAAGTGACTAGATAAGGGAGATGGTGAAGGACAGGGAAGGACTGGTGGGCTGCCGGCCATAGGGTCGCAAGGAGGTGGGCACAGCTGGGCAACTGAATAACAACAGAATATCCCACAGGAAGATTAACTGATGCTCAGAAATCTGTGGTGGCTCCGTCATCTCCTTCATATTCCATGAAACAGGAGACAGACTATTAGAACAGCTGCCTTAAAGGAAAAAAAAATACTGAGCTCTGTGCTTGGAGCTCTTTGAAAAATCATCACCACATCATTTCAGATGTGCAACTTCACACAATGACAAAACAAAGAGAAAGCCCTCCTTGATGAGAGCACGGAAACAAACCACACTAATCCAGCCCTGCAGAGAGGAGAATGGGATTCATCACAGCTCTCAGTACAGGGAGACATGAGGCAACAGCCACACTCCCCAAAGCTGATACAAACTGCTGATGTCTGTCACTCAATCAGTACTCTGCCCTGAGCTCTCTCCCACGTTGCCAGAGGATGTTCATTTCTATAATCCTGTGGGTCTTCCTTTTAGTGCTATTCAGAAGTCCCAGGGTTCTTGTACCTTCTAAATGTTCAAAGGACAATCCTTGTCTCCAGTCCCCATGGCTACAACAAGGTGATCCTGGTTTAAGCTAGTCTGGTCATCTGAGGTGGTAGATTCGAGGCATAGTCCAGAAATCTCCCAACCCAGTGACCAAAGCCACAGTATTCAACTTCCAAGCATCTGCAAACCCACCTCACAATCACCCCAAAGTGGGAAGCCAGTCTCTTCCCCTCACAGGACCCATGAAAGTCAGTCATCACCTAACCTTGAAGAATCTCAACTCCACTTCCCCTCCAGCTGTCTCTGTCTCTCCCCTCCAAAAGCCCTGCTCCAGCTCAAGTCAGAAACTTAAATACCTAAGATGACCAGCAGGTACCTGGGCAAATGAGTGGTATCTACCAGCTGGGAGATTATAAAACAGCAACTGACTCTCAAGTCTGGGTGAGGAAGACAAGACAGAGTGATGGGGATTGTAGCTAACCATCCAGGTCTTCTAAAGCAGACAAGGTCATTGCTGGCCCTTAAAATGCAGAGCCAATATGGACTGGGCACTCGATATTCTGGGAAAAGCTTAAAATCTGGGTTTGTATACAGAATTTCATTTAAAAAATTTAAAAACAATCAGATTTAAAATGCCAATGCAAGAGACTCAGGAGATATAGGTTCAATCCCTGGGTTGGGAAGATGCCTTGCAGTAGGAAATGGCAACCCACTTCAGTATGCTTGCCTGGAAAGTTCCATGGACAGAGGAGCCTGGAAGGCTGCAGTCCATGGGGTCACAAAGAGTTGGACATGACTGAGCATGCATGCGTGTGCATGCACACACACACACACACGATACACATACACAGTGATTCTGCTCAGGGCATACAGGACATACCTCTTCACTGGTTTCAGCCCTGGACCAGTTGTGTAAGACACAAATGGTCTCAGAAAACCTGAGCTTTCAAACACAAAGGAAAAGTCTGCTGTAGTCTGGCAGGCACAAAAGCTCCTGAGGCAAAGGAGCTCAAATTTTTGTCTCTGTTTTATGTTCTTGGAAGCTGTGTTGTGGGTTATAACTACAATAAAAAGGACAAATTGAAATCTCAATAAGGAATTCTGCCCCAACTGTGTTACAGAGAAACCTGGGATTGGGAAGAATGTCTATGAGTGACCATAATACCCAAAGTCTTCCTGGAGAAGAGAGGACAGTGGGCAGAGGTGTTATTCAATTAGGACACACAAGTGTGCCAGCTGTTAAAATATTGAAATACTAGGATTCTACCACTGTCTCATCTCTTGTTATTGATGCCCAGAAGCTAACAAGATTTAGACAATTTGGTATTCATGTTATCTGAACTCAGTATTTAAACTCACACTATACAAACTCGGTACCCACACTAAGTACTCAGAGCTGCAGCCTCACTTTCTTGGGCAAGGTGGCTATGCCCACACTTCGTAGGTGGAGAGGAGAGCAGGATCTAGTGACTCTACTGAGCACTTCTCCCGTAGTGGCCCTAGGCGGGTGACAAGCCAACCAATGAAATCTTCCACAGAGCCAGAGAAGGGTCAGCTATCGTTATCTGCCCTTTGAGATGACTCCTGGTCCCTCCAAATACGACCCTCTTAGTGGTCTTCTTTCAGTCTCACACTACGCCTGGGGCTCAGCGGCCTTTTGCAAGGCAGTCTGTGGTTTCAACAGTCCAGATACATCACACACTTTTAGCAATGCTGGGAAGTAGCAAGCAGGACCCATCTGATCTCTCTTCTCTTTCTCCCCCTACATTTTCTCTGTGAAGGAGAGTCTCCACCCTCCCCACTGCTTCTCCAAGATTTTGCTTACACCAGCGAATCACTTCATGTTCTTTTAACTCTTTCCTCTGAAAACTCCCCACTTCCTTCTATTCTTTGATCCTCATTGTCCATGGTTGTCCTTTGCCCAGAATCAGCAAATATGAGTTTCTCTTTCCTCTAAGCAGAAAGCCTTCAAATCCTCTTACTACAGAAAAGAAATGAATCAAGAATAAAGCTGTTAATTTTCCAAATGAAAACAGCCTCAAGCTTCATATCTTTGCTCCAGGCCATGTGTCACTCATTTGTCCCTCTTGTCTCAGATGCATTCCTATCCTTTGCCCAGGAAAAATGCATTTCTCTGACTTCCTTGCAGGCTGCCTTCTGGGTTAGCCAATGAGAGAAAATGTTGGGAGATTGCTGGGCAGAAAAGAGGGAGAAGTCAGAGTATTCCTCCCCCTTCTTTCTGCTTTGATTAGCATTTCCTCTGTGGTCCCAGCTCCCATCAGGCAGTGTACTGTAGATCCAGACCCTGCTGAATAGTTTGAACTCCATCTCTCTGGCTCTGATCATACCATCTTCTCCCTTTACTGTCTATATCTTAAAGTTTGTAGAGGTTTCTTGCTTCTGTTTATCTCTGGGTTGCCTCATGGTCCTGTTTGACTCTTCAACTCTCCCAACAATAATCAATTCTTCATATTTAATTCCTTCTGTTGACTACCTGTGCAGAGAACTAGTATGTACTCTGTTTTTCTGACTGGATACTGGCTATCTCAGATGACCTCATCATCAGAGCACCAGTCTCCTTTTCTTGATGCACCATAGAGGGTAGTATCAAACTATGGAGCAATGCATTAATATGATAATGTCCTTCGTAGAGACCCCCCAACTCTCTACGAAGGCCACCACAAGCTAGGGAGACTATCTTTTCTGATGTATTCAGTTCAGTTCCGTTCAGTCTCTCAGTCGTGTCCGACTCTTTGCAACCCCATGAATCGCAGCACACCAGGCCTCCCTGTCCATCACCAGCTCCCGGAGTTCACTCAGACACATGTCCATCGAGTCAGTGATGTCATGTATACAGCAGTCTTGTAACAAATTTTCTTATAGTTAAAAGTAAGAAATCTTTTATTTAAATGGCAGATGGTAGGAAGTATTGCATTTGCTTCCAGGAAATTCATAAAATAAAAAATGAACTCATATATTCTGGAAAAAAATTGGTCAGATACTAAAAAATAATTTGTCAAATACAAAATGCAATTCAAATTCCTTATGATTCGTGAATATATAGGTTGGACCTAAAGGTCTTAATCCTGAGATATTCTTCCACTTGGAGATTAAAAGCAACCTTTTTCTCAGACAAAGTTTTTTGTTATTTCTCTTTGTCATATACAATCATTGGTAGAAAAAAATAAGACTAATTAGCTACTTCAAAAAGTATCTAATTGAAAAACTTGTCATGATTCTGTGTTATTTTTTACCTACCCTTCATCCTTCATTAATTCTTCTGACAATGATAACTCAGATTTTCCTCTGGAGGAAGCCAGTGCCTCACTCTCCCACTGCCCTTTATATGCCTGTATAAGTGCTCAGTTCTGATTCCTTGTGACCCCACCAGACTATAGCCTGCCGGGCTCCTTTGTCTATAGGATTTTTCAGGCAAGAACACTGGAGTGGGTTGCCATTTTTTTCTCCAAGGGATCTTCCTGACTCAGGGATTGAACCCACCTAGCCTACACTGCCTACATTGGCAGGAAGATTCTTTACTACTCTGCCACCTGGGAAGCCTGCCCTTTATATAGAGCAGATTATATCCCAAGTACCCTGGGGAGTCATGTGACTCAGGTCAGGCCAATCAGCATCACTGCTCATGGCCATGATGACTGATTGACTGATAAATGGGCACATGATCTAATCTAAGCCAATCAGGTTAAATAGAGCTAATCCTGGGACTTTTTTGGTGAGCAATCAAGAAAGAATTTCTTTTTCTCACAGCTTAGAGGTGTGAAGATGCAAGCCTGGAATTCCCACTTGGAGGGAGACTCTGAGTAAAGTCAAAGAGAAATGCACTGAGGAAAAATGGAGAGAGAGAATCCAGGTCCTGATGGTATAATTTGCATAGGTTTATCCAGTTACTCTTAAGTTAATGTGCTGTTGAAATACATTGGGATGGCAAAAACTTTTTGGCCAATTCAATATATATATATCGAACAAACATTCTAATTATTTTTTAAATCCTGATATCATTTATTGGCACAAAAATTACTCAGATATAACATGGTGTCTAGACTTCGCTACATTTTATATTTGGAGGATTCAGTTTAATACTTCTTTTGCTCATAACTCCCCACATGTCGTAGAACTTTCTGTGTTCAGCACCTCCATGATAGAATTTCTGTACTCTAAGCCCTTGCTTTAAATACAGCATTTAGACCTCATTGAAAACAACCCCCCTACACACACACACACATTTGTGTGTGTTTCTATGTTTTGGTTTAAGAAAGTTTGTATTGGATTTCTATCCCTTGCACCCAAAAAGGTTCTACCTAAATACACCCATAACAAGTAAGACATTGTGTTGGGCACCATGGAGAATCTCAAGATGAGCAAATTCCTCTCTCTCTCAATTGACAAAGGAAATAAATGGTTCCATTATTTGAAGCTGATGATATTATTGGAAGAGGAAGTAGAAAGCACAACTAATTATTCCACTTGTATTTTGCCTCTATCATTTCAAGAGAAGCAAACATCATATGGAGAGGGTAGAACAAATGTTTTTTCAGGGCTTGGAAATCTGAGATAAATGAGAAGATGGAAGAAGGCTCTCCATTGCCTTGAGTGAGTCCACATTGCTTGGCCCACCTGAGCTACACTGAAGTGTGCTTCCAGGACTTAAAGATGAGAATGCCAAGCCACAGGGAATGCTCTCTGAAGGACTGAGGAATTGAAAAATTGTCTGGATTTTTAAATAAATTTTATTATTTACAGTCCAGTGAGTTATATTTAATCCTTGGAAAATGTAAACAGTTGGTTTTTTAACACATTAGAAAAATGTGTTCATTTCTTAAATTAAATATTTTTTAAAGGAACTAATTAGTCCCATTTTTTTCACCAGCAATTGTATATAACAAGAGAAACAACAGTAACAAACACCTTAGTCTGAAAAAAATAGTTTTAATCTCAAAATTGAGGGATGTATCAAGATTAAGACCTTTAAGCCCAATCTGTACATTCAAGAATGACAAGGAATTTGAATTGGATTTTAGTATTTGACCAATTTCTTTTCCTCCAGAACAACAGCATGAGTTCAAAAAGAACAAGGAATACCAAACCAATCTCCTGTCATTAATAAAATTATAAGATGAGCATAAAAGGGAATATGGCAGATATAACGAATCCAAATGGTAAAGTGATTGGCAGTATTTTTTCTTGCTTTTGAAAGTTCTTATTTTCCAATGGAGAAACAAGCCACAGGATAGTACAGCTAAAATTATTAACTGATCAGAGCTTAACAGTGTTTGATCAATGGAGTAAGTGTAGGGGGGTTTCCAAGGGAATGCTATGAGGCTCTATCCTACTTAAAATGATGTATCAGTGATTTTGATCCTTATTGATTTTAAAATCGTATCAACATGGGAGAGATTGGTTAATGAAATCAGGACTTAAAAGATCATAACAGACTAATAATTTATCTTAAAAGCAACAATATGATTTTTTAATAAAAATGTAAAGTCCTACATTTAGGTTAGAAAAAAAAATTTACACAAGTACAGAAGGAGGAAGACCTGGTTTAAGACCTGCTTCGCATCCAAAAGAGATGAGGTATTTCGCTTGACCACATACTGCAATACGATGTCACCACTATGGATGATAATACAGGATACTTCCTGAAGTGGGGGAAAATAACATGTAACATTTTCTTAAGTGGATCAAACCAGTTTATAAAATTTATAAGACACATACACAAACATAGTTATTAATAGAAAGAAGATCCAAAAGGTAGCAGTAACTCTCAGTGGTGATAATCCAGGTCGCCTTCTTCTTTCTGTTTTACATGTTTGCTGCATTACTTTGTATAATAAAGCATTTACTGAAAATACTTTGTATAATAAAAATTTTATTTTGGCTCAATACAGATAAAAAGTGTAAGGTGGCTGATAAAAAAAAAAGAAACAACCCAAATGCAGTTTTAGGCTGCATTCAGAGAATTATGTTTCCTGGAAAAGAGACATTGATCAGTTCACCATGCTCGGTACTGGGACGGCCATATTGTATCATAGTATCTCTACCTGCTTCACTCCCAGAATTTATCACAATGTGTAAAATGCCTTTATTTGCTCTTTCATTGAATTCTGCTCTACTAGCCAGAATGTTTGTGAGGCCAGAGACTCTGACCTTCCTTATTACCGTGTCGCCAGCACCTCATCCAGTACCTGAAACAATGAAGACATTCAAATAACATTCATTAAATCAGTGAATAACGGAGGCTTTACTATATTGTACTTTACTGTGCCTATCTTTCAGTCTAGGATGCATTTGCTGGATATATTCTTGGGAAACTTTTCACACATATCAGATCCAGAAGAGAAGGAGAAATAATGAAACGGCAAGAAGCCAGTTATCAAAATTTCAAAGTTTGGGCTTGATACATATTCACAAATAACTAGGGGACAGCTGCAGTGTGGTGGATTTAAAATAAACTACTTTCACGTGATTAAGGTTGCTCTCTTTCCAAAGGTTGTCATTTAGTCTCTTTTGACAGGACCTTGCGGAGCAGAGGAGAATAAGATAACTGCTATGATTGGGCAAAATAAAATATAACAAAGTTACAGCTCTTCTGAGGGCTGGGTGTTCGGGCTCTATGGATTCATATTTAAATCAGATTCTGAGCAGATAAAAGGCGTGTACAATAAGTCAGCCTGAAGAGAAAGACAGGCATATGTGCCCCACTGGGAAACAACTGAGCCTTTAGCAGGCGCCAGGATTTGGGAAAACTAGGGGGTGGGGGGTGGGGTAAAGGTGGGAAGGGAGGAGGGAAGGAGCCGTCAGTCTCCGTGCCACTTTCAAGATCCACAGTAAGTGTGTTTCTGTAGGCAAATTGCATCTCAGAGGAGCCCTGTAGCTCAAGATAAAGATGTCCATATGAGATGCAAATTAGGATCCCACTGCAGAGGTGCCTGCAAAGAGCTCGTAACCTGGGGAGAGGCTTGGAAACAGCCTGAAGAGAGGACAGTTTGGTGAGAGGGAGATTGAATGTCTTTGGCTAAAAGAAAGTTGCTGTCATTGTCCCCGGTGGTGATGTTGCTTTATTATCCCTGGGCTCTCTGAGCCATGGGCACAGATGAGATAGGGCTGGATCTCTTGGCCCGATCATCTAGCACTGGAGGGGGAACATTCTCCTCCCCCTGTCTGCCTGGTTTTAGGACCCCACCCGATTTTCCTTCACACCTTATATCTCCACTGCTGGGTCCACTTGCGGCAAATGTGCAGGTTTCTCTCCGCCAGCCTCTGCCTAAGCCAGCCCTGGACACAAGGAAAGTGTCTTTCCCCCTTGTCCTCAGATCTAGTGTCTGAATGACAGCTTGTTTGGTGCTTTACAATGGACCTCCTTGGTGGCTCAGTTGGTAAAGAATCCTGCTGCAATGCGGGAGACCTGGATTCAGTGCCTCCGTTGGGAAGATCCCCTGGAGGAGGACAGGGCAACCCACTCCAGTATTCTTGCCTGGAGAATCCCCATGGACAGAGGAGCCTGGCGGGCTGCGGTCCATGGGGTCGCACAGAGTCGAACACGACTAAGCAGCTTAACACATAAACACATCCACGTACCACGTACTGTGTCTCACTTGACCTTCACAACAATCCTTTGGGGAACCCAATGAGAAAGAGAAAAAGCGTTAATAACTGCTAAGCATTATTAGCAGTGGCACAGCTGAGCTTGGGTCCTGCTCTCCCCTCCTAGCTGTGTAACTTAAGCCTCACCTTTCTGTGCCTCAGTTTCCTGTTCTCAGCCTGACTTTCAGCCCAGAAGGTGATACAGAGTTTGCTTAAGAACTTAGCTCTGGAGACTGGCTGCCCAGGTAGACTCTCTGCCACTGACCAGACATATGACTTTGGGCAAGTTACTGAAGCTCTCTATGCCTCAGGGTCCACATCTGGAAACAGAAGATGATGATATGGCCAAATTGGAGGTTTGCTGTGAGGATTAGAGAAGTAAACACATGTGAAACACTCTGATGAAAATCTGGTGTACTGTTATCATTATATAAGCTTTACTATCAGTCTTGCGTGCATGCTAAGTCTCTTCAGTCGTGTCCGACTCATTGCAACCCAGCCCACCAGGCTCCTCTGTCCATGGGATTCTCCAGGCAAGAATACTGGAATGAGTTGCCCTGTCCTCCTCCAGGGGATCTTATTAGTCTTCAAAAACAATTTTTTTGTCCTGCTACTAAAAGTAACACATCAGCACTGCAGAAATCTTGGGGGATCTCTAGTTTGCTATTTATATGTAATTATTTTTTAACAAGAGTCTTAGTGAGCACTGCTCTAAAATATTTAGCCAATGCCTCCTCTCCCGTGGTCCCATCCCCCTCCATCCAGGCTGTCCTCATCACTGAGCTGAAAAGCAGAAGTGAGAACTCAAGAGCTGAGCAGGCGAGCACCCCTCCACCAACCACTTTCCCTCCCCCAATAACAACCATGGCAACAAACAATCAGGAGAGAACAGGATGCAAATTCAGCCCAGAAGTTTCTTCCTCGGAGCTAGTGGCTTATTTGCTTTATATGGGTTTTTGTTGCTCTGTTGTCATTTTAATTTGTCCTCTCTGCGCCACTCTCCCTCTGGCAAGTAGCCACTCACTTTCAGAATCTAGGAAGATGACAAAGTTCCCAAAATGTGTGCTGACCTGGAAAAAGAGAGGAAAAAGGAAACATCCATATGCTTCCAGGTGAGGGAAGGAAATGGGTTCTCCATGATCTCCCCTCCTGTGGCCTCCCCTACCACACCTGAGAAGCCCCCTCACCCCCTCGACCCAACAAAATGCCAAGATGCCGTCCCAAAGTCAGAAAGGGCCTCTTGGTGCTTCCAGCCACACCCTTTTGAGATATAGGGGGGTGAAATGGCAACCCACTCCAGTACTCTTGCCTGGAAAATTCCATGGACAGAGGAGCCTTGTAAACTACAGTTCATGGGGTCGCAAAGAGTCGGGCATGACTGAGCGACGTCACTTCTCTTAAGTAGCTCAAGTATGAGGAATCGGATAATTTAACATCTAACCTAGGACAGTTTTCAAGTGAAAGGGGGCACCGTTACCAGTAAGTGGCAAAGACCAGGATGGGTGGTCACCCTGGAAGTCCCCCCAGGCTTTGGTCCCAGGTTCCTGATGTGCAACTGCTTCGTACCTGGATCTCCCCACGAGACCACTAATTCTCAGAGCCAAACTGCCTTTTGAGGCTTCAAGTTGCCCCACTTTTAGTCTCTTCTCCAGATTTTTTTGTGAAATCTTACAATGTTCTAACTACAATAGAAGAAGCAAATATTCATCCAAAACAGAAAAGATGTCCATATTCCCTCATTAGAGAAGGAAGAAACCTCATTCCATACCAGGCCTACACTCCACACCAGCTTCACCGATATTTGTTGAATGAATGGTATTAAATTCAAGTAGTTCTTGAGATAATAAAATAGATAACATTGATTAAGTGCTTTTTCTATGACAGGCACAAGGCTCAATACTTTAAACATCTTATCTTATTTGATGCTCCTAATAAGCCCAGGAGAAGAGACATCCCAAATAACAGATGAGGGAACAGAGACTTAGAAAGGTTGAGTAATTATCCGAAGTCACGGAGCTGGTAAGTGGCAATGCTAAGACTCAAGTCCAAGTCTCTCTATCAACAAAATCCCCTTTTGTAACCACGATTAATACAGATAAAGATAATGATAATAATAACAAGCAGTGTGTGCCAGGCACACTAAAACATTTTACATCTGTAACTATAATACATGTCCATTCATTATCACTAGAACATTGGTATTGATTATACCCATCCTACAGGTGAAGAGATTGAGGCACAGAGAGGCTAAATGACATGTCCAGGGTCACACAGCTTCTAGAGTGCCTGAGCTGAGACACAAACCCAAGCAGTCCAGCTTGAGAGGCCCTGTCCTCTACCATCCCTCCTATCTCCCCATCTCACTCCTCTATTACTGATCATGATCCAGGACAACAGTTTTCACTGGGAACTTTTCTTTAGCAGGACTTTGATACTTTCATTCAATGTAAAACCCTATTATTATTTCTTTGACCCTGGGCTTCCTGGGAACGGTCTCCTCCAGAAACTTCCAGTCCCTTCCAGGTTGAGATTCCATAAGTAGTAGGTATTTACCGAGTCCCAGCTAGACACCAGCACTTTGCTAGATCCTTGGGCTTTCCTGCTTTCTTTGATCGGCACAACCGTCCTAGCGTTTTGTGGGGACCCATCCTATTCGTTTTATAGGTAAAGAAACAATGACTTCCAGGAGCAAAGGAGATCCCTTAGCCGTTGGCTGTGGCTCCACCTGGCCAGGAATTCTCCCAGGCCCATCCTTAGATCAGTCAGCTTCACGCAAGCCAGCAGTATTCACACTTAATTTTTTTTCTTAATATTCAGTTCTCATATACACACATACATATACACACTTACAAAAAAGCCTAGCCTATTTAAGAAATATAGAACTGATTGCTGGGCGCAGTGTTTATTCTAATCCGTGCAGGTTCATAAAGTCCACTTTAGACCCAAATAAGGCTGACTCACATATGTAAAGGAAAATCAGTTCCTATTTACAAGCTCCATAAAATCTGCTGCAAATACTTAGGCAGAAAGATTCAGCAAAGGCATTTACAACCTTCCCCACACGTCTCACTGGCAGGGGTCTGGAGGAGCTTTGGAGAGGGCTGAAAACCCAAAAACTATAAGGCTCAAGTAATCTACAAGGGTAATATATCTTAATTACTAAGTGTACAGGGCAATCTGAGAATGCTGTATTCAAATGGATTTTCCTTTGCAAAACCACTGCAAACTACGCCATAAATGATATGTTTAAGGGACCAGACTCATAAATATACACATATACAGGCGTTTTGTCCCTAAAATGTCCAAGCAATGTTGTCATTTCTGTGGGCAAACACTATCCCCATGCCCAGCCTGGTGCCACCCAAGCTCGTCAGTCATTAAACATCACCTACTAGCCCTCCAGCAACTAGCCCTCCAGCATCTCTTCCTTGCCCCACCCTGTAGTGTGCACAGGTCCAGAGATAAGAATGGAAACACTGACCTCTGGTTCTCAAGAAATCTACCACGTGACCCATAGGTTATTCAAAGAAGAAATTAGCTGAGGTCTGTTTATAATGGGTCCTGAAAGCTTTTGACTCTGTAGATCACCACAAACTGTGGAAAATTCTCCAAGAGATAGGAATACCAGATCACCATACCTGCCTCCTGAGAAATCTGTATGGAGGTTAAGACACAACAGTTAAAACCAGAGATGGAACAACAGACTGGTTCCAAACTGGGAAAGGAGTACATCAAGTCTTTATATTGTCACCCTGCTTATTTAACTTATATACAGAGTACATCATGTGAAATGCCAGGCTGGATGAAGCACAAGCTGGAATCAAAATTGCAGGGAGAAATATCAATAACCTCAGATATGCAGATGACACCACCCTTATGGCAGAAAGTGAAGAAGAACTAAAGAGCCTCTTGATGAAAGTGAAAGAGGAGAATGAAAAAGCTAGCTTAAAACTCAACATTTAGAAACCTAAGATCATGGTATCCAGCCCCATAACTTCATGGCAAATAGATGCAGAAACAGTGGAAACAGTGACAACAGTGACAGACTTTATTTTGGGAGGCTCCAAAATCACTGCAGATGGTGACTGCAGCCTTGAAATTAAAAGATGCTTGCTCCTTGGAAGAAAAGCTATGACCATCCTAGACAGCTTATTAAAAAGCAAAGACATTACTTTGCTGAAAAAGGTCCGTCTTGTCAAAGCTATGGTTTTTCCAGTAGCCATGTATGGATGTGAGAGTTGCACTATAAAGAAAGCTGAGCACTGAAGAATGGATGCTTTTGAACTGTGGTGTTGGAGAAGACTCTTGAGAGTCCTTTGCACCACAAGGAGATCCAACCAGTACATCCTAAAGGAGATCAGTCCTGAATATTCATTGGAAGGACTGATGCTGAAGCTGAAACTCCAATACTTTGGCCACCTGATGCAAAGAACTGACTCGTTAGAAAAGACCCTGATGCTGGGAAAGATTGAAGGCAGGAGGAGAAGGGGACAACAGAGGATGAGATAGTTGGATGGCATCACCGACTCAATGGACATGAATTTGAGCAAGCCCCGGGAGTTGGTGATGGACAGGGAGGCCTGGCGTGCTGCAGTCCTTGCGGTTGCAAAGAGTCGGACATGACTGAGTGACTGAACTGAACTGAAAGCCCACTGGAAATGACTGGAGGAGAGAGGAGGTTTGTTGTCAAGAGCAGCATCTTGAGGAACCTGGGTGCAGAGAGCACAGCAGACTCCTCTCTCTCCCTCTCTCTGGAACCCCCCAGTCTTGCTCTCTCAACTCTCTTTCTGAGGCTTCTCTTACCTCATCTTAGCCTCTCCATCAGTCCCCTCTGCATCCATACAACCAGCAGTCTATAGAATGGGCAGGACTCTTGATTAGGCAACTAAATCTGCTGCTAAGGAATGAAGAGACTGGCTGAAGGCTGAGAAACTCTCAGAGTCCTCAAAGTCATTACCTCCGAAGGATGGACTAACTGCCTTGGAGACTTCCTTGTCCCATTTGCTGTGCCCCCGGGGAAGGAACAGCCTGGCTTTATTTTACAAGGGCTTTGAAGTTGGTCCTCTGAGTCTGATTCTCCCTGAGGAGAAGGACTCTCTGCAACTGGGCCACTTTCCAAAAAGAGATGATAACAAAACCAAGCAGGACCCTGTGGGGGTCCTGGGCATGGACAATTTTCTGTGGCCCCTGTTTCTTGATTGTAGGAAATAGGCTTCAGTCTCCAAGACCTTCCCAGAGTTCCAAAGGGCAGTTTCAAACAGTTGCTAATCAAGGAAGAGAGGAGATGCTGAAACAAGGGAGGGGCAGTCAAGAGACAATGAGTTCAGTTCAGTTCAGTCGCTCAGTCAGTTGTGTCCAGCTCTTTGCCACTGCATGGACTGCAGGACGCCAGGCCTCCCTGTCCATCACCAACTCCCAGAGTTTACTCAAACTCATGTCCTTTGAGTTGGTGATGCCATCCAACCAGCTCATCCTCATCCAACCATCTCATCCTCTGTCGTCCCCTTCTCCACCCGCCCTCAATCTTTCCCAGCATCAGGGTCTTTTCAAATGAGTCAGTTCTTCGCATCAGGTGGCCAAAGGATCAGAGTTTCAGCTTCACCATCAGTCCTTCCAATGAATATTCAGGACTGATTTCCTTTAGGATGAACTGGTTATATTTCCTTGCTGTGCAAGGGACTCTCAAGAGTCTTCTCCAACACCACAGTTCAAAAGCATCCATTATTTGGTACTCAGCTTTCTTTACAGTCCAACTCTGACATCCATACATGACTACTAGAAAAACCATAGCTTTGAGTAAATGGACATATATCAGCAAAGGAATGTCTCTGCTTTTTATATGCTGTCTAGGTTGGACATAACTTTCCTTCCAAGGAGCAAGCATCTTTTAATTTCATGGCTGTAGTCACCATCTGCAGTGATTTTTGGAGAGCCCCCCAAAAATAAAGTCTGTCACTGTTTCCCCATCTATTTGCCATGAAGTGATGGGACCAGATGCCATGATCTCAGTTTTCCAAATGTTGAGTTTTAAGCCAACTTTTACACTCTCCTCTTTCACTTTCATCAAGAGGGTCTTTAGTTCTTTGCTTTCTGCCATAGGAGTGGTGTCATCTGCATATCTGATAATAGAGAAGCCTTAGGACAAGATCCTGGTTCCACTTCAAGGGATATACATAACAATGTCTTTGAGTTCTTCTGCAGAACTAAGTGAAGTGAAGTTGCTCAGTCGTGTCTGACTCTTTGTGACTGGTGGACTGTAGCCCACCAAGCTCCTCCATCCATGGGATTCTCCAGGCAAGAACACTGGAGTGGGTTGGCATTTCCTTCTCCAATGCATGAAAGTGAAGTCGCTCAGTCATGTCCGACTCTTAGCGATCCCATGGACTGCAGCCTACCAGGCTCCTCCGTCCATGGGATTTTCCAGGCAAGAATACTGGAGTGGGGTGCCATTGCCTTCTCCAGATATGCCCATAACCAACCCTAATAAAAGGCAAAGGTAGAACATGCCTCTAATGAAGAAAGGAAACTAGACTTTGCTAAAAGACAACTCTATGCAGGTATTTGAACCTCACATTCTTCCTGAAAGACCAAGGGAGTATCCAGGGCTCAGTGAAGCTGAGAAACTTTCCCACAGTCACACTGCTAGTTGCAGGATTGAACCCTGCTCTTTCCATAATGCTGAGCGGCTTCCTCCAAGAACACTGCATTGCCCAAGAGAGGTGCTGAGAACGTGAAGAATGCAAACTGAACTGGGAAAATCACCAACAGCCATGCTGGGAGTGTTATTATATAAAATTAAATTGCTGTTGTACTTTTGCAATCAACAATGTTGGGGGGGTAGTCTTTAGATGATTTTCTTGAAGTAGCCACAATTAGAGACTGATGATGATAAAGACAGACCTAAGAAGTATCAAGAGAAGACCCCAAAATAGCACTAAATAAGCCCTCTTAGTAGAGAAGCAACCAGACCCACATACCCCAGTCAGTCTTATATTGCGATGTTATATGGTAATTAGTGTTCCTAATGATACCTCTTGGTTATCAAGAAAAGGATAAAAATTACCTTGCCGTGTTGTCTACGTGAACGGAATGCACGGTCAGGATGCTATTGATTCTGTATCTGTCTTGGCCAGGCAGTGTGATCTTGGAAAAGTCAGTGAACCCCTCTGGACTTCAGTCATCTCACTGATGAAATGAGGGTTGGGTCAACTCTAAGTCTTTCATGCAAACAAAGAGATCCTGTAGAGAGTAACTATTCCCACCCATTCCACTCCAACAGTACCAGCAGCCCTCATGGGGTTCCTCCCATGGACCATCTAATTCATATATGGTCATTTATGCCAAAGGTATAAACGTGTCCTCTCTGCTCATACCCCTAAGAGTTCTTTTCTTCACAGCAGCTCTACTTTTCCCCAGATTGTCACTGGGAGCCACCAGGGAAGCCTGTCACTGGGGATAACATAACCATATTCATTTTAAAACCAGGGGGCACTTTGCTACTTATGGAAAAGAAAAATGATTTAATATGGAAGAATTATTTTTACTTAGGATTTTTAAGGGCACAAGTTACACTGTTTAGATGCTAAGATACCTTTGCCATCTATAGGCAGCACAGGTCCCTTCATTCCCCTAAAAATCAAAATGTGTTTCAGAGAAATTGCTGATGCCCTGGCTTCTACACTGGAGTGTGCTGAGGCTGAATGCAGACCTGGAAGAGATGTCTCTGCTCTGCTGGAAGTCTTGGTAGGGCTGAGCATTTGAGGTACATTCTATAGCCCTATCTCATGCTCAAGGGTCAAAACCAGTCTAGGTCAGAGAAGGAAACGTGAGGCTGTCAGCCCCCAGTTCCATTCACGTTCAGCTCTTGAAGTTAGAGCATTAGAGGTCCAGTCCTGGAAGCCTTGTTTTTTAACTTCCAGAGCACACTGTATAAAACTAAATACCCTGGGGGGAGATAAGACATAATCCCTGGATGGTAAATAAATTTTATCTTAACTACCAACTTTGATCAATTGGTAATGACCGCCTGGAGTATTCTACTGAGAAAGAGTCTAAAACTGTTCCCCAGGGGGGTATTCAAAATATTTAACAACCCACCAATCAACTCTTCTTGGTCCCCTGATAGTCTGGATGTTAACTCTTCAGTTACTCGGTCAGTTTTGGGAGGTCCAAGCAAAAAATCTCAGCAGCAGCTATTTGCCAACTGATGCAGAAGATGATTACATATAAAGTATGATTACAGGTAAAGTATTACATGTAAAGTATCAGCTCTGCCTGTGCATCAGGTTCATGGGAACTGGGCAGCAATGGATTAGCAGTGTCAGCCTTACACGGAGGCAAAGGAGAACACAGCACCTTGTCAAACATTTTCTCTCCCTGTCTGCCAACTTGACCTTCTAAAGAATCCACATTGTCCTTGGTGGGTCATGGGACCAGAAACTCCTGTGTTGTAAGCACTGTAAATTTGGTCGCAAATAGAGAGGGTGAACCTCAGATATATTCATCCTGGATATGGGTACATTGATTTGTTTTCCATTCAATAAACTACCATTGATGTGAAACCAGAACCCTCATTGATAATTTTGTTGGACTATACCTTAGAAAGCTAACAATGATAGAATTGCTTCTATTCAGCAGCAATTAAAATTATGGGTAAGATGAAGCCTATGGATCTGACACAGATGGTGGCTTTCAGACCCTAGGAGCCCTGGAAAGGTAGTCAAGTTCTTCTGGCCTTTCTTGAGTGCTTCCAAGTTGGAAGCTATTGCTAAAAACGTTAGGCAGAGAGCAATTCAGGGTTACCTTGAAGGTGGGACACCTGGTCTGACAGGTAGAGCAGATTACTCTTCAGCCATAGAGGACATCTAGGGACGAGGGTCTAAATCTCTTGCATACCCCAGTGTGTGTCAGAAACACCTGGGACTGTGTTAAAATGCAGGTTCATGGGCCAGAAATAAGAGATTCTAGCTCAACCAAAAATCTGCACTTTCAAGACTTTCCACTTGACTCTGTTGCAGGTTGTAGATCTCATTTGGAAAAAACTCAGTGGGAATGAGAGCCCAAGAGGCTTCTGAGGGTGATGGAAACTGACAGTAAAATAGAGGAAAACAATACCAAGGGGACATGGGGCAGCTGACAAACCCTCCACCCACTCTGGCCTTCCTGACACATGGTTAGATCCTGCCTTCACCAGAATAATGAATGGGGTTCATTGATTGATGCAGAGTGACAAGTGCCTGCTGCACATTCATCATCTCAAATCTCACCGCAGCAGAAACCTACATGGTGGACACTCCCACCATCACTCTCCTTTTTAGGTGACAAAACTAGGCCCAGGGCCACCCAGCTTGAAGGTGGTGAAGCCGGGGCTTGTAACCCATCAGCCTATCTCCAGAGCCTAGATACTCATGGCCCACCGGGGCTGCTGAGGTACAAGAACAATTCTGATATACCTGAGACAATAGTCAGCAAGATCCTCGTAGATGAGCTAGAATACAAATACAACTATTAACTCTTCTCAATTTATAGTAACTAGGATTGGGAGAAAAGAGAGCAGAACCTAAAACTGACAGCAGCTCAGACTGCCCAGGGTAAATTTCCTTATAATTAAAATACAACTGAAGAGTTCTAGCTCCTTGACCAAACTTAGATTTACAAAACTGAACCTGAGAAAACTGGACCTGAAAAGAATAAAATTATTATGGCAAGAACTAACATTTGAAATGGTCCAAAAAAAAAGAGAAAAACCTGTGTAATAAATCAAATATTATTTATTGTACAATATATAGGGAACAGAACTTCTCATAATGAATTGGAAATGAAAGCCAAATTATTGGAAATTTTTAGATATTATTGGATCATGAAAGATGGTCAAGAAGCTAAATTTGGGGAATTTCCTGGCAGTCCAGTAGTTAGGACTCCATGCTCTCACTGTCAAGGGCCTGGGTTTGATCTCTGGTGATGGAACAAAGATTATATGAGATACAGTGTGGACAAAAATGTTGTTTTAATTCCAATTAAAATTATCTTATTTATAAACATAGAATCAAAATGTCCTTAGGGGGTCAAAATAGCAAGAATGAGCATTGAGTAGGTCACATTGGGCTGTAGTTATACATGGTGCCTATCACTTGGGCAGCCACCCTCCCTCACAGTCAGGATTTGTAGAATAATCAGGACACAAAAATCCTGTGTCCGTCAGTAGAGGAGAGCATGTCCCCCACATTCCTCCAGCAACAATGTGCTGTTCACTTTCCAAGGGAAACCAAGACGAGAATCACTGCTGAACTGACACCCTGTGTTTACATTCTTGATGCAAGTATACAACATTTCCCTCGAGGACAGGAAGACGACTTTGAGAAATACTGCTTTAAATGCTGAGACCTTCGCCTACCTCCTGGCCTCTCTCTACCCCACTCTCCCCGCCCTGAGTATTTAACACCTGCACCCCACTCTTCAGCTATTGCTCTAGTCTACACCATTGCCATCACTCATCTGGACCACTGCACTAACCTCACCTATTCTCATTGTTGCCTCCTTCCCCATCATTCTTCATTCTGTAGCTGCAGAGATCTCTCAAAAATATAAGTCAAATTATGTTCCTCTACTTAGAGCCAGTCAGTGGTTCCCTGTTGCACTTAGAATAAACCATAAAATCCTTATCCTTTTTTATGAAACCCTTTACATTCTGACCCTGCCTGCTTCACCAGATATATCTGTACCACCCGCCCATCTCCCACCTCGCTCCTCCTGCACTACCTGGCTTTTCTTTCTTCCAGTTAATCCCCACCATGGACCCTTTGCATCAGCAGTTCTCTCTAGCTAGGGCACTCTGTTCTCTGAAAGATCCTGCTGGCTCCTTTTTGACTTTCAGATCTCAGCTTCAATGCCATATCCTTGGAGAGCCTTTTCTGACTGCCCCCAACCCAAGATACCACAATCACTATTGCTTCATCCTAGTTCAATTATCTTCATTCATGCCGCATCTCCTACTTTGAGGTGTGTGTTCATTTTTGTTGGATCTTTCCATTATATGGTTAGGTTCCATAAAGGCCAGGACTGATGTACCTTGTTCACTATATGTAAGCATCCAACATGTATCTATGGATACAGTGAATGAATAGACAGATGAATAAGTAAATGAAAAAATGAAGTAACTCAAGGCTACTGAAATTTTAGGAGCTGGTGTGCTGGGAATACCCAGAGAAATGAAAGTAAGGTGATCTTCCTTGTCTCAGCCCAAACTCTTGCCAAAGTCCCTCCCCCTTTCCTTTAGGAAGCCTGCCCCACCTTCCTTTGAGTTTCTACATCAGTGAGCGCCAAAGAATTGATGCTTTTGAACTGTGGTGTTGGAGAAGACTCTTGAGAGTTCCTTGGACTGCAAGGAGATCCAACCAGTTCAGCCTAAAGGAGATCAGTCCTGGGTGTTCCTTGGAAGGATTGATGTTGAAGCTGAAATTCCAATACTTTGGCTACCTCATGCGAAGAGTTGACTCATTAGAAAAGACTCTGATGCTGGGAGGGATTGGGGGCAGGAGGAAGAGGGAATGACAGAGGATGAGATGGCTGAATGGGATCACTGACTCGATGGACATGAGTCTGGGTGAACTCCGGGAGATGGTGATGGACAGGGAGGCCTGGCGTGCTGCGATTCATGGGGTTGCAAAGAGTCGGACACAACTGAGTGACTGAACTGAACTGACATTTATGGTTCACCCTTGATTCCAGAGTGAAATCACCTCCATCATTGTATTGTATTATATTCCATGTGATATTGCTCCATCTCATGGCCTTGGATCTCGCCAACCAGTGTAAACCCCTTGCAGGTTTGGAATGTAATTTCTGGTGACCTTTGGATCCTAGTGGATGTCCAATAAATATTTCACAAACTATAGGTCAAGGTTGGGAGTGATCTTAGAGATCACCTTCTGGAGATTTCTGTGTGGAGGTAATAGAGCTAAGACCAAGAGACATAAAGTGACCAGCCCAAGGTTGCCTGACCAGCCAGACACAGAATGGCCCCTCGAACCTGGATGTCCTGTTTCCCAGGCTGGGATCTTTTCCACTGTATCAGTGAACCATTAGAAATGCAGATTCCTGGGCACCCACTCAGATCTGGGATAGGGCCCAGAATCAGGTGCCCAAAGTAACTAGGAAATCCCAAAGGCAGGGCTGCTTCTGTGACTTGATGTTGTGCAGTGCTTAGTTCGGAGAAGGCAATGGCACCCCACTCCAATACTCTTGCCTGGAAAATCCCATGGACAGAGGAGCCTGGTAGGCTGCAGTCCATGGGGTTGCTAAGAGTTGGACACAACTGAGCGACTTCACTTTCACTTTTCTCTTTCATGCATCAGAGAAGGAAATGGCAACCCACTCCAGTATTCTGGCCTGGAGTATCCCAGGGACAGGGGATCCTGGTGGTCTGCCATCTATGGGGTCACACAGAGTCAGACATGACCGAAGTGACTTAGCAGTAGCAGCAGCAGTGTTTAATTGCTTAGTAATGTCCAGCTCTTTGAGACCCCATGGACAGTGGCCCTCCAGGATCCTCTGTCCATGGGGATTCTCCAGGCAAGAATACTGGAGTGGGTTGCCATGCTCTCCTCTAGGGGATGTTCCCAACCCAGGGATTGAACCCAGGTCTCCTCCATTGCAGGAGATTCTTTACTCACTGAGCCACCAGGGAAGCCCAACTTCATGTTAGGTGAGACCATATGAACTTGCTGAGGAGCTCTTGAAATACAAAATGGCAATTTCATATGTTTTGAGCTAATAATATGCATCATGTGAAATGTCAAGCTAGATAAAGCACAAGCTGGAATCCAGATAGCGGGAGAAATATCAATAAACTCAGATATGCACAGGACACCACCCTTATGGCAGAAAGCGAAGAGGAATTAAAAGACCTCTTGATGAAAGTGAAAGAGAAAAGTAGAAAAGTTGGCTTTAAAACTCAACATTCAGGAAACTAAGATCATGGCATCTGGTCCCATCACTTCATGGCAAATAAATGGGGAAACAATGGAAACAGTGACAGACTTTATTTTCTTGGGCTCCAAAATCACTGCAGATGGTGACTGCAGCCATGAAATTAAAAGACACTTGCTCCTTGGAGGAAATGCTATGACCAACCTAGACAGCATATTAAAAAGCAGAGACATTACTTTGCCAGAAAAGGTCCGACTAGTCAAGGCTATGATTTTTCCAGTAGTCATGTATGGATGTGAGAGCTGGACCATAAAGAAAGCTGGGCACCAAAGATTGAATGCCTTTGAACTGGGGTCTTGAGAGTCCCTTGGACTGCAAGGAGATCCAACCAGTCAGTCCTCAAGGAAATCAGTTCTGAATATTCATTGGAAGAACTGACGCTGAAGCTGAAGCTCCAATACTTTGGCCACCTGATGTGAAGAGCTGACTCATTTGAAAAGACCCTGATGAAGACTGAAGGCAGGAGGCGCAGGGGACAACAGAGGATGAGATGGTTGGATGGCATCACCAACCTGATGGACATGAATTTGAACAAGCTCCAGGAGTTGGTGATGGACAGTGAAGCCTGGCGTGCTGCAGTCCATGGAGCTGCAAAGAGTCAGACATGACTGAGCGACTGAACTGAACTGAATAATAATCTCTTGGGTATAAGATGTTCCTTGTAACCAAGGAAAAGACCCTGAGGAGAGAGAATCGCTCTCTAAGGGAGGAAAAAAACAAAAACAAAACACTGAAAGTCTGAGGAGAAGGATAATAAATAGACTCTCTGAAGTGGAAATTTCAAGTAGAACAGGGGGACCTTCCCCTCCTGGACCAAAAGCTACCCTGAGGTGCCAGGTGACAGTGTGGGTATAACTGGCCATATCAAGTCTTCATCCCCGAAAACACCATACACAGTAAGGCAAGCCTTTAAAGGTGATGTATTGAGGGGGTCCTCTCACCAAGGGCCACTTTTGGCCCTTTATAAGGCCACCTCATCCTCACAACAGTCTAAGTCTGTACAGTCAGTGTTCCTATTTTACAGATGAGGAAACCAAGGCAGGGAGGGGGCAAGGACCTAGCCCAAGGCTGAGGATTAGAAAGTGACGGAGACCTCGCTCTCACCCACTGCTGTATTTTGAAGACAGTCCAGGGAAAGTCATAGGACCATTCAGCATGGACTTTGAAAAACCACTTCCAGCATCGAGTGGACAGTTGACTAAAGGATCTTTGAGGAAACTTCTTAACCTGGGGTTTCCAGATTCCAGGGTTTTGAGTGTGGTGTTTGGAAGAGGGGGTTCACCACAGGTTCTTTTCCCCCAAACACTCTCCTCCTTCCCCGCTTTGTCTTGCCTCCCAGGCAGGTACACACTCTTGCTGGGGGAAGGACGTATGGGGGTGGGCCCAGGAGTTCAGGATTACAATGTCCTATTTCCACCTGATATCCCCTGGGCACTCATTTATCCACAGGAAATGCTGTGTCTTACAAACTGCTCTCAACACCACAAAAGCAGGTATATACTCCCCACCCAACACTACTCTACAGACAAAGAAACTACGTCACAGGAGAGGGGCCTGGCCTCAGCTGGCTGGTGACAGGGCCAGGACAGGAACCTGGGTCTGTCTGATTCCAGAAATTTCTGCTCTTCTCACAAAACCCCAGAATGCCTGTGAAAGGTAGCTGCAAAACACAGCTGTCTCTTCCCTGTTCTTCTCCAGATGTTAACGTGGCCTGAGAGCCAAGTGGAGCTAAGTGGGAGGGAAGGAGTCTAAATTCTTGGTTCTGACTGCAAATGGCATGTGCCTCCCGCAGCCCCAGTCCTCACATCAGAGAAGCTGGCAGCCCACATACGCTTATCCCAGTGGTGCCACGTACACGCCCCACACAACGCAGAGGGGGAGATACGGAACGTGCCTTTTCTTACTCTGTTTATTAACAAGCTTGATCACAAGAGCCTGCTATGATAGTCTGACAACAATAAACAAAAGGAAGTTGAGTCGCTCACTAAGCATTTAAGGTCTAGCCCTGGCCCAGCCCTTGCAGTCTTCTTCCCTTCAGGTGAGGTCAGTGGGAGCCTGTGCCGAGCTGTCAGCTCCCTCGGAGCGGGGTGAAAAACGCCTCCCCAAAGGTTCACCTCCGGGAGCTGCCACCTCCCAAGCAGCCCAGCTCCAGTTCTGGCAGAGACAGGTGCTGTTTCCTTTATTTTGCCTGATAACGGTATCATTTTCCTTGCGGGTTCCTCTGGCTGGTTTTTGGTTTTTATGCTACGGAGTTCTCAGTTAGCCTCTCTCCTCCGCCATCTGCTGATGACAACGAACAGCGGCTCCGTCCCGTCTGGACTCTGAAGCAGCGAGAGGGGACTTGGAGCCTGGCTCCAGACCGGAGTCACTGCTCCCCCACTGTGGGGAGACCAGAGATGACAGAGATGCAGAGGGGCTGAGTTTCCTCTTAGAAGAGCAAATAAAATGAAACAATTCCACTCCTGGGTGTTTACCAAAGAGAAACAAATATATGTCCACGGGAGCCCTTGTACACAAAGATCCACAGCACTTTTCTTTTTAACCACCTAAAACTGGAAATAACCCAAATGTCCATCAGCTGGTGGGTGGATTAACAAAGATATATGCATACAATGGACTGCTACTTGGCAATAAACAAACTGCCAACACTCGCAAGAGGATTGAACCTCAAAAAGCATTATGCTAAGGGGAGGAAACCAAAGACACAAAAGACTACTTACTGTCAATTCTATTTATGTGAATCTCTAGAAAAGGCAAAGCTATAGTTAAAGAAAAATAAACCACTGGTTGCCAAGGGTTGGGAGCTGGGGAAACAGATTGGCTACAGAGGGTTATGAGTGACCTTCAGGGGCTGATGGAAATGTCCTATATCTTGATTGTGCTACTGGTTACTAAGTATATACATTCATCAAAACTCATTCAACTGCACTCTTAAAATGATCAAATTTTATTGCATGTAAACCCTACTTCAAGAATACTGTTGTTTTTTGTTTTTGTTTTTGTTTTTTTCAATTGAACAGATTGTTTTTAAACCACAAGATGTTTCAGAGCCTTTGGGACACTGATATACATTTTGAATCTTCAGGAAAGAGCTGCAGATATGGCCAGGGTTTTTCAAATTCACTTGACAAAAGGTTTAATGAAAAGTTTTACAGAACATTAGTTAAAATCTTGAGGAAACAGGTAGAGAAAATTGCATTAGAGAATTCCCAACCTGGATAAAGCATTGCCCTCTCGTCATTATCATCTTTAAAAACTCAAACCCCCTTGAGAAAAAGAATACATTCAGCAGGACATCTTCATGGGAGTCCTGGTTGAGTAGGGCTGCAGGTTGAACACCAGGTATTATTAGCGTAAGTCCACTGGGTGAAGGAGACGGTCCTGGGAGGGGAAGCAGGAGCCAGCAGCCTGACTGGGTGGGTTCCCTGTATGCTGTGGCCATCCACTCATCCATCATTCACCCTGTGAGACCCTCTGCCATGTGCCAGGGAAGCAGTCATATAAGGTGCCCACCCTCTAGCAGCCCACAGCCTTGCTACACCTATTGAGAGCTGTCTGTCCCTGAGTCCCAGTACCCATGAGACCCTCTCATCCCTGATTTTCTTCTGTGACTACTCTTCTTGGTAGGATGGGGGGTGCACCTTCCTGCCCACCTCCAACCACTGTGATCACCAACTCTAACAAATGAGTCACCCCAAGCTCCCTGATCACCAAAGGGATTTAGCGCTGGCCCTGGAAAGCTCTGGCAGGTGGCAGTAAAGGGAGAGTCTTACAGCTCATTACATCTCAAGCCACATGCAAATTCTTCCTACCCCTCCATAAGCCTACCTGTTGCTCTGAGCCAGAAAAACCAGATGAGAGAGAGCATTGTGGAGACAGCTGCATGGAACAGGGGTTCCCAACCCCCAGGCCATGGACCAATATCAGTTGGTGGCCTGTTAGGAACCGAGTCACACAGCAGATTAGGGTTAGATTTAGGGTATGTTTGAGACAGCTTCAAATCTCCACAGATTAAAGTCAAACTGGAATATCCTGAGATTGCCACAAAGGCACTGAAAAGCCTGCTTCCACTTCCAACATCCGATTTTTGTGAAGCAGGGCTTTCTGCAGTGACAGCAATGAGATTCCAGAGCAGACTGGACATAGCAACACACTTCAGGTGTCACTGTCTCCCATGACCCCAGATGGGACCATCTACCTGCCCGAAAACAAGCTCGGGGCTCCCACTGATTCTGCATCATGATGAATCGCATCACTATTTCATTATCTATCACAGTGTAATAATAAGAAGTACACAACACATGTAATGCACTTGAATCATCCCCAAACTATCCCAACCTCACCCCACCCTACCCAGTCTGTAGAAAAATTTTCTTCCATGACACTGGTCCCCGGTGCCAACAAGGTTGGGGACCACTGGCATAGAACATACCTACTTTGCTAAGTAGATGAGCCCTGGTCCAGCAAGCTCTTCTGTCTCCCTTCTGCCTCTCAGGTCCCCCTGACATGACTACCTGGTTCCTGCCCAGAAACTCTAGGGAAGCAAAGTTCAGACCTAAGACTGGGACCTAGTCTGCTCTTTCTAGAAATAGCTCCTAATTCTTGCACAATTTCCCCCCACTCCTCACCTAGGAAAGAAGGCAGACCCAAGAATATAAAAGACTCTCCTCACCTTTTTCTGTATTCCATGCACCTTGCTTGTCATCCAGTCACACACACACACACACACACACAAAGACGACAACCCTAAGCCACCAAGGCTTAGAGACAGAAGGGCCTGGGAGATGGAACCAGAATTGGTAACACATGACTGCCCTGATCTGCAGCTCCCCTACTGCTCAGGGTCTAGAGAGGGTGCCCAGAGGCCCAGGAACACACTCTGGAAACAAACAGAATCTTGGAAACATGCTCTGCTGAAGGGAAATGGTCAGATGTTTTGGCTGCCCATCACTTTCTACACTGCATGCTTGGGTAAGAAAGCACCATTTCCTCTACAGAAGTCATGCACCCTCCGCTAGGCTCCAGGCTACGGGACCTCGCTCAGGTGACCCCAGCTCCATCAGGAGATGCACGCACACCAGACCTCACCCAGGACCTGGGAACACAAGGACCCCAGCGTGGCAGTGGGACTGCAGTCTCCAGCAGCAGGGTAAAGCCCATGTCCACTGTGTCCAGCGCACTTGGCAATGTCCTCACCAGGCTGTTGGGAACCACAGGTCTCCTAGTTCTCCTGGAGATATTGGTTTTCCAAGGCTGATTCTGCAGCCTTCCTATCGTTCCCCCTTTAACATCTTTTTAATAACTTCCATTGCTGCTACACGATCGTTACACTGTGTACGCACAATACCTATTGCCTCTAAACTAGCAGTTGTCAGACTTTTTGCTCAAGACCACTTCACACTTTAAAAATTAAGGATCCTCAAGAGCTTTTGTTTATTCCATTACATCTATTGGTATTTACTGCATTAGAAATTAAAAGTGAGACTTTTAAAAAAGATATTGATGATTTAAAAATAATAATGAAGTTATTGTAGTGAAAGTGAAGTCGCTCAGTCGTGTCTGACTCCTTGCGACCCAATGGACTGTAGCCTACCAGGCTTCTCCATCCATGGGATTTCCAGGGCAAGAGTACCAGAGTGGGTTGCCAGTTCCTTCTCCAAATTTACAACATGTTAACATAAATTAGGTGTTTTATAAAAACTCTATTCCCCTCCCCCCAAAATTTAGTGGTATGAAATGGCACTGTTTTCTGAGTTTGCAGGTCACGGTAATGGCTGGCTTCATAGCAGACAGCTTATCATCTCTTTGCTTCTCCCTTCAATCTGTTTTGATACCACATATCTTGTAGATTTTGGATAACTCCATTGCACATTCATGACGAAGACTGAAAAAGACAAATACCTCCCTGTTGTTACAAGAACACATGTGGGCTCACATACCCCTCTGAAAGGGTCTCTGAAACCCATGGGAGTTCCCAGAGCACACTTTGAGAATCACTAGTTTAAGCCTATCAGACCTACTTATGGGACTGACTAGCTGGCTAAGGATCCACACTTGATCTTGTGAAGGAAATGACCCTGGTCCTCTGGCACTGGTGACAAGAGTGGGGGAATAAGCAGTAAACCAATGGGACCAAAAGCAGAGCAGTCACCACCGTCTCCCCAGCAAGAACGCACATTCCATGAGGGCAGGCTTGGATTCTGTTTTGTTCACTGCTCCATCCACAGATAGAACTTCTGGTAGGCACTCAATAAACATGTGTTGGGAGAATGAATAAAATAAATGCATGTGTATACTTGTTTTGAAAGTGAAGGGTTAGTTGCTTAATCGTGTCTCTTTGCGACCCCATGGACTGTAGGCAGCCAGGCTCCTCTATCCTTGGAATTCTCCAGGCAAGAATACCAGAGTTGGTAGCCATTCCCTTCTCCAGGGGATCTTCCCTGACTCAGGGGTATATTTTAAGGAACCTGCTTAAAAAAAAATTAAGAAAGAAAACAGAAAAACCTAGATGCCCTAGGTGATAAGCTTCACCTCTAGGAACACTCAGCTTTCCAGAATCACAACTAGGCAGGAAACACCGTGATGGCCGATGCTGTGACTCGTCTGTGTTACCCCAGCACTTCCCAGGAGGTCACCGCCTCATAGGTGCTCGGGGTAGCTGCATGAATGACCACACAGCAGAGAGGTGACGGTCTGGTGTGGCAGGTGTCTGCTGCCCGTATTCTGTCACTGTAATGCTTTTCATGAGCATCTCCTGGAGGCTGATACATCAAAACCATAACATCAGTGAGGAGGCCAAGGAATTAACCGGCCCAGTCATTTTCAATTTCTTTCTTCATAACAGAATCGTTGTCTCAGACGGCATTTTCCACCGCACGCCGCAGGAGAAGTGAGGCTGCTTCAGATGGGGTGGCATTCCGTGGAATCAGCCTCTGCATCTGCCCCTCTATTCCCCCTTGTACCCCCACCACCATGCAGCCTGCATCCCAGGAGCAGTCTGAGACCACAGCCCAATCCAGACACTGCCTGGAGAGATAAGAGTCTTGGTACCACTGAGCCTGTTTCCAGGTGTGATAAACTTTTCGTCTCCCGTCCCTGGGTCCCTGGGCTCCGTGAGTCACACTCCTCTGTCCTCTTTTGCAGCCTCAGCCAGTTTGAGGAAGGTTTTTGTCACTTATAGCCAGAGCAGCCTTAATAAAGTTAGCCGATCTGTGTGGATGCCGTCACAGGAGCCCCTAAGCCTTTATCTTTTCCCAGCAATCACCCCCATGAGCCCTACTGGGAATCTGTGGGCTGAGGATGGAGAGGGAGCAGCAGTAAAAACCTGTGACCATCTATTGACCAGCACGTTCCCAGCCTGCAGGGCAGGGGTCCTTCACCCTAGATGAAATTAGTTAACCTCCTTGGCTCTCTTCCAGCACACACACACAGAGGTGGAGATTAAAAAAAAAAAAGAGAGAGAGAGAGAACTCTTTCATTCTGGGCAAGATCTAAATGCAATTATAATTCAGTAGATCCATGAGGAAATTGACAACAGCCAATGCTTTGCACAAGGCATGCTCTGATTTCATGCCGACAAATTATTTTTTAAAGGGCATTAATATCACAAGCTGATGACTTTTAGCCCTGAGCAAATGATGCATTTTAATGCTTCTTTACACACAGCTCTCAGCCCAAGTGAAGCTGTCTTCTTCGGCAAACCATTAGCAAACATTTACATTTCAAAACTCAACAGGACGGTTGTTGTTAGGTTTTTCTTTCTTTTCATATATGCCCGCACAGATAACTCATATTTCACATACTAAGTGTTGTGCAACCCCTGGCGTACCTTTAGAAGATGGTGGCTCCTGGTTTTCAGGCCTACAATCTAAAGATTGATTTTGAAAGGGAGAAAGAAAGATAGTGGCATCATCAAGCACTATTACCTTTGTGGCAGGCAGGCTTTTTTTGAAATGGCAATGTATTTTCAGGTTCCTTTATTTCTCAGCACAGGCGAAGGAACCAGACATTGGGTGCCTTCTCCTGCTTGAGTCAGAGCAGGATCCTCAGAGAGCAAAGTCTAGTGGTTAGTGTTTATCTTTCCAAGTGGAGCCAAAATGACAGTGAACCCCGGGGGTGGGGGAGAATTAGAATCAATTAGGGGCAGAAGCTCATTTTCCTCTTTAATAGATACAACTTGGATAAGAGTCACAGAATTAGAGGTTTTGAGTGTGCAGTCAGGATCTGATGCATTTTAGGTCATCATCGTACAGTTCAGTCTATGCTCTAGACTGGAGTCTTCAATGCCCCCCACTATAATTGCTTGAGCATGCAGACTCTGCAGGCAGAGAGGTACGGGTTGAAACCCCAGCTCAGCCACTCCCTGGCAGTGACACCTTGTACAAGCGACTCAGCCTCTTCAGTTTTCTCCATCTGTAAAATGGGAATAACAAGGCCGCCCAGCTCACTGAGTTACTGCTGATATGATGATTCCTGTGACGAGGTCCACACACATGGTTCCTTCCCAGAGGGAACCTTTCCATCCATGCTGCTCCACCACCTCCACAGCTTAGGTTTACTCTTCTCCCAAGACTGGCTGTGCAGCTTCATCCCAAACCTTACAATCTCCTTTAATAACCTGGGGAGGTAACCATTCAGAGAAACAAGATGATGAAAACAACGTTGTGTTGAGACAGGATTGCAGGGGTAGCTGTACAACGCTCTACATTTACTCAAACTCATTGAATTGTACATGCACGGTGAGTGAATTTTATGGTGTGTGAATTAGACATCAATAAAAACAAACAATGGAGAAGGAAGCGGAAACCACTCCAGTACTCTTGCCTGGGAAATCCCACAGACAGAGGAGCCTGGTGTGCTGCAGTCCACGGGGTGGCACATGGAAGAGCCAGACACAGCTTAGCGACCAAACACCAGCAACAAGAAAATAAGCAACCAGGCCAGGAAGGTTAGCAAGGATCCCAAGGGTTACCTGACAAAGATTAACAAATGGTTCGAAATCCCCCATGTGTCTGAGACTTACAATCTGACTCAAACATTCTCGACTCCTCATGCCCTTTAAATAGAAGGGGCACCTGCCATGCACAGGGCTTCCCTGCTGACTCAGACGGTAAAGAATCTGCCTACGACATGGGAGATCCAGGTTTGATCCCTGGGTCAGGAAGATCCCCTGGAGAAGGGATTGGCTACCCGCTCCAGCATTCTTGTCTGGAGAATCCCACGGACAGAGGAGCCTGGGGAGCTCCAGTCCCCGGGGTCACTACGAGTCGGACACAACTGGGCAGCGAACACTTTCACTGACTCGCACACTCTTTCCCTTCACCTGTCTGCTATGTGTCTAATGTTGGGACAACCGACAGACCATGAGTCTTTAAGGCAAGACCCACCTCCTCTCCCCGCTTCCCCAGAGGAAATGTGCTCCCCTGCTCTCTGCCCACCTTTTCTTCCCCAGGTGACACTGATTGGAAGGAACTCAATGAATATGAATAGCACTGGGGAGATGAGTACCAGGAAACCCAGACCCAGGAGCGATCTTGTTACTGAGCTAGGGGAAAGCTGAAAGAAAACGCAATCCATTCTACCTAATGTTCACTCGCCCTGACAGCTCATCTCTCCCACACACTCATTCCCCCAAATATTTATCTATCTTGCTTCCTCTCTGGGTACACAATGGCCCTAGCTAGCTTGAACAGAGATGACATTCTCCTGAAAAACGTCTTTTGCGGTGATGTGTGCACTCCGTTATTTTGGGAGCAGCCGACATCGCTACAGGATGGCTATTTAGACTCCCTGGGGCCTCCTTCTGGCACAAAATGCCTCTGTCCTTCTTCATTCTCCATCTCTGTCCCACTCAGGTGGGCAAAACACAGCCTGCTTCAAGGTGACCTTAGAAGGAGGGGGAGGACACCCCAGCTTTTTGACCCCTTAGGAAGCTGCTGGGGGCGCTGCTTTCTGCTCTGGAGCCCCTATCCCCGTCCCTGTCCCCTGCTCGAAACATCACCTTAAATCCACTTCCCACTTCCCAGGGGTCTGCTTCCTGCACACATCTTACCACGTGTTCTCAGGATAAGTCAAAGTGTCACGTCCAGCTCTTTGCGATGCTACGGACTATGGCCCGCCAGGCTCCTCTGTCCTTGTGATTCTCCAGGCAAGAATACTGGAGTGGGTAGCCATCCCCTTCTCCGGAGGAGCTTCCCCACCCAGGGACCAAACCCATGACTCCTGCATTACAGACAGACTCTTTACTTGCCTGAGGCACCAATTTCTGACCATGGTTTTCCCCAACAGATTTAAGGTAAGGCAAAGGAAGTACACAATGAGCAGCCCCATAACCACCCAAGAAAGGAGCTGACATGGGCAGATTGAAATCATCCTTGCAGTGGTAGGGCCAGCACCACTGACACGGGGGGTCAAGATAGCCAAGTGCTCAGAGGGCCATTCAGGGCCCAGGCTCTGATGGGGACCTTGATTTTATTCCTCACCCACAGACCTTAAGGAACAAAGGCCAGCAGACTTCTGCAGAATGGAAAGCAACAGAGACTTCACCAGACGCACAGGGTGAGCCTGGGCAGCCCATGGATGTGTCCTTCCTGCTGACTGGACAGGTTTTAGCAGGGCCTGGCTTAAGGGGGCCTTAATGCGCCCATCTCCACGTAATCTCCCACCCTATTTTCTTTTTAGGCTTTTTTTTTTTTTTTTTTTTTCTGTCTGAACAAAACAACCCTGTGCTTTCTTTCTTCTGAAGCCACTCTGCAAATCTCAGGGCCCAGAAATAACTTCTGGCTTCCTCCTTTTAGGCCTCCTGTTCTCACACCCTGTTTTTCTGAAGTACAAGCAGGTTCAGCGTTTTAGCACCTACTTGAGCTAGAATTCATCACCATCCAAGAGGATCCCTGCTCTGTCCAAAGCTGCCTGGTTGGTCATCCAGAACAAATCAGAGCCAAATGCAAAGCTTCACTTCCTGACCCCACTTCAAGTGCTTACATGTGAGATTATTCTGCCCCAGAAGGGCCAGTCTTGGAGGAGGACAGAGAACACTGCCCATAGAAAGGGCCCCAGGAATGTTTCCCTAGGTTCCCCATCTAGGCCCCTGGGGAGACCTCCCTGTCAATCTACACCCACCTGCCTCATTCTCTGTCTGGCAGCCCTCTCCTCCCTCCAGCTAGGTCTTTCCTCTCAATAAGACCCCTCGCTCAGCCTCTTGATCCTCAGCTCATGATGACATTTAGCCCCTAGTGAGAATGAGCCCCTCAGACCTTCTATCCTGCCTTTACTCACACTCCAGCCCGCATTCCCTGCACCACAACCACCCAGAACCCCCTGATCAGAGGACCTGGCAGCCCTGTCTGCAACCCCAGGGGTCAGCCATAAGCCCCGCATTCCACCCAGCTTCACCCTCCCACAGCCCTTCTCCACAATAAATCTCACCCCCACCCAGCCAGGGCTTCTCTGGTGGCTCAGTCAGTAAAGAACCTGCTTGCAATGCGGGAGACCTGGGTTTGATCCCTGGGTTTGGAAGATCCCCTCCAGGAGCGCATGGCAATCCAGTTCAGTATTCTTGCCTGGAGAGTCCCATGCACAGAGGAGCCTGGCAGGCTACAGTCCATAGGGTCACAAAGAGTTGGACACGACTGAGGGACTAGGTACCCACGCAGCCAGGGCGCAGATCCAGACCCAGACGCGAGCGTCATCTTTGATGCCCTGCCCTGGCTCATCCCACTGGTGACCATCCTCCAGTGAATCCTGCAGGCTCTGACCCCCACAGAGGGCCCTCGTGCACCTGCTCTCTTCGCCGCCCCAGTGTCTCTGGAATAGGCCTCACTGATGAGTCCACGCCCGTGCCCCAGCTTCCCTTCCTCCAAAGGAGACAGCGGAACAAGTCACACCACTCTCTCCCTAGCTTACTGTCCCCAGTGACTACCCCAGCACTTGAGATAAAATCCAGACTCCCTCCCGTGATCCACGTGGTCCTGCTAATCCTCAGCTCACCATCATACTCAACGTCCTACCACACTCTCCATGAACAAATGCCTCCTTCCTATATATGCGTTACTCTCCAATTTCCTGTGCTTCTTAAGGAAGAATGGAAGCATTCTCCGGGCGCGCGCTCGCAGTCGTCCTGATAGAGATCAGACACCTACCCTGCCCCAGAGACTTGCCCACTTCTCCAACCAAAGCAGAAACTAAGCGCATCGCCTCTGCTCTCCAGTCACAGTTTTCTACCTGGGGCAAGCCTTACCTCCCAACAGCATCCCTTTTTCTAAATTCACGGTATTTTCTAACCGTGTCCCTATTCACTATACGCAGCAGAAAACGCAGAAAAAACTTCCCTGGTGGCTCAGAGGTTAAAGCGTCTGCCTGCAATATGGGAAACCTGGGTTCGATCCCTGGGTCGGGAAGATTCCCTGGAGAAGGAAATGGCAACCCACTCCAGTATTCCTGCCGGGAGAATCCCATGGACAAAGAAGCGTGGTGGGCTACAGTCCACAGGGTTGCATAGAGTCGGACACGACTGAGCGAGGGAAATTGCTGAAAGTAATGGAAACTCTTTGGTGCCCCCTTGTGGTCACAGCTAGTTAGCCGGCTGAGATGTGCCCATAAGAAGGTAGGCTTTTCTGTTGCTTTTGGTAGGCTGCTCTGGGGTCTCTGCAAAGGGGAGCTTCAAGCTGGGGAGGGAAGTACTTTCAGGTACCAATCCTAGATTATATATATATATAATATATCCACCATCCACAGGGGGAGGAATCCAGATCAAAATCCTTTCCAGCAAGCGTCTGAGTCTCAGATTCCTGTTTCCTAAAATGAGGGTAATAACCCCAGCCCAAGCACCCAAGTGTGAAGTAACCATGAGATGGAGCCTGAGTACTGGATCTACTGAATGTGTGTGTGTGTGTGCGTGTGCGTGTGCGTGTGCGTGTGCGTGTGCGTGTGCGTGTGTGTGTGTGTATATTCCAGCATTCAACCTTGATATATTCTAAATGCTTCTCCTGTCCCCACATCCTTGCTATTCATATGAGTTTTCTGGAATCACTGAATGAGTCAGGCAGGATGGAGAGGAGGATGGATTGGGGGTGATGTGCGTCTGACAAAGAGGTGCCCATATGCCACTCATCATCATACGGAAATGTCCCGGAGAAAGCGTCCGCAGCAAGATGTTGCAAGTGGTGAAGCAGAAAGGTGGAGGTGGTTGGGGGGTGGGGGTGTTGTCACCGTCCTGGGGAAATTCAAGGGCAGATGTTGGGTTCTGGCATTTGCCCAGATGAAAAGCCAAGAATCTATGATTAAGAAAACTAACCCTAATCTCCTGTGTTTCCAATACTTCTAGAGCCCCTAACTTTAAACTATTCATCTTTGCACCCCCTGGAACCTATTAAACTGTTGGACACCAACAGGTACTTAAGAAATAGGCAGTGCATGACTGAGAGTGAGTGGATTTGAAGGAATAAATGAATTTGATTTTGAGGAAATGTGTGCAACTCTACAAGCCTCTAGCTCTGAAGCTGCTTACTTTCTAGTCCTGCTTGAGCCCCTAAAGACCCTATTCTTGTCCTCTGTAAGCTTGAGCTTTTTCATCTCTCTTATTTTGACTACAGTGGGAAAAGGTCATGGCTCACGGTGTCGTGAGTGCCTAGAGTCTTGAAGTCCCTCTCTGCACAATTTTGCATTGTCTGCCCATCACATTGCTTAAACTGAATAAAGAAAATATGCCTGCTTTTAACAGTGAAAATGGATAACCTTTTCCCTCAAACCAACAGTTCTTAATTCTGGCTGGACATTAGAATAAACTGAGAAGCTTATGTACACATACACACACAATCAGTCCTCAGGACCCATCCCAGAGCTATTACATAGAACTTTCTAGGGGTCAGGGTCTGGGCATCAGTATTCTTCCAAAGCTCCCAATACACATGTGTGCATGCTAAGTCATTTCAGTCATGTCCAACTCTTTGCAAAGCTATGGACTATAGCCCACAAGGCTCCTCTGTCCATAGGATTCTCCAGGCAAGAATACTGGAGTGGGTTGCCATGCCCTCCTCCAAGGGATCGTCCCAACCCAGGGACTAAACCCACATCTCTTTTTCTCCTGTACTGGCACTACCTGGGAAGCCCCCTGATATGCATCTGGGGTTAAAAATTGCTGCATGAAGGAGTGGGTCCTTGCCCAGAGAGCACAGCCTCACTGAAAATGCAGGATGAAACGGTAGGTTTAATGTTGCCTTCCAAGCACCCTGAGACTCAGACCAGGAAGAAAGGGAGGATCCTGAGCCCTAGGCTGGTAAAGATTTCCAGTTCTCACTCCTCCTTGAGCACCTCTCTTGCTGATGGCCAAGAGGGGGATGGGACCCCAAAGGGCTAGATCTGCCTTGTCTGACTTAGGAATTTAGGAATAGTTTCCAGCAGGTGGACTGGCATCAGCACAGGCTCCAGGGTGGCCCTGCCAGCTCCAGCTGGCCTGGACAGAGAGCCATAGTAATGGTTAAGGGACAGGAAGACCTTCTTTTCACAGCACTAACTGGGTGGAAACTGGGCTTTCAATGCAAATAATCTGACATTTGGGGGTGCTGCATAAGGAACCCACTATTCATTTAAAATTATGTTTTCAACAGCCGCTCATGTATTTCAAACACAGCACATGAACCTAAATTCAATCTGCTGCATTGTAATTTCTTGCTTTTAATTTAAGGCCCCCAGGCCTCAACTAATTTAAGGGACAATCTGGTGATGACAAGGAGACCATCTTCTTACAAAAATGTCATCAGCATAAGGGACTACTCCACAAATGTGGAGCACAACTGAGACTTTCCAAATCTTACCTACACTTTTGGAGTCTTTTAAAGCTATGCACCTGAGCCATAAAAAAGAAAATAAAGTCTGTCTACTAGGTAGCAAATCATGGTGGTGCCCATCGCTTCTATTCTCCACCAGACCGTTTGTTCTCTGTAATGTCTCTGTGCTCTTAAACATTAGACGCCTGCCTTTGAAACCATGGAATAAACATGAGCACAGTTCATCCCTTTGTCATGTTCAAACAGTGATTTGACCGTGTCCCGCTGGCTCTCGGTGAGAACGGCAGACTTCGGATCATCAATAAGCCCCACACTGAGATCAGAAGTCCACCCCAGGCACAGGGTACCAATGGGTTGTCACGGATGGATGAGAGGATTGTCAGGCTGCCTCTCTGTGTCTGACAGAGACACTGGGGAGAAGGCCTGTTTTAGGACTCCCTGCAGGGTGCTCTGATCAGCAGGCCAGGAACCCGGAGGTGCTGCCTCAGAAGGCAGAGTGGCACTCACCTTCCCTGCATCACCCAGAGTCCAGCTCTGAGCTGGTCACCCTGGGGTGTCCCTACACAGAGTGGAGGCCTTCAGAGGACTCTCTGTGCATAATGGAGGGAAGTTACAGCAGTGAGCCCTGGCTCTCTGAGGGCTCATCCCTGGTAGCTGCTGAGAAGTAATCTATGCTTTCAAAACACCTTGACTTTCTCTTGCCTCACCCTCAACCCTCATCCTCCCCGCTTTCCCCTCGGTCCTCAAAAAGTGCTTGCCACACAGAACACACAATAAATAAAGTTCCCAAAGAGCAAATAAGCAATCCCTCATTAAAAGCTAATTCACAAGATAAGAGAGAGAAAAATCCAGGCTGTATCCTCCTCTTCTTTCAGAATTTTTGCTTAGAACTCACTCATTCATCATCAGTGCCCATTCCCAGCCATCATTGCCTTGATGGGGCTTTGCCTGGCCCTTGCAGAGGGAAAAACAAAACAGAAGGTGCTGCTGGGCAGAGTCTGACAGATTCTTAAATGAACCCCTTTCTTTGCTAGAAGAGAGAATCAAAAGGCAGAGAATTAGAGAGACCCCACAGAGAAGGCTTTCAGTAACTGTTGGTTTGGTGGAAAACAGAACAGCCCTCTCGCAGAGCATGCCACGAGTCCCCTGTCTGGTGCCCCATCCAAATGAGTGCCCTGTGGGGAGGCAGCCTTCCTGCTCAGATGCTCGGGTCCTTCGAGCCTACAGGTTCCGCTGGAGCCCACTCCTAAGCGCCACCCGGGCTCGATGAGCTGGAGAGACCCCCGAATGTAACCCACCTGTGGAGAGCCTGAGGCCCTCTGGGTGCCTGAGAAGAGGTGAAGGGAAACCATCTCAGCTTTGGCTTGTGCGGAGTCAGGGGTGAAGGCGCCTTGTGCTGTGAGAGGGGGCTGGCAGGGGTTGTGAGCTCCTAGTGAACAGTGAAGAGGGAAGCGCTGGGATTGACTGCAGAAACAGTCTAGGTCCCCCCTGCCCTCCAGAGCTGACTACCTGAGTGACAGTGGGCACGTTAGGTCACTTCTTCCCCTAAATACTGTCTGTAGTAGTGTCTCCCAAAGTATACTCGCCAGAACACTCCATGTAACACTGTCCTATAAAAATGTTCAGGTATCCCTGCTTCCAAGCTAGTCTTCCACAGTGTGAGAGAGAGCTACGGTGCATCTTGGTGTCATAAGGCTCTGAGCGTCCCTACAGCAGATGAACCTGTTTCAGTCAGCATTGTCCACCCGTTTGAAATGACCATGCAGCCTTTTTTCAAAGGAGCATCTCCAGAGCAACTAATTTGGAAGAAGGCCAATGTATAGAGTGATTCTCAACCTCTCCCTGGGGGGCTATGTTGCCCCCAGGGAACATTGTGCAATGTTTGTAGACCTTTGGGATTGTCACAGCTGGAGGTGGGCGGGGTTGCCAATGACATCTGATGATCTGAAGCCACAGATACTGATAAACATCCCACCATAGCCAGGACAGCCCCCCACAACTAAGTGTTACCCAGTCCAACATGTCAGTAGGGTCAAGACTAAGAATCTGTGGTCTACAGCCATTTTGACATTTTCTCACCATTCTCTCTCTTTTTCACCTCTGGCAACCAAACCAGCCCTGCTTCCCTGGGTTCACCCACCTGCCGTCTAACTACCCATCCCGAAGCCTTTCCTCATGTCTTGCCCAGCTTGACCTTTTGCAGCACTTGGCGTTGATGATCTCCCTGTTTTTCTTGAAACGCTTTCCTTAGCTTCTGAGACCTTTCTCCTGGCTCTTCTTCAGCCTCTCTGGCTTTCCTCCCCTCATCCATCAGTGTAAATGGAGGATGCACCCTCTTCTCCAACCATCTTCTCTCTGGTTCTCTCCTCTTTCCCTGGATGACCGTATCTCAAGTGACCACAGACGCCAGAGACAGCTTCTGCATGGTGAGCTCCCTGGGGAACCTGGATGAGTAGGAGATGGTTCTGCTTTGGGAGAATGAATTTAGAGAGGGCAGTGAGTGTATTAGTCTGCTCAGGCTGCGGGAACAAAATGCTACACATTGGGTGGCTTAAATAATAGAAATTTATTTACTCAAAGTTCTGGAGGCTGGAAATTCACAATCAAAGTGTTGGCAGATTTGGTTTCTCCTGAGGCTTCTCTCCTTGGCTTGCAGATGTCTGCCTAATTACCTCTTCTTGTAAGGACACCAGTCAGACTGGATTACAGCCCACCTAAACAGCCTCATTTTATCTTAATCATTTCTTTAAAGACCCTATCTCCAAATACAGTCAAATTCCAAGGTGTTGTGGTTAGGGTCTCAATATATAAATCCGGGGGTAGATAAAATCTTTCCTGGAAAAGGAAATGGCAACCTACTCCAGTATTCTTGCCTGAGAAATCCCACGGACAGGGGAGCTTGGCAGGCTAAAGTCTATGGGTTTGCGAAGAGTCAGACACAACTAAGCAACTAACACACACAAAATCTTTCTTCCCATATTTCTTTTTCCCTTTTCCTCTTCTCTCTCTCTCCAGCAGGTAAAACTGAATTTCCATGAGATCAATGTACACACCACCAACATGAGATATTTCGGGTACTTGATCTATGCTGAGTTGATGGCAGGTACAATAAGTATGTCAATTTCAGAGGATACTGAGCTCATAGAGAGCTGAGAAGCTCCGCTGATAGGCAACAGGGGGGTAGGGTGGAGCTTCTGAGACCACCTTTGAACACATACCTGGAAAAGGAGTAGATATCTTAGAGCACACAGGCCACACAGAAGCATGAATCCTGAAGTAGGTGAATGTGCCCAGAGGTATGCTGAGCAGCGAGAGTGGGTGAAGGTAGCAGAGGGTTCACACCATGGAGGCAAGAGAGCAAGCAGGCTGAAAGTGAAGTCAGATCCAGTCAGAGCTTAGAGGAGCAAGAACGCTAGAACAATGGATGTGGGCTTTCCCCTGTAGATGCTACAAAACCATCCAAAACTGTAGAGTCTAGGAATGGCACAGTGAGGGAGGAAAGAGGCCTGCTAAATGCAAGAGATTAATCCAAAAGATAGCATAAGGTTGCAGACAGCCAGAGACTTAGGGGTGACATAAGACTTCCCGCAATACTCTGCTCAAAGTCAAGGTCAAACAGGCTTGTTATGATCTCAGTCTGAATACCCTCCCCCAAAATATCAGAACCATCACATGACTCACCAGCTTCAAGCCACTAATCAAAGTACAAAGACCAACCTCATGCCAACAAAAATCAATTTCTGTTGTGCCCTTTGCTTTACAAATGATCTAGATTTTCCGAGTGCCGTGGATGTGATAAGGTAACTTTTCCAATAAGATTATTTCATGCAAGAAACAGTCTCCTTTTCAATAAATAGTTTTAAGCCATTCTCCCTGGTTTCTGAATTACACTACACTCTGAAGATATATAAATATCAGGTAGCAGTTTTATTTCCTGTGAGTGGGGAGCTTGGTTTAATAAGGAGGAGAGAGGCGGGGTGATAGACTGTTGGAGAGGAAGCAAATCTGTTAGATCATCTCGGCCATCTCGCTGGGCCAGCCTGAGATTGCTCCCAGCTGTACTGGCATATTCACTGCTGCTCAGGCTAGTCCAGTTTTAAATGATTTAAGGGTAATGTATTAAAGGCTCATGACCAGCTATAAAGAGGTGCTTCTTCCTGAGACACTAGCAAAGGCTTGGCTGTAATTTTAGATGGATGCTCATCCCACCAGAGGTCAGGGGGCACCTCGCTGTCCTTCAGGCTGTATCACATCAGGGCCACAGAGGTCACATCCATTTGGACTGTGGTTGCCATTCAAGAAAGAGTCCCAATGCCGTGTGCATTTATCAAACCTCAAAAGCAACCATGAGCTGTGTGCATTCTTATTGTCCAAGGCACTCAGTACAGGTAGGTTTCAAAAGAAACAGACAGACATCACAGAAAGGTGCCAAGCAAATTCTGGAACTGATAATATAACTGAAACCAAAAACTTACTAAAGGGCTTTAATCATAGATTTTAGTAAAAAAAAAGAAAGAAAGAAAGAAAGAAATCAGTGAGCTTGAACATAGGTAAACTGAAATTAATGAACAGAGCCTAACAGATCTGTGGAAAACATCAGTGTAACAACATACACAATCAAAACAGCATATTTTGGACACAAAAACAGAACTATGAATCAGTGGAAGAGAATAGACAGCTCTGAAATAACCCCACACACCTAGAGTCAATCAGTCTTCAACAAAGGAGGCAAGAAAACACAATGGAGAAGAGACAATCTCTTTAGCAAATGGTGTTGGAAAACTGGACAGTCACATGAAAAGCAATAAAATTAGAACACACCCTCACACCATACACAGAAATAAAATAGCTAAAGACTTAAATATAAGACATGACATCATAAAACTCCTAGAAGAGATCATAGGCAAAACATTCTCTGACATAAATCAGGGCAATGTTCTCTTAGGTCAGTCTCCCAAGGCAAACGGAAATAAAAGCAAAAAGAAACAAATACAGCCTAATCAAACTTAAAGGCTTCTGCACAGCAAACGAAACCATAAATGAAACAAAAAGACAACCTATGGCATGGGAGAAAATATTTGCAAATGATGAGATCAACAAGAGCTTAATCTCCAAACTATACAAACAGCTCAATTTAAAAAAACCAATAAAAAAAAAGACAGATGGCCAATAGGCACATAAAAAGATGCTCAACATTGCTAACTATTAGAGAATGAAAATCAAAACGAGAATGAAAATCAAAACTAAAATGAAGTACCACCGCACACAAGTCAGAATCAGTTCAGTCGCTCAGTCATATCCAACTATTTGTGACCCCATGGACCGCAGCACACCAGGCCTCCTTGTCAATCACCAACTCCTGGAGTTCACCCAAACTCATGCCCATTGAGTCAGTGATGCCATCCAACCATCTCATCCTCTGCCATCCTCTTCTCCTCCTGCCCTCAATCTTTTCCAGCATCAGGGTCTTTTCAAATGAGCCAGCTCTTCGCATCTGGTGGCCAAAGTATTGGAGTTTCAGTTTCAACATCAGTCCTTCCAAAGAACACCCAGGACTGATCTCCTTTAGGATGGACTGGTTGGATCTCCTTGCAGTCCAAGGGACTCTCAAGGGTCTTCTCCAACACCACAGTTCAAAAGCATCAATTCTTCAGCGCTCAGCTTTCTTTATAGTCCAACTCTCACATCCATACATGACCACTGGAAAAACCATAGCCTTGACTCGATGGACCTTTGTTGGCAAAGTAATGTCTCTGCTTTTTAATATGCTACCTAGTTTGGTCATAACTTTCCTTCCAAGGAGCAAGCATCTTTTAATTTCGTGGTTGCAGTCACCATCTGCAGTGATTTTGGAGCCCCCCAAAATAAAGTCTGTCACTGTTTCCACTGTTTCCCCATCTATTTGCCATGAAGTGATGGACCAGATGCCATGATCTTCGTTTTCTGAATGTTGAGCTTTAAGCCAACTTTTTCACTCTCCTCTTTCATTTTCATCAAGAGGCTCTTCAGTTCTTCTTCGCTTTCTTCCATAAGGGTGGCATTATCTGCATATCTGAGGTTATTGATATTTCTCCCAGCAATCTTGATTCCAGCTTGTGCTTCATCCAGCCCAGTGTTTCTCATGATGTACTCTGCATAGAAGTTAAATAAGCAGGGTGACAATATACAGCCTTGACGTACTTCTTTTCCTATTTGGAACCAGTCTGTTGTTCCATGTCCAGTTCTAACTGTTGCTTCCTGACCTGCATACAGATTTCTCAAGAGGCAGGCGAGGTGGTCTGGTATTCCCATCTCTTTCAGAATTTTCCACAGTTTATTGAGATCCACACAGTCAAAGGCTTTGTTATAGTCAATAAAGCAGAAATAGATGTTTTTCTGGAACTCTCTTGTTTTTTGATGATCCAATAAATGTTGGCAATTTGATCTCTGGTTCCTCTGCGTTTTCTAAAACCAAGTCAGAATGGCCATCATCAAAAAAGTCTACAAATAATAAATGCTAGAAAGGGTGTGGAGAAAAGGGAACCCTCCTACACTATTGGTGGGAATGTAGATGGATGCAGCTACTGTGAACAACAATATGGAGGTTCCTTAAAAAACTAAAAATCGAGCTGCCATATGATACAACAATCTCACTCCTGGACATACACCTGGAGAAGAAGAAAAGTCTAATTCAAAAAGATACACGCACACCAATGTTCACAGCAGCACTACTTATGTGTATAGCGGACTTTTGGACTCAGAGGGAGAGGGAGAGGGTGAGATGATTTGGGAGAATGGCATTGAAACATGTATAATATCATGTAAGAATCGAATCGCCAGTCTATGTCCGATGCAGGATACGGCATGCTTGGGGCTAGTACACGGGGATGACCCAGAGAGATGTTGTGGGGAGGGGGGTGGGAGGGGGATTCATGTTTGGGAACGCATGTACACCCGTGGTGGATTCATGTCAATGTATGGCAAAACCAATACAGAATTGTAAAGTAAAATAAAAAATAAATAAATAAATAAATAAGATACATGCACACCAATGTTCACAGCAGTACTACTTACAATACCCAAGTCATGGAAGCAACGTAAGTGTTCATCAACAGATGAATGAATAAAGACAGGCCACATGTATACATATAGACACACACATTGGACTACTACACAGCAATGAAAACGAATGAAATAATTCCATTTGCAGCAACATGAATGACTTAGAGATGACCACATAAGCTAAGTAAGTCAGAAAGAGAAAGTCAGATAGCATATGAAATTACTTATATGTGGAATCTAAAATACAACACAAATGAACATACCTGCAAAAGAGAAATATACTCAGACGTAGAGAATAGATTTGTGGTTGCCAAGGGGGAGCAGGGTTGGGAAGAGATGGACTGGCAGTTTGAGATTAGAAAATGCAAACTATTATACATATTGTAGAATGGATAAACGAGGTCCTGCTGTATAGTACAGGGGACTATATTCAATACTTTGTGATAAATCACAAAAGAATACATATATATATATTTAACTAAATCACTTTGCTATACAGCAAAAATTAACACAACGCTGTAAACCAACTATATACTTCAATGTATTTTTTTAATCATGCTGGGACAACATGATATCCAAAGGCAAAAGAATGAGGTTGGGCCTCTGCCTCACATCATATACAAATATTATCAAAATGTATCAACAACCTAAAATACTTAGAAGAAAATTTAGGGATAAATCTTAAAGACCCTGAATTTAGAAATAGATTTCTATATATGACAGTGAAAGTATGAACAAAAAAAGAAAAAACTAGATTGGACTTCAAATTTTTACAACTCTGTGCCTCATCAAGAAAGTGAAAAGACAACCTACAGAATTTGCAGATTGTTTATCCAATAGCTTTCAAAGACAAACAACTCAATTAAAAAGTGGGCAAAAGGCTTGAGTAGATATTTCTCTAAGAATATATACAAATGAGCAGCAACAAACACATGAAGGGATGATCAACATCATTAGTCATTAAGAAATTATAAACAAAACCCACAATGAGATACCACTTCACACCCACTAGGATAGTTATTTAAAAAAAAAACAAACACATACACACAAAATCACAAGTGTTGGTAAAGATATGGAAAAACTGGAACACTTGTACGTTGCTGGTGGAAATGTAAAGCATTCAGCTGCTGTAGAAAACAGTTTGGTGGTTACTCAAAAAGTTAATTAGAGCTACAGTGTAAATAAGTAACTCCCTTCAAATTTGGATATGGATATTTGATATAGATCCAAAATAATTGAAAACAAGTACTGAAAGAAATGTATGTATACCCACGTTCATAACAGCACCATTTCACAACACCCAAAAGGTAGAACCCCAAATGTTCTTCACTGGATGAATGCATTAAAAATCGTGACATATGTAGACAATGAAATATTACTGAGCCATATAGAGGAATGAAGTACTGATCTGTGCTACAACCGGGATGAACCCAGGGAACATTACACTGAGCCAAAGAAGCCAGACACAAAATATTACATCTTGTATGATTCCATTTATATGAAATACCCAGAATAGTTAAATCCAAAGAAACAGAAGGCAGATTCTTTGTTGTCAGGGACTGGAGGGGACAGGGAAATGGAGGTTAACTGCCTTTTGGAGGTGATAAAAATATCGTAGAACTACTAAGAGGTGGTAAAGGCACAACACTGTAAATGTACCAAATTCCACTGAATCCTTCACTTTAAGATGGTTCGTTTTTATCTCGTGTACATTTCACCTCAGTTAAAAAGAAAAAGTAAACCAGATAAATCAATTTTTGAATTTTTAATAGTTTATTAAAAAACAAAGCTACTGAAGGTAGAAATCGAATCTCACTCACCTTTATGTGCCCTCACCCCTTGATATTTAGCACTATCTGCCGCATGAAGCGGAGAAGGCAATGGCAGCCCACTCCAGTACTCTTGCCTGGAGAATCCCATGGACAGAGGAGCCTGGTGGGCTGCAGTCCATGCGGTCGCTAAGAGTCGGACACAACTGAGCAGCTTCACTTTCCCTTTTCACTTTCATGCATTGGAGAAGGAAATGGCAACCCACTCCAGTGTTCTTGCCTGGAGAATCCCAGGGATGGCGGAGCCTGGTGGGCTGCCATCTGTGGGATCACACAGAGTCGGACACGACTGAAGTGACTTAGCAGCAGCAGCAGCAGCAGCAGCCTCATGAAGACAAGACGCAGTGTTTGCCTGAATGAATAAATAATCTGAAGAAAAGCTATACGTAAACTACGGAGACTTAGAAATTCCCTAATATCTTCCTGACTTTCTCCATTTGTTTAAGTGTTTCCTTAGATTTTCTTTTTCCAACCACAAAAGCAATACTCACTGGTTTCTACAAGCCAACCACCAAGGTATGCAAAGCCTTTCCACCACCTGCTCACCCCACACTTCAACACAGCAGCCTCCGTACTCTCACAAACACCGGTTCCGGGTATTAATAGACTAACAGTCTGGTGTGTATTTTACACTTACAAGTTTTCTTCATGCTTAATCAAAGATCCCCCGAATGATGTGTGCAACTCATCTCTCAGTAATCATCTTGGTATTAGTACTCTGAGAGTGAATTACTCCTGTGCTCTTTCCTTCGTCCATCTCCTCCCCCGGATGCCGGGGACCAAGAGAGAATGATAAGGAGGCATCTTCCCAGGTCAAAGGTATGAATTTCAACAGCTCCATGCACTGCCTAATTACAGAAAGGAGGAGTCTGATTTGAAACTTTAAATGAGAACACTTAGGTAGTTGAGACATTTGGCAACACCCATTTTCCCTCCCCTAATATATGCTATTCGTTACTTTATAACCATCCCTGCCTATCAGCAGAGACTGTCTGCCTCCCAACATAAATTTTATCCAGGATTATTTTGAATTAATTTTTAATTCACAGGTAGCATTCCATCACCTCCAAACATTTACTTATTTACAAGCAACCCTCTCTATCTTCAGGTTTTGCATCTGCTGACTAAACCAACCACTGCTCTAAAGTATTTGGCGGGGGAAAGCATCCAGAAAGTTCCAAAGAGCAAAGCTTTAATTTGCCATAACCTGGTAACTATGTACATTTTAAATGGTCTAAAGTACACTAGAGGATGTGCATAGGTTATATGCAAACACTACTCTATTTTATACAAGGGATTTGAGCATCCACGGATTTTGATATCTACCAGGGTCCTAGAATCAATCCCCATGGATATCAAAGCATAGCTGTATTTACTTATTTTTCTTAGTATCTGCCCCTTCCGCTTCCAGCATGTTACCTCCACAGGGCAGAGATTTTAGCCTGCTCTGTTCATTGACAGAAGTCCAGCATCTAGAATACTGCCTGGTACATAATAGGTGATCATATGAGAATATATCATATATAAAGTTCTACAAGATCTCCCCTTTTAGGACCTCTTGTAAAGGTCACCTCCCTCTAGAAAAAGTTAGGGGTATAAATTTGGTATATTTCCTCTTGTCTCCTCTCCTTCGTGGTTCCCCAGGAAGATTACAGCTAAATAAGGGAAAGTGGTTCCATCCCTGGGTCGGGAATATCCCCTGGAGAAGGGAATGGCAATCCACTCCAGTTTTCTTGCCTAGAGAATTCCATGGACAGAGGAGCCTGGTGAGCTACAGTCCATGGGGTCACAAAGAGTCAGACACAACTGAGCAACTAACACACACACACACACACACACACACACACACGGGAAGAGTTGGGAGTTGACCAGTTGACAAGGTTGACCAGTTGACAAACGGCCTGGAGCTACCAGTTTCTCACCTCTCTGTGTCCCCAGTGAAGTTTAGAAACAACAGTCCCTTCTTGTGAATCATCCCAAGAAAACTGATAAGCCCCTCTACATAATCTGAGTCTTTAGCCCAACCTTTGGGAGAGGCAGAGGAGGTATCGCCACGTCTCAGAAAGGCATCTGGGAGGCTTCTGAGTAACATGAGGGAACTGACATCAGAATCCCCAGCTCCAACCACTCAGGACTATCGCCAGAGCCACACAGAAGCACGCCCTCCCCCTCATGAGGTCGTGTTTAAAATTCCAATTCAGTGTCCTATTTTTCTACCAGAGCAAGCAGTGGTCCCTATTTGGGGACCAATAGAGTATAAAACAGAGGCTCAAGGTTTTTTCAAGAAGTATTGGTTGGCCAGCATTTTGTTGACTGTCTTTCAGTTTGGGTTTGTCTGGTGTTTTCTCATGATCAGACTGAGGCTATGCATTTTTGGCAAAAATGCACAAGTGGTATTTTTGCACAAAAGTGAAGATGTGCCCTGAGCAAAACACTTTTTGACAGTGTCAAGGTCTTAAGAGGCAAGGAAAAACTAAGAAATTGTTAGGGAGTACAGAAAATGAACATTCAGAAGATGAAGATCATGGCATCTGGTCCCATCACTTCATGGCAAATAGATGTTGAAACAGTGGAAGACTTTATTTTGGGGGGCTCCAAAATAACTGCAGATGGTGACTGCAGCCATGAAATTAAAAGATGCTTACTCCTTGGAAGAAAAGTTATGGCCAACTTAGATAGCATATTGAAAGGCAGAGACATTACATTGTCAACAAAGGTCCATCTAGTCAAGGCTATGGTTTTTCCAATAGTCATGTATGGATGTGAGAGTTGGACTGTGAAGAAAGCTGAGAGCCAAAGAATTGATGCTTTTGAACTGTGGTGTTGGAGAAGACTCTTGAGAGTCCCTTGGACTGCAAGGAGATCCAACCAGTCCATTCTGAAGATCAGCCCTGGGATTTCTTTGGAAGAAATGATGCTGAAGCTGAAACTCCAGTACTTTGGCCACCTCATGCGAAGAGTTGACTCATTGGAAAAGACTCTGATGCTGGGAGGGATTGGAGTCAGGAGGAGAAGGGGATGACAGGATGAGATGGCTGGATGCCATCACCTACTCTATGGATGTGAATCTGAGTGAACTCTGGGAGATAGTGATGGACAGGGAGGCCTGGCATGCTGCAATTCATGGGGTCGCAAAGAGTCAGACATGACTGAGCGACTGAACTGAACTGAACAGAAAATGAACAGGAAAACAACCAAATGCAATGTGGGGTCCTAGATAGGACTCTGGAACCCAAGAAGGATATCAGCAGAGATGGTTCTGTGCTAAGGTTAATGTCTTAGTCTCGATCATTGCACTGAGGTTATGGAAGTCACTAATGGTAGAGGATGTTCGGAAACTGGTACACGGAGACACTGTGTGTGCGTACTAAGTCGCTTCAGTCATGTCTGACTCTTTATGACCCCATGAACTGCAGCCTGTCAGGCTCCTCCATCCATGGGATTCTCCAGGCAAGAATACTGGAATGGGCTACCATTTCCTTCTCCATGGACACACTGTACCATTTTGTAACTTTTTCTGTAAGCCTAAAATTCAATATAAAAGATTTAAAAAGATGTGTTGGCTGTTCCTTATGCTCCTCACCTCTATTTATCTGGAAAGAGAGAGAGGGAAATACACATCTTTCAAGCTCTTTTAGAGTCACAAAGGTAGGAACACCCAAGCCCAACCCAAAGGAGACCTGAATAGCTGCCAACAGCCTCTGGGCTCAGAGGTGGATGACCAGTGGAGGGCGAGCTCTTGCTGAAATTCCAAGATATTCCATCTTGGATGTGTGTGTGCAAGTCGCCTCAGTCATGTCTGACTCTGTGCAACCCTGTGGACTATAGCCCCCCAGGCTCCTGTCCATGGGATTCTCCAGGCAAGGATACTGGAATGGGTTGCTGTGCCCTCCTCCAGGGGACCTTCCTGACCCAGGGACGGAATCTGTGTTTTTTAAGTCTCCTGCATTGGCAGGCAACCCCTTTACCACTAGCCCATAGTTCTTTACCACCTGGGAAGCCTTAGTTTGCTGAAATTTTTGTTCCCATAGACTTAACTGTCCTGACACAGAACCTGGAGGACTAGTCTCATTGGTCAAACCCTTATCCCACTTGGGAGGGCCTTACTCTCCCACTAATCTGCCTAACCACCCACTTATCCTTTCTGTGTGCTGGGGCCCCACATGTAGGGGTAAGCATTTCAGAGGATTTATTCCCCCTTCCATGTCCTGACTCCAACTCTGACCCAACTTGTGCTTAACAACTTTCTCCATCACTTTATATGGCGGTGGTGTGTTCCAAATTGTGTGTGTATGAGTGTGTGCCTGTGTATATGTGTGCATACACACACTCTAAAACACGTGATTTTTCTACTTACACTGTATAAATTTCACACCATCAAGCCATACTCAATATTTTTGTAGTATTAGTAAAGTTGAAATCTTGTCATTATCAATTGCAGGTAGCAAAAAATAAAGGACTTCCCACAAATCCCATCTATAAGCATCTCATTCGTTCAGTAGATATGTAATGGAAACCTGAGCATCCCATGCTGTGGAACAATAAGGAGTGGCTCACTTCCAGTCTTCCTTCTACAACACAGAGTAAGTGAACCTTCTTTGAAGGGCCTGAACCCCCTCCCATGACTCACTGGGAGGCCTCGCTTCTTCTCCATCCACGAGATGTGTATCCAGCCATAGACATGCAGAAAGCAAAGGTTAGGATCAATGTGACAAACATTTTAAAGGAATGGAAAAAGGCAATTCATCAGATACGGAAGTATCTAAAAGGAAAGAATCATGGAGACCATCCCCTGCTCTCATTTCTAAGTACCAAGGCCAGATTCTAACAAGAGCTTTAGGTCTTACACAAAGGAGGCCTTTTTCGCCAACTGTCAACCTATTCAGACTAATGGGTTATAACCACAACCTGCTATAACCAAACTAACATGGACTGAAAGTGTTAGTTGCTCAGTCAGGCTCAATTCTTCGTAACCCATGGACTGTAGCCTGCCAGGCTCCTCTGCCCATGGGATTCACCAGGCAAGAATACTGGAGTGGGTTGACATTCACTTCTCCAAGGGATCATCCTGACCCAGGGATCAAACTCCAGTTTCCTGCACTGCAGGCAGAGTCTTTACTGTCTGCTCAGACACCAGGGAAGACCTTGGACTAACATAGACTGGGTATCTTCTAAACAACAGAAATGCCTCTCACAGTTTCGGAGGCTGGAAGTCTGGTGTCAGGGTGCTGACATGGTCAGGTTCTATATCTGCCGAGGGCCTCCTTCCTGATACATAAACAGCCATCTTCCCCATGTAACCTCACTTGGCAGAGGGGGTAGGGGAGATGTCTCAGGCCTCTCCTATCAGGCCACAAATCCCATTCATCAGGGCTCTGCCCTCATGACCTAATCACCTCCTAAAGGCCCCACCCCCTAATACCATCACCTTGGGGTTAGGATTGCAACATAAAAATTTTGAAACAATCAGACCATGGTATTGACCCACTTCAGTCCCCATTTCCTCTTCTAATAGATTAGGTCCTGGGCTCATCCTTACAGGTGGAAATAAAGAATACGAAATGATTTGGGCCCAACCTGACATGAACTTGACTGTTGAGGTTCCAGACTGCTGTAGGGGAGTGGAGTAAGGAATACATCAGCCTTGGGAACAGACCCCAGGACCCAGAGAAAGTTTTCAGACCCTGTCTCTCTTTATGGATATAATGAGATAACCACGGTGTTTTAGAGATTACTGACCACAGTCCTGAGCCCCGGCTTCTCCCCGGGTGCACCCCACCCCGGCGGCAGGCTGCTGGGGAGGCTGTGCCGGAGAGGTACTGAGTCAGCAGTGCTCAGAGCCACCTCCCGTGAATGCTCAGAGCAGCTGCTTTTCATTTAGTCCCTTAAATGTCTCTCAGCGTGAGTGAGAGGAGCCAGCTATCTTGTTGCCCGACATGTCAGGAGAGGCGGCCGTCCCACATCTGCTCAGCCCTTATTTTTAATTGCTTAATAATAGTGAGTGGGCTTCCCTCCTCCCCCCCACCAGGCAAAGCAGCGTGGGGGGCTTTGACATTCAAGGCCTAGCGTGTGGGCAGCAAACGCAGATGAGGCTGGGAAAATGTCAGCCTCCTACAGCTTCTCTCCCAATTAATCACAGCACCATCTGACAGGGCATACCTCCGAGGAGGAACACTGGGCTGGCAGTGGGGAGAGCTCGCTCCAGCCCCAGCCTGGCTACCAAATTAGCCCTGTGACGTAGCTTGAGCAGCTCACCCTCTGGGAGCCTCGAGTTTCCACTCGTTTGAAACTTTTTATTTAAAAGGAATGGGGATTGGAAGAAAGGATCTTTAAGGCAAAGGTCTCACAGGCGAGTGATTAAGAGCTTGTGATTCAGACCACCTCGGTCCACTTCCGGCTTCCACCACCTGCTGATGGTGGGATTCTAAGTCAGAGATCTGAGTTATCTGGGTCACAATTCCTCCAACTATTGATACAGAGATGAGCAGCACAACAAGGCCATGCAGCAAGGTGGCTGGAAGGACTTAGAATGGGCATAGTATGAGGTGTGCCCTTCTTAAAAGTTGGTTGCTATTATTGTTCCAATTCTAGTCACCTAAGTCAAGTTCCAAGGGAACTTCAACTAAGGCAAGTCAACTAAGTCAAGTTCCAAGGGAAGTATTTTCAAAGATGAAAAACACATGGAATTTGCCCCCCAGATACTCAGCCTTATGGGGAAGACAAGCATATGCATAAAACAGCAAGATGGAGGAGGTAGGCTGCCTGTAACAGAAGAGGTAGCACCATGTGCCAAGGATGGGCTGACCTATGCTGGGGGCTCAAGTAGCATGGCTGAGCCAGTTAAGTGGGCTCAACACACTTAACCCACACAGCTATCCAAATGATGTTCCCATCAACCTCAGAGGGACACAATCTCAGAGGAGTTATAAAATTTGCCTGAGATCACACCGCTTCTAAGTGTCCAAGATGGGGGATTCAAAGTCAAGCCTTAGGTCATTTCCCTTCAACTCTGCACCACTGGGGAACTGGTGGGGACTGGCAGATGCTTCACACAGGAAGTAGCATTAGAGCAGTCTAAGCCCCCACATTCATTATTACAGAAAGGCAGGATTTCTGGGACATGTCCCAAGAATGCTTCTTAGCTATAAAGGTAAGTTCTTTTTAACTTCTCTGAGCCCCAGTTTCTTCACTTTCTGAATAACAATAGTGCCTACCACAGAGCTCATGGGAGGAATTAAGTGAGTTTACACATGCAAAGCTCTTAATAGCTCTGTCACACGGAAAGCACTTGTGTGTGTTAGTCACTTAGTCGTGTCTGACTCTTTGCAACCCCATGGACTGTAGCTCGCCAGGTTCCTCTGTCGTTGGAATTCTCAAGAGAAGAATACTGGAGTGGGTTGCCATTCCCTTCTCCAGGGATCAAACCTGGGTTCCCTGCATTGCAGGCAGATTCTTCACCGTCTGAGACCCCAGGGCAGCTTGTGTCATCATCACTGTCATCATCTGTCCTCAGTGCCCCTTGAGCTGACAGGACCACCCTTGATAAGAAGGGAACCTCTGTTTTCACAAGGGCTCTCTCAAGACCCTTTCCTAGCAGGTGCCTGAAGTGGGTAATCAGTCACTTGTTCCTGAGGTTGAGTCTGTCCTATGCCTGGGGTCTTCCTGTAAACAGAAAAGCCACCGAGAACGACTCACACATGCAATTCTTCATGCTCTGAGAAGGCAGTCCATGGCTTAGGAAGGATGGGTGACCAGGAAACTGAGGCAGGGGCGGACAACAGAAGGGCTGCTACAGATGGGGACCACCAGAAAGTAGAGGGGGTAGAGCTAACAGCCGTCTCCTTCCCAACCCCAAGGGCTCCCTTTCTAATCTGCTAGGAGGCTGCACCCCCTCCCCACCCCAGCCTCTGGCACGGATGGTATACGAGCTGGCCCTCATTAGCATGTGCCGCCAGAGCTCAGGGGATGAGTGATGGCTCCCCCAGAACAGAGGCGTGTTTGATGTTGGCTTGTCAGCCCCAGCATCCTTCACAGAGACCTGGGGCCAAGATTCACACCCTCTGTCGGAGGCTCATCCAACACCCTGAGCTGGCCTCCACGGGGGTCCAATTTGTGTACCTTCTCCCTGAGAATGGCAGGCAATTTCTCAGGGGCCGGACATAGGGAACCTGCAGCAATGCTCCGTTTTTCCTTGGGACTATCTTAGGGGCTGCAGTCAGGATAAAGTAAAGCTGGGGAAAGGAGGACAAGACCTGGAAGAAGTGCATGAACCGCAGCCTTTAAGCCTTAGAGCCCCTGCCCTCCCTCCCCCAGCCACATCTCAGGTTTTCCAGGGAATGTCACTTGGAATAATTGTATATTATTCAGTTATCAATTCAAGACACTAGTCTGTTACAACAAGCAGTTGTTCGCCAAGAGCAAAGGATGCCAAAATCTGATTCCTAAGAGAAGGAACATCCTCAGATCAAGATGAAGCAGTCTCGCTATTTTAGTTGGAAGCCTTATTTTGCCTCTCTATTCTGTCCCTCACTTGGGTTGCCATGTCTTTAATTTGCTAAGTCCCTCTGATGTGCTGGGCAGAGGGCTGGGGGTCGGAGACGAGTACAGCTGACTACGGCCAAGTCTCTGCTCTAGGGACTCTGTGACCAGAGCCTGCGACTCTAAGCCTGCCAAGGACAGAGACTGGGTCTGGGAGTGGCTCACTCTGCCCTGTAGCTTCACGGTGCCTGGCACACAGTAGAGCCTCAATGGCACTTTTCAATGCTCAATTTTAGTAGCATCTTTCCCACAAAAATTGACATAGAAGTCAACAGGAATGAAGTCTTATATTCTTTTCTCTCATCTAATTTGTTCCAAGGGAAGAGCATTTTCCTCATTTACCGGTAAGATTCAACAGTAAAGATGCTACAAAAATTGACACCACACCACACATTCTGTGTGAAACTGATGGAAAGAATTCTGGGCTGGAGGCCACAAGTTAATGCTGGCTTTGCCCAGAGGACCTGTGAAGGTCCCTATGGTAACTGGGAACCCCCTGGACCACTCTGAGCCTGTTGAATGTAGGGCCGGCTCTTCTGCCTAATCTCTAAGACTATGAGGCAGAGGGGGCTCAAAAATGCTTTCAAGTGGTGGCTCTCAGCTGGGGTCTATAGGTTCTGCTCTTAAAACCTAAAGCTGAGGAATCAAAATGGTGACCCCAGACATGGGGATTTGGTCACACAAGGTATTAAAGAAACCCAAATTTCCAACATTGAAAAATTAAGAGATTTTACATTTTAAACTGGATTTCCAGCTGCTCTTGAAAAATAGGAAATCTGACAACACCAGACCAGAAGCTCAGCATGAAAGCTGTCTTTTGTAGCTGAAGAATGGCTCCGGCCTTTAGACTGGGCCTGTGCTCTGCAGGTCAGCACAGTTCACACTGCAATCAGCTTTCCTGTTTTAAGCCAACCACCCCTCTCCCCTCCAGACCCTGCAGCCATCTGAATGGGTTAATAAGCCTGAGCAGATTCACTTGTGGCTTATGACTGCACGTGCCCAACACCATCTAGGAATTCACATTTACGGGCACAAGTGGACTCCCAAGAATCCAGAGGAAAGGGAGTTCAGAGTGTTGGAGGAGGGGGATGGTGAAGGAAAGGTGGGAGACATGTGTGGTCCTACTTGGGGCCCATGTGTAAACCGTTCTAGCCAGACCGGGGGCCTGTGCAGGGAAGCTGGTGGGACGTAAGGCTGGGAATGGCAAGTTGAGCCAGTACTGTTGGAACAAAGAACCTGAATGCCAAGTACTATTATTCTCTGCCTTTCATGCCAAGAACTCCAAATACAACATAGAGTTTAGGGACTAAGGCTGCCAAGCTCGCCCTGCACACACTTCCACCCCCACCTTCATGACGAGAGTCGAGGTAGGAGTCTCGGCCTCGGGAAACACATGGCTAAGCACAAAGTTCTGAAAACCACCCTCCACCTTCACAAACTCTGGACTCTAGGTTTCCTCCACCAGCCACAAGCATCTCACCCAGACCCAGCAGCAGCTGTGGGCCAACTTCTAGGTTGAATCCTACAAAGCACCTCGGGGGAAAGAGAGAAGAGGGAAAAAAACTCCTTTCAGCTTCATTAGAGCTCTTGCTTAACTGAGCTAAAAATAAAACTAATTGCTTTTGCTATTCTAAAGTGAAAAATCAGTTTTTAAAGGATCAAGATTCTCTCCCTGACCAGAGAAATCATTGAATTAGGACTAGATGGGCTGCCAATGAATTATGAATGTAGTAATCAAGTCTTCTTGGAAGGCCAAAGTCTTGGTTACAAATGGGCACTAAAATTAGAAATATGCTGAAGCTGCCTAAAACAGACACCCTTTTGTCATTTTTTTTTTTTAAAGAGGGAAGAGACACAAACTGTTCCTCCTCAGGTGTCTGGCTTGTTCTCAAGCAATGCCTCGTTCTCACCTTTGAAGGAAACATCTACACAGAAGAGTATAGGAATGCCATCCCCACCCCAGCCCCAAAAGCCCCCCAATCTCCCCTAATGGTAGTTGTGAAAATGCTTCCTGTTCTCCTCATTCATGATCTGGAATGCCACAAATTAAATGTCCTCATTTTAGGACAGTGAGCAGACTCTTCAAATCCAAGAGAGCACGGATCAGTCGTCTACATCTTAGTGGGTTAACATGATTCAGTCTTTCATCAGAACAAATAGTTGAGCAGACAGGATTGGGAGATGGAGGAGACAGGGTGTGTGTGTCTGGAGGAAAGTGAGAAAAGAAGGACTACACTCAAGGGTGGGGTTCAAGGGAGGACGAAGATGACTAGGGCGGCCTTCTACCCCCCAGCCCTCAACCAGGAAGGAGAAGGGGTCCCCGCAGAAAGCTTAGAGGACGAGAAAAGCCAACCTGGAGCCAATAACAATAATAACAGCAACATTCCCTCAAGAAAGTATGGCACCTGAGAAGGCACTACCTTACCTCATTTTGTTGAGGATGGATCCATTTTAAACAAAAAAAGGTGGCTGGGAGGCATTATCTTTCCTCAAACCCTTGACCTTTGGCGTGGCCTCTGGAGACAGGGTCAGTTCTAACCACAAGGCTCCCTGAACTGGAGCTGCTTCCACGAGCTTACTAGTCCCAGTCCTGAAGTGGTGAGTTAGGGGAGGGACGTCAGGGCTCTGCTTCTCCTGGAGCTCAGGATTGAAAGGGAGCCCAGCTCCTCAATCCCTTGCCACTTGCTGAGCAGGAACTTATGGGCTTAATCAGTGGTTCTCAGCCCTGATTGCACATTAGATTCACCTGAGAGATTTTTCAATGTTGATGCCCAGGTCTTATCCCAGACCAATTAAATGTAGTATCTAGTAGTGGCTCCAGGCATCTCTACTTGTTACAGCTTTCTCATGATTCTATTGCTAATATGCAATCTCGGTTGAGAACCAGACTTGTTTTTATAATCGTCTTTTAAAATTGAAGTATAGTTAATTTACAATGTTGTGTTAGTTTCTGGTATACAGCAAAGCAGTTCAGATATAGATAGACATGTATATTCTTTCTCAGATTCTTTCCCATTATAGGTTATTATAAGATATTGAATATAGTTCCCTGGGCTATACAGTAGGTCCTTGCTATCTGTTTTATATATATTAATGTGTCCATGTGAATTCCAAACTTGTGCCTATGTTAATTCCAGACTCCTAATTGATCTCTCTCCCCTCCCTCATCCCCTTTGTTAACAGTAAGTGTGTCTTCTGTCAGAGAGCCTACTTCTGTTTCGCAAATAAGTTCATTTGTAACATTTTTTTCAATCCCACTTAGACATGGAATCATATATTTGTTTTCTCTGTCTAGCTTACTTAGCATAATAATTTCTCAGTCATACAAGCTGCTGCAAATGACATTCTTTCTTTCTTTTTTGTGGCTGAATAATATTCTATTGTATATATACCACATCTTCCTTATTCATTCATGTGTTGATGGTTGCTTCCATGTCTTGGTTATTGTAAATAGAGCTGCTATGAACACTGGGGTGCATGTATCTTTTTGAATTAGAGTTTTGTCGAGGTATATGCCAAGGAGTGGAATTGCGGGATCATGTGGTAACTCTATGTTTAGTTTTTAAAGGAAAATCTATACTATTTTCCATGGAGATTGCACCAATTTACATTCCCACCAACAGTGTAAGAAGGGAGAACCATTGACTTCCTCATTCCCATCCACCACCTCTTCTCCATCTTCCTGCCCCTCCTCTCACTTCCCAAACCCAGACTGTGGGGCTTCTCTAGCATGAGAGTCTCTGAAGGTAGCAAAGTCTTCATCTCCCAGAGTGGACTGGATTCTGGAGCATCTCTGTGTAGCACTCAGCTTCCCCACCCATCCCAAATCATTCCATTAGAAGACACCTTTAAGGCACATCTTAGCCAGGGCAGCAGGTAGCATTCATCCTCCAGCCAACTCTGTTGGACCCGAAGTGGATCTTTAGGGCACTATATTGAGAAAATCCTTCTCAAGAGGACATTCCCAAGTTCAGTGGGAAAGAATACCATCTTTAACTTCAATATCAGCTAAGGATACAGGAGAGGAAAATGGGGGTACCAAAGCCTTAGTATGTCAAGCCTAAAAAAGTTCCTTTTCTGGATTATAGGTAAAAAGAGATGCAGAGAAAGGAAGCCCCCATCATAGCATGCACCCATTAACCACTTCAATACATCAACAAGTTCACTTAAAAGGTGCTGTCTGTGTCTAACACTATAGAACCTTGCTATTCAAACCAGGGTCCATAGACCATTGGGTTCAGCATCTGACAAGCTGGGAGCTTGTTAGAAATGCAGAATCCTGGGATCCACACAAGACTAACTGGATTCAAATCTGCATTTTAACAAGTTCTCTGGGGCTTCAGCTTCACAATGAATTTTTTAAAGTACTGTTAGGGACTAGAGAAGATGGGAATAACTGGGCTCTGCCACAGTCCAGATGAGGAATGCCAAAAAAAAGTCAAAAAAAGAACAATGCTAAGTCTTGTAAGAGAACACAAAAATGCTGCTGAGCCCACAGAGGGGAGAGATCTACATAACCACAAAAGCACAGAGGGTTTCAGACAGAAGAGAGGCTTTGGGCTGAGCAACACAAGATGGATGGAGTTTGGATAGGCAGCTAGGGTCCTATCACTCTTTGGCAGCTCTCCTCTCACTTCTTTTTGAAACTTTTTATTTTATATCGGAGTATAGTTGATAAACGGTGTTGCATTAGTTTCAGGCATATAGCAAAGTAAATCAGTTATCTTCTTCAAATTCTTTTCCCATTTAGGTTGTTACCTAACACTGAGCAGAGTTCTCTGTGCTATATAGTAGCTCACCATGGGGAACCCTCTCCTCTCACCCTCTCCTTTTCCAAAGCTCCAGGTGTAGATCAACTGTTTCTGGTGGGAGACTTCTCTTATCAACAAACTTGGAAGCTTCTTGAAGCCAGAGATGGATCTTTCCCCTGCCCCATCTCCTGCGTACATTCACACAGGACCAGGCTCAGAAGGAACACTCCAACACTTTAAAAAAAAAAATGATTGAATGAAAAAGGAAGGACTGAAGCCAGGTCTGTAACAACACAGACCCCAGCTCCATAATGGAGGTCCATAACCACCTCCCCAGGTTGACCCAGTGAGACTAGGCTGGTACCCCAAATTATCAGACTCAGTTCAGTTCAGTCGCTCAGTTGTGTCTGACTCTTTGCGACCCCATGAATGGCAGCACACCAGGCCTCCCTGTCCATCACCATCTCCCAGAGTTCACTCAGACTCACGTCCATCAAGTCAGTGATGCCATCCAGCCATCTCATCCTCGGTCGTCCCGTTCTCCTCCTGACCCCAATCCCTCCCAGCATCAGAGTCTTTTCCAATGAGTCAACTCTTTGCATGAGGTGGCCAAAGTACTGGAGCTTCAGCTTTAGCATCATTCCTTCCAAAGAAATTCCACGGTTGATCTCCTTCAGATTGGACTGGTTGGATCTCCTTGCAGTCCAAGGGACTCTCAAGAGTCTTCTCCAACACCACAGTTCAAAAGCATCAATTCTTTGGCGCTCAGCCTTCTTCACAGTCCAATTCTCACATCCATACATGACCACAGGAAAAACCATAGCCTTGACTAGATGGACCTTAGTCGGCAAAGTAATGTCTCTGCTTTTGAATATACTATCTAGATTGGTCATAACTTTTCTTCCAAGGAGTAAGCATCTTTTAATTTCATGGCTGCAATCACCATCTGCAGTGATTTTGGAGCCCCCAAAAATAAAGTCTGACACTGTTTCCACTGTTTCCCCATCTATTTCCCATGAAGTGATGGGTCCGGATGCCATGATCTTCGTTTTCTGAATGTTGAGCTTTAAGCCAGCTTTTTCACTCTCCTCTTTCACTTTCATCAAGAGGCATTTTAGCTCCTCTTCACTTTCTGCCATAACGGTGGTGTCACCTGCATATCTAAGGTTATTGATATTTCTCCTGGCAATCTTGATTCTAGCTTGTGTTTCTTCCAGTCCAGTGTTTCTCATGATGTACTCTGCATAGAAGTTAAATAAGCAGGGTGACAATATATAGCCTTGACATACTCCTTTTCCTATTTGGAACCAGTCTGTTGTTCCATGTCCAGTTCTAACTGTTGCTTCCTGACCTGCATACAGATTTCTCAAGAGGCAGGTCAGATGCTCTGGTATTCCCATCTCTTTAAGAATTTTCCCACAGTTTATTGTGATCCACACAGTCAAATGCTTTGGCATAGTCAATAAAGCAGAAATAGATGCTTTTCTGGAACTCTCTTGCTTTTTTGATGATCCAGTAGATGTTGGCAATTTGATCTCTGGTTCCTCTGCCTTTTCTAAAACCAGCTTGAACATCTGGAAGTTCATGGTTCACACATTGTTGAAGCCTGGCTTGGAGAATTTTGAGCATTACTTTACTAGCATGTGAATGAGTGCAATTATGTGGTAGTTTGAGCATTCTTTGGCATTGCCTTTCTTTGGGATTAAAATGAAAACTGACCTTTTCCAGTCCTGTGGCTACTGCTGAGTCTGTGGTCCCTTAGGGTATATTCTCAATAAACTTGAAAGTATTTGATAATCTAATTTAATCTACAAAGAAAGAATGCATTTTAAAATCAGAGTAAAATATACTGGATAACTAATAAGAACCTACTGTATAGCACAGGGAATTCTTATCAATGCTCTGTGTAATGACCTATAAAGGAAAAGGATCTAAAAAGAGAGTGATCTATGTATATGTATAACTGACTTACTTTGCTATACAGCAAAAACTAATGCAACATTGTGCAATTATATGCAGATAAATTTTTTTAAAAAAAATCAGAAAGACCTCAGTTTGAATTCCAGTTACTCCACTTACTTTCAAATATGAATCCTTGGACAAGTTTCTTAAACTGCATGACATTCAGTCTCCCCACTTAAAATGGGTTATAGCTTTTACCTCCTAGGAATATTATTAAGATTAAGTGAACCACTGAGCATCAAGTACATGGAACACAATAGACAGTCAATGGAAGCCAATTGTATAATGACTTTTCAGTTTTCTTTTAAGGATTTTCAATCTCCTCCAAGCAAGAGTCAGCATGTTTTGCTACCGTGACTTTCAAATCATTTTAAGGAGCAAAATACTCTCATTAAAATAAATCAAACAGATAAAATTGGTCCCATCACCGCCTTCCCTCTGGAAGGGTCTCCTGAGACACTGTTGCTGAACCCTTAGAAAACTACTTGCATAAGATGAATTGGAAGTCTTAAATTCTAATATCTGTTATGCCACTAACTCCCAGGAAGACCTTGGACAAGTTACTTCTGCTCTCAGAGCCTCAGCTCTCTCACTATTAAAATGGAGAGCTTAGGTATGTGATCACTAAAGACCCTCTCACTTCTTTAAAACTCAAGGACGATTCTGGTTACTGGATCTGCTGATTGGTTTTCCTGTCTTCTCCCCACACCTACCTCAATCTGTTATGCTGAGTAACTGTTTGTTGGCACTCTCTGAGACAGCTATAGCCCCATCAATAGGGTACAACTGGCTTTATTAAAGGAAGCAATACAATCATGTGTTGCCTTGCTCCACACCTGGGCACTTGCAGGTGGCAGAACATCACATGCAACTCTCAAAAGAAGAATTAGTCAAGGGTCCTGGGAGTGAGGCTATGGCTTTGGCTAGATGGTGAACGAAGCAAAAATGGCATGCTTACCTTAGTCCAAAGACTCTGAGCTATCTTTCAAAATGGAAAGTCAGGAGCTGAGTTCCACGGGCCTTTAAAGACCACGCTGTTTCTCTTCAAAATATCCTTAACCTCCCAACTATCTACTATAGAAGAAGACGAACATTTACAAATTACCTGGAGACTTTCATTAGTGTCTGGAGAGTATATTACCTAGAAGGCAAGTTGTCCAATGTTGAGTGAATGGCAAGAAGTTGAGCATGAGAAGGCAAATTCTCACAGGGATGGCAGACAGGGGAAAGAAAGTAGTGGAGGGCCTGGCCCCAAACTTAACGAGTTCGAGTCAAGCGTAGATCTGGGCAAGATGAACGCCAGAATAAAGCCAAAGATCTTATCATTTCCTCAAAGGCTGTCTGTCCAGATCTGCACGCAAGCAGAATGAGGCTTAATGAGAGGTTGAAAATAAGGCTATAATTGTGAAAATACAGATAAATCATGGTGCGTAAAAAGAGTCCTGAAACACTTTCAGGTCTTGCCTTTAACATATACAAAACAGAGTATACCTCTCAAAACTGGTAGTAGAATCAAGTGGGAAAAAAAGCATGTATACATATGTTAGAGTCCTATGAAACAATGATTGTCATTTTTCAGTAACTCAGTCACGTCTGGCTCTTTGCAACCCCATAGACTGCAGCATGCCAGTCTCTTCTGTCCTTCGCTATCTCCCAGAGTTTGCTCAAATTCATGTCCATTGAGTCAGTGATGTTATCTAACCATCTCATCCTCTGCTGCTCCCTTCTCCTTTTGCCTTCTATCCTTCCCAGCATCAGGGTCTTTTCCAATGAGTTGGCTCTTCACATCAGATGGCCAAAGTATTAGAGCTTCAGCTTCAGCTTTAGTCCTTCCAATGAGTATCCAGGGTTGATTTCCTTTAGGATTGACTGGTTTGATCTCTCTGCAGTTCAAGGGACTCTCAAGAGTCTTCTCCAGCACCAAAATTTGAAAGAATCAATTCTTTGGCACTCAGCCTTCTTTATGGTTCAACTCTCACATCTGTACATGACTACTGGAAAAACCATAGCTTTGACTATATGGACCTTTATTGAAACAGTTATATGTTTAACAAACATAAGATGCTATTTATTAAGGTATTGGACCCAAGCAGTGCTTGTGATCAGCATCAGGGACAGATGACAGCTGAGTTAACTGCCTTTCAGATCTTTCTCAAGCTCTTAGGCACATCCAGGATTGGCCTTACCCTTGAAATAAATCTTAAGATCCATTTGTCAGGATAGGCCCAAACTGCCTAAAATGCTTGCTCAACATATGAGTCATACAATATATATGCAACATTTCCTCATAAATGAGTAGCTCAGCAGGTGAGCTTACCTAAGGGATGGCAGAGTTAATTCCTCAGTGCCCCCTTGAATCTGAGGCAGGAGCCTTGGAACACATCAACAGAAGATGACCTAGAGCAGAGGTCAGCAAAATTCTGTGAGGGTCGGATAGTAAATATTCTAAGCTTTTCAGACCGTACAATTTCTGTTGCAACTGCTCAACTCTGTCATGGTAATGCAAAGGCATGCACGTTCAGTTGCTCAGTCACGTCTGATTCTTTGTGACCCCATGGACTCTAGCCCACCAGGTTCCTCTAATGGGATTCTCCAGGCAAGAATACTGGAGTGGGTTACCATTTCCTTCACCAGGGGATCTTCCCAACCCAGGGATCAAACCCACATTTCTTGCCTTGGTAGGCAGATTTTTTTTTACCACTGAGCCACCTGGAGAGCCCATAATGCAAAAGCATCCATAGTCAATTTCTAAACAAATGAGTGTGACCGTGTTCTAATAAAATTTTATTTACAAGAAAAGATGATGGGATGGATTTTTCCCATAGGCTGTGGTTTACTGACCTCTGATCTAGAGAGCCAGTTTGAATCATTTTAGGCAGGACTGGGTAATGCTTTACCATTATGCACCCAGCTTTGTTGGATATAAGGGATATTTAAGACATGTGAGTCATCCTTTCATTATCCTGAACCTCAACTTTGGCCCTTATTTCAGATAACCCTTTGGGAGACCTTGAGTAGTCCTAGCTAGAGAATGTAGAAAAGATCAAGAAAAGGCAAAAGGAAAAGAAAAAAAGGTGAAGAGTTATGAAAAGTTAATAGAGAATTATGGACATATGGAGTCTTAGAGTTGGCCTTGCAAGAGACATAACACTTCAATTGATAGATATATTTCCATAGAAAACAACAAGATTGGACCACTGAGGACTGAATGAGAGAGGGAAACCATGACTGCAGTAGAAGCTGCTGCTGCTAAGTCACTTCAGTCGTGTCCGACTCTGTGCGACCCCATAGACGGCAGCCCACCAGGCTCCCCCATCCCTGGGATTCTCCAGGCAAGAACACTGGAGTGGGTTGCCATTTCCTTCTCAAATACAAGGAGAGGCTCAACATCAATCAGGCATTTACTTTAAGCTAGGACCAGCCCTGGGAGTTTTGCAAATGTGATTGTGTTTAGTCCTCATCATTCGTCTCCAGTAGAATATTACTTGTACTAAAACGAGAGGTCTCGGGGCAGAGAAATGATGTCACTTGCCCTGGGAGCTGCAGCTGATGAGTGTGGACACCAAGATGACAACTGAGAATAATTTAACATCAGAGCCCACACTTCCCCTCCCCCACTTCCCATTTGCCTTAGATTTCAAAGCCTGAGTCACTTAGGGGGACCAACGGCTGGTTCCTGAGAGGCTCCGTGTCCAGAGGGTGGACCCTTTCCTCTTCAACACCTTCCCATTTCAACTGGGCCAACCTGGCCAGTCTTGGCTCTCTCCAGAGCCTTTTATGCAGCTACCCAAATGGGGGATGACTGAGAACCACTCTCCCCTCCTGACGACTCTCTCTCCCTTATGTGCAGGTAATTCCGTGACCTTCGTTAAGTCCCCTGGAGAGGGCAAGGCTCAGCAAAAGCAGACACAAAAAGGGGAATGGGCCTAGGGGCAGAGGAGACTGTCTGAGGCCCTGGGGGCTCCCAGACTTATCCTCCACTGCCCTCCCTGCTCAAAGAGGGCCTGCATGACAGTTGCAAATTTCATATGAAATCCATCCCTCAGTACTGCCAAGTGTAGGGCAGGTGGGGGGAATGTTTTACAGTCAAGCTATAATACGCCTGCAATAAAAGTTTACCAGCTTTCATATAGGCTCCCAATAATGAGGGGAGATATTTCAGCAGCTCGGAGAGTGCCGGGAAAGGAAAAGCAATTCCCAGCACCACTTCTTCAAGGTGAGAATCTGCCTCCCATATGGTTCATAACTGGGAGTTTCTCCCATTTAAAGGGGATAGTATCAAGTTGTGTGTCTCTTTCCTCCTCACTGGGGTTTGTAATGATTCCTCAAATCTTTTGAATGAAGAGTTTTAAAGTACTAAGTTTGCCCTGGAGATGAACAGTGAATAGTCATACCCCAAACCTTGGAAGAGTCCAAAGTTACAACATCAGAGAGGTAAAGGGGTGAGGAATTACAGAGTGTTCAAGGAGTTCAGAGCTGGGGGCAGGGGTCTGACAGGAAAGCTTGTGTCCTCAAGTTGTGAGCTCTGGGAAATGAATGGCGGCCAGATCAAAATGTGGCTGCTCTAGACAAGCACCTTAGGGGGGCCATGTCCCCATGAGGGGGCCAGAAACTTAAGAGAAAGTATAGAGAAGACTCTCCCGGGGTGTCTGGGGGAGGGACCCAACTGGGGAGCCAGAGAGAATGCTTGGCCACCTGGAAGCACAGGAGATGCCTTCAGAGATTCGGGAGAGGGGAGAGAAAGGAGGCGATGGCCAAGATAAGGAAATAGCACCTGAGGGAGGCAGGCACAAAGGCAAATGACCCTGGTGTGGGACCAGAAGGAGGGGAGCCTGCTCTTCCCAGCTGCCCTTCTGCTCCGCCCAGAGAGTAGGGGCTCCTTCTCCCTCTGCAGGAAGCTTATGGCAACCTGGACCAAGAGGCCCTTGGGGTCTGACACAGAACTGCAGAGCCCCATGCTGTTCACTGGCTAACAGGCATCACGTCAAATCTTCTTAACAGAAACATGCCCTGTTTCAAACTCATGATTGTGCAGACACAGACAAGACTCGAACTGACATGCGAGCTTTCAATAAAAATAGTGTGTTCCACAGATCAAGAGTGTGAACGAATTCTACGCTAGAGGGATAATTAACCTATTTGGAGAAAAGTAACCAGATTTCAGGAACCTGGAATGGTACGAGCGCCTCTCTCTGTATCTCTTATGCATGATAGCTGTCTCCCTACTTCGGAGGGCCAGCAGACCCTCTGCAACATAACACTTCTGTCAGCCACTAATTGGTGGTGGTGGTGGTGGCGGTGTTTAGTCGCTGTTGTATCCAACTCTTTCATGACCCCATGGACTGTAGCCCCAGGTTCTTCTGTCCATGGGATTTTCCCGGCGAGAACACTGGAGTAGGTTGTCATTTCCCTCTCCAAGACGTTGAATCCGTGTCTCTTGCATTGGCAGGTGGATTCCTTACCACTCAGCCACCAGGGGATCCCCAGCTGGTGTTGCCACCTGTGCTTAAAATTGTGATAGTGACTGTCTCCTTCTTTTAAAGTCCAGCTCACATCACCCCTCTCCTGCTCCCGCATGAGACCCTCGAGGACTTCTCAGTCCAACAACATTCTCTAAAGTGTCCAGAGTCTAAGTCACCTAGGTGCCATTTATGGTACTCTTGAAATATAAGTTCTGTCACATGCCCAGAAGTTACAACCCTAACTAGACCAAGAGTATTAATACTTAGAGACCAAAAGACAATCTTTATAGTAATTTGACTTCCTAGGTCACCAAGAAATCTGTGTTGGCTAATTGAAAGGGAAGTGTGATTTCCTCAAAAAATCTTTATATAAGGATACTATGACATGCTAAGTCGCTTCAGTCGTGTCCAACTCTGTGTGACCCCATAGACGGCAGCCCACCAGGCTCCTCCGTCCCTGGGATTCTCCAGGCAAGAACACTGGAGTGGGCTGCCATTTCCTCCTCCAATGCATGAAAGTGAAAAGTGAAAGTGAAGTCGTTCAGTTGTGTCCAACTCTTCGCGACTGCAGCCTACCAGGCTCCTCTTGTCCATGGGATTTTCCAGGCAAGAGTACTGTAGGAAGCAATTAAAAATGATGAGTTGGAGCCATATATATTGATTGACCTAGGGTGATATACTTTCAGTGGAAAAAACTGTTGTAGGTTATGCACATCCTGTGATCTTATTTTTGAAGAAAAAAAAATTTATGTTTTATAAACATTTAAATATATTTTGAGTGAGCACAGAGAAAAAGAAGGAAGAACATACACCAAACTGCTAATGTTTGTTGTGGGGGGTGGGGGAGGGAGTCGGCTTTTCCTTTGCGGGTCTCTGTGTCCTTTGGCTGCAATGAACATGCATTACTTTTTACTCTGAGGGGCATCTGTAAGTGTTACAAATAGAGCAAAGTCCAGCTATGTCAGACTTTGCATCTCTTTCCCATGAGGCTTAAGGCCAAGCTTGGCACGAGGAGGGGCCTGGCAGATTATCTGTCTCCTGCCATCCCATGTGGCATCCATGCACAGACTCCCTGGGCATCTTAAACAGTGCTGTGGCTGCCTGCTTCTCCTTGCAGGAACCATGGGTGGCTTTGTTCCTTCTGTCCCAGGGAGCCCCGCCTGAAACAGCTGATAGCACTTGAAAACTAGATAGTGCCCCCAGGAGACTGGCATCCATGTACAGCGAATAAGACTCCCTTTCTAGCTGGGTTCAGCCAACAGAAGGATCAAGTCAGCAGAGGGTGGGAGGAGAGAGGGGTCAGGCTGGTAACAGCTGTGCTCCTCTGCTGGAAAGCCACTGCTCTGCTGGGCGCCCCATCTTCAGTCTTCTTGGAGTGTGTAAGTGCTTCACGTCTTGGTGGGGTGCGAGTGTGGTAAGTTTCTTGCTGTTACTAATCCAGAGGTATTTCACATCCTTGAATGGTTCCTTCAAACATGCCTACACTTGTGAACAGTCCCTTTATTAAACTCTCATCCCCCACCCCGTGAAGGTACCATCTGTTTTATGCCAGGACCCTGAGCTGCTTCCCTGGTTCTGCCACTGGCAAAGGGCTCCAGGGAGCTCCAGCAGACAGCAGGGCTGTACCAAATATTACCCATGTTGGAAAAGCCCCTGATGCTGGGAAAGACTCAGGGCAGGAGAAGAAGGGGGTGACAGAGGATGGGATGATTGGATGGCATCATCAACTCAATGGACACAAGTCTGAGTAAACTCTGAGAGAGAGCGAAGGACAGGGAAGCCGGGCATGCTGCAGTCCATGGGGTCTCAAAGAGTCGGACACGACTGAGTGACTGAACAACAACAAGCATTTTGAGAAGCCGCTCCAAGCCAGAGACAGGCACAGTCTGGAAACACCTCTCTCAGGCAGGCTGTCCAGCCTGAACCGGGCATTGGGGGGTACAGTAATGGGCACAGCTGAGCATCCTGGGTCTCTTATGCACTAGCCATGGAGATGTGGTCCATAAGGCCAGCTCACCTCCTTGATGGTCATTTGAAAAGAGGAATCAAGCAAGCTAAGAGAAATGCCTCTGTGCAGGCTAGACACAATCAGAGGGTGCCGTGGAGCCAGCTGCTATAACCTGTAGCTCCCATGGCAAAACTATGCTCCTGTGACTCTCATCCAGTGGGTGTCAATCAAGCAAGGAACAGGGAGAGAACAGATGCAAACAAGCCAACTAAAAATATACCCGTTGCTGACTTCGTTAAATGTGCAGGAACATTCTCAGTCCCTGGGGCAATGACGGGACCTCAGGATCTCAAGGGGCACAAGTGAAATGGCAGCTAAAGTAAAATTCAATATAAAAACAACAACAGGAATGACAAATATAGATATCTGATACCAAAAGTATCTGTTCATATTCAAATCCTAATTTGACCTACCACTAACACCTAATTATTAATCAAGCTGAGCAAGGGTGAGCTGTTACCTCTGCCCCAGTTCTCTCAGGCAGGCTGTCCAGCCTGAACCCAGCATTGGGAGGTACAGTAATGGGCACAGCTGAGCATCCTGGGTCTCTTATGCACTAGCCATGGAGACGTGGTCCATAAGGCCAACTCACCTCCTTGACGGTCATTTGAAGAGAGGAATCAAGCAAGCTAAGAGAAATGCCTCTGTGCAGGCTAGACACAATCAGAGGGTGCCGTAGAGCTCAGTCATGTCCGCCTCTTTGCGACCCCGTGGACTGCAGGCTTCCCTGTCCATCACCAACTCCCGGATCTTGCTCAAACTCATGTCCATCGAGTTGGTGATGCCATCCAACCATCTCACCCTCTGTCATCCCCTTCTCTTCCTGCCCTCAATCTTTCCCAGCATCAGGGTCTTTTCCAATGAGAAAGACCCTGATGTAACCATTCCTGTGGCTAAGAAAATGGAATGCTCAGACTGGCCAGGCCTGGGTCTTCGCATCAGGTGGCCAAAGAATTCTTAAAGCAAGAATCTCAGGCTCATTTCTAGACAGAGCAGGAAGTTACAACCAAGTGGGGCCTGAAGGCCAGGCACAGATGACGACAGACAAGCCAACAACTCCTCTACCATCACCCATCACCCACCACCCACCCACCCACTTTATTGGCAGGAAGAAAGCAAAGACAGTCTAAACCCAGGTATAGAACAGCCAAGAAAACAAAGAACTGGTCTTCCTACCCATAATGGCCCATGTTCTACCTTTAGTCTAGTGAGGACACTGATTGAATGTTACGGAAATCGAGATTAAACAGGCTTAATGAGAAAAGGGGACTGACTGACTGACCCATGTAACTGAAGTCCAGGGGTGGGTCAGGCATGACTGAGCTAGGTCCCCAGGAATCTCTACCTCTGCCTCTCAGATCTGCTTTCCTTGGTGGGACTTGCTTCTCACTATTCATGAATGGTTCCCAGCAGCTCCAGGCTGATACCTGCTATTAGGCAACTCCAGAGGAAAGTACGTGAAAGTTCCTGAAGGAGGCTTAGATTTGAGTCTCAGTGTATGACACTTGCCCATCTGTAACCATTCCTGTGGCTAAGAAAAGGGAATGCTCAGACTGGCCAGGCCTGGGTCTTGCACTCACCCCTGGGTCTTGGAAGTAGAGCAGTCTGGCACAGAGTAGGCATTCAAAAACTACACGCTGAAAGGAAGAAGGCATGAATGAAAGAATCAGTGAATGGCCCAGCGGTGCGAAATTTCACAGTACATTGCGGGACAGTGAGTTGGCTACTGTAGGTGAAAGAATGTAATGGGAAAGTCAAGGATAAGTAGATAGGATCTGATGTGATAGCCATGGGCAAGGTACTCTGCCAAGCAGAGTACAAGTCACAGGACACATGGAGAAGCCCAGATGAGCTGTGTGCCTCTGGAGCTTACAACCCTCCAGGGGTCATGTTCCAACGATCTATCTATTATAACAAGGAAAATATCCTGGGGCCTACAGGAGCAGAGGGATGTCTTCCCACCTGGGGAGGGAGGAGGGCTTCAGAGACTTTTCAGCGGAGGCATCTATTTTCTATTTGGAGTTGGTGAGTGGGCTAGTTTAGACAGGTGGAAAAGAATGAATGTTTTAAGTAGGAAAGCTGATCAAGAATTATGGGGGCTGGGATTTAGGACAGGCCTGTGAGAAGGAACACCTAGGAAGGGGCTATAAATGGGTTCAAGAGGCCCCAAGCGAAGGCTGAGTCTTCTGGCCAAAGGTTTAGAGCTTTACATTTTGGCCTTGGGGCACTGCATTGGCTTCTTGAGCCAGTTCATCTCAGTCACCTTAGAAATAGCATCTATCTGCTCTCAGGGCATCTCAACTCGAATTCATGGTCTTAAGGAATTGACAAGATCTCTTGTTCCAGTGGGCTGCTGCTGCAGGGGTGGGTGATTCTTCTCTGAGAGGCAGCATCTTCAGGCTGCAAATCGCCTCCCTGACTTTCAACCATTTCCAGCAGCAACAGCGTAGCTCATCTTAAAGAGCCACATTTCCTGGCATGAGTGATAAACTCAACTTTAAACTGATTATTGAAATCTACAAGCTGTTAATCCAGTGGCTGCAGCGAAGCCCCATTCTCTCCGCTGTTTAATCGTCACTTAAAATGACAGGATTCATGCGCTCTTTCAGCGGCTCTCTGCACTCCCTGCCATGCCTTCTCCAGACCTCTTCCACAGTCACTCCACACAGCAAATACACTCACATAATCTCTCTTCATCTCCCTCTTCTCATCTCCTATCTCTCTATCTCTGTCCCTGAATGAGGCATCTCTGGAAATTTTCACATATTTGTCCCTGTGAGGCAAATCACTGGGAAGAAAATCTGTGCAGATGGAATGAATGGATTCGTAAGGATCTTTGCTCACCCTGCAGAGGAATGGTCCAGTAGGCTCAGATGTCCACTTGGTTTGATGAGCCATCTTAGCTGGCTGTCTGGATTGGGTCCCTCCACAGTGGAAAGCCTTGTCAAGGGCTTCCTCGGGGTTACCCAGGAACATCACTGAAGTGAGTGTTACTCCTCTCCCCAATAAGCAGCTTTACTGCAGGTCTGGAGCTCACAGATGCCAGGTCTGGAACTCATTCAGCCGAGTCAGAGCTGCCCTCTGTCCCCACACCAGACAAACCACAAGCACGGGGCACTTGTGTGATTTTCTAGAGCAGGGGCTCCAGAAAGGACCTAAGGAGGTTATTGCCTTCCTCATATCCATCCTACTGCGTAAGGCTTTGCCCTCTGGGGACAATACCAAATGGCCAAGACCAGTGTTACTACGTATATGGCACTTTCTTCTTCTTTTTCTTAGAAAAGAAATTCATATGGAATGGAATTAAGAGAACTGACAGCCCAGGGAAACTGATCCCCGGGCACAGGGCTTCTTCTGGCAGGGGGGTGACGGGGGGCCCCCTGCTTATCTTCCTTTGTCAAATTTGGTTCATTTATTCTCTTCAGCACTAGGCTCTCTCCACTCAGATTGGTCCCCAGGATGAATTCTCAGTTAGGTTCAAAACATGTCACTAGGTGGTATCTGCTTACATCCAGCCAGCCATCAATCAACAGCTCGCGGAGCACTGCAGGCTAATGACACCCAGAGCCCTGTGCTTGACCCTGGGCAAGATGGGTGGGGCGGGGGTGGGGGTACCATGACACAGAAGAAGTATTTCTTTCGCTGAGAGCTTCTAACTCATTAGACAGACAGATGCAATCCCCACAAACCTCCCAGATGCAATTAAATTACAACCAAGGGCATGTGCCAGCTGTCTTAAGGAAGGCTCCCAGACACTGACATGTGACACGTCTACTTACATCTCATCCACCCAGTATGAATGCATCTGCCTTGAGTGGGGTCAGCCGGGCTGGAGCAGGCGGGTAGAGGTGAGGGGTTCAAGAAGGCTTCATGAGACGCTCAGAGCAGGCAAATGTGTGCACGTGCTTGAGTGTGCGTGTGCGTGTGCGTGTGCCTCTTCAGACTGGCCTTCGCCAGCCATCTCAAGCCACAACCCTTCTCCCCCTTCCCTCAGCACTCTCTGCCTCCCCTCCCCTTGCCTCCTCTTCTGCCCACCCACAACACACTCAAGAACCAAAGGCCTTTCCAGCCCCAGACATAAGTAATTTATTGTGATTAAAGGCATGCCCCTTACCAAGGGCATCTACCTCTGCATTTGAAAAGGGGCGATCAACACTGAACCCCTAGGACTAGGTCTCTAACAGGAAGCACTCAATGATGGGGAGATGGGTTTTCTAACAGCTGTTATAAACCTCCTGTAACTCACACACAGTGCTGGGTAAATCACATCCATTATCTCATTCAACCCTCATAACACTTCTGCAAAAGACACATTCCCAGCCTCACTTCTCAGAAAGGGAAACGGGGCGTGGAGGCAGGAACAGGGCTTGCCCAAGGTCATCCTGAGGTGGAGCAGCTCTGCCTCTTTTCAATACCTGTACCTGGATGGGGACAAAATATTGCAGGGAGGCTGGGAACAGATGGGAAGACACGCTCCTCAGAGCCCCACCAGGCACAGACTCACAGAACCACTCCCGATCCGGGCTGACCCCACATCTGTCAGATCCTTCTAGAGCCTGCCTCTCAACCCTACTCCCTCTGAGGCCACCCGATGCAAACAGCCAACTCATTGGAGAAGACCCTGATGCTGGGAAAGACTGAGGGCAAAAAGAGAAGAAGATGGCAGACGATGAGATGGCTGGATGGCATCACCGACTCACTGGACATGAATTTGAGCAAACTCCAGGAGATAGTGAAGGACAGAGAAGCCTGGCGTGCTGCAGTCCATGGGGTCACAAAGAGTTGGACACGACTGAGCGACTGAACACATTCTAGAGCCTGCCTTTCAACTCCACTCCCTCTTTTCCTCGTACCCCGCCCTTCCCTCTCCATCTCCCTCCCTTTCCTCCCTCCTCTTTCACTTTGGGAGTAATCAACAAGGGGGGGATTATCCACCCTTGCATTCATACCTCCCCACATGAGCCCTGGTTTGGGGCCATCCCTAAGCAGTTTTTAAGAAAGCAATCTAAGCTGAATTGAGTGTACCTCCTCGCCTCAGATTTTAGCAATGGAGTCATTTCTCTGGACAATAATGATAATGAAAAACGGCCTCCAATTATTCAAAGCCTATTGCTATGAATAATTCAGGAACAAAGGAGTGCCCCTACCTGCTTGCCACAGCACCCCTCCTCCAACCTCACCCCTTCCTCACTCCTGGGGTGCTTTTTAATTCTACCCCAAAGACTGTAACTCTCTGCACACTGAAGTGCTCAGAAATTTGGTCACCTGGAAATGGGTGCATGTGTGCTGAGTTGCATCAGTCATGTCTGACTCTTTACAACCCTGTAGATTATAACCTGCCAGGCTCCTCTGTCCATGGGACTCTCCAGGCAAGAAAACTTGAGTGGGTTGCCATGTCCTTCTCCAGGGGATCTTCCCAACCCACGGTTTAAACCCATGTCTCCCATCCAAGTCCTAACCAGGCCCAGCCCTGCTTAGCTTCCGAGATCAGACAAGATCCGGCGCGTTCAGGGAGGTACGGCCATACGTCTCCTGCATTGGCAGGTGGGTTCTTTACCACTAGTGTCACCTGGGAAGCCTCATCTGGAAACACCAGTTAAAATAGCCACCAGTCTGACTGTGCCAAGCATGTCATCTGCATTCCCTCATGGAATTCCCTCTGAATCTGGTGCTATCTACTTATTACAGATGAGGAAGCAGAGGCTCAGAAAGTGAAAGAAATTATCCCAAAGTCATATAACTAGAAAGTGATGGAGGAAGGGCTCAAGCCAAGGAGATGCCAGAGCCTACACCCCCACCAGCACTCCGATGCTGAGTGCAGATGGCCAGCTATGGGGTGAGGGGTAGGGATAGAAGAGGGGTGGGAAGTGGTTCCTAGGCTGCAGTCCTGACCCTCTCTCCTTGTGCCCACTCTCTCCAAAGCAGAGCTGTTTTTCAGCTCGTTCCAGTTCTTTAGGATTTGCACTGAATCGCTCCTCTTCCTGGGACGTTTCTGGACTCAGTTTTATAGCATTGGCTTCCTGCAAGATTCATTTGGTGAACAGAAATCTGGGAAAACTTTTCGAGCCCTCTGGCAGCCAGGGGCAGGCTTTGCCTTATCTGGAGTCCAGCTCCTCAGAGGAAACTTTATGAAGTTTATGTATAAGTGGAAGCAGACCCTCCCTCATCTTGTCACCATAGCAACCTATGTCCCATGATAACTGAGAGATGGGAGGCACAAGCGTGCAAACCAGACTTATAGCTTCCTGATCTAAAATGCTTGTACATGGATCTGTTCTGGTTCTTTAATTTCTCCCTGTGAGGCAGGGCATGTGGTACCTTCTCCACATGCAGCACAGAGAAGGGGCCCAAGTTGGCTAAGACTCTGCCAGCAGACAAAGCCTAGATACCCAACAGTGGGAGAGGAAAGAAGGCACATTGACCCTGTCCACCCCAGTCATGAGTGGGCTCTGGTCAGCTCCATGGAAGAGCCAGCCAGGGGACTCCAGTATCCATCCCCCTTTCTTCCTTAGAAACAGAATTCAGACACTTATTCCCACAAACTGTCTCTAGGAATAAGGCCTATATGCCCTGCTCTCCCCAGGAAGCTGGGTTCTGACCACATGAAATGGAGCAGAAATATGTGAAAAACTTATAGGAAACCTTCCTTTTCTTTCCTTCTTCCCATTTGCTGCTCATACGCAGATGTGATGGCAGTAAAGGACCAAAGTCACTGCCACATTGGCAGGAGAGTCCTTGACCTCATCTACCTCTTGCTCTCCTCCCACCTGCTGGCCCTTCACACTGGCCAGACCCACCTGGGAAATGGAGGACTCCAGCTGAGTGGTCAGCCTCTGGGACTCAAGTAAGGAACCTCCAATCAAGGAGACACGATGTCAGAAGACCCTTCACCCATTTTCCCCTTAGGCAGAATCCAAGGAGCTCATACATTCCTGCTGGAACCCCCACTCTTTAAACCCACCTCAGCATTCCCTGCCAAAAACATTTGAGCCTGAAACCAATTTGTATACAGACCATTATTTGTACATGCTAAATTGTTGTCATTGCTATTGTTTTCATTTTTTCATTGTGATAAAATACAGAGTACATAAAATTTACCATTTTAATTAGTTTTAAGTGCATCGTTCAGGAACATTAAGTACCTTGACATGGTTGTACAACCACACCACTATCTATCACTAGAACTTTGTCATCACTCTAAACTGAACTCCATACCCATTAAACAATAACCCTTCCCTCTTGCTGATAACCATTATGCTACTTTCTGCTTCAATGAGCTTGATGACTCTGCTGCTGCTGCTGCTAAGTTGCTTCAGTCATGTCCGACTCTGTGTGACCCCATAGACGGCAGCCCACTAGGCTCCTCTGTCCCTGGGATTCTCCAGGCAAGAATACTGGAGTGGGTTGCCATTTCCTTCTCCAATGCATGAAAGTGAAAAGTGAAAGTGAAGTCACTCAGTTGTGTCTGACCCTCAGCAATTCCATGGACTGCAGCCTTCCAGGCTCCTCCGTCCATGGGATTTTCCAAGAGTACTGGGGTGGGGTGCCATTGCCTTCTTCTTGATGACTCTAGATACCTCATAAGTAGAATCATACAATATTTGTCCTTTTGTGACTGGTTTGTTTCACTTAGCATAATGTCCTCAAGGTTCATATATCTGGTAGATGTATCAGAATTTCCTTCTTTTTAGAGACATATTTCATTGATGTATAACCATATCTTGTTTATGCATTCATTCATAGGTGGACACAGGTTGTTCCCACATTTTGACTATTGTGAATAATCTTGCTATGAACGTGGGTGTATAATACCTGTCTGATTTCCTGCTTTTGATGGCTTTGGATATATACCCAGCAGTGGGATTCTGGGGCACATGATAATTCTGTGTTTCATTTTTTTTGAGGAACCACCATATTGCTTTTCCACTATGACTGCACCATTTCGTGTCTCTATCACTGCTGATTGTTCTTCATGGCATTTTATGCTCCTGTCTTTGGTTTCTTCACCCAGACAATCAGCGCCTTCCGTATAAGAACCCCACCTTCTCTTGCCTATAGTTGGGACAGCAGTAACTACTTATGGGAGACCTCAGATAGAAAGACACTGCAAGACACCAAGCTCAACCTAGAAAGAAAAACAGCCAAGAAAATAAGTGCAGAGACATGGACTGTACCACAGAACGTGCTATCCCACAGATTATTTAAGGATGTCTTCCCAATAAAGATAGTATTTGAGTTGGAACATGAAAGGTGAGAAGGATGCCTACAGCCAGCACTGAGAAAGGAAACTCTGGGTGAGCGGAGCAGTGAGAGAACAGACACCGCAGTGTGAAAACTTCCGGGGGACCAGAGGGCACCCAGGGAGGGTGCCTAGAAGAACGGTTGTGCATTAGAAGCGGATGAGAAGCACGGCCATCACGATGCTCCAGAAGAGAAAACTGCACAGTGTGGAAACCCCGAAGTCACAGACAAGCATGGAAACCCGATTGGGCTCCCTCACCTCCTGTGTCCCATCATCCCTTCTGCCGCTAGTAATGCAGTGCGCTGGCTGGGAAACCCCACGACAGAATAACGGAAAAGTCCGATTTTCTAAAAAGCACCGAAGTCAGACTTTATTGGAGATCCACACACTCTCACGTGCGCACACACATTATCTTATGCTGCAGAGATGCTCACGGAAGTCAGGGATGGGAAACAACACCTACTGTCACTCTGGGGGAAACGTGCTGCTCTTCAAAGAAGCTCAGTTTCTTTCTTCCTCCCGCAAATGCTGTCATCATTCAGGTCTTAATAGCAACAGACTTAGTAAAGAGAGGAAGATGTTTGGGAAAATTTTTACACCTTCTCCACCTCCATTCAGTCTTACATTTGGGGAACAACCAACCACTTCAAGTCACTTTTCAATGTTTCATTCTTTCTAAAAGATTGAAAACAACTCACCTCAAAGCCTTCCGTGTTTCTCAATCTATATTTTAGGTTAGCAGTTGTGTTAAACAACTGTTGCTGAGGAATGAACCACTCGCCTCCCCTCAACCCCCTAACCAGATCCCATGGGCACCAACAATAGGCACTTATGTGTCACTCAGCAGGTTGGCTGGGCAAGCTGCTTCGCATGTTTCTCACTCTTATCCTGGGGCTGGGGTGAGTCAAGAGATGGTCACAGCATAAGAGTGCAAGTCAATTGCACCAGCACATCCCAAGCCTCTGCTTGCATGACTGCCCCTAGTATCCTATTGGCCAAAGCAAGTCCAATGGCCAAGCCCAACACTGAAGAGCAGGGGCATATAATCCACCTTTGTGAGAGGGACTGCAAAGTGACACAGCATGGGGAATAGATACAGAGAGGGGTAATCCCCTCCTCATAATAAGTAAAGTATCTGCTATTCACCAAGCCCCACATTTGCTGAGTTTCTACCATATGCAAGGCACCATGGAATACCAAGTTGAATTCCATTCAGTCTTCCCTCCAGAAATTTACAACCTAACAAAAAAAAGAGGTAAGTCCATAAAGAGGTTAACACTGAAATATGAAGCAAAGAACTTGGGGTGGCAGTGACATACTCTGTCTGTGAAAGTCAAGAAATACTTTGCGGGAGAGGGAATCTCTTAGGTAAAATCATAATTTTGATGGATTAAAAAAAAAAAGGATTCTTAGCTCACCAGTCAAGAACAAGAAATCCAAGATCAAAGACAATGCCTAATGTGTTCTTTTATACTGTAAACTGCTTTCATAGTACTGGATACTAAGGGTCCAGGGGGTGCTGGGTTCCCAACTTGATCAGGCTGAAGAGAATTCTAGAAGTCACCTAAACTAAGACCTGTATCAGGACCCCAGAACTCTACTAAGCCCTGGGGACCCGAAGATGAACAAGACACAGTTCCCTGCCTTAAAGATCAGGCAGTCTTTAAGACTCTCAGAATAGATACGAGATGTTTGCACATGTGTGCAGGTGTGTGGCTTATGATCATGGGAAATTAATAGACCCCGTTTGCAACACCAAAACCACATGAAACAAGGGCAGCGCTAATGTGACAGCTTCAAGGACAACAGAAATTTGCTGAGAAGCTTCAAGTCAAGGTCGACACTTTGTACTTTTCCCTGGAAAAGGATCTGAATTCTCTGTCTGTAGGTGTCTGGAGTGGAATTTTCTTGTGAAGCCCCTGAGCTCCAAAGAGTTTGAGTGAAACATGATTGAGGTGAAGTCACTCAGTCGTGTCTGACTCCTTGTGACCCCGTGGACTGTAACCTACTAGGCGTCTCCGTCCATGGGATTCTCCAGGCAAGAATACTGGAGTGGATTGCCATTTCCTTCTCCAGGGGATCTTCCCGACCCAGGGATCGAACCTGGGTCTCCTGCATTGGAGGCAGACGCTTTAACCTCTGAGCCACAATGTCTTCCCAAAACTTGAAAATCAGGAGCAAGATTACCTCTTCAGATCCATCTGTTCTCAGTTACTTTGGGGAAACCAAGGCAGCATAGTAGAGCCTTCTCTTGCTGATGATCCAAACTAACAAATGCTCAAGGTCATCTAGAGGTTAATGCAGCCAGGAATTCTTACTGTGAAGTCTAAGGATGGTGATGAGTAAGTCTGTGAGCACTCTGAAATGACCAATAAAATGTGCGCTTTCATGACTACACTTTTGGAGTAAGAAGTCATAGCTTTCATCAATCTATATCCTCAGTACAATTATCCTCAGTAGAATCCTCAGTACACCTTCAAAAAAAAGTCTAAAAAGTTGACCCACTCCTTCATTTATTCAACAAACACTGATGCTGACAATTCAGAGAGCAAGTACCTAGCCCAGGGAATACAAGCAAGATACGATGCCATGCCAGCCTTCAGGGAGGACAATGCATACATCATCTTGCTCTTTCAAGAAACTTATTAGACAGGTCAGCAAAACTTGAAACCTTTCAAAATATGGGCCCATCTGGTCACCCAACTTATTCCTTGGGATTCCTCAAATCCTGTCCCCTCACCCACACTACTCTGTCCCTGTCTCCCTCCCTGCCAGCTTGCAACAGACATTTAAGAAGCACCTCCTTTGTGCCCAGCTCTGAGGCTGCATCTTTTTTAAATTGCTGGAACCATGCATTGGACTGAGCCAATCTGAGGCAATTCATCTCTATAGCAAAAGAAAACAAAAAATCTAGGATGTCTCCTCTCCTCTCCTCTCCTCTGCCTGCCACCTTGCCCTGCCCCAGTCAGGAAAAGCTTTGTTTTCTCCTTGAAGAAGCCATAATGAAGACTCCCCTATGTTTACGGTTTATGGAAGAAGAACATTAGAGAATTGCCATGGTTACAGGCCCCATTCTGCCTCTGTTTGAGGACCAGAGGGAGCTGGAGGAAAGCACTGAGCTGCAGCTCCTGATGCCGCTCAGCCTGGAATCATCATCAAAAAAAAATGTTTACATCAGAGGAGAAATTGCTCCTGGAGTAGCAAAGGGAAAACGCCAGGCTTGATGAGATTGTTACACAGAATCTTGGCTGGGTTGTTTCTCCCTTGCTCCCCCTTCCCCCTGCCCCATTATTATTTAAGGTTGTATTAAATCAGGCAAAGGGAGCAGACGACAAAATGCAACTTAGTGTCAGCAGCTCTGGCAGGACGCCCAGGCTGGGGCTGGCCCCATAGCGCATCCTCTTCATCTTCAGCCGCAGCAGTGGAGGCTGCCAGCATCAGTATCTCCCTGCAGACCCTGCGGGAGAACCAGACCTGAGCTTCCTGCCCCCAACCCACCCAACTCACCCGCCTCGGGGCACAGACCATCCTGATTCTGAAACAGAACCAGGGTAGGCTAGAACTAGGTAGCCAGCATCCTAACACAGCTCTGTGTGTCCTTGGGCAGGTGTCTTTGAGTCTCTGAACTATAATTTCCCTTCCTTTCAAATAGGGCTTAGGTAACTGTGGTGTTGGAAAAGACTCTTGAGAGTCCCTTGGCCTGCAAGGAGATCCAACCAGTCCATTCTGAAAGAGATCAGCCCTGGGATTTCTTTGGAGGGAACAGTGCTGAAGCTGAAACTCCAGTACTTTGGCCACCTCATGCAAAGAGTTGGAAAAGACTCTGATGCTAGGAGGGATTGGGGGCAGGAAGAGAAGGGGACGACAGAGGATGAGATGGCTGGATGGCATCACTGACTCGATGGACGTGAGTCTGAGTGAACTCCCGGAGTTGGTGATGGACGGGGAGGCCTGGCGTGCTGCGATTCATGGGGTCGCAAAGAGTCGGACACGACTGAGCGACTGAACTGAACTGAACTGATCTGAACCATCCTGAAAGCAAGGCAGTGGAATGATGTTCTTAAGGGTCAGGTCCTCTCATGCTTTAGCTCTCTCACCCAAGGAATAGGAATGATGGCAGCGCTCAGCCCTTGGAGTTGTGAGGATAAACACTGCCTCACTCAGAAGAGGGTGTAGCTATGAGAAGGCGCCATCAATGGGCCCCTCACCCCTATGGCTACAGCACACAGCACATTGTTCTAAGTGCCTCTGTTCTTTCAAAAAGCCCATAGATTGATGCATTTCTGCAATAAAGGGTGTTGTTTGGGTTCCAGATGGCAGGAGAGGCTGTTGACATTATAACAGAATGATTTTACACTCCTCTTTCTTCCTTCCTCTTTCCCACCTCAAGCCCTACCCCGTGAAGGAACACAGGGATATGGGATTACCATGTGGCATTCATGAGGGCTTATCCTGAGGGGACCTGTGGGGGAGGCTGGGCTGGGGTAGGAGGTATGAGTGGCCCCTGGGGTTGGGGGACGTCTTCTCTGGTATCAACCTGAGGCTGGGAAGCCTAGATTTCTTCAGTCCCAGCTCCTGAAGGCAGAGCTGTCTTGGGAAGGGGTTCTTGAAGAAGGAAAGCAGGAGCTGAGAGGTCCCAATGGGGGAAGCCACAGCTGAAGGTGAGGAAACCAGATCTCACTTGTTAAGAACAAGGGGCTGATTCATGAGCGTGCGCTGTCTGTTCTAAGCGAGCACCAAGCCTGCCTTGTCTCACTGTGGCCACAGGCCCACGCCCTCTGAGGCACACGCTGTGCTCTCCCCAATGTGCACGTGAAGAGACTGCACATCATAGCCTCCTGCCTGAGCTCATACAGCTTACACAGAGCCCAGCCCGGCTTTGACCCCAGATGGTCTGGGTCCCTCCACCCAGTAGGGAAAGAGCTGGTGGCTGCGTACCAGTGCCGTGGGCATCAAACTCAAACCCTCTGCTGTTTTCCATCACTATTCAGTTCTCTTCATCTTGTTGACACCTCTGAGAACTTGGGAAGGTATTACTTGAAAATTTAGCCTTGCCTCAACTGTGCAGATGCCTGGAAGGAGAATTTGAGAGCCACAAGGTAGCTTCATGCCTGTGAAGCCAGGAGTCTCACCCCCACATGGAGATGCTTCACCCACAGGCGGCCCTGAAAGACCCAGACTTCAGTTCTTCCAACAGGAGGGACTCGTTCACACAGGCCTGTGAGTGTATCAGTTGGTTTAACTAATCAGCTGAAGTAGAACTGTGCCAGCCGGGAAGGTGTGCAGAGGAAGCCGCCAGGAGCTGTCCTAAGTACTAGACAGGTATTCTAGCACTTCGTCCTCACCGCTATCTGATGAGATAATACTGAACTTGCCCCCCTTGTATGGATGGAGAAGGAGCCTCAGCATGGTTCAGTACCCTCTCCAAGTTCCTGAACTGGAAAGTGACAGAACTCAGAGCTGCCCAGAACCAGACTCCAAATCTCATTCTCTGTGCCTAATGGGAGTCTGCCCCCCACCCTACGAGGCAGAAAGTGAAAAGAACTGTCATAAAATCACAAGACAGATCTGTCTAACCCCAGACCTAGTGGCTCTTGGGCATTAAGGCAAGTTCCCTGTCTTCAGGGAAGTCTGGCCTCATTGGAGGGACAGGACAGCTACCAAAACCAGCTGAGGAGCACAGGGAGAAGGTCCACAGTGAGGGGGGAAGGCAAGTGTCGATGACTATAGAAAAGAGATCCCTGGGAGCTTCTGGGAGGAGGTGAGCTGAGACGAGAGACTCTTCAGAGCAGAGGGGAGCCGACCCAAGCAAAGACAGAAATGGGGACATGTATGGAAGGAGCAGAGGGAAGAGTGGACAAACCAGTAGACCCTGAGTGGTGAGCTAGAGAAAGCCCCTGCAGGGGGCAGTAAGGAGTGGTAGGAAGTCTCAGAGTTAGTGTGTGACAGACTTCAGGGTCAAGAGTGACCGGGTGTGCTGAGCCTTTGACTCCCCACTTGTCCCAAGGAAGGGCTCTGGGAAGTGGGACAAAGTGACTTAGACAGGGAAGCCCAAGTCATACCCCACCCATCCCCAGCCCCCCTCTCAGAAGGAAAAGCAATTTTCCATCTTAATGTATCTGAGTCCCAAACCTGCTGACCTGTGAAAAACCCTTCCAAGTGATTTATTTGCCTCCTCTTGCTAAGACAACTGCCTCATTATTTTAAGTCACGAACACGGCAGAAGTACATGCTCCCTTCAGGGTCAGACTGGGCTTCTCATGGGAACCCAAGAAAGCCCTGGGAGGCCTTGCTTGGCAGGGCCGCTACAGCACTTTAGGGCCACAGGGAAGTCCTCAGAGACCCCAGTTCACAAGGGATTTGCCCCAGGAGGTGTCAGACCAAGACAAGGTCTGGGCTCACGCAACAACCAGTGAAACAACCTCAGGAAGTCTCAGTTCATGCAAGGATGAAAGCAGGGCACCATGTCATGACAGACATCCTAGAGGCGCTCTCATGGAGTCTGCAGTGGACTCAGCTGCAATTGAAGACAGTCTTTTAACAGTCACTGCTTATTCTCAGCAATAGAAATAACAATATCCCAAATGCCCCCACCTCACTCCCATTTCTTCCTTTGCTGGAAAAGGATGAGTGTTATAGACAGGTCACTGAATATTTTCATATACCAACTACACCTTCTGTTTTCGGAGTGGACGTGCTCTCTTCTCAATTACAGGGACAGTTTCTTCTATAATTACAAGAATGGGACTGTCTTTAATCTTCTTGTGGATCCCTTCTGGGATCTGGCACAAGACTGGCACAGGGTGAAAACTCAAACAAGAGGTGTTTAACCGGCTCATTGTAGAGGCAGAAGGGGCCTGTGGGTGAGAAAACTCAACCTGCTGGACTGGCCAGGTAAAGACTCTGCCTGTGTGCTGAAATCATGGCCTGCCCATTGCCCACACATACAGAGGAAGGATGGATAGAAGGAGGGATGGATGGATGGATGGATGGATGGATGGGTGGATACAGATAGAATTACCTAATCCTGAGATTTCTCTGGCCCGGTAGTCCCTTCAAACTAACCCTGAATCTTGACTTTCCTTCCTCCTCCGCAAGCTCAGTTATTTCAGCCAAGCTGAACCCAAAGGCTGGAGGGGCAGGGGATGGTTTTCTCGCTTGCTTATGCTATGTGGTTTAGTTGCTAAGTAGTGTCCAACTCTTGAGACGCTATGGACTGTAGCCCACCAGGCTCCTCTCTCCATAGGATTTTCCAGGCAAAAATACTAGAGTGGGTTGCCATTTCCTTCTCCAGGGGATATTCCTGACCCAGGGATCAAACCCATGTCTCTTGCACTGTAGGCAGATTCTTTACTGGCTGAGATACCAAAGTAAATAACGTAAAAACAGCTAGTGCCACATCCCAAACATCAGGAGGCCGAAGCCGTCAGCCTCCTAATTAATGCCATTGCCTGCAGGCTCTCAGCAACTTGTCCCTCTGAGCTTTCCCCCACAGGTCATGCCAAGCCCAGTGCAGCCTGCTTTGAGCCCCAACTAGTGACCTCCTGTCCTGCCCCCCCAGAGACACACACATTTCTAACAAGTTCAGTGTGAGGCAATCCATTGCCATCATGTTCTCCAAAATGTGGTTACCAATGCCATAGCAGAATATAGGCTACGTCTTTAAGGAAATGCCAGGATGGTCCCTCTAGTGCAGGGGTCCCCAACACCCAGGCCATAGATCAGTACCAGTCCATGGCCTGTTAGGAACTGGGCCACATGGCAGGAGGTGAGTGGCAGGCAAGTGAGCAAAATTTCATCTTTATTTATAGCTGTTCCCCATCACTTGCATCCCCTGGGTCCATGAAAAATTGTCTTCCGTGAAATCTGTCCCTGGTGCCATAAAGGTTGGGGACCACTGGTCTAGAGTTTCCTTTCCAGACCTTAAGTCTACCCCACCCAAGTTTCATCGCTGATTCCGCAGCCCTCATCAGTCAACCCTCCTCCAACGTCTACATCCTTCTGTCTACTGTGTGGGAAGGAGAAACTGTCTCTTTCCAGCAGCCTCATATTTCAATCTCAGTCCATCAGAAAAAGGTATCTTGTGTTAGTTTCTCCCCAAAGGACATTCTACAAAACATCTGTCCAGTTCTCCTTGAAACTGTCAAGGTCATCAGAACAACGAAAGTCTGAGAAACTATCACAACCAAGAAGTGCCAAAGCAGATATGAGGACTAAATGAGGCACCTTGGATGGAATCCTGAATCAGAAAAAGGATGTTAGGTGAAAAACTAAGAAAATCTGAATAGAGTATGCACTTCGGTTAATCATAAATATTGTTTCATTGCATAGGGCAAACATACTGTACTAATGTAAGACTTTAATAATAGGTCCAACTGGGTGTGGAGTATTACTATCTTTGAAATTTTTCTGTAAGTCTAAAAGCGTTCTAATAATTAAAGTGTATTTTTAAAAAGCTAATAGAAATACCTGGGTCCCAAACCCCATCCCAGCCCTGAAACAGCAGCACATACCTCTCGCAGGGCAGAACACATTCAGATACGTTGTGTGCTGCCGTGCAGTGAGTGCCCCCAGCAAGTTCAAGCTTCTTAAGGAAAGGACCAAGTCTTCTCTTCTTCTTGCTGCATGGATAGACTTGTAACCCAGAGCCAAGCACATTGTTGTTGTTGATCAAAAACTCAGTCGTGTCCGACTCTGCAACCCCGTGGACTGCAGCACCCCAGGCCTCCCTGTCCCTCACCACCTCCTGAAGTTTCGGTTATGGTGCTTAATAAACTACCTGATAATTGTTTAAAGTATCTCACTACCTCAGAAAGCTTTGGAGGTAAGAGGGGGTGGTGAATGCTGCCCAGTTTTGCATTTAACTATAATAAGTATTTTCCACAAAGAAATCAAATGACTCTGATCAGTGAGGCAGATCACTGCAAATTCACAATTAGCTGACCCACACAAATAAGACACTCATCATACTTAATAGTGCATTGTGTTCCTAATATGCCAGGTGTTGTTAAATGACTTCATTTAATCCTCACAACAATTCTAAGTAGCAGGTAGTTATAATTGTTAAAACCCCCAATTTATAGATGAGGAGACTGGAGCCCAGTAAGATTGTAGGTCAAAGTCATATGCTAATAACTGGTGGAGTTTGATTTTAATCCAGGCAGATTAGTCTGACGCCAAATCTACTCTAGGCAAATGCATTCTCTTTATTTAACTATCTACAGGTCTATGTTACTGATTTCAACCTGTTTCTCAACAAGGTCTGTGGGTTCCATGTTCAAAAGCCTGCAGATTCTCAGTAAGTAGGTCAAAATAAACAGGCGTGTCTAAAAGTCTGTCTCCAGACTAACAGAGACAGGGCTGCCCACAGCTTTCAGAAGTGCAGCCTCTCCCCAACAGATGGCCTGTCTGCCATCTGCCAGGACACCAGGTTTGGGTCCTGACTCTGCCATCTGGTGACTCTGGCCCCCCTCCACCTACCCCCTTCACAGCACCCTCAGTTTCCCCCCTGCACAGCGAGAGGGTTGGACTAATCCATCTCTGGGCTCCTTTCCAGCTGGAGCACTCCAGGGCTCTTTAGACACATAAATGCAGCCCCCAAGGAACAACAATTCCTGGGTCAGAACCTGCAATGGGGGTACATGTGGGCATCTGAGGAGGGAGCCCAGCCTTCATCTTTTCACTCCCAATAAGCCCGGCTTAAATCCTCAAAGCCCCACTTCCATCATCTCTGAGACTCCAGGGCCCAGATCTAAGCCATGGCCTGGGGCTGATTTCAGGTCCCCCACAATCGCCTGGAACAGGGACAGTCTAGTGTAGGAATTTCTTTGAATAAAACAGATGAGAACGGATATCTTGAAGATCCTCCCTCAAGGACCCCTTGTTTGGGCCTTCACCCATTTCTGCCAGTGAGCACCTTGATTGTCGGGCTTAGAAATACAGGTAGCAGGTGCCAGCTGGAGCAGCACCTGATCCCTTCTCGACATCTCCTGCAGACACCTGCCCAGAGCCTCCTGTAGCTGCAGCTGGTGGTGGCTTTCCCACCAAGGAATGGAGTCAAGATAACCAGGCTCCCCATACAGACAGGCCAAGGGCCCTGCTTGCCTTCTAGCTGCATCTAATGCCTCTAGAAAAAGCCCAGGAAGGGACAGCCATACCTTGCCCTTCCCACAAACTCCTGAAACTTTAAAATAGTTTTAAAGGAATGTGGGCATGTAACTAGAGCATCAGGCTTGAGTTCAGGAGACTTCTAGACTCCAGCCCCAGCTTAGGCACTAACAAGATGTGGGGCACTGGGCTTGTCAGTCATCTTCACTGGGACTCAACTTCCTCATAGATTGAATTAGTTTTAATTCTACAATTAACTATATAATTGATTGTATCCATATCCAAACTGCATACCCTGTAATGATGATTTAAGAACTCAGTTAGGTAGTAGACAACAGCCCTTTCTACTTAAAGAGAGCTGAACTTCATGCTAAATCCAGTCTCTTACTTTAATTGAAAACTAAGCATTTGAGGCATAACAAATTACTGCCACCTTACCTACTACAAACAATATCTATTTGTTTGTTTTTAATTCTGCAGGTCTGAAGGCCAGGCCCAGGTGGCCAGGTTTCTCTGCTCTGAGAAACACAGGTTGCAGTCAAGGTGTCAGCCATAACGCATTCCTTTTTTGGTGTCTCTGAGAACAAATCCACTGTCAAATAGCTCCTTGAAGTTGTAGGACTCAAGTTAGGTTTTTTTGCTGGCTATCAGTTAGGGGCTGTTCTCAGCCCCCAGAGGTTGCCTTCATTCCTTGTCACATGGCTCCCTCCATCTTTAAGCTAACAGTGGAAAAACTCTCATGTTTGAATCTCCTACCTCACATTTCACATCTCTGACGTCTCCAGTCTCTGACTTCTAGATCCAAATTTAAAGGGCTTGTATGCTTCAGGTCAAGCCTACACCTGATCATCTCCTTATCTTAAACTCAACTGATTTGAGACCTTCCTAACATTTGCAAAGTCACTTCACAGGCATAGCGAGATTAGTTCTTGAATAATTGGGGAAACACACCTATAGCCTAAGGGCCAAGAATCTTAGAATTCTTCCTACACAGAGTTTCTGACTATTCCAAATAAAGCTGCTATGAATATTGTTCAACCAACCAACAATGATAAAACCAAGCATTTTACATACATCCAAACCAGGTGGACCTGGGATAGATTCACTCACATGTCCTCAGTCACAGACACAGGCAATGAGGCTGAACCACCTGTCACACTGCTGAACCAACAGGCAGAAAAGGGGGTTCAAGCATGGGTGGGCTGGGGCGATGGAGCCGGGGAAGGGGACTGATCCAAAGGGAGATTAGGTGGCTGCTCCACCATGGAACTAGAGAAATTATGTCTGGAACTCCAGACAATCACTAGGTACCTTGGGCACTCGTCCACTCTTCCGGTCAATAATCCTGGCTAATGGATTATTAATGGTTAAAGGCAGCAATCTAATAGACTTAGATCTCACAGGAATGAAGCTCACCCACCAGGAGAACTCCACACAGAAGGAGCCTACCCTGCCAGCATCAGGCCTTTCTGAATTTCTTTCTTTTTCTGAGGGAAGAATCCACCCCCGGCAATCTCACCCAGATGCTCTTTTTTCGTTTTGTTTTACAGGGACATTGTACTACACAGACTTTTGAGCCTGAACCACAAAATCTCCAGGTTTGCAGCCACTTCAAAAATAATTCAGTTCAGCGGTGTCTAGAGCAGTCAAATTCATAAGGACAGAAAGCGCCATGGTGGTTGTCAGGAGCTGGGGGAGATCGGATGGGTTTTGTGAGATGAAGAGAGCTCTGGAAATTGGTTGTACAACAATGTGGATAAATTTAATGCCTCTGAACTTTAAAAGAGGCTAAAATGGTAAATTTTATGTTATGTGATTTTTTAAAATTGTGATCGTTTTAAAGTTTTAATTAAAAATAACTCAAAAAAATTTTTTGAAATGTAGTTCAAGCCCAAATCACCACCATTGTTGAACCCCATTCTACAGCATCCTTTCTAAGAGGACTAGTCCATCAACACCACTGACACCCCATCTAGGTGTGCCGCGCGCTGCTGTTCAATCTTTCAGTCGTGTCCAGCTCTTTGCAACCCCATGGACTGCAGCACACCAGGCTTCCCTGTCCTTCACTATCTCTCATCCTGTCCATTGAGTCAGTGATAGCATCCAATCAATTCATCTGTCGTCCCCTCCTCCTCCTGCCTTTCCCGGCATCAGGGTCCTTTCCAATGAATTGGCTCTTCGCATCAGGTGGCCAAAGTATTGGAGCTTCAGCTTCAGTGTCAGTCCTTCCAAAGTGTGCTGTGAACTGGGAGGGGAAGACTGGGCAGGAAGCAGGGGAATGGGTCTTGCCCCCCATAACTGTGCACTGGGGAAACAGTAGGGGCTCATATTATAAACACACTCACATAGACTCTGGGCCAGTCCTCACCCCTCTCCTGCTCTGTCCTCTGTAACAGAAGACTTGGGGGAGCCTTTCCTGGCTCCTGTGTCAATTGGCTTCCGACTGGGTTGCCCATTGGGAAACATTAGTAGGAGACTGGAGGGTGGGAGGAAGAAGACAGAGCTTGATCCTCCAGCCTGATCGGGGGGTGTGTGTGGTGGGGGGTGGGGGCAGCTACATCCTGTGGTTGCTAATCTCTGGGTTGCCTCACCATCCCCTTCAGCCTGAGGCTTTTCCATCACATTACACTGTCCAGCGTTGTAAAAACTCACAGAGTCTGTTTTCCTTGTTGGATCCTGTCTCCTGACACCGGCTCCCCTGGCTTTGTCAGCATCTCAGGCCTAGGAGGCAAAGCATCTCTGGTCCATTGCTCCTTGTGCAGTTCATCAGCGGACCTGCCCTCCAGAAGAGGGACCGACAGACCCCAAGTGGCTAAGGAAGGAGCTCAAGGGTCCTATGGTCTCAGGACTTGAACTGACAGTCTAAGAGCTCCCCACCTGCAGCTCAGGCTCTGCCACTGCTGTGGGACCTACCATCCCCCTATGACCAGACGTACTCCAGGACCACTGAGAACTGAAAGCAGTGGTGTGCTTGATGGAAGAAGAGTCTGGAGCAGCTCAGGAAGCCAACCACCCCCGACCCAACTCCCCTCAGGGGGACATGTAAACCCTCGCCAGGCACTCCAGGTGGTCTATAGAGCAGCGCACGGTGGGGCAGGAGTGATTCCCTTCTAATCAAGAGTGATCTTGTTCATCGACCTGCACATCCACAACAAGAGCCACACATGGCTTTTTCTCATTTCAATGAATAAAGATTAGATAAAGTTGAAAATGGTTCTTCAGTTGCACAAGGCCTATATTTCAAGTGCTCACCTTGTGGCCAGTGGCTGCATACTGGACACCAGGGATGCAGGACATTTCCATCAATGGGGCAGTGCTATTGGTAGACAAAGCTGCCTTTGTCAACAGAGAGAGGATTGGAACTCGCATAATACAAATTAACCAGTTACAAGTTAGCCACCGAACACTCTCTCAGCTATGTGTTTGACCAAAGGATGATGGCATTTTTATGCAGAAATGGCTTTTTAGCTAGACTAGCTGGGGGCTCAGGCAGAGTGAAAAAGAGAGATTATTTTCTAAGGCTTCTTCCAAAAATGCATGTATTAAGAGTTGATGGGATTCATGTAAGTACCAAATCCACTAGAGCAAAGAGACTTTTAGAAATGAAAAAGAGAGAGATTTACTTAAATGGGAAAGCAAAGAAACAACATGTTTACTCTTTACTTGGTTCTTTTAAAAGAAAAGAAACAAAAGAGCTGCCACTAAAATGTATTTAACTACAGCGCAAGCTTAGCAGGCCAGGAAATGCTGGCAGAGGGCGAAGGAGATATGATATTTAACCTGTCTGTTCTGACAAGAAAATTAAAGACAATTGAGCACAGCATTAAGCCTGGAGAAACAGAGAAAGTTCTTTTGCATCATACCTTCTCTCACTGCAACTCCAAGCTAGAAGGAAATGGTTCTATTTCCAGCTCATCCAAAAATCCACATGCTGCAAAGCCAAGTAAATAAATAAAAATTTTAAAAAGATTATAAAAAACAGAAAATTAACATGTGATACAGTATTATTCATATTCATTGTTTTATTACTATTCATTGGAATGACTGATGCTGAAGCTGAAGTTCCAATACTTTTTGGCCACCTGATGCAAACAGCCAACTCATCGGAAAAGATCCTGATGTTGGAAAAGACTGAGGCAGGAGGAGAAGGGAACGACAGAGGATGAGATTGTTGGATGGCATCACTGACTCGATGGACATTAGCTTGAGCAAACTCTGGGAGATGGTGAAAGACAAGAAAACCTGGCATGCTGCAGTACATGGGGTCACAAAGAGTCAGACACGACTGAGCTACTGAACAACAACAGTATTAACTAAAGTACAGATTTTGCTCAAATTTCATAAAATCTTATGCGTGTCAGTTATTTGTTTTCATACCTTATTCAAGATTCCACATTGTATTTAGCTGCATTGAGCAGCTTCAGCTGCATGCAACAAATTCTGGTAGGTTCTCTGTCCGTTTGCATTCCATTAAAAATATTTACCTTGTTATGGCTTCTTAGATACACCCATCATTTAACAGTGGACATTTAATTTCCAAATACATGGGGCTTTTAAAGTATCTTTGATATTAATTTCTCATTTATTCTCTGCAATCACCCTCTGTGTTTTTTCAATCTTCTAACTTTACTGAGGCTTTCAATGGCTAAGTCAAAGATCTCTCTTGGTAAACATCACATTGCACCTGAAAATATGTGGGCTATTTTCAACCATCTTTTGATACTGATTTCTAACATAATTACATGGTGATAAGAGAACAGATTCTGTATGATTTCAGTACCTTTAGACCATGAAATGCTTGCACCTTGTTTTATGTCCCTGGATTTGTTCCATTGTCTCCTAGTTTGTAGTCTATGGGAACTTGAATAGAATTTGCATCCTACTGTGTCTATGGGGTCGCACAGAGTCAGACACGACTGAAGCGACTTAGCAACAGCAGCAGCAGTTGTGTGAAAATTCTATGAATCTTAATTATATGAATTGTTAAAAATAAAAGAATGAGATCAATCTATAAATACTGACTTGGAAGGATGTCCATACTATCAAGATAAGAAAAAAGAAAAGCAAGTTACAAATTCTACACACTAACTAGGGTGGGAAGGGCGGGAGGTGTCCAAGAGGCCAGAAGGATAGAGGGAGTCATTTATAAATCCTTAGAAAATAGACATTTTCCCTACAAGCCAAAAGCATCAGAAGGCTACAGGGATGTTGACCTAATCTGGAGAGAAAAGGCCTCCTTCCCAACTCACGAAAGTGGATCTCACTCACAATTTCCTGGGCCCTACCTCCTGGTTCAGTAGACCCTGGGTTGGGGCCCAAGAACTTCCTCAGGTGGTGCTGATGCTGCCCTTGGGTGCTACCCTGTGAGAACTACTTCTCTAGATAGAAGTTCCACACAGGGCAGCTCAGGAGAGGGTCGTGTTCCCCACTGTCCACTCAGGGCTGTCTAAATGAGCAGAATGAGATGCATTGGTTGGGTTCCCTTTATCTTTATTAAATTTATTAAGATGAGTGAATGAGATGGAATTAGTCAAGCAGACCAAAGAGTTCAAAATTAGAAGGAGGATTCATTGATTTGTTCTTATTTAGTGTGTGTCATATGCAAGACATTGCTTGGTGCTGAGAGTGATGCAAAGTATTGAATAGTTAGAGAGATGTCCCCCTCCAGGTGGTTTATCAGAAGAAATATGTTACACACGATTCTCTTGCATAATGAGTAGGACTGATGAAATGAGGGAAGCACTGCCACAATGTTGTGGATTTCAGACAAGAATCACCTGGCTCTGTGTCTCTGCTCTGCTCACCACATCACCTTTGTCAGATGAGTAAGGGACCACACAGTCTCTGGTGGAGTGCCACATTCGGAGATGGAAATTCTTTTCCCATTATTTGATGAGTTCAAGCAAGAGTGTCTCTCCCCAAGTTAGGGTTTTTTTTTTAATGTTACATTAAAATATTATTCATCTTGATTACTGAGGTTTTGGTGCCCTTCCTGCTTAAATTTTGCACCCAAGGTACAAACCTGACTCTCCTTACTCTAATCCCAGCCCTGGTTGTAAGACTGGCACCGGGATGCTTATCTTCCCTCTGAGGCTCAGAGATGTGGAGTGATTTGCCCAAGATCACACAGTAAGTGCAAAACCATCACTCAATCACAGGATTTTTGACTCCCACATCTATGATTCTTTCCACTAAGTCCCATTTCCCCAGATTCACACCCTCTGGTACCCCTGTTTTCCCACCACTCAGATTCCTTCAGGCAGGTTGTCAGAGCCTATCCTCCACCATGACAGCCTCCCACCATGCATGCAGGAAACATCACTGCCCTCTGTCTGCCAACACCCTCGGTCCACACCAGAGAGCCTTTCTTTTGTCTGCTGGGTGTCCAGTCGGAAAATGACAATTCACCTATCGAATCAGAATGAACAACTCGTCAAACAAGAAAAGGTCATCATCAACATTAATTTAACATTTACCGTGGACCGGACACTCTACCCACATCATTTCATTCGATCTTTATGTCAAATCTTTGGAGCGAGGTACTCCTAGCCTTTCTATTTCAAGAAATGCCCAGTACAGAAAGCTCTGTCTGTCCAAAGTCACAAAGGCAGTGAAGAAGAGAGACAGGATTCCAACCTGGACAGTCTGCTCCCAGAGGCTGTATCCTGCCCTGCTGCACCACCCATCAGAGGAGACAGGAAGGTCCTATGGTCCAGCAGGTCCCCACAGTGTTTCTAATCACTTCTCTCAGCCAGTGATTGATTGTACACCTACTATGTGTGGGTGCCAAATGAGATTTAAAGGTTATGAGGTTCCAGCCCAGCAGGATTTTCAGGCACCAGAGAGCTTGGTCCTTCGTGGATAACACCCAGATCATTTTTCTTTCAAAGAAAAAAATAATGACACATTTTTAGCAAGAACGAAGATACCAGAAGGTAATTGCTTTGCAAATTACTGTAAGTTATAAACGGATCAATGATTTTTCTCCGAAGTTGGAATCAACGGTAATTAGCAATATGCAAATCCCACCCCAAGCCCTTTGCTGCCCACAAAGAAGCGGGAGGCACCCTTAGCTGCCATTGACATTCATTGCAAGGAGCCAGCTTGGGGTGTGAAGAATGGAGCACTGGATGGGGACTCTGAAAACCTGGGTACCACTCCAAGCTGGCCTTGAACCCTTGAGTTAGTCACCTTGCCTCTTAGGTACTCAAGTCTTCATTCATAGATGGAGTGGATTACACGAAGTATTCTGCAGTGCATGAAGTTCTTGGACTCCTTCCAAGGACCAACTGAACCAGAAGGTAGAGCCCAGGAAATTGCTAATGAGACCCACTTTCATGAGTAGGGAAGGAGGCCTTTTCTTTACAGATTAGGACAACGCCCCTGTAGCCTTCTAACACTTTTGTTCCCACCAACAAGAGCTCTTGATATGCCAAGAGTAAAGGATGGGCCACCAGACCATCTCAAAGATGTGCACTACATACCCCCGTACCCATGTGAGAGGTTCATCTCAAGAAATTTGGGGAAGGCTTCTTGGAGAAGGTAACATTTGAGCTGGAGCTCAAAGAATGATTCTCTATGTCATTTCCAAGCAATTCACTTGTAACTCCATCTGTGGTCATGGAAGTTTAAAGCAGTGCTTCTTGAGCCTTTATGAACATGTGAATCATTGTTGGGGGGGGAGCTATCTATAAAATGTGCAGTCCTAGGGTCTATCTCCCACAGATTCTGATCAATCTGTCTGAAACTGGGACTGAGAATTTGCATTTTAACAAGCTCATCAGGGATTCTGGGGCAGCTGGTCTGTGGATCATAGAGAAAAAACTGGTTCAATCCTTTCTGGTTCTATCTGTACTATTACACAAAAAAAGAAAAAGCCCTAAGAGCTGTTTGCAGACACCTGTCAAGACATCTGACATTTGAAAACGATTCCCGAACCTTCCACAGAGGTCTCCCCTCCCAAGATGCAAAGCAACAGCTGCTGCCACGGCACTGGTGCCTCCGAAAGAACGCAGAGAACTTCTTCAGAGCTGACGCCCCATATTCCATTCATTCCCTGCCAACGGCCAGTGGCTCAGTGTCTGTTCTAGAAGCACTCAGGAAGCCAGCTGGGAGGTTGTCCCCAGGCTGTTCCCTCGGTCCCATTCTCTTGGTCCCTCCCGGCTGACTCATGACCGGCTCCATGACTGTGAAGCACCTCATTTTCCTCCCTCCAGTTCCTTCCGTCCATTTTGCCATCCCTGTCAATAAACGGGGTCTTCATGCAGCTCCATTTGGGGAGCAGAAGGTGAGGAGGCCACTTTTGTGGTAGAGAAAGTCATACTGTACTGACCAGAATGCTCATCCCTCAGACCTTTGCCTCAGTCCAAAGCTCACTTCTCCAGAGAGGGCTGCCCGCCCCCCAGCCCACTACCATCCCCATGTGCACCTCATCTGTGTGACCCCCCCACCATCTCAGCTCTTTAAAGGGATAGCCCTTTAAATGACAGTTCCCAGGCCACCATGTTTCCAGGTACCTGTACCTTCTATAGTCATATTCCCTTGAATCTAGGCTGGTCCTATGACTTGTTTTAACCAAAGAATGTGGCAGAGGTGATGCTGTGCCTTAAGAGGGCTTCTGCTTTTGTGCTCGCAGAAGGCTGGAGCCCCTGTGTAAGAAATCCAGGGCTCTTCCTAGATATCCTAGATGGAGAAGCCACAGGCAGAAGGAGATGTCCTGAAGCCACATGGCGAGCGGACAAGCGGGCAGCTGATCTAGCTAATGCCAGACACGGCCAACCTGTCAACCAAATGCAGTCACAACAGGGACTATCAGTAAGCTAAGCAAAAGAGCCACCCTGACGAGTTCAGTCCTGATGGGGCTTCCCTAGTAGCTCAGACAGTAAAGAATCGGCCTGCAATGCACAAGACCCAGGTCTGATCCTTGGGTAGGGAAGATCCCCTAGAAAAGCGAATAGCTACCCACTGCAGTATTCTTGCCTGGAGAATTCCATGGACAGAGGACCCTGATGGGCTATAGTCCATGGGGTCTCAAAGAGTCAGACATGACAGCAACTGACACTTTCACCTTGAATAAGTATTGCTCTAAACCAGAGTCTTAGGATGGCGCATCACACAGCAATAGACACATGATACCATATCTTTCTGTCTCGCTATCTTCATACCATCTATCACAAATAAACAAGGAAGTCTCTGCCTCTAGAAGGCAAGTGCCACGAGGGGAGGATCCATCTGCGTGCTGTGTCCCTACCCGGTAGAACCTTACCCAGCCTAGAGCAGAAGCCCCTGAGTATTGGTGGGTGAGTTCATCCCTGCTCATCTGAACCTCAGGTTGGACCAGGAGAAAACGGAAGACAATAGTCCAATGCCCTGCAGCCTTGCTGCCAGACCCAGAGTCAGAAAGACACGTTGATTTTCCATTAGCAAACTTCATGCTAATCAAAGCAAACTTTAAAGGAATAAGAAAAACAGCTATTGAGGACTTTATGCTTGTTCAGAGGCACCCCAAACAGCTGGCTTACAAGCTGTGAGTGCAGCAGTTCCCTGGGGTCATGGGAAGCAGCAGCCCAGACCAAATGGCACCAATCTTTGCAGGTCCAGAGCCAACAGCTGGCCTCCTGTGCCCCCCTCACCCTGCCCTGAGTGATGACACTTCCCCACCTTGTGTAGAGCACAGCCAGCTGCTGACGCCATAGGAAGCCAAGGTTTCCCTCTGAAGTGGGCCAGCCGGCTAAATGCGGGACAAGGGAAATTGTATGCAAAGATGCTTCCTGGCTGCTTTTTGCACAGACAGCCCCCTGACACCGAGCCTTTTACTCCCATCTGCAAACTCTGCCCTCTTTGTCCTTCATATTTGCAAAGGCCTGGGATCCTTTCTCTCTAGGTAGCAGTTTCTTGCTAGAAATGCAAGGAGCTGTAAAAGAGTACCCTTCCCAGGACCCCCAGAGTCTCCAGATCTGCTGGCACTGGGATTTTTGAGGGGATATAGTCAACCCTCTTATCTTTAGCCTTGCTAAGTTTCCTTGTCTTTTCTTGGGTGGAGGTTCTCTCTATGTTCTTGTGAGGGTTCAATTAGACAATGCATTTAAAGCAGCAGTTCTCACACATCAGAGCCATTTGGAGGACTGGTTCAAACATAGGTTTCCAGGTTTCATGCCAGTGTTTCAGTAGATCAGGCATGAGGCCCAAGAACTTGCACTTACAGCAGTTTCCTAGGTGACACTCGTGCTGCTGGCCAGGGACCCCACTCTGAGAACCAGTGACTGAACAGAGTAGATATATAAGTATGAACATCTGTATCCATACGCGTATACTCAAGGAGCTCTGATTTTTCTAGAATTATCCCAAATTTTAGTCAATAGAATACTTAAGTCCTCTTAAGTTATCCCATACTACAGCTCTCCAGGGGCTGTGAAGAAGACAGCCTTGCAGCAAAGTGGTTGTAAAGGAGAGAGAGGAGAGGATAAATATTTCACAGCCTCAGAAGTTGACATTCCTTATGTGTCCAGAAAGAAACCAAGGAGCGTCTAGAGAGAAGAAAGAGGAATCATAACCCTGGATCCCTTGCCCAGGAAAGGATTACTCACTAGTCAAGGAGGAGTGTTAGGTGGAAGGGGGCTTTTAGGGTGTTAGTGGGGGGAGGGTGGTGTCAGTGGATGGACCAGGATCCACTGAACATCCTCAGACTTTAAGATCCACAGGCCTCCTGTATCAGAATCACAGGAACTTAGGTTCACAGATCTCCCTCTAGACCTGCAGGGTCAGAATCTATGAAGGAGAGGTCTAGGATTCTATTTAAATACCCTCCCAAGTCAGCTTTCTATATACTTGAGATATTTCCTCAGGTATCTCAAATCCAATAAAAAATTGCAAAAGGATAGGGAAGGGGTAAACCAACAGTTAGCATGTCAAGGGTACAGAGTTTCAGCTGGGGAAAATGAAAAAATTCTGGAGATGGATGATGGTAATGGCTGCAGAACAATGTGAATGTACTTAAAGTCACAGAACTGTACACTTCAGTTTAGTTCAGTTCAGTCGCTCAGTCATGTCTGACTCTGCGACCCCATGAATTGCAGCACGCCAGGCCTCCCTGTCCATCACCAGCTCCTGGAGTTCACTCAGACTCGCATCCATCGAGTCAGTGATGCCATCCAGCCATCTCATCCTCTGTTGTCCCCTTCTCCTCCTGCCCCCAATCCCTCCCAGCATCAGTCTTTTCCAATGAGTCAACTCTTCGCATGAGGTAGCCAAAGTACTGGAGTTTCAGCTTTAGCATCGTTCCCTCCAAAGAAATCCCAGGGTTGATCTCCTTCAGAATGGACTGGTTGGATCTCCTTGCAGTCCAAGGGACTCTCAAGAGTCTTCTCCAACACCACAGTTCAAAAGCATCAATTCTTTGGCGCTCAGCTTTCTTTACAGTCCAACTCTCACATCCATACATGACCACTGGCAAAACCATAGCCTTGACTAGATGGACCTTTGTTGGCAGAGTAATGTCTCTGCTTTTCACTATGCTGTCTAGGTTGGTCATAACTTTTCTTCCAAGGAGTAAGTGTCTTTTAATTTCATGGCTGCAATCACCATCTGCAGTGATTTTGGAGCTCAAAAAAATAAAGTCTGACACTGTTTCCACTGTTTCCCCATCTATTTCCCATGAAGTGATGGGACCGGATGCCATGATCTTCTGTTTTCTGAATGTTGAGCTTTAAGCCAACTTTTTCACTCTCCATTTCAGTTTCATCAAGAGGCTTTTTAGTTCCTCTTCACTTTCTGTCATAAGGGTGGTGTCATCTGCATATCTGAGGTTATTGATATTTCTCCCAGCAATCTTGATTCCAGCTTGTGATTCTTCCAGCCCAGCATTTCTCATGATGTACTCTGCATAGAAGTTAAATAAGCAGGGTGACAATATACAGCCTTGACATACTCCTTTTCCTATTTGGAACCAGTCTGTTGTTCCATGTCCAGTTCTAACTGTTGCTTCCTGACCTGCATACAGATTTCTCAAGAGGCAGGTTAGATGGTCTGATATTCCCATCTCTTTCAGAATTTGCCACAGCTTGTTGTGATCCACACAGTCAAAGGCTTTGGCATAGTCAATAAAGCAGAAATAGATGTTTTTCTGGAACTCTCTTGCTTTTTCAATGATCCAGCAGATGTTGGATATTTGATCTCTGGTTCCTCTACCTTTTCTAAAACCAGCTTGAACATCTGGAAGTTCACGGTTCACGTATTGCTGAAGCCTGGCTTGGAGAATTTTGAGCATTACTTTACTAGCATGTGAGACGAGTGCAATTGTGTGGTACAATGGTTAAAATCATAAATTGGTGTCAGGTTAATTTTCCCACAATAAAAATTAAAACCTACTAAGGAGATTTTAAAAATGAAGGCGATAAGCTTCATTATACATGGCCTTGACTAAGCTGTCATAACATATAGGATGAAGTTCAGAAAGGCAAAAGAAATCATGCTTTGAGGTATCCCTGCCCAGCTGAGTGCCGGGTCTCATTCTAACAATAGACACTTCTGAATGAAGCCAAAGTGTCTTCAGGTTAAATAGGAGGCAATATTCCTGGTGAATATACAACTCCCTTTGCTCCTCTTCTGGAGTCCCCAGGCAATATTCAGACCTATGATAGGGGCTTTCTCAAGCACTGTTCCCCACCCACCCCAGGAGGCAATGTCCCTTGCAGGTGCATGAAGCTGGAGAGGCCCTCTGCTGTAAATATCCACATCAGCACTCCATGACAGGTCTCGAACCCACAGCAAATCCGTATTGCCTAACCTCAATGCCTGGCCAGTACAGAAAGTTCTAAACCTGCAAGAGTGAGGATGAAAACACCCCCCTAGAGGATCACAAATTCGAGGAGGCCCGGCCTGGATAGTAAGTTGTCCACTCCCTCCACCATCTTCCCCACATCACACACCTGTTTATAATGAAACATAAGAAAGACCTAGGAAATTGCCGTCACTGTGCTCAGGAACGAAAGAAGCATTGTTTGCTTATGTTTTCCAAGTTCATCACAGGGATCTGTCAAGTCCTGCTTTAATCTCGCCTCCTCAGTAAAATCGTGGCTGAATTCTCCAAACTGTACTCATCTCCCCCTCTTCTTCTTCTAAATAAACCAGAATCAAGGATGTGGCATTTATTATACATGGCCTTGTGTCTTTTCCTGGCATAAACAGCTTGAGAGGGTGCAAAAGGTATGAGGTTTGTAGCCAGAGAGATTTAGGCTTGAGGCTATTCCTGCCAATCCCTGAGTGTCTAACTTTGATGCTGAGCCTCAGAATCTGCATCTGTGCTTAGAATTTAGGGAGTTCAGTCCAGATAAAGAACTAAGAAGGTGAAATAATAGCTGTCAGAGTGCCCAGCACTGCAGGGTACACAACAGAAACTCTCTGAATACCATTAAGCTCCCAGAAGGTGAGGAAAACACAGTCTCCTCTCTTTCCCCAGAGTCATGGTTCTCAACCCTGTCTGCATATCAGCAGAGTCTGGTGGGCAACCTTGGATGCTCAGAGACCCTGGGATGGAGCGAGCATCTATTCTTTTAGAGCTCCCCTAGTCACTTCCCTAGAGCAAACAGCTCACTACTGAGTTCAACAAGTGTTCAAGAAGGACTTAATCAATTGATTGATATACAGTGTGAGTGATCAATATGATTGACAAGAAGGGACTATTCCTAGCAGCCATTGTTACTGTTAAGTTCCATTTTAACAGTGAGAAAGCCCCACAGAATATTAGACATCTTCAGATGAGCATTAACTGAGCTGCCAAACACTTGCTTTTAAGGCCAAGGATCCCAACAATATTTTTATTAATTATTCACATTTGACAGCAGTGTCTCTTCACTTACAGAGACACCTGATTAGGAAAATAACCATCTACTCTGAGACATACTTTGTTTGCTGCAGCAGTGAAACATAAAGGGGTCATGGAGGGGCTTTGGGAGGAAGAGCTGAGAAGCCCAGTGGTATATAAACAGAAAGCTGCATGGTTACTGAACTGATCCCAGAGTCATGTAATTAGAGTACAGGGGTGGAAATCTCATTAACTACAAAAATCATTAGTGGAGAAAAAAAAAAGAGGGAAGGGTAAAGATAGAGGTATTGAGCTGCCAAGAGAAGGCTGCTCAGAAGGAGGTGGGCACTGCCACCAGAGTCAGTTCTGGGGGGTCTATGCAGGAGTTTGAGAGACATGACAGAAGACCCAAGAGCTGGTGGGCCCCAGTCCACTGGGGGCTCCATGAGAGTAGACAAGAGGTTGAAAACCCTCAGAGCATTTAAATGGCCACTGTCTCTGTCTTCCAAAACCTAGGCTCAGGGTTAAGTGACAGCCCCCCTGCAGGCACAGAGGTGTGCAGAGGTGACCCCGATCATGCATGGATATAAAGAGTCCTCTGTGATCTGAGAGTAGCCGATGGGGGAGCTGAGAATAAAGTCAAGGGCCCAAGTGAGCCCAGTCCTCTGCTAGCTAACCCTACCTGATACCTGCTCCCCAAACCCCAGCTCCCTCCTGGACACTCCAAGCCTGATCCTCCCTTTGACCCAGGTAGATGAGTGCTAATTCATACCATGTCCCAAGACCTCAGGAGGAATTTGCTCCCTTTGACTACATTCATTCTGTTCACATATACTGTTAGTGAACAGGGATGGACAGACACAGAGGACAATGTGTGATGAATGAATGAATGGTAAATATTAATAACAGCAATAATAACTAGCATTTATTAAACCCATGTCATATCCAACTGCTTGTGATCCCGTGGACTGTAGCCCACCATGCTCCTCTGTCCATGGAATTCTCCAAGAAAGAATACTGGAGTGAGTCACCAATTTCTTCTCCAGGGGGTCTTACCAACCCAGGGATCAAATCTGCGTCTCTTACATCTCCTACATTGGTAGGTGGGTTTTTTACAACTAGCACCACCTGGGAAGCCCTGTAATAAGCCAGACACTGTGTTAAATGAATTATATTATCATTGTTTTCTTAAACAACCCATGAAGAAGATATTGGGTTGGCCCAAAAGTTCATTCAGGTTTTTCCATAGCAGCTTACAGAAAAACTTTAATGAAGTTTTTGGCCAACCCAATACTACGTTCCAGTTTTACACATCAGGAGCCTGAAGTTCAGATTTCATAGCCAAGCCACATGGCCAGGAATCGGTGGAGATGAAATTTAAGTCCACATCTGCCTGCCCCAGCATTTGAAGAGCTCAGAGCTTAACTGAGCAGAGCAACTGTACTTCTGAAAGAATCAGAACCTTGCAAACATCCAGCTTTGGAGTAGAGGAGGGAGAGAACAGGGGAGAAGAGACCAGGGTACCCAGCAGTAGGGCGAGGCAGGGGCGTGAGAGCCTGGTGGCTTCCTGGTCAGAAGAACCCATCCACATGGGCTGGCAGGTTTCTTACCATTTGACTTTTACTGCCTTTAGATTTGCAGTGTACACTGTTCTCCAATGTCTTATCACAGTCTGACTCACACAACAGTCCTCTCTACAGCTCCTGTGGACATTCAAACTGGGGCTCCCAGGAGAAGATCATGGGCCTCTAAAGGAAAGCACCCTCCGTGGTGAAGTTATAGTACAACATTCTGCTTTAGTCAGGTTGATGCATGGCAGAAACCGTACATCGCATGAATTCATTTATGTTATTTAACTTATATGCAGAGTACATCAAGTGAAATGCCAGGCTGGATGAAGCACAAGCTGGAATCATAACCTCAGATATGCATATGACACCACCCTTATGGCAGAAAGCAAAGAAGAACTAAAGACCCTCCTGAGGAAAGTGAAAGAGGAGAGTGAAAATTTGGCTTAAAATTCAACATTCGGAAAATGAAGATCATGGCATCCGGTCCCATCACTTCATGGCAAATAGATGGGGAAACAACGGAAACAGTGACAGACTTTATTTTGGGGGCCTCCAAAACCACTGCAGATGGTGACTGCAGCCATGAAATTAAAAGACACATGCTCCTTGGAAGAAAAACTACGACAAACATAGACAGCATATTAAAAAGCAGAGACATTACTTTGCCAACAAAGGTCCATCTAGTCAAAGCTATGGTTTTTCCAGTAGTCATGTATGGATGTGAGAGTTGGACAAAAGCTAAGCACCGAAGAATTGATGCTTTTGAACTGTGGTGTTGGAGAAGACTCTCGAGTGTCCCTTGGACTGAAAGGAGATTAAACTTGTCAATCCTAAAGGAAATCAGTCCTGAATATTCATTGGAAGGACTGATAATGAAGCTGAAGCTCCAATACTTTGGCCACCTGATGGGAAGAGCTGACTCATTGGAAAAGACCTTGATGCTGGGAAAGATTGAAGGCAGAAGGAAAAGGAGACAAGAGAGAATGAGATGGTTGGATGGTATAACTGACTTGATGGAATGAGTTTGAGCAAGCTCTGGGAGTTGGTGATGGACAGGGAAGCCTGGTGTGCTGTAGTTCATGGGGTCACAAAGAGTCAGACATGGCTGAGTGACTGAACTGAACTGATGGCAGAAACCAACACAATATTGTAAAGCAATTATCCTTCAATTAAAAATAAATTTAAAAATAAAATAATTGTTCACATCCATAAATGAAAGTAAAATAAAACAGTGAAAAAAAATTTTTAAATAAAATAGATAAAAGTACAAAGGGGCTACTTTTTCTTAATCTATTTGAAGATAAGTGTATGTGAGCACATATGCCCATATATGTGCATGTGTAAAATTTTGCTAAAACATGAAACCCAAGCACAGAATGTGTATAGATTTTCCATTCTCCCTCAAAGCAGACAGGCATGTAAGTTTTAGGATGCGGTAGCCTCAGGTTACCTCGATAAGAACAGTGGTCATAATTTATTAGTATCCTCTGTACCCTCTAGAAAGGAAAAACCCGTCACATGGCCTTGCCAGGGATTTAAAGTCCTTTGTAGAATTTTCTCAAGGATTCTTCAGAACATCTACCCACATACTTCCTTGAATAAGAGGGAAGGGATAGAACTGCATGTAGAACCGAAGGAAACGGATACACACCACGGCCTGTCTCGTCCGGAATGCCTATCGGAGAGCGGCAAGCAGCCAGGCAGCGACAGTCTGGTGTGGGGAAATGGGTTTAGAGGAACATGCACTCCCTGGACCATTCTCAACTCAGACCAGACCTCAGTCAGAACTGTCAACCTCCACAAGTAGGTCAGCACCTGAGCTTCAGGCAAAGACAGTATAAAATGTAGGAAGAGACATAGGTCATCTTTATATCCCCAAACCTAGTCTCCTTAAGACTTCAAAACACCAGCAACCCCAGGAGATACCAAAATCCCACACCCCAAACCAAAGTCCTGTCTTGTCTGGTTTGCTATTAACCTGAGCCAGTGAATTCCTTAAATTAACATCATAGGTCATTTAAATGGTATAAAGTTCTGCCATTTGGCAGAGGAACTGGGGGAGTAAACGGAATAAAACCGTGCTCATTGACAGGAAACTTGAAGCCAAAATGGGTCTGCTGGAGACTCCTGCTTTCAGGGAACATCAGTATATTTGCACTGGCTCTCACAGATTGTTCTGGAAAACCTCTCTCCTCCATGATAAACTAGATTATGCTTTTATTCTCAGACTAGAGCTTCTAAATCCATGTTCGCTAAAGCCCCATTTAGATAAGTCTTCCTGAGCCTGGGGAACCAAGTCTTTTATCAGTATCTTCTCACAGAGTGTGCTACATAACTGCTCACAGGGGAGATTTTTAAACTACAGAGTCAAAGCACTCAGTAGCTGCAATTATATGTGTGTGTACATGTATGTTGGAATACACACACAAATATGTATGTATATATACATATATGGGGCTTCCTTGGTAGCTCAGCTGGTAAAGAATCCACCGAAATGCAGGAGACTCTGGTTCGATTCCTGGGTCGGGAAGATCCCCTGGAGAAGGGATAGGCTACCCACTCCAGTATTCTTGGGCTTCCCTGGTAGCTCAGATGGTAAAGAATCTGCCTGCAATGTGGGAGACCTGGGTTTGACCCCTAGGTGGAAAGATCCCCTGGAGGAGAGAATGGCAACCCACTCCAATATTCTTGCCTGGAGAAACCCCATGGACAGAGGAGCCTGGAGGGCTACAGTCCACGGGGTCGCAATGAGCTGGACATGACTGACAGACTAAGAAGAGCACAGCACATATAGACACATATATACAGCAAATAGCTCTACACACACATACACACAGCAAATAGCTACTTAGAATATATATTTGCTTAGGTGCATAGATAGAGTGGTAAAGAACCCACCTGCCAATGCAGGAAACATAAGAGATACAGGTTCAATCCCTGGGTTGGGAAGATCCCTGGAGAAAGAAATGACAACCCACTCGAGTATTCTTGCCTGGAGAATCCCATGAACAGAGGAGCCTGGCAGGCTACAGTCCAAGGGTTCACAAAAGAGTTGGACACGACTGAGGATACACACACCACATAAAAGACTGAGAAAGCTTCCTGGCAGCAAATTTCCTATAGGAAAGAGGGAGATAAGGAAAAATAACCCCATAGCAAATCCTCAAGGTGAGAGTTGAGGCCTAATTCTGCGACAATGTAGAATCTGTCACTGGACCCTGTTCTTGCCTAACCCTTGTGTTGTATTCTTTGGGCCTATTAGCTAATTTATACCTGGAAAATGTCAGTTTTCATTCCAATCCCAAAGAAAGGCAATGTCAAAGAATGTTCAACTACTGCACAATTGCACTCATCTCACACGCTGGTAAAGTCATGCTCAAAATTCTCCAAGCCAGGCTTCAACAGTACATGAACCATACACTTCCAGACGTTCAAGCTGGTTTTAGAAAAGGCAGAGGAACCAGAGATCAAATTGCCAACATCTGTTAGATTATCGAAAAAGCAAGAGAGTTCCAGAAAAACATCTATTTCTCCCTTATTGACTGTGCCAAAGCCTTTGACTGTGTGGATCACAATAAACTGTGGCAAATTCTGAAAGAGATGGGAATACCAGACCACCTGACCTGCCTCTTGAGAAATCTATATGCAGGTCAAGAAGAAACAGTTAGAACTGGACATGGAATAACAGATTGTTTCCAAACAGGAAAAGGAGTAAGTCAAGGCTGTATATTGTCACCTTGTTTATTTAACTTCTATGCAGAGTACATCATGAGAAATGCTGGGCTGGATGAAGCACAAGTTGGAACCAAGATTGCAGGGAGAAATATCAATAACCTCAGATATGTAGATGACCCCCTTATGGCAGAAAGCAAAGAATAACTAAAGAGTCTCTTGAGGAAAGTGAAAGAGGAGCGTCAAAAAGTTGGCTTAAAACTCAACATTCAGAAAACTAAGATCATGGCATCTGGTCCCATCACTTTATGGCAAATAGATGGGGAAACAATGGAAACAGTGACAGACTTTAAATTTGGGGGCTACAAAATCACTGCAGATGGAGACTGCAGCCATAAAATTAAAAGATGCTTACTCCTCAGAAAAAAAGTTATGACCAACCTAGACAGCATATTAAAAAGCAGAGACATTACTTTGCCAACAAAGGTCCATCCAGTCAAAGCTATGGTTTTTTCAGTAGTCATGTATGGATGTGAGATTTGGACCATAAAGAAAGCTGAGAGCCGAAGAATTGATGCTTTTGAACTGTGGTGTTGGAGAAGACTCTTGAGAGTCCCTTAGACCACAAGGGGATCCATCCAGTCCATCCTAAAGGAGATCAGTCCTGGGTGTTCATTGGAAGGACTGATGTTGAAGCTGAAACTCCAATACTTCGGCCATCTGATGCAAAGGGCTGACTCATTTGAAAAGACCCTGATGCTGGGAAAGATTGAAGGTAGGAGGAGAAGGAGATGACAGAGGATGAGATGGTTGGATGGCATTACCAATTCAATGGACATGAGTTTGAGTAAACTCTGGGAGTTGGCGATGGCCAGGGAAGCCTGGCGTGCTACAGTCCATGGGGTCACAAAGAGTTGGACACGACTGAGTGACTGAACTGAACTGATCTGCTAACATTACAAGCATCACTACATACACTGAATTCTGCATGCATTATCTTCTTCAGCCTTTAAATAGTCCCAAGTTAGGTGCTGTGTGCCCAGTCACTCAGCACACCTGAATCTTTTGTGACCCTATGGACTGTAGCCTGCAGGCTCCTCTGTCCGTGGGATTTCCCAGGGAAGAATACGGGAGTGGGCTGCCATTTCCGCCTCCAGGAGATCCTCCAGACCCCAGGACTGAACTCAGGTCTCCCGCATTGCAGGCAGATTCTTTGCTATCTGAGCCACCAGGTCTTGTGCTATTTCTGTTTCACAGATGGAGTTGTTGAAGCTCAAAGAAGGAAAGAAATGTTTCTAGTATGGACGGCTTCTGAACTGGAGAGTCAGGTTTTAAACTCCAGTCAGTCTGAACCCATTGCCCAGATTCTAACCTCACGCTATCCTGGTTCCCTGGGAAGAGAGGACCTTAAATAAACATTGAAATGCTTGATGATGTCTGATCACTCTTTAAGCAGCAGCTGTGGGCAGGATGGTTTTTGGGGAAGCACAGAGTGGAGACAGCAATTCCCTCCAGCTGTGCCCGGACCGCCAGGCATGAGCACCTCCAAAGTTCCCTGCAGCCTTAGTGACACCGCAGGGGTGGGGACATGTGTTCGCAGAGGGACACAGAGGCGCTCCGTGGGGAATGGGGCAGAGGTGGGGAGCAGGGTCAGCGCCCTGTGGACGTGGCGACATCCAGTAGAGACAGACACACACAGTTGGCCCAGAGGCAGCAGCACGCAGCAGAAGCCTGCCGCAGCTGACCAACTCCTCTGTGAGCTCTCACAGGACACCCCTGCACACACCAGGAATGCCCAAGGGGCTTTAGGCAAGGATCGGGGTTCTGCACTAGCAGGGGAGGGTGAGAGCTAGGAAAGCACAGAGGATTACTGATGACCTGACCCACTTTAAACCTTAGGCTACAATGGCCTGAGGAAACACACATTAAATGCATGTGAAGAGAGAGAAAGAGCCATCTGATATCCATCCTGACCTTTTTTTTTTTTTTGGAATGATCATGACTTCTTTGAAATCAAAAGCCCAAGTTAAGTGGCAAAAAAATAATAATAATAAAATTTGCATCAAAATGAGGGTAATAGTTTCAGTTACCCAGTGCCAGCTTCACCCTAAATTATCCTCCATGTTGATGAGAATCATTGACTTAAAGTCTTTCCAAAAGTGCCAGTCAGCCCTGACTGTCCAGGGAAATATCTACTGACTCCATAAGCAGAACTCACACTCCATAGCCCTCAAGCCATGGGAGTATATTCCCACATCCACCAACACGTATGTTCACAGGCACCCATACAAAAGACCCACCGGTAGATGCAGAGTTGACAAGACCAGCCTAAGGGCTCGGCCGTGCCTTTCCTCAGCAGCTGCCTTGTGGAAAAGCGCTGGCCTGTCTATGCCCTGTGGCTCCAGTCATCAGGAGGGGAAGGCTAATTAGTCAGTCTGAGCTCCACGGAGGAAATGCTGACAGATTCAATAAGCAGCCAGTGTTAGGCTCCAGGGGGAGTGGGAGGCTGGCCACGTGAAGGAGCAGAGGGCAGCAGGTCCCCGGGCAGGAGACAGGCAAGCGGGCGCTCTCCAAAGAGCCCTTTACCTGCTGATCTCTTCAGCCTGAATTGCAGAGGTTGTTTTCAAGCAACATTACGGAAGCCTTACCAAGCACCAGGCACTGTGCCTGTGCTGCCTCAGACACCCATGCCTTTGGAAGGGGAGTGGGTGGTGGGGACAGGCAGCTGATGGCAAACGTCACAGGGCTTTGCAGGGTGTGCACAACACACCATCATCCTGGAATGTCAGTCCTCTGTCTAAAGAAGTGTGGAGCAGAGAGCCTCAGTGGATAGTAAAACAGGCATGAATAGACTAGAATACAGAGCAAACCCTGCAGAAATGTTTAAAATAAAGAGAAGATTTTAAAATTAGAGGTATACTCCCAGACCCTCCTGGGGCGTGTTGTCAGTGAGGGTATGTCAGTGGGCTCGGCCCTCATAAAGCAACTCTGAAAGTTAGATTTCAGAATTTCTTCCTCAAATTAAAAAACAATAGCTGTGTGATCTTAACTATATACAAATGGATGCTTAGTTGTGAAAATACACAAATGAGACCTAGAAAGACACATCAAACAGTAAACTGTGATTACAAATGACTTCATGTTTTGCTTCTTGTGTTTTTTTTTTTTTTGGTTTCCTATTATGCACATAACTTTTAAGAAATTTTTAAAATTCTAAATATTTTAAAAAACCTTTAAAAACAATACTAATAATAGCTTAACGCCTTGCCCAAGCTCACCCAGCTCATGACTGAGCTAAAAGTATAAACTAAGTATGTCTGATGCCACCATTCCATTCAAGAAGACAGCTGGGAGAACACAAGCCACTGTTCATACTAGTAGGAGAAAACAGGCTCCTTAGTTATTCCTTGGTTTTCCCAGGGAGCACCAAGGGAACCCAGGCAGGCTTGGAGAGATGGTGTCCAGAAAAAGTGCACAGACTCAGAGAGGAACAGGTCTAAACAGGATGGGGACATCTGTACAGCCAACCACGGAGATTAAGGAAACCCTGAAGCAAACAAAGATTGTCTGTTCCCCTAATGATCAGGTGTGATGGACACTGGGTTACACAAAGAATTAAAAGTTTCTTTTCCATTTCCTTCAATATATTTTTCTTAAGAAGTGTCGTGACTCAGGACATCATAGAAGCCTACTGATAGTGAAAAACTGATTTAGTTTTAATAAATATATTTGTACACTTTCTGAACCTTGTTGGAAACATTAAAATATAGTGGTTTCCAAGTATTTTTGAAGATTAAAATTCAAAAAGCTTGGGTGAGCTTTTATTTCATTTGCATATCCTTATTTCCTTACACATCTTCCATATTGAAAGATATACTGCAGGCAAGGAAAGTCAGGTCTGGAACCTGCCCTAGGGAGAGTCTCACAGGGCACAGGGATGCTGGGGCAGACATGGGAGATGGCCCTCTGGAGGCTGCGCCACCTTCCTGCCTGGACAGCCCTGCCTAAATGTTATAGTTGAGCAGAAGAGCAGAAATTCACCCATCCAACAGACAATTAACTAGCCAGGCAACTGTTCTAGGCACTGGAAACACAACAGTGAACAGAACTGCCAAACATTTTCTGGAATAACCGAACTGATGCAAATTCAGACTCTTGGGTGAGTAAAATAAGCTGCAAGGAAATATTGTACAACATAAGGAATATAGACAGCATCTTATAACAACAGTAGAGTATAACCTTTAAAATCATGTCAATGTATGGCAAAACCAATACAGAATTGTAAAGTAAAATAAAAAATAAATAAATACATAACAAAAAATAAAAATAAATAAAAAATAAAATGTGAATCGCTATAGTGTACACCTGTAACTTATAATAATATACATCAACTATACTTAATTTTTTTTTAAATGAGTGAGAATTAAAAGGTACTTAGATTAGTAACTGGAAGATAGAAGCACTCTGTCAATACTAGCTTTTATTAAGAACAATAACACAAATAAGATATAGAACTTATGGTTCACTGAATGGTATTTTCTAAATGTTCAATATACGAAAGTTAGTTACCTTTTCTCTGGCCTCCTCTCTTGGGCCCCAAACAGGTGATAGAAGGGGGCTAGGAACACACTGAATGTTAGTGAATATATGCATCAAAGTGACTTTACTACAAACTGAAGAAACCAGTGATGTTGAACTCCCTTTGGTTTTTGCACCAGCTGTCCCTGAGAAGAGCTGAATGACTGCATCCATTATCCAGGCACCTGAGGCCACATGCAGGGGTTTCATTAGCATTTCACTTTGTTCAACACCCTTGATAACCCAGATCATGGCCTTGATTTCCCCCTGGATGGGGCAGTAGGAGTCCCTCTCCTTACAGGGTAAAAATAAACAAATAAAGTAGGGAGGAAGGCAGGGTAGGGGTGAGGAAGATGCTGTCAATTGTGTCCACTGGGTTCAGAGGAAATCAGTTCTGGACGTTGTTCACAAATAGAAATGGGACCGGCTCCACCAAAGGTAGATGTTAAGTAAAAAGTAAAAGTAAAAAGTTCACAGCTCCTTGCTAACTGTCCTCACTCAGCCCCCAGTGCTGACCTGCAGCTGGGAGGAGGGGGCTCATCCTTACAAAGACGCAACACAAGAGAGGGAGTTGATGAGCTGTGGGGAACAGATGTCTTGATTTCCTCCCTGGGCTCCTCAATGCTACTTTCAGCTTAATTAGCCAACTGTGCTCTCCTCACACCTGGATGGGACTCTGGAGGGGAATCTGGAGGGCTGAGCAAACACCCGCTGGGCTCCTAAAAAATGGCTCCGAAAAGGTGGCTCCACCCCTTCCCCACCTTCCAGGCTCTGTCTGAGCCCCAGGAGTCTGCCTCCCAGCCACACCTCTCCCAGCATGCTTCTGCCAATGTCTGGAGACTTTCACCAAGCATTCTTCTATCTATAACTAACATCTGTCCTCACAATAGGGCCCACTTCAAAGGGTTCTTGTGATAATTAACGGAGGTCACAGACTTTGGATTCTCAGCAAGAGACTGGCCCATGGTGAGGACTCTTCCTACCATTCATCTCATTTTCCTTTCTCAGTAAGAAATTAGAAACCCCAACATATTTCTGACTAGTAAGACAAACCAATTAGAAGATACCAACTTGTAAATCCCTATTTAGATACTCTCCTTACAATACCTAGAAGTTTAGGAAAACCAGACCCTTGGAAGTTCATTGGTTTACACAAGGAAATCAATATAATCAAGGATAATTAAAGCAAATTCAGATTTTTTAAAGACCAGTGATGTTCTCTTCCCTGACTGTATTTTATAATCACTCAGGCAACATTTTTGAAAAAAGAATTCCCCAAGCTTATCCCTGAGATTCTTATGAATTAGTCAATGATAGTGTCCCTAATATTTCTTGTATTAAGACATTTATTTTTTAGAGCACTTTAAGGTTCTTGGCAAAATTGAAGGGAAGGTACAGATTCCCCACGGACCCTCTGAACCCACGCATGCATAGCCCCTCTCACGATGAACAGATCCTACTAGAGAGGTATATCATTTGTTACAAAGGATGAACCTATATTGACACATCATAATCCCCCAAAGTCCATAGTTTACACTATGGTCCATTCATAGTATTGTATATTCAGTGGGTTTGGACAAATGTATGACGACAAGCATCCATCATTATGATATCATATAGAGTATTTTCACTGCCTGAAAAACTCTCTGTGTTCCACCTATGCATTCCTCCTATGTCCCTCCTGGCAGCCACTGAACTTCATAGTCTCCATAATTTTGCCTTTTCCAGAATGTCCTACACTTGGAATCATACAGGATGTAGCTTTTCAGGTTGATTTCTTTAACTTAGTAATATGCATTCAAGTTTCCTCCACATCCCTTCCTGGCTTGATAGCTCATTTCTGGATGTCCCACAGTATATTTATTCATTTACCTACTAAAGGTCATCTTGGTTGCTTGAAAGTGGGGCAATTATGAATAAAGCTGCTATAAACAACTATATGCAGAATTCTGCGTGAACGTAAATTTTTACCTCCCTTGGGTAAAACACCAAAAAGCATAGTTGTTGGATAATGTGCTAACAGCATGTTCAGTTTTACAAGAAACCATCAAGCTGTCATCTAAAGTTGCTATATGATTTCACATTCCCACTATCAAAGAATGAGAATTCCTGTTGCTCTACATCCTTGCCAGCATTTGGTATTGTCAATGTAAATTTTTGCCATACTAATAGGTGTAGGGTGGTATTTCTTAGTTGTTTTATTTTGTATTTCTCTGATGACATGCAGTGTGATATCTTTTCATAAGTTTATTTGCCATCTGTATATATCTTTTGGGTAAGGTGTCTGTTAAGATCTTTGAATTGCTTTAAAAGCAGTTTATTTCTTTTCTTATTACTGAGTTTTAAGAGTTCTTTGCATATTTCAGATAAAGGTCCTTGGTCAGAGGTGTCTTTTGAAACTGTTTTTTCCCACATGATCACAATGTATAATTCTTTTTAGACACTGTTGGATTTTCTTGGCTAATGTTTCATTGAAGGTATTTGCATCTATGTTCATGAGAAATAATGGTCTGTAGTTTTCTTTTCCTGTAATGTCTTTGTCTAGCTTTGTAGTTAGGGCGATCACCATCTCACAGATTCAGGTATGACCTAAATCAAATCCCTTACGATTATACCGTGGAAGTGACAAATGGATTCAAGGATTAGATCTGATGGACAGAGTGCCTGAAGAACTATGGATGGAGGTTCATAACACTGTACAGGAGGCAGTGATCAAAATCATTCCCAAGAAAAAGAAATGCAAAAAGGCAAAATGGTTGACTGAGGGGCCTTCACAAATAGCTGAGATAGAAAGAGAAACAAAGGGCAAAAGAGAAAAGATATACTCACCTGAATGCAGAGATACAAAGAATAGCAAGGAGAGATAAGAAAGCTTTCCTAAGTGAACAATGCAAAGAAATAGGGGAAAACAATAGAATGGAAATGACTAGAGATACCGTCAGGAAAATCAGAGATACCAAGGGAATATTTCATGCAAAGATGGGCACAATAAAGGACAGAAATGGTATGGACCTAACAGAAGCAGAAGTTATTAAGAAGAGGTGGCAAGAATACACAGAAGAACTATACAAAAAAGGTCTTAATGACCTGATAACCACGATGGTGTGATCAGTCACCTCAAGCCTGACATCCTGCACTAAGAAGTCAAGTGGGCCTTAGGAAGCATCACTATGAACAAAGCTAGTGCAGGTGATGGAATTCCAGCTGAATTCAAATTCTAAAAGATGATGCTGTTAAAGTGCTGCACTCAATATGCCAGCAAATTTTAAAAACTCAGCAGTGGCCATAGGACTGCAAAAGGTCAGTTTTCATTCCAATCCCAAAGAATGGAGAAGGTGATGGCACCCCACTCCAGTACTCTTGCCTGGAAAATCCCATGGATAGAGGAGCCTGGTGGGCCGCAGTCCATGGGGTTGCAAACAGTTGGACACAACTGAGCGACTTCACTTTCACTAAAGGCAATGCCAAAGAATGTTCAAACTACCACACAATTGCACTTATTTCACAAGCTAGCAAGGTCATGTTCAAAATCTTCCAACAGTACTTGAAACAAGAATTTCCAGATGTTCAAGTTATATTTAGAAAAGGCAGAGGAACCCAGAGATCAAATTGCCAACATCCATCAGATCATAGACAAAGCAAGAGAATTCCAGAAAAACATCTATTTCTGCTTCATTTACTACACTAATGCCTTTGACTGTATGAATGACAACAAACTGTGGAAAATTCTTAAAGAGATGGGAATACCAGACCACCTGACCTGTTCCCTGAGAAACATGTATGCAGGTCAAGAAGCAACATTTAGAACCAGACATGGAACAACATACTGGTTCCAAATTGGAAAAGGAGTACATCTAGGCTGTATATTGTCACCTTGCTTATTTAACTTCTGTGCAGAGTACATGTGAAATGTGTGTGAAATGCTGGGCTGGATGAAGCACAAGCTGGAATCAAGATTGCCAGGAGAAATATCAATAACCTCAGATTATTGCAGATGTGCAGGTGACAGCCTTATGGCAAAAAGCAAAGAACTAAAGAATCTCTTGATGAAAGTGAAAGAGGAGAGTGAAAAAGCTGGCTTAAAACTCAGTATTCAAAAAACTAAGATCATGACATCTGGTCCCATCACTTCATGGCAAATAGATGGGGTAACAATGGAAACATTGACAGACTTTATTTTCCTGGGCTCCAAAATCACTGTGAATGGTGACTGTAGCCATGAAATTGAAAGACACTTGCTCCTTGTAAGAAAAGCTATGACAAACCTATACAGTGTATTAAAAAGCAGAGACATCACTTGGTTAACAAAGGTCCATATAGTCAAAGCTGTTCTTTTTCTAGTAGTCATGTATAGATGTGAGAGTTGGAACATAAAGGAAGCTGAGTGCCATAGAATTGGTGCTTTCGAACTGTGGTGTTGGAGAACTCTTGAGAGTTCCTTGGACAGCAAGAAGATCAAAACAGTCAATCCTAAAAGAAATCAACCCTGAATATTCATTGGAAGAACTGATGCTAAAACTGAAGCTCCAATACTTTGGCCACCTGATGCAAAAAGCCGACTCACTGGAAGAGACCCTGATGCTGGGAAAGACTGAAGGTAATAGGAGAAGGGGATGACAGGACAAGATGGTTGGATGTCATCACCGACTCAATGGACATGAGTTTGAACAAACTCTGGGAGATAGTGAAGGACGGGGAAGCCTGGTGTGCTGCAGTCCATGGGTCGCAAAGAGTCGGACACAACTGAGCGATTGAACAACACCTCCCAGAATGAGTTAGAAGTGTCACCTCTGCTTCTCCTCTGACAGAGACTGTAGAGAAGCGGTATAATTCCATCCTTAAGTGAAACCATCTGAGCCCAGAGCTTCTGTTTTGGAAGGTTATTAATTATTGGTTCAAGTAATTTAATAGATGCAAGCCTGTTCAGATTGTCTCTTTCTTCCTGTGTGAATTTTGGCAAATTGTGCCTCCCTTGGAATTGGTTCATTTTATCTAAGTTATCAAATTTGGGGGCACTGAATTGTCTATAGTATTGCTTTTCTATCCTTTTTAATGTCCTGGGATGTATAGTAATATTCCCTTTTTCATTTCTGATGTTAGTAATTTCTGTCCTCTTTTTTTCTTAGTTAGCCTGACTAGAGATTTATCAATTTTATTGATTGTTTCAAAGAACCAGCTTTTGGTTTCATTGATTTTCTGCATTGATTTCCTGTTTTCCGTTCCATTGACTTCTGCTCTAATTCTTATTCTTTCTTCTGCTTACTTTGGATTTAATTTTCTCTGCTTTTTCCAATTTCTTAGAAATTCATAGGTTTCCTAGAATCACATAGCTGATAGATTTTACTTTTTCGTCTTTTCTAATGTATGCACTCAATTCTGTAAGTATCTATCTAGGTACTTCTTTCATTGAATTTCACAAATTTTGTTAAGGCTGTGTTCTCATTTTCATTTGGCTGAAAAGATGTTTAAGTTTCTCTTTAGACTTCTACTATGACCCTGTGTTACTTAGAAGTTGTTATTTAGTCTCCACATACTTCTGTTTATCTTTCTGTTATTGAGTTCTAGTTTAAAGCCAGTGTGGTTTGAAAGTAGACGTTATATGGTTATTATTCTTTTAAATGTGTCAAGGTTTGTTTTATGGCCCAGAATATGGTCTGTCTGGTGCATGCTCTGTGTGAGCTTGAAAAGAATCTGTATTCTGCTGTTGCTGGATGAAGTAGTATATATATTTCCTCTTCAGTTGATTGAAAGTGCTGTTGAGATCAACTCTGTCCTTACTGGTTTTCTGCCTACTGGATCTGTCCATTTCTTATAGAGAAGTGTTGAAGTCTCTAGCTTTGATAGTGGAGTCATCTATGATTCTTTACAATACTATTGGGTTAGGCCTCATGTGGGTTGATAACAGTTGTTAAGGGATAACAGTTGTTAAGGAATGCTATTTCTTTTTTGGAGAATCAACTTTTAAATTATGAATGTCCTTCTTCATCCCTGCTAAGTTTCCTTAGTTTGAAATCTGCTCTGAGATTAAAATAACTACTCTTGCTTTCTTTACCTTAGTGTAAGCCAGGTCTGTTTTTCTGCATCCATTTATTTTTAATATACATGTATTTTAATATTAGTAGATTTTTTCAACAAGGACCTACTGTATAGCTCAGGGAATTCTACTCAATGTTATGTGGCAACCTGGAATGGAGGGGAATTTGGGGGAGAATGGATACACGTATATGTATGGCTGAGTCCCTTTGCTGTCCACCTGAAACTATCACAACATTGTTAACTGGCTATACTCCAACACAAAATTAAAAGTTTAATAAAGGAAAAGAATGTAGGTTTCTTATAGACCACATGCAATTCACCTTTTTTGATCCACTCTGATGATCTCTGTCTTTTAATTGGTGCATTTAGACTATTGTTATTCAAATTGATGATTGATACAATTGGATTAATATCTATCATATTTGCTACTGTTTTCTATTTGGTACCGTTGTTCTTTGATCCTATCTCTGTCTTCTAGTCATTTTTTTTTATTTTATGGTGTTTTTTTTTTTGCAAAGAATCTTATTTGATTTCATTTTCTCTTTTTTATTAACAAATTGGTTATGCTCACTTGCATTTTTGAAAACCTACAGCAGTCATTTTCTGCCAACTTCTTTTCTCCTATTACAGGTTGTCTGTCTCTTCTTTCACCAAGTCCATTCCATGAAAGCCACTTTCTGCTCTTGTCGGGCCATGCTGTGATCAGTTATTCAGTTAATAACTGTATTTTGCACTTAGACTGAGGTGTGAATCTGGCCTTCAGGAGCTAATGATCACAGTCACCATTTACTGAGCATTTATTTTGTGATAATCACGGTCCCTGGTTCTCTTCATTACTTCAAGACAGAGGCATTACTATTCCAGCTTCACATAACCCTCATTCTACATTGTCACCATCATTTTTTTTCCAGAAGAAATTAGGACAGTCCAAGGTCAGAACTGGGATCTAAACCCTGATGTCCCTCCTTCTTGGCAGGTTAGAAGCCTGGCTTTCTCCTTCCTCCAAAGTTCATTTTTTGACCCATGGAGGAAGGATCATTTGTCCTCAGCACCAGCAAGAACACATTGTGATTTTTAACTAAATTACTTTTTTTTTTAATTTTAAAAATTTAAAGCAGAGGCATTTGGGGACAAGCATTGAAAAGGATGACCTCACCCCTTCTGGGCATTCTGATCTAATCTTAGCTGTAATGATAGTACAGCTAATGGTAATACAGTAGAGTCATCAGGGGCACCACGCATACGGGGGCACCCTGCCCATAGCTGATTCAGTCCAAAATGACCATTTTGACCAAATGATGGCCTTTGGTCGGCCACTGCTGGGAATTTGAAATGGGAAAGCTGAGATTCAGCCACAAATGGGAGCAGATCAGTAGAGGGGTTTAGCTGGATCACACTCATGGAGAAGCAAGAATGCAAGGCCAGAGAAATCTACTGCTGCACTAGTCCTGGGGGTAGCCTGGTTCCCACCTGTCCTGTGGCCTAATTGACCTGAATTTACTTGGATTCCAGCAAGCCCATTGTCTTAGAATACTTTTCCCCTTACTTAACTCCAGGGGACTTCCATTCCTAGCAAATGTATGAGCTCTAAGATAAATTGATGTTACCTTAAAAAAAAAAATAGAAATGTACCACCTTCATGAAAATACGAGATAGTCTCTATTGAGCTTCAGCTCATGCACTGACTATAACAACCAACCAAGCAGCTGGAGGTGGGGCTCCCACCATGCACTTGACCCCATGCCAGGGCTTGGAGTGAAGGAGGGACAGGGTCTGCGGGGTGTCAGGCTTATCCTAGTCATCACAGAGGGAGAAGACAGGAGTGAGGGCACAGAGCCTGGAGGGATCTGTGCCCCAGGGGTTCTTATGCCCAGAGGAGACAGGAAGGAAGGAAATGGAGCGACTTTTTTTCCATGTTTGCTCCTCACTTGCTGCCAGCTCTCTGGCTGCCAGAGACGGGCTGGGCTGTCTCTCGGGCTGAGCACTTCTCTGAGAGCTGGGAGAGAGAATAAAGCTGCAGCCAAACTCGCTAACACCCTTGCCAAGCCAATAAACTGCAGTCCGTGGGAAAGGTGAGCTCACCCAAGGACAGTTATCACTAATGAAAAACCGTACAAGATACGAAAAGAGCTTTTTTAAAGGAGCCTTAGGCCCCGTGGGCATCTGCAGCGCTGGTCTAGCATCACATGCTTAGCTACTCTCCCAGCCAAATCCTAAGCCTCCATCGGCCCCTGATTCTGTAAGAATACAGAGAAAATGGGTCCCATGGCATATCATGAAGTCCTTAAAATGAGAAGAGGGTGGGACAGTTTTGTCCTCCAGAGTCTGTTTCTCCCTCAATAGGCAAAGAGAATTGGGCTGGGTGGGATGGGGGGTGGGGGGACGGGTAGTGTGTGAATTCCTCCTCCCCCGGGTCAACCTCCCTGGACTCCCATTTCTCCTCCTGTGAGGTGGGAAGACTGGAGGAGACAGACGCAGAGGTTCCCTTTGGCACTAACTCAGCATCACATAGAGTCAGCAAGTATCTGGTTCAGCTGGGGAAACTGCTACACAATGACCCCAGGGGCCTCCATCCTTGTTCAGAGTGAGTCCTGCCCTCCACGTCCTGTTAGAGACAGGCTGAGCTGAACACTCCCAGCTACTGGAACCCCAGCACTTAGCAGGAGGTAAGCCAGAAGCTTTTGTTTCCTGCTCTGATGGTTCACACACAACACAAAGATGCACAGCAGATGGGTGTCAGAGAAAAGGGAGTCCCTGGTTAGACCTGGGAAAGCAGTAAAAACATGAAGTAGAAGAAAAAACAAAAATTAAGAGCAAGAGGGATAGGGGGAAATAAAAGGAGAAGAGAGAAAGGTGCCTTGTTAAAGAGCTGCATGATTCTAGACTAAAAAATATGAAATAAAATCCTAGGGGATAAAAGCACTAAAAAGGGTCATCAATTCACGTTGACTAATTCCGGAGCCACCAAACTTCATGAGGCATCTATAGCCCTGGCTCCCCCTGCCCACCCCCACCCCGTCATCCAAGAATGTGCTGTGTCTGCCCGCAGCTCTCCTTCCCCCATCTCCTCCAAACCCTAGCTGCTTCCAAATAAGCCCTTGGTTCTGTAAGCCATTTTCTTAGATTGCATCTAACGTAAAATGTTCCACTAGAATAACTGTGTTTTCATTTCACCGACCAAGAGAAAAGACTTGAGATGCTTTGAAAAAGCAGTCAAGCCCAGGCAGCTTTAATAGGCTGGCAGGAAGAATAATAAGTGTACTTTAAGACAGATTTTAAACAAAGTAGAAGCTCCAGAGAGACCGAGAAAATGACAGAGGGAGAGAGAAACCACAGAGGAGCAGGTTTCAGAGCATCCCTCTCAAACTCTGGTACCTCACTTGAAATCCAAGACAGGATCTCGGAAAATGAGCTCCAACAACCAAAATCTCCTGTGTCAACAATGTCCATCCAGCAGTCCTGGCATGGATACTATGGCTACAGCTGGCAACTTAGCTGGACAACTGATGACCAGCCCTCTGCCATGTGCTAGCTGGCCCACGGGTGACATATGGGGTCACCTATGTGTGCTTCCTCCAGACCAGGCAGGAAGTCCTTGGCCTTTCAGGGAATCCCACTAGGGCTACCACCCATTCAGTAGCTGCATGCCACAAGGTCACCCGGTGACAAGACACCAGGGCATCCTAAACCCAACCAAAGTTTCAACTGTTTTATTTTGTTTAATTTGTTTTTTTATTGAAGGATAATTGCTTTACAAAATTTTGTTGTTTTCTGTCAAACCTCAACATGAATCAGCCATAGGTATACATATATCCCCTCCCTTTGAACTTCCCTCCCATCTCCCTTCCCTCCCATCTCCCTTCCCATCCCAACCCTCTAGGTTGATACAGAGCCCCTGTTTGAGTTTCCTGAGCCGTACAGCAAATGCCCATTGCCTATCTATTTTACATATGGTAATGTAAGTTTCCATGTTACTCTTTCCATACATCTCACCCTCTCCTCCCCTCTCCCCATGCCCATAAGTCTATTCTCTGTGTCTGTTTCTCCATTGCTGCCCTGTAAATAAATTCTTCAGAACCATTTTTCTAGATTGTGTATATGTGTGTTAGAATATGATATTTATCTTTCTCTTTCTGACTCACTTCACTCTGTGTATAGGTTCTAGGTTCATCCACCTCATCAGAACTGACTCAAATGCCTTCCTTTTATGGCTGAGTAATATCCCATTGTGTATATGTACCACAACTTCTTTTAAACATTCATCTGTCTATGGGCATCTAGGTTTCTTCCATGTTCTAGCTATTGTAAATAGTGCTGCAGTGAACAATGGGATATATGTGTCTTTTTCAACCCTGGTTTCCTCGGGTTTATGCCTAGGAGTGGGATTGCTGGGTCATATGGTGGTTTTATCCCTAGGTTTTAAGGAATCTCCATACAGTTTTTATAGTGGCTGTATCAATTTACATTCCCACCAACAGTGCAAGAGCAGTCCCTTTTCTCTGCTGCCGCTCCTGCTGCTAAGTCGCTTCAGTCGTGTCCGACTCTGTGCGACCCCATAGATGGCAGCCCACCAGGCTCCCCCATCCCTGGGATTCTCCAGGGAAGAACACTGGAGTGGGTTGCCATTTCCTTCTCCAATGCATGAAAGTGAAAAGTGAAAGTGAAGTCGCTCAGTCGTGTCCGACTCTTAGCGACCCCGTGGACTGCAGCCCACCAAGCTCCTCCATCCGTGGGATTTTCCAGGCAAGAGTACTGGAATGGGTTGCCATTCCCTTTTCTCTATAACTACTTTAAACTTGAGTTCGGGAACTTTCTTGGAGTGGGCGTGAAGTGGGAGGGAGCAGTCCTCACCATTGGGAATGAAAGACCACTCTTCACCCATCACTATAGAAACTGCCTCCTAACTGGCTTTCTGTCTGCAAACTTGGTCCCATCACTTGTCTGCTCTCCTTTCTGCAGCCAGATACTCATCTGAGAAACTTGAACCTGGTACTGTCAGGGGAGGATCTCGTCTGCTGAAAACACTATAGTGACTTACTATATTTCAGAATAAGAATGAAATCCTTAACACGACCTAAGGGGGTGACTCTATACTCTGTTATCCGAACCATTTGGAGTAAGGGGAGATTCTGTTCCAAATTTTCTGCAGAAACTGAAGCAAACAAGAACTGTCTCCAGAAAACTAAGATATATGGTCATCATCCATCCAGGACCTGCGTGTTCTGGCCCCAGTCCCTCTCCTTCAGAGTAAGCCACCTTCCTGCTGGCTCTACATTCTAGCCATGCCGACCTTCTTGCACTCTCTCATGCTCTTCCCTACCACAGAACCTTTGCATGTGCTGAGCTTTCCACCTAGAATCCCTTTGGCCATCCCCTTTAACCAACTAGCTCCAACTCATCACCCATATCTCAGTTTAAACAATTCTTGGAAGCCAGGCTTTCCCTGATCTCCTCCCTCGACTCACAGCCAGCTGGGATCACATCCTTCTGTTATGTGTTCCTGAAGAGACATGTTCTTTCCTTTAGATCATCTATCTCCCCTTGTGCTTGTTTGCTCATTTGCTTAATAAACTGATTTGCTTCATCAGACTCCATGAGGGCAGGGATTAGATGTCTCCAACTCACCTTATGCACTTTGAAGCCAGCACAGTGCCTGGAACAGGGTAGGTACTCAATAACTCCATGATGAATGAACAAGGAGGGGCTCAAGTTCTTTCTAGAACATGCAGGGGAACTCACTTTGTGCCCAGCCCCCAAGCTCTGGATCAACTTCACATCAGGTCCTCCTGTGCCCTCACCCTGCCTGTCCCAGAACACCCAGTCCTCTCCTTAGTCCTCCATCCCCCCTGGTCTCACACAGTCTGGCCCTCCAGATGGAGCAATGGATTGTGTCCTGTTTGGGAATATTTTTGAATAGTGTTGTAAGTTGCAGCTGTGTCTCCCAACCAATGTAAGCTAAGAGCACAATCCTCATGATGAAGGGAATCTATGAGTTTGGAGCCAGCTCTCCACCTGAGTGGCTCTCAGTCTTTTCACTAGGCTTTAGCTCAGTGTTTAAGAGCACATATCAGAAGACAAACTACCTGGGTTCCAGTCCTGGTTCCACCATTCATTAGCTGGAGACTGGGACAAATTGCTCTACCTTTCTGTGTCCCCTTCTGTGAAATGGGGATGATCATTTTGCTACCCTTGTAGAGGATTTAAGAGGATGAAATGAGTTTTTGTGTGTAAAGTTTTTAGCAAAGGTGGTGTTCTAAATGACATGTGGTAATGTGTAATAAGCAATGCTATTATTACCAGAAACACCTTGGCAGTGATTCTGAGGGTGGTGATAAAATCACAAAAAGACTTCAAGTTATTTAAGTGCACATACCATGGGAGACGCCTCTCCCAATCTCCCCAGCGCCCCATCTCGGAAAACACTGCCCTAGTGACTGAAGCCTGGAAAGTGCAGAGGCCCCTCCTGTATCATCCCTGACTTTGCTCCCATAGCTCCAGGGTCAAAGGGATCACCACCTCCCCCCCGGGACAGGCCAATCTTATTAGACATAGTCCTTTATCCTTTCAAGAAACATTCTCCAAGGCTCTAAAAACTGGGGAAGCCCAAAGGTGAGAACCAAGTCGTTCTTGTCCACTACTATAAGCCTAGTGCCCAGCATGGTCCAGACATGTAGGGGGTTCCCAATAAATATTTTTTGAGTGACTGACTGACTACTTTTTGCCAGGCACAGATTCTAGGCAAAAGGCAATGGTGACTAACAGAGGCACAGCCTCTGCCCCGTGGGGCTTATGATCTAGCTGAAAAGATACAGGTATTAAGAGGCCATTGCATTACAGTATGCTAAGAAAGGGGTGGAAGCTCAGGGTACTTTGAGAGCATGGAGGAGAAGCCACTAAACTAGACTCAGGGAGCCAGGGAAGGCTGCCTGGAGGAAGAGGCATTTTAACATTTAACCCTTAGATTTGAAGGATGAGAAAGTCATCCAAGAGAAACTGAGGTAGGGGAAGGTTCCTACAGGCAAAGGGAACAGCATTGTGAAGTCGCAAGGCAAGAGGAATGAAATATCCAAGGAACTGAAAGGTATCCGGGACAACTGGATGGTTGAAGACAAGGAAGAGAGTGTTTGAGGGAGTTTGGTGACGGGGCCAGACTGCTTTACACAGCCTAGAAGCCATGCTAAGACATGTGGACCTTACCCTAAAGCAGCAGAAAGCGTCCCTCAGATATTTGTTCAACAACTTCTGTGTATAAAGCCCAGATGAGGGGGACTTCCCTGGTAGTGCAGTGGCTAAGACTCTATGCTCCCAATGCAGGGGCCCTGGGTTTGATCCCTGATTAGGGAACTAGATCCCACATGCTGCAACTAAGATCAAAGATCTCACTTGGGGGAGGAAGTAGGAGGGAGGTTCAAGAGAGAGGGGACACCCAGAATAAGGGATATAAAAGCAAAAATAAACAAATGGGACCTAATTAAACTTAAAAGCTTTTGCACAATGAAGGAAACTATAAGCAAGGTGAAAAGACAGCCTTTAGAATGGGAGAAAATAATAGCAAATAAAGCAACTGATAAAGAATTAATCTCAAAAATACACAAGCAACTCCTACAGCTCAATTGCAGAAAAATAAGTGACCCAATCAAAAAAATGGGCCAAAGAAATAAACAGACATTTCTCCAAAGAAGACATACAGATCACTAACAAACACTTGAAAAGATTCTCAACATCACTCATTATCAGAGAAATGCAAATCAAAACCACAATGAGGTACCATCTCACGCCGGTCAGAATGGCTGCAATCCAAAAGTCTACAAGAAATAAATGCTGGAGAGGGTGTGGAGAAAAGGGAACCCTCTTACACTGTTGGTGGGAATGCAAACTAGTACAGCCACTATGGAGAACAGTGTGGAGATTCCTTAAAAAACTGGAAATAGAACTGGGACCCAGCAATCCCACTGCTGGGCATACACACCAGAATTGAAAGAGACATGTGTACCCCAATGTTCATCACAGCACTGTTTATAACAGCCAGGACATGGAAGCAACCTAGATGTCCACTGGCAGACGAATGGTTAAGAAAGCTGTAGTTCATATACACAATGGAATATTACTCAGGTATTAAAAAGAATGCATTTGAATCAGTTCTAATGAGGTGGATGAAACTGGAACCTACTATACAGAGAGAAGTAAGTCAGAAAGAAAAACACTAATATAGTATATTAATGCATATATATGGAATTTAGAAAGATGGTAACGATGACCCTTAATATGCAAAACAGCAAAAGAGACACAGATGTAAAGAACAGACTTTTGGACTCTGTGGGAGAAGGCGAGGGTGGGATGATTTGGGAGAATAGCACTGAAACATGTGTAATATCATACGTGAAACAGATCGCCAGTCTAGGTTTGATGCATGAGACAGAGTGCTCAGGGCTGGTGCACTGAGGGATGGGATGGGGAGGGAGGTAGGAGGAAGGGTCAGGATGGGGAACATATGTACATTCATGGCTGATTCATGTGAATGTATGGCAAAAACCACCACAATATTGTAAAGTAATTAGCCTCCAATTAAAATAAATTTAAAAGAGAGAGGGGACATACTTATACTTTTGGCTGATTCACGTTGTTGTATGGCAGAAGCCAACACAACATTGTAAAGCAATTATCCTCCAATTAAAAATAAATTTAAAAGATCCCACATGTTGCAACTAAGATCTGGCACAGCAAAATAATTAATAAAACAAAATAAAATTTTTTTAAAAAGCAGTCACGGCTCTGGTGATCCAGAAGGGAAACGAGTCAGACGCAATACTTGCCCTCATGGACTTTACAGTTTCATGCAGAGAACAGACATGAATCCAATAATAACTGAACAAATAAATGTATCGTCATCAAGGATGATGAGCCATCCAGAACAGCCTGCCCAGATCTTTCTGAGATGATGGATTCATGTGGATACAGCACAGATGCCTACAGCTGGCGTGCACTTAGAATGTGACTAATGTGACTGAAGAATCAAATGTTTAATTTTATTTAACTTTTATTATCTTAAATGCAAATTTAGATAGCCACAGGAGACTAGTACCTACTGCACTGGACAACATAGAAAAGAACAGACTCGGTTCTGAGAGCAGATAACAGAGGAACCTGGTCTCATTGGCAGGATCAGGGTAGGAGTCCCAAGAAAGAGACAAGAGTTAGGATCTCAATTATGAGGTGGCAAGATACTGTCCACTGGCTTATCCTCAAACTTCTAATATAGAGTGGGAAGAACACTAAAACTAGAATACAAGAGACTTGAGTTATAACCCTGGCTCAGGGACTTAAAAGCCAGGTATCATGTTACTTAAGCCCCTGATTTACTCAGGGCCTCAGTCTGCTCATCTGTAAAGTGGGACTCTCTGTTCTACCTAATCTGCAGAACTGTTCTAGGAATCAAACAAAACCAGGTATACAAAAAACACTGAAAACTGTAAATACTATTTGAACATAGGATATGATTTTAATATCTCTTTCACTCATTACAAAAGAAATACACACACATTGTAGAAAACTTGGAAACTGTAGAAAGATTTAGAGGTAAAGAAAATTTGTAAATAACACATTTCAGCTGTCTCTTCAGTCATCTTTTATTTTTATTTTTTGGCGTCTTTGTGCGTATATGTAGTTTTTTAAAATAAACACAGGGGCATACCTGCATGCTGTTCTGTAGTCTGCTTTTTCCCCTTCGAGACCCCCCCAAACCATTAGGTAGTTTTCTGTGCTTGTTAGTCACTTAGTCCTGGCCGACTCTTTGAGACTCCATGGACTCTCTATAGTCCACAAGACTCCTCTGTCCATGGAATTCTCCAGGCACGAACACTGGAGTGGGTTGCCACTCCCTTCACCAGGGGAGCTTACCAGCCCAGGAATTGAACCTGAGTCTCTCACATTGCAGGCAGAATCTTTACCATCCGAGCCACCAGGGAAGCCCAGATCGCTTTCTACGTGGTTTTTAATGTCTGCAAAGCGTTTCGTAAGCTGTTGTCCTCTTACCTTCAGAGCTCATTACTTCCTGGATCAGCAGGTTGACAGTGAGTGTGGGAAAGTCCCCAAGTGCTTCCTGCACTGTGGAGCTGGCTCTGGGCCCAAGGACACATTTAAACACCACAGCACCGGTTCCTGAAATTTGTTGCCTTGATGCCCCCGAACCAACCAAATTACAAACAAGGAAGCCTCTCAAGCTCAGCTGATCCCACCCAGAGCTGTGCTCTCACTTCTCTGAGCCCTGGAATCAAGCCAAGCTTAGACAGCCAGATTCACTGGTAATTTCACATCAGCGCTTGGCATCCAGCACTGTGTGGGTAGAACGTCCCAGGGGTGATCATCAGGTTCCCTGGCCAGGCCACCCCAACACTGAGCTATTTGGGGAATAGCTTCCTTTTTTTTTTATCACCGATGAGCTTCACTGGGCTTTAATGTATTCAAAGTTCAGGTGGCCCTGGACCCCCTGGGCTGCACTCCTGCTGAATTGGTTTTCAGGCTGTGCCACTTTAAACATGATTCGAGAAAAATTACCGGAGCCTCCACTCCATCTGTCTCTGGAAATGGTCTTTGTGCTCAGATCATTTGCCAGCGACACTCCATCTCCACAATTACCTCGGCTATTTTATCTTTATCTGTCTGGAACACTGAAGGGGGAGCAGCAGATAACGCTGTTATTTAAGTGGCACGTTCAGCTTAAACACTTTTGCACCTTAGAGTCCAAAACAACCCAGCGCTGCCCTGGCCTCTCCTGGGGCCCCAGCCCCTGCACTGTCTTTAGGTTCTGAACATGATGAAGGAGGGCCATCCATGACACAGTTTCATCATAGCAAGACTGCATCCTCAGGAATGCAGGGACAAGCCTGAGCTCTGGCCACAACCAGAACCACCTCTTCACATGCCTTTGGATCCCCAGGAAGCCCTATGCTGAAAAGGTCAAGGAGAGCAAAGGCCAGCCAGGATGTTAGTCTACCTGGTCCCTACCCATGGATCATTCTACACACCTCCTTTATATACACACTGTACACACCATGAGGAAGAAAGATGCCACTGCGTGCCTCCTGCCTTCAGGGAGATAAAATATCAAAAGACAATGAACAAAACCAGGCAGTACATGCCAGGTTAATAATAACAGCCAGTGATACTGAGCTCTTACTACATGCCAGGCATTCCGCTAAGCACTTCATCACATTGTCTTATTTACTCCTCGAAACTATCCTATGAGGTGGACATGATGAGCCTCATTTTTCAGACAAAGACACTGAGCTATGGTGAGATTAAACAATTTGCCCCACATCACACAAGCAGAGCTTGCAGCCAGAGCTTTCTGCTTTATTAGCAAGACATTGCTGCTTCAAAAGGAGGAGTTAATTGGTGGAAGAGAGTGGGGCCCAACCTCACTTTCTAATAAAGCCAATCTATTGGTGGGTATGAGGGTCAGAACCAGAATCTGATCCAAAGAATGTAGGGCAGCCCCTGTGGGTGGTAGACACAGCTCCCCCAGGCTCTGCTCCTCCTCCAGAGACATGTGCGGTCCTGGCATTACCCTCTCTGCCCGCCTTGAGAGGGAGGCACTCTCTTTCCTTCCTTCTTTCCTTCTTTCTATTTCTTTCTCCCTTTAAAATGAGACTCCATTTCTTCCACTCAAGAACTGGGCAAAAACCAGAGGAACACTGGCCACACGGGCCTTGGGAGGGCTTAGGTCATTGTTCAGAGGACCTTGAAGTAGATACGCCCTGAGACATCACAGGAATTCAAGGTAAAGAAGGGAGCAAGAAGAGCCTAAAACAGCACAGGACAAGCCACCGCGGACCTTAGCCTCATGATGAGGGAGTCGGGGACGAAATAGGGAATGCACCTGGCTTAGGTTGCCAGCCCCTGAGCAGGCTCTGAGACAAGGCTCTGGGGGTGACTCAGCAGTAATAGCAAGGGCTGGAGAACTGAGATGGAAGAGGACGGAAGTGAATACTGGGCGTGTTAACAGGAAGTTTACCACTGGAGGCAATTGGGGCCCAACTGCACAGGGAACTCCCGGCGACAACACACAACAAACAGGAGCTGCCCCACTCTGGCGGTTAGGGGGTGGGGTCTTAGCCCATCACCACCTTCACAGGAACAGCTAAGGGCTGCTTCCATAGGAGATGACTCCCAGCCTGCCAGCCCACCCCACCTGCTCAGGCTAAGCAAGCTCCTCCTACCGGAGAGGAAGCCCAGGCAGACAGTGGCAGGGGCCTGCAGAAGAGAGCCCTGGCTGGGTGGGCCTGGGCCAGGTGAGCAGCACCAACAAGGTCAGAGCCAGAGCAAACAGTAACTGGGAGGGGAGGAACGTAAGGGCGCAGTGCAAGTCCTCAAGCTGAAAGGGCACAGAGGACTGTGAGCTCCCGGTGAAGCTGCGCTGACGGCCAGGCGACACTGGCTGAGGCAGGGTGGGGGTTTCCAGGGTCCAGGGTGGGCTGATGGGGAGGCAGCCCAGGGGCAAGCCATTCGGCTCTCTGCCCCACATGGACCCGCTTTGCAGCCCCTTCGGGGTCCTAGGGACGAGCTGACAGACGAGCCTGGGTCCAGACCCCAGGACACCAAAGGGCATCTTCTAGCTTCCCTCCCTCCCACACTCTGCTCAGCAGGGTGGGGCTGCAGGGCAGGACTCCCCAAACCTTTGACTCCTGACCTGGGGGCTGGATGATTTTCCTGAGACGCTGCCTCCTCTGTTGCAGCCCAGACCTACTGCCTGACCCTGTGACGGTGGCCCCAGAACTGTCACTCTACAAATAATGGCGGTCAGGGTGTGACAGGTGCAGAGGCCAACATGAGAGTCTGAGACAGACATTTGTGATTTCACGTTCGGGAAAACCCAGACCTTCAAACACAAGTGCTATTTCAGTTTTCTCACTCCCATTCTTCTTTAACCTCAGGCTGAGGGAGGAATAAACCCTCTTTGATTTGTAGACTGAATTCTTTAAAGAGCCAGCTTGTCCTTTTTTTAATTTATATTTTTTCCTTTTGCTTGGGGTGGACACCAGGGGCACAAAATGGGAACGTGGTACCTTGGTCAGATGGCTTGAAATGCCAAAAGTTACTATAGGGAATATCAGGCTACCAATCCATCTTTCCTGCTAATCCAAAAGTCAAATAAGTCCATGGAGGGCTTTTTTTTTCTAGAATTTCAGGCTCCCTGAGGACTAATTTCTCTGAAAGCTGCATTAAACTAATAGCACCATAAAAGGCCCATTGTGAGATGTAATTGGTTTGCAGGACTTTCCTATAAAAATAATAAAAGACTGCCAAAGGCAGTTTCCAAAGGTCAATTATCTTTGTGTTGCTTGAGTTGAATGGAGGTCAGTCCCAGAATTCCATTTTATAGGCATATTAATCAAAACCAGACTGCCCTACCCATCTGACCCCATCAGCTGTCCGAGGAGTCGTGGGCTCTCCACCTTATGCTCATCTCCTAAAGGACACTGGGCTCCTTTTTTCCCAGAAGGATACAAGCCCATTGCCACAGAGAATGCAGAGCTGGGAGCTGAAGTTTTCAAGGCAGAATGAAAGGAAGAAAAGTTACACCCTGAGCGCACACACACACACACACACACACGAGAGAGAGAGAGAGAGAGAGAGAGTCAGGCCATGTGTTTAGAGATTATATGAGACAGGGTCCCTGTCCCCAAGTTGCTAGAGAAGTAGTTATGACTTTTGGCTATATTTGATCAAAACCAGCTCAGACAGTAAAGAATCTGCCTGCAATGCAGGAGACCTGGGTTCCATCCCTGGGTTGGGAAGATCCCGTCAAGGAGGGTATGGCAACCCACTCCAGTATTCTTGCCTGGGGAATCCCCATGGACAGAGGTGCCTGGCAGGCTACAGTCCCTGGGGTCACAAAGAGTTGGATATGACTGAGTGACTAAGCACAGCACAATTTAAAGTAGCTTAAGGAAAAATGACCCCATGGACTATGGCCTACCAGGCTCCTCCATCCATGGGATTTTCCAGGCAAGAGTACTGGAGTGGGTTGCCATTTCCTTCTCCAAGGGATCCACCTGACCCAGGAATCAAACCCAGGCTTCCCACATTGCAGGCAGACGCTTTACCGTCGGAGCCACCAGGGAAGTCCCAAGGAAAAGTGAAAAGTTCAGTTGGCTAACATAACTGGCAATTTTAAGGATGGCTGGATCCAAGGGCTTGAATGATGTCAACTCGTTGATGAGAGGGTGTTCTCACCTGCCCGTGTGTGTGTGTGTGTGTGTGTGTGTGTTTGTGTCTCTGTGTGTCTGTGTGTCTGTGTCTGCGTCTGTGTGAGTGTGTGTCCCTCTTCCTCCCCGTTAACTTCTCCTGCTCCCTCTTCCTCTCTTCCCGGGTCTATCTCTGCACTGCTGGCTCCAGCTCTCAGACAAGCTCTCTGCCACATGGCCAGCAAGATCAGGCTGCCCTTGTTGCCCACTGAGCTATCTCAGTATAAAGAAATATTTTGACACTATGTTCATACATCAATTCCAGGAAAAAAAACTCTGATTATCACTGTTTGGATCACCTGCCCACTCCCTAGACCAATTGTTATATCCAAGGGGTTGCAATAAATTTGCTCAGACTGGGTCATCTGTGGCAATAATATCTGGAGAGAGAGGGAATATATACAGCATCTTTAATAATTAACTGTATCACGTTGAATAGGAGGAGAGGAGTTTCCCCCAAGGACAGGATGCTGGCAAACAAAACTCTGCCACCCAAAAAAAGTTATCCAAATTCAAAATTCACTCTAGGTTAAATTAAGGTGTCTTCACTCCAAATAATCCATTAATCTATCCATCTCTCCTTTTTTCCACCCACCCACCCATCCATCCACTCATTCACTCATACAGCCACCCATTCATCTGTTAAGGAAATATTGACGGGAACTGCCCGCCTAGGCCAGACACAATGATAGCCACTTGTGTGAGTTGTCTCACAATAAGAAGTCCTGGTAAGTAACATGGGGCTGCCGCCAAAAACTAACCAGGGGAATCCAGGAGGGGCCAAAAGGAGGGAAGAGACATTGGTGCACATGTCCTACCAACCTCCCTGAACCCTTCTCAGTAGAATCCATCTTGACTGAGAGATTCAATCGCCACCAGGAAGAACCCTGAGTCACACCAAATACAGGCCAAGATGACTGACAGAGACAATCTGGAAACTAACCCCATTACCATAAAACCTGAAACTGTGAACCACAGGGCCGAGCAGTTCTCCCCGGTTCCCTTACCTTGCTGCTTTCTGCCCAGGCACCCCTTCCCAGTAAAGTCTCTTGCTTTGTTAGCATGTAGGTCTCCTCAGACAATTCATTTCTTAGTGTTAGACAAAAGCCCACTCTCAGGCCCTGGAGGGAGTCCCCTTTCCTGAAACACATCCAACCATTCATCCACCCACCCATCCATCTATCCATCCACGTATCTGGCAAAAGAGTTGGTTTTACAGGAACAAGATCTTCCCCTTCTTGTCCTTGCTCAAAATAAAATCTGAAAACAATTCCTCTTGCAGGACCTTAAGTCTCTAAAAGAATGAATTATCCCCAAGCCTTAGAGTCTATAAGTCTCAAAAAGGAGAAATAAAAAAAGTATGGAAGGTTATGCATCAAAATATTAAAAATGGTTATCTCCAAATGGTGTGTGTGGCTCCTTTTTTTTTTTTTTGTATCATGTTTTCTAATCTTCCTGTAATAAAAACGTATTGCTTGCATAATTTAAAAAAGAAAAAGAAATCATGCTGAAAACCTCTCAGTCTCATTACTCTGATTCTATACTCACCAAGCAACACTTTGGGGACTTAAACTGGTTTCCCAAGTCAACTTTGCTACTAAAGAGAGACCAGGCTGACCATCTCACTGAAAGACAATAGCTATGTCTTTTGATAAAAATAATGTTGCTCAACCATGCTAGTCTAGCAAGTCTTTTCAGAGTCTTGGACTACTCATGGGGTACTTACCCAACAGCCAGTTTCTTCTTAGCAAAACCTGAAGGCAGCACCCAAGGCCTTGGAGGATAAAAGTGTCTTTGCCTTCTCACAATAGCCCTGCGGTGGCTGGCCACATTAGCGGCTGGCCACAGGGCCATTACTCATTAGCAGCTAAGTAAAAGCCAGTGCATTTTCTATCATCGACATGACAGAGTAGTCTCTGGATGCAATCAGTGATTGTCCACCCTGAACATGAAAGGGATGTGACCTTCCTGGGAACAGCGGTAGAAATGTTCCAGCTGGGGCCAGGGGCTGCATAAAGAGTTATTTCTATGTTAAGAATAAAAGTGGAAATTATTAGGCCTTTGAAATAGCTTAAACTTAGATTGTAATATTTCGAACAGGATCAAAGTGCCTGGTTATGGCACAGGACTTTTCATGGAGTCCTTTGTCACACAGGTATGGAAATACACATGGTAGTCAGTCAAAAGCATTTGAAACTTTTATATCTAGACTCATGTTGGAGGAGGTAGGATTACTGGTCAGATAAGGAATACAAGCTTTAAGGGATGTTGGTGCTTCTCAGATAAGAAACCGTTAAATGATTGACCATCAAGTTTCATAATATTCACATGGACCCTGAATCTGATATATTTTCCAAGGAAAACAGCTATCACTCAGAAATAAGCTAACATTTCCTATTCATCTCCTACAATTTATATATGTTATTTCAAGTAGTCCCTTTACAACAACCCTACACATTTTAAAAAGTAGGAAATCAATGACTAAAACTAGTAACTGGAAGAACCGGACTTGAACCCAAGCCTGTTTTGACTCCATCTTATATCCCTTCCATGAACCCTGTGTGTCCTCTCTCAGGCCCCAAATATGTTTGCATGTAGCATGCACATTTCCAGGCATCGCACGTGTGATAAGCTTGTGCAGTGCTCAGGAGCCACATTTTCTGCATCAACTCTATTAATATGCAGGCAATGGAAAGGGATGCCAAGCGAGAAAAAGTCAAATGAAAAAGGAAAATAGAAGGTAGAGTTAACTCCAAAAGAGTAAAATCAATTTACAGAATCCTTCCACCGCAGAGAGAGCAGCGGCTGAGCAGTGGGTTCAGGACGAATCTGGCCATTTCTGGTTTAAATACAACCTCTTCAGAGGAAATTTCCTGAGGTGTCAGGTAGGCATAATTCTAAAATGCAGCGCTAAACATCAGTAGGGAAATAAACCCTGTGGTTATAAATCCCATAAGGAAACAGTAAAAATGCCTCTGACTAGATAACAGCACGACACACCAGTGTTCCAGAAAGACAAACATAAACATAAGTCGCTGCCTTCTTTAAAAAAAGAAGTGGTAACAAATTGACTCTCACTATTCGCCGAGTCCTTCCTATTAGTGCTCAGAAAGTTACAGGGCCCCAGGGCCTGTTCTCAGACCGAGCTTTTCTGGGAGGGGTGCTGGCCAGACCCGGTTTATTTCTTCTAATTCTCAGACTGGGAAAAGTACAAATCTCTCTTGAGAGGTTTATAGAAAACAGAACTGGCTTATTGAGAGTGTGGCTTTTGTGTGGTTGTTCTTTACAATAACAAGAAGATTTGGACACACTTGGTTTATGAAGTATAAATCCTGTTTAAATCAATAGAAGTTAAAAAGACACGTGATGGTTCTTTGGAGAAGAAAGCAGTGCTGGTGTCAAATCGTACTGAGTGGTGTTCCCTACTGTTGTGAGATGTTCATGAAGCTCCAGGTCTTCAGCAAGGAGAGCTGAGACTAGGAAACTCATTTCAAATCATATCTCAGGTACATGTCTGAACCAAAATAAGATAAAAGTCATTAATTTTTTTTTTCTATTAAGCCAACCAGCACAAGTGGAATAGTTCTCTCCTTTTCTTATTTGATCCTGAAATCTGGTAAATACAAGAGCCAAGTTTCCTGATCTAAATCTTCAAAGAACTGCACAAAATTGTTCATTTCCTTCTTCCTTAGCAAAAACAACAAGGTGTGAACAAAACTGTCATTCCACATGTTAATTAAAACAGGGAGATATATATAATTAGCTGCTACAAGCATGTCTTTCTCATTGCAAACATTAGTGATGCCAAGGAGATTAATGTCTCTATCACTGTTAGGCCAACAGCCCACCTGATGGATAGGTGTGTTCTACCTGTTTTGATTTGGTAACACAATGTCCCAAATTAATTTCTGAATGATTTCCCCAGGCTTTTTCACAGATGAAGAGAGTCACAGAGGCTAAGGACATTCTCAGGCAAATCTTCACATCTGTGATCATAAACGTCCTTAGACCAAACCACTTAACTTCCTGCTGCTGCTGCTGCTAAGTCGCTTCAGTCGTGTCCGACTCTGTGCGACCCCATAGACGGCAGCCCACGGGGCTCCCCCGTCCCTGGGATTCTCCAGGCAAGAACACTGGACTGGGTTGCCATTTCCTTCTCCTGCAATAACGTAAATGGGGGTAATGCTAGAAAGGCAGCCCACATTGACCCTGAAACTCAGGGCAAAACTGGAACAATCTCAGATTGTAACAAACTACACAGCTAGTACTCAAGGATTTAACCATCTAAACTAAAAACCGCACTGCCTTCGGTCTATATTTGACCCCATAACAAAACGTTGAAACTCTAGCAGATTTTGTTTAGATGAGGTTATACAAATTATTTGGGCTTTCTAGATGGCCCTAGTATTAAAGAGCTCGTCTGCCAGTGCAGGAGACATAAGAGACTCAGGTTCCATCCCTGGGTTGGGAAGATCCCCCGGAGGAGGAAATGGCAACCCACTCTAGTATTCTTGCCTGGAGAATCCCATGGACAGAAGAGCCTGGTAGGCTACAGTCCATGGGGTCACACAGAGTCGGACATGACTGAGTGACTCACACTTTTACTTTCAATATTGGAGTTGGGAGGGCTTCTTCTAATGTGTCTGCTGGAGCTTTCTTCAGTGAACACATTCTCTGATAGCCTAATACATGATCTTCCCAGCTCTGCTTCAACACTTCGGATGTAAACAGTCACCATATTTGAGGTCAAGAGGGTCATATTTGAGGCGACCTGTTGCATTGACAGACTGCAAACATTTATAGGCCATTCTGTCTTCCGTTTGCTGGAGGTTGTCTAACTTGTCATCGTTTGTGGTCGTATGCTCAGGGACTCCACAGAATACATCAACTCCCCTTATAACTTAGCAACCCCTCACCTAGCTAGAGACAGCAATATCATCCCTCCCAGCAAGGGTGTTGGGCTCAAACGACTACAAAAGTCACAGGAGGTAGGCTATGTGGGACTCTGGGAAACCAGAGAGCAGCAGCTCATCCAAAGGGACGAGCAATGACTTGGCACCATGCCAATCTGTCATAACTAAATGAAGATCCAGTGCTGCTGCAGTTCCCAAATTTCCAAGTGAAGCATGAAATCTGGGCTTGTATTTCAAATTTCCCAGTTTCTGAAAGTTGACAACCAAATCAGAAAATAATTTTAAACATCAAGTAGGCCAAATGAAACACATCTGCCAGCCAGATTGAAATCACAAGAACACAAGCTGGAATTCACTTCTCTCAAACCTTCTCTTCTCGGAGCCAGAGGCGTGGTAGTTTAGATGACAATGTCAAACACTGTTTGGGGTCTCTTTTTATTTGCATGGCCCTATACACTGGCCTGCAGAAATGGTTAAGTGTCTTGCTGAGAGCATATATTTGCATTTACCTGGAGGCTTTCTTTTTAAAATAATTTTAACCAAACTCACTCCTCATTCAAGACTCTGCTTGTGTGCTCAGTTGTGTCCAACTCTTTGTGACAAGAATGGACCCAGACTCATGTCCATTGAGTCGGTGATATCTTCCTTGGTAAAATTTAATTACTACCATCCCTTCTCGGATTGAGTTTGCACCGGACTAGAATTAATGATTCACTTCCCAAAAACAGAGTAGGGAAAGGGAAAAATGTCACTTGATAGTGGAGAAAACTGGCAAACGCTACCTTGCTGCTGCTGCTGCTAAGTCGCTTCAGTCGTGTCTGACTCTGTGCGACCCCAGAGACGGTAGCCCACCAGGCTCTCCCGTCCCTGGGATTCTCCAGGCAAGAACACTGCAGTGGGTTGCCATTTCTTTCTCCAGCGCATGAAAGTGAGAAGTGAAAGTGAAGTCGATCAGTCATGTCCGACTCTTAGCAACCCCATGGACTGCAGCCCACCAGGCTCCTCAGTCCATGGGATTTTCCAGGCAAGAGTACTGGAGAGGGGTGCCATTGCCTTCTCCGAGCACTACCTTAACCAAATGATTAGGGTGAATGTCATCGGTGATGTTACATGCCTGCCATGTTCCTCTTGACATGAAGGGATTAGAAGGGCACTTCCCCTCTGTGGTATTCTCCACCCACCCACCCCCCCTAAAAAAAACTATAACCTCAATCCATTCATGAGGAAAATATTAGAAAAGTTCATAGTAGAGGCATATCTACAAACTATTGTTTAAAGGAAGAGGAAGTAACTGGTTGGGTCAAATGTTGTTGAGAGATTGTATAAGGTTAGGACCGGGAGGTTTCTACTGACTTGACTGTTTCCACAGGGGTGGCTGAAAACTGAAGCTAGATTGGAAAGGGTAGAAAAGTGAGTGGGACCAAGGATAGATAATGGGTTCAAGAAGATTTTCTGGAAAAAATACTGGGATATGAGTGGAAGGAGGATGTGAAATCAAGGAAGATGGTTGTTGGTTTCTAATGGCCATGCTGGCAAATGTCTATAAGTGAATGAGGATGATCCTGTAGAGTAGGACTGACCAATGAGGCAAAAGTTCAGTTCAGTTCAGTCGCTCAGTCGTGTCCGACTCCTTGGGACCCCATGGACCGCAGCACACAGGCCTCCCTGTCCATCAGCGACTCCCGGAGTCCACCCAAACCCATCTCCATCGAGTCAGTGATGCCATCCAACCATCTCATCCTCTGTCATCCCCTTCTCCTCCTGCCCTCAAGCTTTTCCATCATCAGGGTCTTTTCCAATGTGTCCGCTCTTCGCATCAGGTGGCCAAAGTATTGGAGTTTCAGCTTCAACATCAGTCCTTCCAATGAACACCCAGAACTGATCTCCTTTAGGATGGACTGGTTGGATCTCCTTGCAGTCCAAGGGACTCTCAAGAGTCTTCTCCAACACCACAGTTCAAAAGCATCAATTCTTTGGCGCTCAGCTTTCTTTATAGTCCAACTCTCACATCCATACACGACCACTGGAAAAACCATAGCCTTGGCTAGATGGACCTTTATTGGCAAAGGAATGTCTCTGCTTTTTAATATGCTATCTAGGTTGGTCATAACTTTCCTTCCAAGGAGTAAGCATCTCTGCAAAAGAGAGCTAATAAAACTTGCTGAAATAGCATGTTCTTGAGAAAGTGAGGCGATAAGACCCAGAATACAAGAAAAGAGGCTGACCTTCTAAAGAAGTGGGGACACTTTTCACCTCGTAATGGAAGGAAGTAAAGATAAACAAAGCTCTAAGTAAATTTCTAGATTGGCTGGTGGAGAGAGTAGGGTTTCTGCATCCTCATTTAGGTATGAAACAAGCCATGAGTTAAAATCGAAGGTAAGGGAAGAGGAAGGCCGGTTTAAAAAAAAAAGGAGCATACCTATGCTAGGAGCATTGCCAGTCCATTGTAGGTCATATGGAAGTTAAGGATGAAAAGAGATAAGTAATAACAAAGCAGCGGAGTCTAGGTTTTGAAGGGCTCAGTGATATAGGAAAGCTGTGCATTAGTTATTCTGGAGCATATTTTTGGAAAAACAGGAAAAAGAATATTTAAAATCAAGACTTCAAGACTATAAATAATTGGAATAATTCATAGTAAGTGGAATAATTGGATGGTGACTTGAGGCAGAAGGGAGGAAAAGTTATTGGATGTGAGGATCTCAAGGAACTGAGAGCGCAGCACATTGCGTGGCTCATCCATACAGTTGTTGATGTCACCAGAAGCAATGAGAGAAATAGGGGTGAAAAAAACACAATGAGCCACTATCCAAGGCATGTACAGACTCAGGATGAGAGTGCCTAGGATGTGGGTGCGTAGATGAATGAACTTCAAAGCGCTGATGGAAGATACCGCAGGATTGTCCAACTTCAAACACACTAATAGTCTGAAGGAGAAAAGAATAGAAATTAGAGTAGAAAGGTAGAGCAAAGATGACGCCTCCCCCCATCCTCAACCTGAAGTGGCGTATGGAGTACATGAGCTGTAAGAAGAAAAAGTCTCTACTCAAGAGAGATGCAAAGAAATGAGCCAAGGCTCCCTTAGGGCAAGGAGAGGAGGAAGCGGAAATCTACTCAGAACAAAAGGTTGAGAATGTTGGAAGTTGCTGACCAAAGGTCAGAGTTCAGAGGGCACAATGAGGATGAGGAGGGAGAGAAGGCTGGGTCAGTTTGGATAGTATAAGAATGGGATGGCCATGAGCTGGTGCTTCCATCAGGAGGAGAAGGGGCTTCCTTGGTGGCTCAGTGGTAAAGAATCCGCCTGCCAATGCAGGAGACATGGGCCTCAAGCTCTGGTCTGGGCAGATCCCATATGCCTTGCATCACAACTATTGAGCCTGTGCTCTGGAGGCCAGGAGCCACAACTACTGAGCTCACGTGCTGAAACTCCTGAAGCCTGTGAGCCCTAGAGCCCATGCTCAGCAACAAGAGAGGCCACCACCCTGCAATGAATAGGAGCCACTGCTCATCACAACTAGAGAAACGCCCATGCAGCAGTAAAGACCCAGCACAGACAAAAATAAATTTAAAAATTTTAATGGAGAAAAATCTCAATGTCGTGAGGAAGGGTATGATCAGACTAGGCAAAAAGGCATGTTGGTTCAAGTCCTGCCTCTGAAAATGAACCTCCAGGACCCCGGAGGCTGCCTCCTCTCTCGCTGGTGAGGTCAAGTGTGTCTGAAGACAGACTTCTTTCAAGGAGGTGATCCTGTGCGTAAAGCAGTCATTCTCAAGCCTGGTTGTGCAGCAGAACCACATGGGAGCTTTAAAAAAATCCTGATGCCCCCATTGCTCCTGGGCCAATAAAATCAGAGTCTCTAGACGAGGGACCAGATAGCAGCATTTTTGAAAGTTCCCCAAATGATTCCCATAGCAACCAGGTTTGGTTTGAGAATGTGGATTCCCCTCCCAAAGATTCTGAGGTGTGACCTAGGCATTAGGGTCATTGAAAGCCTTTGTGATAATAGCTATTACTGTGATTGTTATATTGTCCTTATTCAGTTCCCTTACACCATCACAATAAGGAGGAAAAGGAATTATCTTAATTTAAATAGAAAAAAACAAGGTTATTCTAGAACTAGAGGAAAGAATCCCTGGCATTCTGTCTCAGATTAACTGTAAGAAAAACTAATTGCTTATGTGAAAGAGATGAAATTGACACAATATACTTTAATAGGTGTTCGATTTTATAACACTCATTTAAACAGCAAAACAGAAGGCTTCACAATCTGAGGATTCTTGACTATATTCATTCAGACAACAGTTAAATAGTTTTCATAATGTTTATTACCCATTCAATTCACCACTTGGAACAATATTTTAAAATTTTCCAGACTATTACTGGGAGCAAGCAGATGATTTTTAGATAATAGTAATTAAAACCGACATTGATTAAATAAAAAAAATAAAAAGCTGACACTGACTGAGAACTTACAATGTGCCAGGCACTGTGCAAATATCACAAATGGTCTCCTGTAACCCTCATAACAATTCTATGAGATAGATATTGTTATTATCCCCAATTTATAAATGAGAGTCCAAAGTCTGGAGAGGCTACTTAACTAGCCTCATCTCAAAGAGCTATAATTGGGAGGTTACGGATTCAAATTAAAAAGTCTGTGTGGTCCCAAAACCTGTATGCTCTTAACCACTATGTAATCCTGTCTACCTACAAGATTCCATAAGCCGTAAAAGGGAATTGAATTGTGGGCAGAGATGGAATTAGCCTCTGAGAAAAAGTAGAGACATTCTCTCTTACTTGATAGAATAAAAGAGGAAAAGGGTAGCCAGGGGAAAAAATGTAAAGGAACTTGAAAGTGAAGAAGAAAAAAATGCAAAAATTCTAAAATTTATAAGGACATCGCTACATTTTCTAAGTGTTTAGCACAAAAAATTATATACAGTATAAACTCAAACATACATACTAATGACTAAATACTCTTTCCATTATCACTGTATCATTAGACAAGAAATCTTAATGAAAATAATCACTTTGTCAAAGAGCTTAGGCACTGGAAGCCTTTTGTTCATTTTTAAATTGTTATATTTATTATAATCATAATGTGTGCATTAATGTCTTTGAAAATATAAATATTAGGAGGAAAAAGAGAGAAAAAGAAGGGAGGGAAGGAGGAAACAGTCTTTCTTCCAGTGAAAAGCCAGTTAATAAATGGAGAAGGAATGATAAGAAAGTCACCATTTAGCAAAATATTATAACTGCTATAGATTCAGGAAAGAATCATCAATAGTGCTAAAACTAATGGGTAAAATTTAAAGGAGGAAAGAATATTGACATAGTCCCAAATTATTTACCTATTTTATACATACATACATATATATATATTAGTTGCAATGGGTTGGAGAGTACATTTGCAGTGGAGAAACACAGTGATACCACCTTCAGCAAAATATTAAACTTAACGTAATCAGAAGGGAAATGACTGTCTCCTGATGTGGTACAATGAGAAGAACTCAGCATAACTTCTGTGATATTCTGCCAAAATTGTATACCTAAATTATGGGATAATATACAAAATATGAATAAAGACTCTAGATTAGAAAATATTATTCACAGTGTTAATTTTTCTAAGATTGATTTTATTGGAGTTATGTGACAGAGTTTCTTGTTTTTAGGAAATACATTCTGAAGCATTTGGGAGTAAAGAGGCATCTCTCTTAAATGGATTCAGAAAAAAAATAAATAAATGAATAAAGCTAAAGTAATAAAATGATAGCAGTTGGTTAATCTGGGTGAAACATATCAATGAACACTTTGTACAATTCTTGCAGCTTTTCTGTGAGTCTAAAAACAAATTTTATTTGAAAAAAAATTTTTGAATAAGACTCTAAGGTAATTCACAAGCAATTTAAATATCTACCAAAACAAAGTTGCATACTCTTTAAAGACAACAATCTAGACACTCAACAGTGTAATAATCACAATATCTAACATCCAATATAAAATTACCAGATTTGCAAAGATGCAGGAAAATGTGACCCAAACCAGAAGAAAATTCAGTAGAAATAGCCCTAAATTCCATAGACAATGTAATTAGAAGACAGGGATTTAAAAACAGCTATGGTAAAAATAAAAATAGCTAATGTATCTAAAGAATGCATGAACATAAAGAGGGGAGAGATGAAAGATACAAAAGTAACCAAATGAAACTTCTAAAGCTGAAAAAATCTGAAATAAGAAATTTACTGAATGAGGTTTCAGTTCAGTTCCAGTCACTCAGTTGTGTCCAACTCTTTGAGACCCCATGGACTGCAGCACTCCAGGCCTCCCTGTCCATCACCAGCTTCCAGAGTTTACTCAGACTCATGCCCATTGAGTCGGTGATGCCATCCAACCATCTCATCCTCTGTGGTCCCTTCTCCTCCAGCCTTCAGTCTTTCCCAGCATCAGGGTCTTTTCAAATAAATCAGCTCTTCGCATCAGGTGGCCAAAGTATTGGAGTTTCAGCTTCAACATCAGTCCTTCCAATGAATATTCAGGACTGATCTCCTTTAGGATGGACTGGTTGGATCTCCTTGCAGTCCGAGGGACTCTCAAGAGTCTTCTCCAACACCACAGTTCAAAAGCATCCATTCTTCGGAGCTCAGCTTTCTTTATAGTCCAACTCTCACATCCATACATGACTACTAGAAAAACCATAGCTTTGACTAGATGGACCTTTATTGGCAAAACAATGTCTCTGCTTTTTAATATGCTGTCTAGGTTGGTCGTAGCTTTTCTTCCAAGGAGCAAGCATCTTTTAATTTCATGGCTGCAATCACCATCTGTTTCCACTGTTTCCCCATCTATTTCCCATGAAGTGATGGGACCAGATGCCATGGTCTTAGTTTTCTGAATGTTGAACTTTAAACCAACTTTTCATTCTCCTCTTTCACTTTCATCAAGAGGCTCTTTAGTTAGTCTTCACTTTCTGCCATAAAGGTGTTGTCATCTGTGTATCTGAGGTTACTGATATTTCTCCCAGCAATCTTGATTCCAGCTTGTGTTTCTTCCAGCCCAGCGTTTCTCATGATGTACTCTCTGCATATAAATTAGATAAGCAGGGTGACAATATACAGCCTTGACATATTCCTTTCCCGATTTGGAAACAGTTTGTTGTTCCATGTCCAGTTCTGACTGTAGTTTCCTGACCTGCATACAGATTTCTCAAGACGCAGGTCAGCTGGTCTGGTATTCCCATCTTTTTAAGAATTTTCCACAGTTTGTTGTGATCCACACAGTCAAAGGCTTTGGCATAGTCAATAAAGCAGAAATGGATGTTTTTCTGGAACTCTCGTGCTTTTTCGATGATCCAATTTGATCTCTGGATGTTGGCAATTTGATCTCTGGTTCCTCTGCCTTTTCTAAAACCAGGTTGAGCATCTGGAAGTTCACAGTTGGCAATTTGATCTCTGGTTCCTCTGCCTTTCCTAAAACCAGCTTGAGCATCTGGAAGTTCACAGTTCACACTTGGAGAATTTTGAGCATTACTTTACTAGAATGTGAGATGAGTGCAATTAAGATACACTATATCAGTTGAATAAAGATAAGGATATTTACAGACTCATAACTAGAAATATGTACCAGAAAACATATAACAATAAACAAAGGGAGAAGTTGGTAAAAGAGTATAAGCTTTCAGTTATAAGGGGAATAAGGTCCAAGAATTCAAGAATAACATGGTGACTATAGTTGCACTGTATTATATAATTGAAATTCGCTGACGGTAAAACTTAAATGTTCTCACTACTCCTCCCAAATAAAGGTAAATACGTGAGATGATGAATAAGTTAATTAATTCAAAGGGGGGTGATGCTCTTTTACAATGAATATGTATACCAAACCATCCTGTCATACACTTTAAATATCTTACCATTTGTCAATTATACCTCAACAAAGCTAAAAAGAAACAGTGCAAAAGCAGACAGGTGAAGAGGAATGGATGAGACAAATAGAAAACAAATGAAAATATGGTAGACCTAAACTAAGCAATATTGATAACTGCTTTAAATGTAATTGGTCTAATCCCTCCAATTAAAAGGGCTAGATTGCCCTCCATACTGAACTTACATGGGAAAATAAGTAATAGTCCCCTATATGCTATCTATTATTATGGTGGGGATATTTCAATATAAGGATGTGTGCATGCTAAGTCACTTCAGTTGTATCCAACTCTTCTCAACCCTATGGACTGTCCATGGGATTCTCCAGGCAAAAATACTGGAGTGGGTTGCCGTGCTCTCCTCCAGGGGAACTTCCCAACCCAGAGATAGAACCCGCATCTCTTATAGGAGTCTCTTGGATGGGCAAGTGGGTTTTTCACCAGTAGCACCACCTGGCAAGCCTGATATAAGGATACCAATAGCTTGCATATAATAGGATGTGAAAAACTATAATATAAAAACACCAATAATAAAAAAACTAGAATGACTATATTAATATTAGACAAAGTAAACTTTGAGATACTCAGTATTACCAGGAATAAAAAGAGAAGACTTTAATAATAATAACAGGGTCAATTTATCAAGAAGATAAAATCCTAAATGTCCATGCCCTAATTTCAAAGCTTCAAAATAACAAGCATCAAAAAACTGACAACAGTGAAAGGCTAAACAGCCAAAGCCACAGTTACCTTTAGAGCTTTTTCACTCCATTCTCAGCAATCAATAGAATAAACAGAAAGAAAATCAGTAACAATTTAGAAGACAGGACTTGAACAACACTAGCAAGCTAACTTGACCCAATTGACAGTTACACAACATTCCACCCTACAAAAGCAAAATACACATTATTTTCAAAGGCACACAAAACTATTATCAAGATAGTCAATACTCCAGGCCAATGAAACAAATTGCAATCATTTTGGAATGGTTCAAAGCATACAGGACACGTTCTCTGATGATAACAGAATTAAATTAAAAATTAGTAACAGAAAGATACCTGAAGAGGCACCTAGGTGTTTGTGAAATTAAAAAATATGATTCTAAATAGTTCATGAGTCAGAGAAACAGTCACACAGGAAAGCAGAAACTAATCAGACTGAATAATAATGAAAACAGAACATATTAAAACGTGGGCTGCATTATAAGCAGAGCTTAGACAGAAATATATAGCTCTAATGCTAGATTTTAAATAAGGAAAGAGCTAAAACCAATTACCTTAAGAAGCTATAAAAGAATGAGAAAATAAGATAAAATCAAACCCAAAGTAGGAGAAAGAAAATACTAAGTGTTAGAACAGAAATCAATTAAATAAAAAATGGACAATAGAGAAAACTAAAACAAAAAGCAAGTTCTTCTAAAATATCAATAAAAGTTTATTGATAAATTCCTAGATAGACTCTCATAAAGAAAAAAAGGAGAGATTTAAATTGCCAATATCTAGAATAAAAGAAGGAATATTTGTTCGCATCCTAGCAACATTAAGGGTAGTAAAAGAATATTTTAAACAACTTTAAGTCAATAAAGTTAACAACCTATGTGAAATACACAAGCTCCTTGAAAGACACAGTTTATCAAAAGCAACCAAGATGAAACAGAAAATCCAAATAACACTGTGCTGTGCTGAGTCACTTAGTTGTGTCTGCAACCCTATGGGCTCTAGCCCACCAGCCTCTTCAGTACATGGGGATTCTCCAGGTAAGAATACTGGAGGGGGTTGCCATATCCTCCTCCAGGGATCTTCCCAACCCAGGGATCGAACCCAGGTCTCCCACATTGCAGGCAGATTCTTTACCATCTTAGCCATCAGGGAAGCCCAAGAATACCGGAGTGGGTAGCCTATCCCGTCTCCAAGGGATCTTCCTGACCCAGGAATCGAACCGTGGTCTCCTGCATTGCAGGCGGATTCTTTACCAGCTGAGCCACCAGGAAAGTCCCCCAATAACCCTATATATATTTAAAACCTTCCCACAAGAAAAATTGTGATTTCAGAGAACTTTAATGGAAAATTATATCAAGTATAATATTTAGGGAAGAAATAATACCATTCCTACACAAAGTATTTGAGGAAATAGTGGAGAAAGATCATTTCCCAATTCAGTTTGTGAGGCCAAGAAAAGTTTGAAATCAAAACCAGACAGAGATAGTATAAGAAAATTACAGACCAATAACCCCGATGAACATAGCTATAAAAATCATTAACAAAATGTTATAAAATCTAATTCAACAACATATAAAGATGATTATATGTATAAAAATGACCAAGTGGGGTTTACACAAAGAATGCAAGTTGGCTTAACATTTGAAAGTCAAAGTAATTCACCATGTTAAGAAAATAAATGAGAAAAAAGTATGATTAACGCAATACATACAGAAAAAGCATTGATGAAATTCAGTATCCATGCATGATTAAAAACTTAGCTAACAAGAAATAGAGGGGAAATTCTTCAACCTAAGAAAAGGCATCTATGAAAATCCTACAGCTAATATCACAATTCATGATGAAAGACTCAAACCTTCCTCCTAACATCAAGAACAAAGCAGAGATGCTGCTCACACCACTATAATCTAACAATTACTTGAAGTCCTAGCCATGCAAGTATGGTGGTTATGAACAAAGAAACAAATAATAAAAATCATACTGATTGGAAACAGAGAAGAACTGTCTTCATTTGTAGAAAACATGTTTACATCTATAGAAAATACTAAGTATTTCCAAAAAGTTGTAAAACAAATTAATTTAGCACTGTCCTCAGATACAAAAGGAATATAAAAAAGTCAGTTGTATTTCCACATACTGATAACAAATGGAAAATAAGATTTAAAATATCATTCACAATAACATCAGAAATGGCAAAATACTTAAGCAAAAATTTAACAAAATATGTGCAATTTCTGTACACTGAAGACTACAAAATGCTGCTGAGAAGAAAATTTTAATCTAAATAAATGGGGATATGAGCCATGTTCGTGGATTGAAAATTTAAATAAGTGGGGACATGTGCCATGTTTGTGGATTGAAAGCCTCAACATTGTCAGAATGATCTCCCCAAACTGATCTCTAGATTCAGTGCAATCTCAACCAAATTCCCAGCAGATTTTTCTGTAGAAACTGCTAAGCTGATTCTAAGCTGTATATAGATATAGATAAATCCAAAAACAGTTAAAAGATATCTATAGAAGAAAAAAGTTGAAGATCTTATACTGTTAAATTTCAAGACTTAAACCTACAGTCACCAAAAGAGATATATATCGCACTATACAATAGAAGAAAGTTCACATATAGAACTATTCAAATAAAGTCAACTGATTTTCTATTAATACAAATATGCCAAGGTAATTCAATGGAAAATGACACTTTTCAGCAAATGGTGCTGAACAACTGGATATCCATATGGAACAAAAATGAACCACTACTCTAACCTCACACCACACACAAAATTAACTCTAAATGGACCATAAATATAACATAAAAACTAAAACTGTAATAAAACTTCTAGATAAAAACATATAAAAATCATTCCTACCTTAGAGTCGGCAAAAATTACTTAGGACAAGATAAGTACAAACTACATAAGAAAAATCAGGATAAATTAGACCTCAATAAAATACAAAAGGTCTGCTCTTCAAAATACACTATTAAGAAATGAAAAGGTATGCCACAGACCAAGTGAAAATATTTGCAATACATATATCTTATAAACATTTTGTATCCAGAAGATACAAAGAACTTTTACAATCTAATAAAAAGATTTTTTAAACGGTCAAAAGATTTGAAGACTCTTCACATACGAATGACCAAAACCACATGGAATAAAGTGCTTAACATTATTTGTCATTGGAAAATACTAATACAAATATTAACCACAATGAAATATCACTATATATCCAATAGAATGGCTTAAATAAATACTGAAAATTCTGAATATTGACAAAGACTGGAATAATTGGAATTTACACACATTGTTGGTAGGGATGTAAAATGGCCCAATCAGTTAGGAAAACAGTTTGGCAGTTTCTTATTAGGCTAAATGCATGTGTACCCTTGAAAGACTGAAGGCAGGAGGAGAAGGGGGCGACAGAGGATGAGATGGTTGGATGGCGTCACTGACTCAATGGACATGAGTTTGAGCAAACTGTGGGAGACTGTGAAGGACAGGGAAGCCTGGAAGGCTGGAATCATGAGGTCACAAAGAGTCAGACACAACTAACAATAACAACCCTTGAATTGGTCCAGCATTTCCATTCCTTCTTATTTACTAAGGGAAATGATAATATCTGTTCACATAAACACTTGAACATGAACATTCATGGAGACTTCATTAATAATAGCTAAACATTGGAAATAACCCGAATCCTCATCAACTGGTAAATCAATAGACAAATTGTGTTGTTGATATAATGGAATATTACTCAGCAATAAATATGAATTACTGACAGAAACAATGTGGGTGAGTCTCTCTCTCTCTCTCACACACACACACACACAAACATTAAAGTACATGAAAAAAGGCAGGTGCAAAAGAGTGCCTACTGTATGATTCCATGTATATGAAATCTAAGAAAGACATAACTAGTATATGATGAAAAAACAGATCCATCATTGCTTAGGCTGTATGGGGCTGTGAATATTGACTGCCAAGAGACATAAGGGCATTCTTGGGGGGAAGGGCATCGATAATTGTGATACTTGTTACTTGTCAAAGTTTACCAAACTATACACTTAAAATAGTGCTTTCATTATATGCATCTCAATTACATCTCTGATTTTTAAAAACAAAATATATCTGTATATACTTATTTTAGATGTCCAGGAAGACACATTCAAAATTATAAAATAATAGTATTTCAAAGGTAATGTTCAAAACATTTAATAATTGAGAATTACAAGCACCAACTAGTCAGAACAGATGACAGGAAGAACAACTGGTACAATCAATCTCGGTGAATGAGACGTGTATTAGCCCAGGAAAACAATAGTTATCAATAGATGGTGTGATTATTGATGCCCTGTTTCTTCTTTTGCTTATTCTCTAATTTTCTATTCTGTATTTTAATCAGGTACTTTAAAGTCAGGGGAGGAAATCTATTTTTAATTATAAAAAAGAAAAATGGTATACCTGTTGATATCACATTTCACACTGTTATAAAATTCTAATGGGTCTCAAAACCCTAATGGAACTTTTAAATAATAGATATGAGAATTGGTATACTAAAACAGCATTGAATTAGGAGTTAAAAATGGATAATGCCATAAAAATATTTCCTATCTACTACAAAGAAAATAGTGAGATATATTTTTTAAATATTTTACCATTTTAATATTCTAAAATGCCCTCCCTTTGCTCCTATTAAACTAGGTCTCCATACAATTATGCGAGAGAATGTGCTGTGCTTAGCTGCTCAGTTGTGTCTGACTCTTTGCAACCCCATAGACTGTAGCCCACCAGGCTTTTCTGTCCATGGGGATTCTCCAGGCAAGAATACTAGAGTGGGTTACCATGCCCTCCTCCAGGGGATCTTCCCAACCCAGGGTTTGAATCCAGGTCTTCCGCATTGCAGGCAGATTCTTTACTGTCCGAGCCACCAAGGAAGCCCAAGAATACTGGAGTGGGTAGCCTATCTCTTCTCCAGGGGATCTTCCCGACCCAGGAATCAAACCGGGGTCTCCTGCATTGCAGGCGGATTCTTTACCAGCTGAGCTACTGGGGAAGCCCATGAGAGAGAATATCTTTCCTCAAATTATCTAGGCTCTACAGTGCCATTCGGCCAAAACCAATACAGAATTGTAAAGTAAAATAAAAAATTAATTAATTAAAAAAAAAGAAAAAAGAAAAAATAAATAAAATAAATAAATAAATAAATAAATCTCACCAGAATCTTGCAAGACAAAAAAAAAAAATAAAAATAAAGTCGTTACATGGCATTTTCTGATGGGTATCTTGGCCTAGGTCAAACTTCAGAATCAGGTTGAGCAAACCAGGAAACCAAACAATAGTTATCAACCCTGGATAAATTTTTATAGCAAAGTTATAGCCCATCACAAGGAGAGTTGCTGCCGTCTCCTCCTAGCATGGCCACTTCCATCTCTATGGCTTATCACAGCAACAAACCTTTGCTCTGAGCAATTTCTTCAGATGTTAGCACGATAAAATCCTGGCTATAAGAGCAGTTGCTGAGAAGCTATGATCAGCAAATAATGACCAGGGAGTCCCCTTTATCATGTCTCTCTCCATCAACAAAGAAACCATACCAGCTCCCCATCAGCCCAGTGGAGAGTCAGTGACTGGTTTAGCAACAGGACTCCTTTCTGAAATGCTCAAAACCCCAGGGTAAACATGACGCTACTGTGTAATCTCCTAATGTTGCTTTACAGTGCAGCTCAAATTTGTGATTTTAGAAGCACCTTAGCCCACTGCGAGTTCACAGTTATCTTTAATGATCTGCAAATCTTAGTGTTTTTAACAGCTCATTTTCATACTGTGGCTACAGTGCCAACACCTGTACCTAAATAGTTATTGCTTAGAACACCCTGGGCTGTCAGGATGTACAGTAAATGAGAGGCAGCAGCAGTATCTCCCACCTTTTGCTAGCCTTAAGTTACTCTTCCTCCTCTTGAACATAAGCACAGTGAGCTTACAGAGCTGCTGTGTCAGCTCCCAGAGCCTATGTGATCTCGGCTGATGGGACCAAGATCAGAGGTCATCAGCAGAGGCTGACCACCCTTCTCCATACATGGATAGAAACAGAAGATGGCAGCAAGAGGCCACCAGGGTCTTTCCCTCTGGAAGTTCTGACTTCTGAAAGTGAAGGATCTGTCCCCAGATCAAAACTACAAGGAAAATAAACAGATGTTTTCATAAAGTCCCCAATATGGCATTTCTGCAAGATACTAAACTATAAATTACATGAGCAAATATAACTTCCTCCAGACATTTTAATGCCATTCACCCTCTAAACAAAGAATCATCTTTATAACTGATAAAGTATTATGTAATAACCGTTATTCTCAAATTTCAAAACTTAAGCTATTTCTTATGTAAGGATAATGGTAGATACTTACTGAACAATTACTATGTGCCTGACATTGCTCCAAGCATTAACTCATTTCATCTTCAACTCTTGTTAAAATGAGCCAGGATTTGAACCTGGCATCTGTCTCCAGAGTCTCTGCCACACTGCGATAGAACAAGGATCACAGACCCCATGACCCTAGAGAAAGTGAAAGTGAAAGTCGCAGTTGTGTCCGACTCTCTGCAACCCCATGGATTATATATACAGGTCATGGAATTCTCCAGGCCAGAATACTGAAGTGGGTAGCTATTCCCTTCTCCAGGGGATCTTCCCAACCTAAGGATCAAACCCAGGTCTTCTGCATTGCAGGTGGATTCTTTATCAGCTGAGCCACAAGGGAAGCCCCATCCCTAGAGAAGTGAACCTAATATAAAGCCATCCAAGGGCTCAGAAGGAAGTTGGTTACAGCCATACTTCAAAATGTCCCTGAATAGCTGGAAAACCCTCCAGCGTTGTACATGTCATAACTGCCTTGCCTCACCTTACCTGCAAAAGTCTTCTGTCTAAACAGAATACAGCAAATCCCCTACACACGAACAAGTTCTGTTCTGAGAGCACATATGTAAGTCCAATTTGTTCGTCAGTCCAACAAAGTTAGCCTAGGTAGCCAGCTAACACAATCGGCTATGTGATACTGTACTGTAGTAGGTTTATAGTACTTTTCACACAAATAATACATAGAAAACAAACACCAAAAATAAAGAAAACATTTTTAATCTTACAGTACAATACCTTGAAAAGTACAGTAGTACAGTACAACAGCTGGCATACAGGGGCTGGCATCAAGTGAACAGGCAAGAGGAGTTACTGACTGGAGCTGGGAGATGGTAAAACTGAAGGATTGTCAGCAATAGGAGATAGAGGACAAGCTGCAATTTGACTCATGTCTGATGCTGATGGAACACATGTTCACATCTTTGAAAGTTCACAACTTGAGGGTGTGTACACAGGGGACTTAGCATACGGTTGGTTGGCTCTGAGGGAAGACAGCATCTGTGATTTTCAAAAATAGAAATGCCCCCATTGTGATTCTCTAGGTTTAAGGTTTTCTAAGCAAATTCTCTCATGTATGTAACCATCCTCATGCTCCCACGTGGTATACAAATTGCTGATGATCACAGCTCATCACAGGGTCACCAGCTACCCTGGAGGTTGGTTTCCATCTGCAGATCTCAATTGGGGTCATGTAGGAGGAGCAGCAGAGGATGCTGCTGCCTGACTCAGTTTCCTAGCACTTAACCACTTCTGCTTCCAACAGTCAGCAACTGCTACCTCTTTGTCTAAGATCTGCTTTGCCTACCAGCAGGGAAGACCAAAAGAACCCCTCCAGAGCAGTCCTCGGTCAGTGACTGGAAGCCTGAGGGTATAAATATCCCAGCTCCCTCACCCTAATGGGACCAACTCTGAGATGTGATTACACTGTTTTCAGAGGCCCCTGCAAGGTCCAGCAAAAGTCTGCAACTGCAGAACTTGACTTCGTGCCTTAGCCTGGTGTCCCACGTCCCCACTCTTAGGGTGTGTCCTGGGATCACTGCTGAGTCAATCACTTTCATGGCCATCATTGCCTTGGGTCTACTTCTGGTGGTGAACCAAGAGGGACAGAAGAACATGATTTTAGATCCCTCTAAACTCCCACCTCTCTGGATAATCTAAACAAACATCTTGGGATCCTTAAGTCTCTTGCTCCTCATGATGAATGAAATGAAATTATCCACTTATGCTATCCTTGCTTATCCATGAGTTACTTACCCCTCAAACATTTTTTAAAAAATTACAGAGGTCAAGTTACTGAGAGAAAGATGGCCAGGATGTCCCACACCACTGAACACTCCAAACAGTGGAACTTTGAACTGATGCCCACCTGACTGTGGTTTCAAAATAAAGAAAATAACAATGGATTTAGTTACTCAAAATGCTGGCCTGCAGCCTGGAAATCAAACAGATCTCTGGCCCTTGTAACTCTGCTCTCTAAATGTGAGGTCTAGAAAGGATAGATCTTCAGAGGATACCAGCCCAAACCCCTCATTTTACAGTCTTGGTCTTCTGAGTCACATCTTTGTGTTAAACATTTCTCACAGTAGTTTTAAACTTTACGTATTCTACCAAAACAAAGATTGAGGTCTCTACAAGGGTTCTTTTTATTTTTTATGATGAAGTGTTTATTAGTATGTCTTTTTGGAATAGGTTTTCATACGCCAGGCCTGAAAAGAAATTCCACATAGAAATTACTCTCAAAACACTTTTTAAATAGTTTAGAGTATGTCCACCTTTCTCATCGCTCATCAATGACTTGTTAATGAGGAATAATTAAAATAGATTCTTATTAATAAGAATACGCTGCATTTCAAAAAAAAGAACATTTTTAAATGTAAAATCTATGCACCAGTGTCTGTGCAGAGAAATTAGGGTCCAAAGTTTCATCCATACGGAGTATCTAGATGTGGTGCATTGCAAAATAAATCAATGTGGTAGTAACAAAAGATCTGCGTCATGCAATGGTTGAATTGATATAATCCAACCTGATTGAACAGATTTGATTACACTCTGTTAATATCCATGTGGATTAAATAGAAAGTCATCACTCTTCTATGTACAGGACTATAATAGTTCTGCGTTTCTTTCCATCCTGGAATCCGAGGACTGATTTCCCTAAATGTCTGTGATCCAAGGGATTTCAAAGAGATTCCTCCAAAATGTTTCAGAGTGAATTCCAATGAGTTGTTCAGAAGGACCCAGCCAGCAGCTTCAAGTTATGACTTCGCCTTGGATGACTTGCTGAGGGGAAATCCACCCCCAGTAAAACGAGGGCCACTTGGTTTGGCCATCGAGAAGGTGTCCTCCATGCTTATTCTGTCCTTGTTTCTGTAAGAGAGGAGGTGAGAGTTAACTTTCTTACCATCTTTTTCCTTTTCTAAGTTTGGTGTTAAGTTCTTAGGGTGAGCTAACCACTAAAAACTGCTTTGATCAAACCTTCCAGTTTGAGACAAGGTGGTAGTTTGAATGTAATTAGGTGTTACTGATAACACATAGAATTGGGGAAAGACACAATTAAACATGCCTTCCTAATGTTGATCTAAATACAGACAGAAGGCCTCATTATAGCTCAAGCGCTGGGGCCTAGAGGCTCCTGTAATCATCTTCCTATTTTATAAAGCATTTGTTTAGTTCCAAAGATCAGTCAGAGGAATCTTTCTCTTGGCTCAGTTATAATGACTAATTCATCATTTATCAACTTTCATATTCCAGAGTTTCAGTGGAAACTTATAAATCTTTATCATACATACACACATACAAGCACAGGGCATTTTCATCAAACTTGGACATTAATAAAATACAAATTTTCCTATAACTTTAGATGAGCAGCAGTTATTATCAGAAATAGTTTAAAACTCAGGAAAAGCTGGGAAATATAAATAAGATAGTACTTTTGGCAATAGATAAAGGAAGAAACTCCCTAAAATCTACAATATATCTTCTATATAGATCTTCTTTAAATGACCCCCCACACACACATATTCAGGTTTCCTGCAGAAGTATCTTAAATTTATATAGATTACCTATTGCATAATTAGGGTCTTATAGAAAATGTCTTTGGAGTCCCTTTTGCAAAATAAAAATTGAGCAAACTACTAAGATTAAAACCAATTAGATTTGACTATGAGAAATGAGTTACGTCAGAGAAGAGAATTCTACTTTTTGCAAAACAATCTGACTTGTACTGCAGACTCCACGCCAGCCTGGAGTATACAGTCGGGGAGTCAAGGATAGGTGGGTGGGGTGTATAGGTCAGGATTGGAGCTTGAAAAAATGGCGTTTGAGAAAAATGAAAAAAAAAAGGCAAAAAGGTAAAAATGATATGAGTTATTTTATAAAGAGTATGTGTGAGGAGAATATCCACAGAGATTATTCTAAATTATTCCATTTGGAAAGAATCTGTAGAGGATTGGTTCATCAATTCAGCTGTCTCTTAGCAGAATTGATTTCATTATTATAAAAACCATCCTCCATAAATAGTACAAAAGCTTTAGCCTTGAGTGGATCCAGCAAAGGAGATGCCTTCAAGTACTCTGACAACTTGTCTACCTCCTGACTGTTGTTAGATGCAAGCAAGGCCCCCCTCCTCCTGCCCTCTCTTGCCTCAAATAACCTAAATTTTCCTCTCCAAAGGAACTAAAGCTTAATGCTCTGGCCTGATCTAAGCCGACTAACAGGAATAATGTCTCCTTTACATGATCTTTTTAATGTATTTATAGACCATCCTAATGACTCCCTTCAGCCTTCTTCCTTTCAGTCTAAACCATCTCAGCACTTTTGTTCTTGCCGGTTCATATTTTCCTTCAGCTCCTTAATCTTTTTCTTTTTCCTGCTGTTCTCCTCCTAAGAACTCATATTTTTCTGTCTCCCTCCAGTTTATGGATCCCAACTAAATGGAATCACCACTGATGCCCTCTGGAGAGGTCAGTCACAAGGAATAAGTATCAAGGTAAAACCAGAGAGTCTAGAGCAGGGTACTAGAACTTTCCATGATGGTAGAAAAACCCTGTACCTGGCCTGCCAGATAGAGCATCCACTAGCCACATACAGCTACTAAGTAGGTGAAATGTGACTAGTGCAGTTAAGGAACTGAATTTCTAATTTGATTTAATTGTAACTCACTTTAATTTAAATAGCCACAAGTGGCATACTGCCTGGGGCAGTGCAGTTCTAATGGATGGGCCACTGGGAGGGGCTGAGCTATCAGACTTATTTTTGCAGGCTCCAAAATCACTGCAGATGGTGACTGCAGCCATGAAATTAAAAGATGCTTGCTCCTTGGAAGAAAAACTGTGACCAACCTAGACAGCATATTAAAAAGCAGAGACATTACTTTGCCAACAAAGGTTCCTCTAGTCAAAGCTATGTCATGTCAGTAGTCACGTAGGGATCTGAGAGTTGGACCTTAAAGAAAGCTGAGCACCGAAGAATTTATTCTTTCGAACAGTGGTATTGGAAAAGATTCTGAGAGTCTCTTGGACTGCAAGGAGATCCAACCAGTCCATCCTAAAGGAAATCAGTCTTGAATATTCATTGAAAGGACTGATATTGAAGCTGAAACTCCAATACTTTGGCCACCTGATGCAAAGAACTGACTCCTTGGAAAAGACCCTGATGCTGGGAAAGATTGAAGGCAGGAGGAAAAGGATGACAGAGGATTAGATTGTTGGATGGCATCACCAACTTGATGGACATGAGTTTGAGCAAGCTCTGGGAGGTGGTGATGGACAGGGAAGCCTGGCATGCTACAGTCCATGGGGTCGCAAAGAGTTGGACATGACTGAGGGACTGAACTGAACCAAGCTATCAGAGGGGCGTCCTTCTGTCAGTCAGTATGTTCTCTTTGTCCAGAAAACTGTGTGTGTGTGTCTGTGTGGTGGGAGGATCAGAAGCCCAAAGGAAACTAGGAACTGTCATCTAAATGTGGAATGAGGGGATATTCTGATTTATAAAAAGGGTGGATTTTTACTGGCAAATGAATTTGCATCTGCTGCTGCTAAGTCGCTTTAGTCATGTCTGACTCTGTGCGACCCCATAGATGGTAGCCCGCCAGGCTCCCTCATCCTGGGATTCTCCAGGCAAGAACACTGGAGTGGGTTGCCATTTCCTTTTCGAATGCATGAAAGTGAAGTCGCTCAGCTGTGTCCAACTCTTAGCGACCCCATGGACTGCAGCCCACCAGGCTTCTCCATCCATGAGACTTTCCAGGCAAGAGTACTAGAGTGGGGTGTCATTGGAATTTGCATCTAGCTACTTTAAATAGCTATTTGCCACTAATGAATCATAGAGGATGCATTCAGACCCTCTTTCACCATGTCCTTGAAACATCCATGTGGATGACACACCAAGCCTGACTTTCAGCTCCCAGTGTGAGCCTCTGCATAATGAACTCTATGACCTGGGCAATGCCATACAGCCAAGGTTCAAACCTATAGATTCATCTGGGTCCCCTCATTCAGCCCAGGATTAGGAAAAGAATAACAAAGTGAAGAGAACATTTGTTCTTGGGCATATCAGTTCAGTTCAGTTCAGTTACTCAGTCGTGTCTGACTCTTTGAGACCCCATGAATCGCAGCACACCAGGCCAACCTGTCCATCACCAACTCCCGGAGTTCACTCAGACTCACGTCCATCAAGTCAGTGATGCCATCCAGCCATCTCATCCTCTGTCGTTCCCCTTTTCCTCCTGCCCCCAATCCCTCCCAGCATCAGAGTCTTTTCCAATGAGTCAACTCTTCGCATGAGGTGACCAAAGTACTGGAATTTCAGCTTCAGCATCATTCCCTCCAAAGAAATCCCAGGGCTGATCTCCTTCAGAATGGACTGGTTGGATCTCCTTGCAGTCCAAGGGACTCTCAAGGGTCTTCTCCAACACCATAGTTCAAAAGCATCAATTCTTTGGTGCTCCGCTTTCTTCACAGTCCAACTCTCACATCCATACATGACCACTGGAAAAACCATAGTCTTGATTAGACGGACCTTTGTTGGCAGAGTAATGCCTCTGCTTTTCAATATACTATCTAGGTTGGTCATAACTTTTCTTCCAAGGAGTAAGCGTCTTTTAATATCATGGCTGCAGTCACCATCTGCAGTGATTTTGGAGCCCTCCCCCAAAAAGTCTGACAGTTTCCACTGTTTCCCCATCTATTTCCCATGAAGTGATGGGACCAGATGCCATGATCTTCATTTTCTGAATGTTGAGCTTTAAGCCAACTTTTTCACTCTCCTCTTTCACTTTCATCAAGAGGCTTTTTAGTACCTCTTCACTTTCCGCCATAAGGGTGGTATCATCTGCATATCTGAGGTGATTGATATTTCTCCCAGCAATCTTGATTCCAGCTTGTGCTTCTTCCAGCCCAGCATTTCTCATGATGTACTCTGCATAGAAGTTAAATAAGCAGGGTGACAATATACAGCCTTGACATACTCCTTTTCCTATTTGGAACCAGTCTGTTGTTCCATGTCCAGTTCTAACTGTTGCTTTCTGACCTACGTATCAGTTTCTCAAGAGGCAGGTCAGGTGATCTGGTACTCCCATCTCTTGAAGAATTTTCCACAGTTTATTGTGATCCACACAGTCAAAGGCTTTGGCATAGTCAATAAAGCAGAAATAGATGTTTTTCTGGAACTCTCTTGCTTTTTTGATGATCCAGCGGATGTTGGCAATTTGACCTCTGGTTCCTCTGCCTTTTCTAAAACCAGCTTGAACATCAGGAAGTTCATGGTTCACATATTGCTGAAGCCTGGCTTGGAGAATTTTGAGCATTACTTTACTAGTGTGTGAGATGAGTGCAATCGTGTGGCAGGTTGAGCATTCTCTGGCATTGCCTTTCTTTAGGATTGGAAGGAAAACTGACCTTTTCCAGTCCTGTGGCCCCTGCTGAGTTTTCCAAACTTGCTGGCATATTGAGTGCAGCACTTTCACAGCATCATCTTTCAGGATTTGAAACAGCTCAACTGGAATGCCATCCCCTCACTAGCTTTGTTCGTAGTGATGCTTCCTAAGGTCCACTTGACTTCACATTCCAGGATGTCTGGCTCTAGGTGAGTAATCACACCATTGTGATTATCTGGGTCGTGAAGATCTTTTTGTATAGTTTTTCTGTGTATTCTTGCCACCTCTTCTTAATATCTTCTGCTTCTGTTAGGTCCATGCCATTTCTGTCCTTTCTCGAGCCCATCTTTGCATGAAATGTTCCCTTGGTGTCTCTAATTTTCTTGAAGAGATCTCTAGTCTTTCCCACTCTGTTGTTTTCCTCTATATCTTTGCATTGATCGCTGAGGAAGGCTTTCTTATCTCTCCTTGCTATTCTTTGGAACACTGCATTCAGATGCTTATATCTTTCCTTTTCTCCTTTGCTTTTCGCCTCTCTTCTTTTCACAGATATTTGTAAGGCCTCTTCAGACAGCCATTTTGCTTTTTTGCATTTCTTTTCCATGGGGATGGTCTTGATCCCTGTCTCCTGCACAATGTCACGAACCTCAGTCCATAGTTGATCAGGCACTCTGTCTATCAGATCTAGGCCCTTAAATCTATTTCTCACTTCCACTGTATAATCATAAGGGATTTGATTTAGGTCCTACCTGAATGGTTTAGTGCTTTTCCCTACTTTCTTCAATTTCAGTCTGAATTTGGCAATAAGGAGTTCATGATCTGAGCCACAGTCAGCTCCTGGTCTTGTTTTTGTTGACTGTATAGAGCTTCTCCATCTTTGGCTGCAAAGAGTATAATCGATCTGATTTCGGTGTTGACCATCTGGTGATGTCCATGTGTAGAGTCTTCCCTTGTGTTGTTGGAAGAGGGTGTTTACTATGACCAGTGCAGTTTCTTGGCAAAACTCTATTAGTCTTTGCCCTGCTTCATTCCATATTCCAAGGCCAAATTTGTCTGTTACCTCAGGTGTTTCTTGACTTCCTACTTTTGCATTCCAGTCCCCTATAATGAAAAGGACATCTTTTTTGGGTGTTAGTTCTACAAGGTCTTGTAGGTCTTCATAGAGCCGTTCAACTTCAGCTTCTTCAGCGTTACTTGTTGGGGCATGGACTTGGATTACTGTGATATTGAATGGTTTGCCTTGGGCATATAGCCATCCTGAAACCCAAAGTGTTCACCTGACATGTGCAATATCATCTCCTAGAAGAAAGGCATCCCATGCTGATACCCTACATCAGATATAGAAGTCAGACACTAGACAGAGAAATGGTTCAGAAACAGCTTATCTAAAACATAGGTGAAAATTATGTGTGTGTGAACTGCTCATAATTACAGTGGTCCAGCTATGTTATTAGAAAGCACAGCTTTAGCAAACCCAGACCTCTTAAGAAAATTACCTATGGTTTTAAATGTGAGTGTGCTTCAGCCCATGCCACACTGACTGTGAACCTCATTTGCAGGCACCGTCCTGGCATGATCAGCCCCAAACCATGAGAACAATGTGGGGGAAATATCACAATGGGTTTCCTCTGCTCCACAGGAGGTCCACCGGAGAGCTGATATTAATGGATCCCTATTAGGGTCCTAAGGAGGGGTCAAGTCAGACAAGACACTCATCTTGCTCTGACTACAACCCACTGAGCGACCCTGCAGAAAGTCATTTGCTCAACCCTGACTTAGTTTACCCCAGTGAGGTCTGTGGCTCTGTAGCTGCCCATAATTATTTTTCTCATCAGCAGTTACAAGGCACAACAAAACTAGAACATTTGACTAATTCTTACTTCTGAATGTATTCTTTACGTTTCTGAGCAAGGTATTTCTTCTTTAAATTCAGCAGTTCATTGGTAAGTTTTTCAATCTCGTACTTGTATTCTTGGCTCTGTGATTCATACATATTCAATTCTGAAGACAAAACCTAGTATGACAAATAAAGCAGCATTAACAGAAGATACATGGTGAGACAATATCCTTTTCTGAAAAATCTTTTTAATCTGCTGCCACTTACCTTGGTGAGGCTAGAAATACAAAACCATGCCCAGATTTAACGGTTAATCTGCACGCTTCTACCAGTTCAAGGTCTGTATCTGGGTAAAAATCTGATGAACGTTCTAAAGACTCATAATCCAATGACCAATTTAATGAAACCTCATTCCCCTGCTTAAAAGGAGAGCTATCAGGCACACCCAAACAGGCTCACATATGAATGGTGTAATGCACTCAAGAATATTGAGAGTCAAAAGAGAAAAACTCCCAGATATATACTATAAAATTGCTTCTTAAAGCCTTTTTTAAAATGTTCAGAAAAGTCATTACTAAGCAGTGTGATTCATCTGAGGATTATTGTAAAAACTATTCAGAATCATCCTGCCACCGCCATTAAGTAGGCATTCAATTTATGTGTTTTCCAAGGTTGTTGTTCTGCTGAATGTCAATCACCTCTTTACTGCACCCTTTGGGACTATTCACAGGTTCTCTCTTTATCAGAGCACTGGGATATTTACCTCTAAGATGAAGAGTGCTATGACATATGCATGGGAGAGGGTACTACATGTGAAGGGCTGTGTTAGGAAGCCTAATTACCTGCCTCTTGCTCTGTTGTGTTCAGTAGATGCTACTGGTTTCAGGCTGGACAAAAAAAAGAAGACATTTACTCATCTAAACAGATGTGTAAAGGATGCTAAAGTGAGGGGTGCCCCTAACAAAAATCAAGGGGGAAAAAGGGACGCTATCGTTGTAAGGGACATGCAATAGATGCAATTGTTTTTCCTCTAGCTCTCTATTTTTTAAAATTTACATAAAAGGCGATCTTTATCTTTTGAGTGTTCATCTGCTTCTGAACAGGTGTCTTAGCTGGCACTAGTGGTAAAGAACCCACCTGCCAATGCTAGGAGATGTAAGAGACACGGGTCAGGAAGATCCCCTGGAGAAGGGCATGGCAACCTGACCCAGGATTCTTGCCTGGAGAATCGCATGGACAGAGGAGCCTAGCAGACTCTGGTCCATAGGGTTGAAAAGAGTCAGACACAGCTGAAGCAACTTCACAAACTCATACACACTGCTTCTGAATTCCTTCCTCTTAACTGTTGTGATTCTATCTATCTACCCTATCTGACTAAGGATTCTGACCATGTTATCATAAGCTAGAGAAAATGATTTTCATGTTGGAAGAAAATTTGCCTTAATAGTTAAACTGTTGAAGCTGAAACTCCAATACTGTGGCCACCTGATGCGAAGAGCTGACTCATTTGAAAAGACCCTGATGCTGGGAAAGATTGAGGGCAGGAGGAGAAGGGGACGACAGAGGATGAGATGGTTGGATGGCATCACCAACTCAATGGACACGGGTTTGGGTAGACTCTGGCAGTTGGTGATGGACAGGGAGGCCTGGCATGCTGCAGTTCATGGGGTCGCAAAGACTTGGACACGACTGAGCGACTGAACTGAACTGAACTTAGGAACAAAGATCTTGCTTCCAAATAATGAATGTGGAATTTCTTAAGAGTCCAGATCATGAGGACAAATTGATGGGCAGGCTTGGTACTATGCACTGCTGAATCTTCCACTAGGGGTCACATGTCATTCAGAGAAAAACATCTGTATACCCTGAGATAAAGGGTTAAAGTGACAAAATCCTCCTATGAACCACTGAATGCAGCCCATTGCTAAGAGTGCCTTTCTGACAGTAATGTGAAGAGAGACATGCGCTTTTCTAATCTACACCCAACTTCTGAGAAAATAAGTTTTTATTTTGCTTGTTATATTCAATTGTTTAAAGGGATAAAAATAATCAAAAGAGTATGCCTCTTGCAAAACTCAAATTATGTCTCAGGATACTCATGTAAAACGAATGCTTAGAGTGGTAAGTTGAAAATTAATGCTTTCATTACACTTCTGTTTCATCTGCCTTTTTAAAGTAAAAGGATGTGATTTTACAACATTCTCTTTGTGAAAGGATTAGTACCATATTAGTCTCACAGCACCTATTTTACCCCAGGCAGAAAGGCAATGACTATTACCATCGTTGCACAGGTAAATGCCAGAATTCAGCTAGCATATGCTACAGTCTGTGCCTGTGTGTGTATAAGGCTTCCCTAGCATGCCAAGAATATCTAAGTACTTTTTTAGGAGGTAAAGCTGAAAATAGAGTGGGAACACACAGTTTTTGAGAAAACTTTAAAATGTGTAATTGTAAAACATTCCATCGCCCCAGCTAAGGTTCTTGTGTCACTTAGAAGAGAACTTATGCTAACAGAATCCTAAAATGATTTGACTTCCCCTTCATGACTACTTACTTAGATAGTTCTGAAGCAAGGCCCTTGGGGACAGGGGAGGGGCTTTGTGTACATTTATTTCAGGTGGATAAACAGTAAAAACCTGCTCTGACACAGTGGTCTGCTTTAGTGGGCCATAGTGTTAAAATATTTCTTCTGTTCTTCCCCACCATCCAAATCCTCCAAATCGTGTTGAGATAATCCACACAAACCCTATTCCCCAAATTTCCACTCCATTGCCATCATCCTCTCTCTGTTTCTCCACTTGTTCGTCTACCTGTTTTGTGGGGGTCTATTAGTCTAGGAGCAGAGGGGCACCTTTGAGGCTTGCCTGGGACTGGAGCGCTAAAAAAGCTGATTTCAATGGAGTGCAGCCTTTGGGAGACTGGCTCCTTGGGCCACGGCGGTAGACTTGTCCAGGGGTGTTCCCCAGAGTGTGGCCATCCTTCAGCTAGGAAGGCGCAGAGGCGCCCACTTACTTTAAGCTGCTTGGTCTTCTCCCGCAGTGTGTGCCGATAGATCTGCAGCTGCTCCGCAGCCTCGGGCCCAGGCTGCCGAGCCAGGATGTGCTTTAGTTCCACATACAGTTTCTCCTTTTCCTGGTGGAGAGCATAACCACAGATGGAGATAAACAGTCCCATCAAGACAAGGACAATGACTTTAACGGCATGTTCGGGATGCTTTGGGATCATCCTAAGGTCCTTCTCAGCTCCACACTGATTATATTCACTCGTAGGTCCATCCACTCAAGCATCAAGCCATAGAGGGTGCTGGCCCTGCCCATCAGCTGGTCGGCAGCAGCCTCGTGATCCCCAGGCTGTGCAGCCAACCACATGGAAAGCCTGCCCTCCAGGGGACTGGCAATCACCACATGAGGAGTGGCCTCACAGCCAGCCTGGCCAGGGACCACCCCCACCTACCAGCATGCCCACAGCAGTCAGCCCTGCTACACAGGAGGACACGCAGTCCACATGGGTGTACCACTGGAGCATACAGCTCTGGTGACCAGAGGGGAATGTGTTGTTCCAAAGGAGATTGCCTACATAAGGCAATTTTCCCAAGACTGAAAAAGGTAACCAAGGTACCTAACACAGAGAAACAAACACAGAGCATTGAGCAAAATGAGGACAGAGGAATACGTTCCAAATGGAAGAACAAGACATAACGTCAGAAACATGACTAAAGGAAGTGGAGATAAGCAATCTATTCCATAAAGGGCTCAAGGTAATAATCATAAAGATGCCCACTGAACGTGATAGAAGAATGGATGAATGCAGTAAAAATTCCAGCAAAGCATTAGAGAATATAAAGGACCAAACACAGAGAAAGAATACACTGCTGCTGCTGCTGCTAACTTGCCTCAGTCATGTCCGACTCCATGTGACCCCACAGACGGCAGCCCACCAGGCTCCCCCGTCCCTGGGATTCTCCAGGCAAGAACACTGGAGTGGGTTGCCATTTCCTTATCCAAAGCATGAAAGGGAAACTTGGATTTAAAAAAAAAAAAAAACACCATAAGGAATCAACAGCAGATTAGATGATACAAACGAATGATAAACTGGAAGACAGAGTAGTAGAAATCACCAAAGCTAAAAAGAAAAAAATGAATTTTTTTAAAAAATGAGTACTAGTTTAAGAGAACTTTGGTATAACAACAAGAGTAATAACACTTGCATTATAGGGGTCCCAAGAAGGAGAAGTGAGAAAGGGGCAGAGAAAATATTTGAAGAAATAATAGCTGAAAACTTCCCAACCTGGAACAGAAAACAGACAGCCAGGTCCAGGAAGCACAGGGAGTAGTATCAAACAGAATCAATCTTAACAGGACCACAGCAAGATACACTATAAGTAAAATGGCAAAAATTAAAGATAATAGGAATATATGAAGAGCAGCAAGAAAAAAGCAACTAGTTATATACATGGGAACTTCCATAAGATTATCAGCTGACTTTTCAGGAGAAACTTTGCATGCCAAAAGGGAGTGTCACAATATATTCAAAGTGGTGAAAGGATAAAACTGACAATCAAGAATTACCTACCCAGAAAGGTTATCATTTAGATTAGAAGGAGAGAGAATGATAAACCCATGTTTGTATGGTCAATTAAACTATGACAAAGGAGGCAAGGATATACAATGGGGAAAAGACATCCTCTTCAATAAATGGTGCTCGAAAAACTGCACAGGGCGCATGCAAAAGAATCAAACTAAACTAGTTTTTCACACCATATACAAAAGTAAACTCGAAATGGATTAAAGACTTAGATGCAAGACCTAAAGCCATGAAAATTCCTGGAAGAAAACAGGCAGAAAATTCTTTGACATCAGTCTTTACAAACTTTTTTTTTTTTGATCTATCTCCTCAGGCAAGGGATACAAAAATAAACAAACACAACTACATCAAACTAAAATGTTTTTGCACAGAAAAGTAAACTATCAACAAACGTGAAAAGGCAATCTACTCAATGGGAAAAGATATTTGCAAATGATAAAGCTAACAAGGGGTTAATATCCAAAATATATGAAGAACTCATACAACTCAACATCAAAAAATAAAAAACTAAGTGACTCAGCTAAAAAACAGTGGACCTGAATAGACATTTTTCCAAAGATGACATACAGATGGCCAACAGATACATGAAAAGATACTCAACATCACAAACCATTAAGTGAAAGAAAGAAAGTGAAGTCACTCAGTTGTGTCTGACTCTTTGCAATCCCATGGACTGTAGCCCACCAGGCTCCTCCGTCCATGGGATTCTCCAGGCAAGAATACTGGAGTGGGTTGCCATTTCCTTCTCCAGGGGATCTTCCAGACCCAGGGATTGAACCTAGGTCTCCTTCATTGCAGGCAGACACTTTAACCTCTGAGCCAAAACCACAATGAGATACCAACTCAGAATGGCTATCATCAGAAAAGACTATAAATAAAAAGTGTTGGTGAGGATGTGGAGAAAAGGGAGTATTTGTACACTGTTAGTGGGACTATAAATTGGTGCAGCCAATCTGTAAATTGGAAAAGAGTGTGGAGGTTCCACAAAAAATTAAAAATAGAACTATCAGATGATTCAGCAATTTCACTTCTGGGTATTTACCTTAAGAAAACAAAAACACTACTTTGAAAAGATATATGCATACCAACTTTCATTGCTGCATTATTTGTAATAGGCAAGCTATGGGAGCAACCTAAGTGTCCACTGATAGATAAATGGATAAAGAAGATGCATTATATGTATACCAAGTGATATTACTAGCCACAGAAAAAATAAAATCTTGCAATTTACAACAACATGGATAGACCTAGAGGGCATTGCTACTGCTACTGCTAAGTCGCTTCAGTTGTCCACCAGGCTCTGCCGTCCCTGGGATTCTCCAGGCAAGAACACTGGAGTAGGCTGCCATTTATGCTATGTGAAATGAGTCAAGCAGAGAAAGACAAATACCATATGATCTCATTTAAAGGTAGAATCTGAAAAACAAAACAAGCAAAACAAAACACAGACTCATAGATAAAAAGAACAACTGGGTAGTTCCCAGAGGGGAGGGGGCTAGAGGGATCCTTAGCTGAAGAGGATTAAGAGTTACGAGCCACCAGTTATAAAACAAATAAGCCATGGGGATATAACATACAGGACAAGGAAACTAGTTAATAATATTGTAACAACTTTGTGTGAGGACAGATGGTTACTAGACTTAGTGTCACGTCACTTCATAATATATGCAAATGTCAAATCACTATGTAGTACACCTGAAATACACATAATATTGTACATCAACCATATTTCAGTTTTTGAAAATTATGCATATCCCAACCCTGATCAAGGACCCAGGATGTGCGCAGCATTTGGATAAGAATAATAAGACAAATGAACAAGAAAACATCTCTCTCTACCTAAACTTATGATCACATGACTGAGAGACAAAGATGACAGAAAATTTTGACAAAGTATTATGGCCAATAAAAGCAGGGAGTGACTAACTCTTATTTGGAGGAGTTGGGGGAAATTTCATAAAAATGTCATTTGAACTGTCCCTTGAAGAATGAGTAGGATTTTTCCCCAAGTGGAGAGAGAAAAGAAGAGCTTTTTATGCCAAGGTTCAGTTATAGAACAGGGGAAAGGTAGTCCAAGGTACTTGGATGCAATCTCAAAAATGACAGAATGGTCTCTTTTCATTTCCAAGGAAAACCATTCAATATCACAGGAATCCAAGTCTATGCCCCAACCAGTCATGCTGAAGAAGCTGAAGTTGAATGGTTCTATGAAGACCTACAAGACTTTCTAGAACTAACACCCAAAGATGTCCTTTTCATTATAGGGGACTGGAATGCAAAAGTACAAAGTCAAGAAACACCTGGAGTAACAGGCAAATTTGGCCTTGGAGTATGGAATGAAGCAGGGCAAAGGCTAATAGAGTTTAGCCAAGAGAATGCACTGATCATAGCAAACACCCTCTCCAACACAAAAGAATACTCTACACATGGACATCATCAGATGGTCAATACCAAAATCAGATTGATTATATTCTTTGCAGCCAAAGATGGAGAAGCTCTATACAGTCAGCAAAAACAAGACCAGGAGCTGACTATAGCTCATATCATGAACTCTTTATTGTCAAATTCAGACTTAAAGTGAAGAAAGTAAGGAAAAGCACTAAACCATTCAGGTAGGACCTAAATCGAATTCCTTATGATTATACAGTGGAAGTGAGAAATAGATTCAAGGGATTAGATCTGATAGACAGAGTGCCTGAATAATCAAAGACAGAGGTTCATGACATTGTACAGGAGGCAGTGATCAAGACCATCCCCAAGAAAAAGAAATGCAAAAAGACAAAATGGTTGTCTGAGGCAGCCTTTCAAACAGCTACGAAAAGAAGAGAAGCAAAAGGCAAAGGAGAAAAGGAAAAATATACCCATTTGAATGCAGAGTTCCAAAGAATAGCAAGAAGAGATAAGAAAGCCTTCCTCAGTGATCAATGCAAAGAAATAGAGGAAAACAACAGAATGAGAAAGACTAGACATCTCTTCAAGAAAATTAGAGATAACAAAGGAATATTTCATGCAAAGATGAGTACATAAAGGACAGAAATGGTATGGACCTAACAGAAGCAAAAGATATTAGAAGACGTGGCAAGAATACACAGAGCTATACAAAAAAGATCTTCACAACCCAGACAATCACGATGGTAGCCAGTGCACTAAGAGCAGGCAGCCGCGGCTGGCACTAAGCGCGGCCGAGAGGAGCTACGCCACGTCGGAGGTCAGGGGCAGCGGCCTAGAGTGTCAGGCTGCAATGGCGCAGAAATGGCGGAGAGGAGCTACCCTGCGTCTGAGGTCAGGGGCGACGGCTGAGAGGAGCTACCCCGCGTCTGAGGCCAGGGATGGTGGCCAGGAGGAGCTACCCTGTGTCCGAGGCCAGGGCGGCGACCGGGAGGAGCAAACCCACGTCCAAGGAGCGATGGAGGAGCCATCCCACGTTGAAGGTCAGGAAGGGTGGCGGTGAGGAGATACCCCTCCTCCAAGGTAAGGAGCAGCGGCTGCACTTTGCTGGAGGAGCCGTGAAGAAATACCCCACGCCCAAGGTAGGAGAAACCCAAGTGAGATGGTAGGTGTTGCAAGAGGGCATCAGAAGGTAGACACACTGAAACCATAATCACAGAAAACTAGTCAATCTAATCACACTAGGACCACAGCCTTGTCTAACTCAATGAAACTAAGCCATGCCCACAGGGCAACCCAAAATGGGCAGGTCATGGTGGAGAGGTCTGACAGAATGTGGTCCACTGGAGAAGGGAATGGCAAACCACTTCAGTACTCTTGCCTTGAGAACCCCATGAACAGTATGAAAAGGAAAAATGATAGGATACTGAAAGAGGAATTCCCCAGGTCAGTAGGTGCCCAATATGCTATTGGAGATCAGTGGAGAAAAAACTCTAGAAAGAATGAAGGGATGGAGCCAAAGCAAAAACAATACCCCGCTGTGGATGTGACTGGTGATAGAAGCAAGGTCCAATGCTATAAACAGCAATACTGCATAGGAACCTGGAATGTCAGGTCCATGAATCGAGGCAAATTGTAAGTGGTCAAACAAGAGATGGCAAGAGTGAACGTCGACATTCTAGGAATCAGCAAACTAAAATGGACTGGAATGGGTGAATTTAACTCAGATGGCCATTATATCTACTACTGCGGGCAGGAATCCCTCAGAAGAAATTGAGTAGCCATCATGGTCTACAAAAGAGTCTGAAACGCAGTACTTGGATGCAATCTCAAAAACGACAGAATGATCTCTGTTCGTTTCCAAGGAAAACCATTCATTATCACCATAATCCAAGTCTATGCCCCAACCAGTAACACTGAAGAAGCTGAAGTTGAACAGTTCTATGAAGACCTACAAGACCTTGTAGAACTAACACCCAAAAGAGATGTCCTTTTCATTACAGGGGACTGGAATGCAAAAGTAGGAAGTCAAGAAACACCTGGAGTAACAGGCAAATTTGGCCTTGGAATGCGGAATGAAGCAGGGCAAAGACTAATAGAGTTTTGCCAAAAACTGCACTGGTCATAGCAAACACCCTCTTCCAACAACACAAGAGAAGACTCTACACATGGACATCACCAGATGGTCAATATCAAAATCAGATTGATTATATTCTTTGCAGCCAAAGATGGAGAAGCTCAATACAGTCAGCAAAAACAAGACCAGGAGCTGACTGTGGCTCAGATCATGAACTCCTTATTGCCAAATTCAGACTTAAATTGAAGAAAGTAGGGAAAACCGCTAGAGCATTCAAGTATGACCTAAATCAAATCCCTTATGATTATACAGTGGAAGTGAGAAATAGATTTAAGGGCCTAGATCTGATAGATAGAGTGCCTGATGAACTATGGAATGAGGTTCATGACATTGTACAGGAGACAGGAATCAAGACCATCCCCATGGAAAAGAAACGCAAAAAGCTAAATGGCTGTCTGGGGAAGCCTTACAAATAGCTGTGAAGAGAAGAGAAGCGAAAAGCAAAGGAGAAAAGGAAAGTTATACCCATTTGAATGCAGAGTTCCAAAGAATAGCAAGGAGAGATAAGAAAGCCTTCTTCAGCGATCAATGCAAAGATATAGAGGGAAAGAACAGAATGGGAAAGACTAGAGATCTCTTCAAGAAAATTAGAGATACCACGGGAACATTTCATGCAAAGATGGGCTCAAGAAAGGACAGAAATGGTATGGACCTAACAGAAGCAGAAGATATTAAGAAGAGGTGGCAAAAATACACAGAAGAACTGTACAAAAAAGATCTTCACAACCCGGATAATCATGATGGTGTGATCACTCATCTAGAGCCAGACATCCTGGAATGTGAAGTCAAGTGGGCCTTAGAAAGCATCACTACGAACAAAGCTAGTGGAGGTGATGGCATTCCAGTGGAGCTATTTCAAATCCTGAAAGATGATGCTGTGAAAGTGCTAGACTCAATATGCCAGCAAATGTGGAAAACTCAGCAGTGGCCACAGGACTGGAAAAGGTCAGTTTTCCTTCCAATCCCAAAGAAAGGCAATGCCAGAGAAAAGGTCAGTTTTCCTTCCAATCCCAAAGAAAGGCAATGCCAGAGAATGCTCAAATTACCACACAATTGCACTCATCTCACATGCTAGTAAAGTAATGCTCAAAATTCTCCAAGCCAGGCTTCAGCAATATGTGAACCATGAACTTCCTGATGTTCAAGCTGGTTTTAGAAAAGGCAGAGGAACCAGAGATCAAATTGCCAACATCCGCTGGATCATCAAAAAAGCAAGAGAGTTCCAGAAAAACATCTATTTCTGCTTTATTGACTATGCCAAAGCCTTTGACTGTGTGGATCACAATAAACTGTGGAAAATTCTGAGAGAGATGGGAGTACCAGACCACCTGACCTGCCTCTTGAGAATTCTGTATGCAGGTCAGAAAGCAACAGTTATAAGTGGACATGGAACAATAGACTGGTTCCAAATAGGAAAAGGAGTACGTCAAGGCTGTATATTGTCACCCTGCTTATTTAACTTCTATGCAGAGTACATCATGAGAAATGCTGGGGTGGAAGAAGCACAAGCTGGAATCAAGATTGCAGGGAGAAATATCAATAACCTCAGATATTCAGATGACACCACCCTTATGGCAGAAAGTGGAGAGGAACTAAAAAGCCTCTTGGTGAAAGTGAAAGAGGAGAGTGAAAAAGTTGGCTTAAAGCTCAGCATTCAGAAAATGAAGATCATGGCATCTGGTCCCATCACTTCATGGGAAATAGATGGGGAAACAGTGGAAACAGTGTCAGACTTTATTTTGGGGGGCTCCAAAATCACTGCAGATGGTGACTGCAGCCATGAAATTAAAAGACGCTTACTCCTTGGAAGAAAAGTTATGATCCATTTTGATAGCATACTCAAAAGCAGAGACATTACTTTGCCGACTAAGGTCCGTCTAGTCAAGGCTATGGTTTTTCCAGTGGTCACGTATGGATGTGAGAGCTGGACTGTGAAGAAGGCTGAACGCCGAAGAATTGATGCTTTTGAACTGTGGTGTTGGAGAAGACTCTTGAGAGTCCCTTGGACTGCAAGGAGATCCAACCAGTCCATTCTGAAGGAGATCAACCTAAAGTTGAAACTCCAGTACTTTGGCCACCTCATGCGAAGAGTTGACTCATTGGAAAAGACTTTGATGTTGGGAAGGATTGGGGGCAGGAGGAGAAGGGGATGACAGAGGAAGATATGGCTGGATGGCATCACTGACTCGATGGACGTGAATCTGAGTGAACTCCTGGAGTTGGTGATGAACAGGGAGGCCTGGTGTGCTGCGATTCATGTGGTCGCAAAGACTCAGACACAACTGAGCGACTGAACTGAACTGAACTGAACTGATGATCACTCACCTAGAGCCAGACATCCTGGAACATGAAGTCAAGTGCGCCTTAGGAAGCATCACTATGAACAAAGCTAGTGGAGGTGATGGAATTCCAGTGGAGCTATTTCAAATCCTAAAAGATGATGCTGTGAAAGAGCTTCACTCAATATGCTAGCAAATTTGGAAAACTCAGAAATGGCCACAGGGCTGGAAAACGTCCACTTTCATTCCAATCCCAAAGAAAGTCAATGACAAAGAACGCTCAGACTATTGCACAATTGCACTCATCTCACACGCTAGTAAAGTAATGCTCAAAATTCTCCAAGCCAGGCTTCAACAGCATGTGAACTGTGAAATTCCAGATGTTCAAGATGGCTTTAAAAAAGGCAGAGGAACCAGAGATCAAATTGCCAACATTTGTTGGATCATCGAAAAAGCAAGAGAGTTCCAGAAAAATATCTATTTCTGCTTTATTGACTATGCTAAAGCCTTTGACTGTGTGGATCACAACAAACTGGAAAATTCTGAAAGAGATGGTAATACCAGACCACCTGACCTGCCTCCTGAGAATTCTGTATGCAGGTCAAGAAGCAACAGTTAGAACTGGACATGGAACAATAGACTGGTTCCAAATTGGGAAAGGAGTATGTAAAGGCTGTATATTGTCACCCTGCTTATTTAACTTATATGCAGAGTACATCATGAGATACGCTGGACTGGATGAAGCACAAGCTGGAATCAAGATTGCCAGAAGAATTATCAATAACCTCAGATATGCAGATGACACCACCCTTATGGCAGAATGCGAAGAAGAACTGAAAAGTCTCTTGATGAAAGTGAAAGAGGAGAGTGAAAATGTTGGCTTAAACCTCAACATTCATAAAATTAAGATCATGGCATCTGGTCCCATCGCTTCATGGCAAATAGTTGGGGAAACAGTGGAAACAGTGACCGACTGTTTTTTTGGGTTCCAAAATCACTGCAGATGGTGACTGCAGCCATGAAATTAAAAGACGCTTGCTCCTTGGAAGGAAAGCTATGACCAACCTAGACATCATATTAAAAAGCAGAGACATGACTTTGCCAACAAAGGTCTGTCTAGTCAAAGCTATGGTTTTTCCAGTAGTCATGTATGGATGTGACAGTTGGACTATAAAGAAAGCTGAGAACCAACGAATTAATGCTTTTGAACTGTGGTGTTGGAGAAGACTCTTGAGAATCCCTTGGACTGCAAGGGGATCCAACCAGGCCATCCTAAAGGAAATCAGTCCTGAATATTCATTGGAAGGACCGACGCTGAAGTTGAAACTCCAGTACTTTGGCCACCTGATGTGAAGAACTGACTCATCTGAAAACACCCTGATTCTGGGAAAGATTGGAGGTGAGAGGAGAAGGGGACAACAGACGAAGATATGGTTGGATGGCATCACTGACCCTATGGACATGAGTCTGAGTAAACTCTGGGAGTTGGTGATGGACAGGGAAGCCTGGCATGCTGCAGCCCATGGGGTCACAAAGAGTTGGACATGACTGAGGGACTGAACTGCACTGAAGTCCGATTCAGCAGGTGCACTGGGAAGGTGAGGGGAGAAGAGAGACCAAAGGCTGGGTGTGTAGGTTGGCGATGTGGTTTGGGACCACATCCTTAGGCAACTGGGAGCCAAGGATGAAGCATATCTGGGTTTGTTTTCAGAGGAATAACTCCAGCAGGAAATCAGAGGACAGAATAAGCCCCAGTACAAGCAGAAGATGAAGAAAACTGGACCCAAGATCGCTAGAACGGGGAAGTGGGTAGATGTGAAGAGAGTTCTGAGGTAGGACCAGGGGGATTTGGTGAATGAGCAGACAAGTGAGGAAAGAAGGATCAGGAGTCAAGAGGACCTCAGAGTCTTTAACACAGACACTTCGGAGTCTGGAGGGTGTTTGCAGTAGAGGCAAAGAGACTGGGACAGGGAAGGATAGGGAGAGAGGCCAGGGAACTGTTACTACATTCTCTGCTGACCTTCAGTGGGTCCCTGAAATGTTAAGGTTGAACCCCTGTGGGAATATCTAGAAGAGGAGTTGAAAGTAAGTTCTCAGACTTGAGAATTGAGGAGCATGTTGGATCTAGAGACGGGTCTTGTCCAGAGCCACGAAGGTGGATCCATCAACTGGGATGGCTTACAGGGAGGGCCAGGGCAACCAGAGTTTTGGGAAAACTAGCATAGAAGGGGTGGGTAAGTGAGAGAGACCCAGAGAAAGAGAATGAGGGAGAGTAAAACAGATGTCTAAAAAGGCAGGAATGCTTTGAATGGTCAGTGATATCAAAGAGAAGGTACAAAGAGAAGAAACAGGAACAGAAGACTGAACGCGGCCACTGGGGTGGGCTGTGAGGACCAGGCAACCTTGGTCAGAAAGGCAGGAGTAACACCTGGGAGGCAAAGGTCACAGAGGCTGAAGACCAAGTCAGAAGTTACAGAAAGTGAGTCTTTTAAGAAATATGACAGAGGAAGAAAAGAAATCTGGAACTGGTTTGAGGGAGTAGTAGAAATCCAGGAAAACTAGGATATACAAATTTGTAGAACTAAAGGAAAGGACTTCCTAGGATTCCAAAGCAAATCATAATTTTATGACTTAATTAAACCAATAAACAATACAGAATTCCCACTTGTGCTCTGAAGTTTAATTGCTTGTAACATGTTTTCAAATCCTTGAACTAAGGATATTACATTGGAGCAAAGATTTATTTCTAAGGCATCTCAACTCTGGATTCCCATTTCTCTAAACTGCACTCATGTGAACAAACATTGATAAAGACTGGTGTGTCTACTCATTTGTCTCTGTACTTACCACTCACTTCCTTAAGGTAATTAATTATGTTTAAGGAAAAAAATATAAGTAATAGCCATCTCATTAAATGAAACATTCAGTCAAATGGAAACTAATTTTTACCTAGAGCTAAGTAATCTTACATTGTCATCAAATGACTGGTTAGTAAATTTTCTTTTACCTATTATTTAGATGACATTTATTTTCTCTGGCAAAAAAACAGATTATTTGATGACAATGTAAGATTTGTTTTAATTTTTCCTTTTCCTGGCCAAATTGTAGAAAATTTATTACAAATAACATGACTCTACCTTCACAAGACTGTATTCAACTTAAAAATTAGTCAGACGGCAATAAGCTTCTAGAGAAACAAATATCAAAATAATACTTACCATTTAAGAAACAATCCCAGAAGTGACATGGAAACCCAAAAGCCAGCACAAAAAAGAAAACTTGGACAAATAGAATTACAAAGTGGCAATTTTCCTTTGCTGTACAACACCTCCTGTCACACCTCACAATATAACCTTCCCAGTAAATGGATGCAGCCAGCAATGAGAAAGATATCAGGAGGTGAGTTTATTTTCTATAACCACTTAACACCTGCTCTGTTGGAAAAATAACACGTCTGACAAGACTTCAAGATTCAATTTGGAGAGCGTAATAAATATGTGGGGAAACCCATGAAACTGTTTTGCCCATTTCTTTAATCTCACTGTTCTCTATACCCAGAGTACAGAAGACTTGAAAAGTAAAGAATCTCCCAGTGTGAGGGGGAGCAATCTGGTTTGGGGTATAATAATGTTTTAAACTGAAAAAGGTCATCTTATTCCAAGAACCCTCAAACGTTTCGCAGGCATAATTCTTTTCAATTGTTCCTGGTAGGGAAGGAGGAATGAGTCACAGAAAAGCCTTCAAGAAGCAAATATCTTTTCCTCACCTCACAGGTGAGAATTACAAGGTCAACAGGAATGAGTGGTATGTGTGATTCCTTCGACAAGTCAAAAACCTCATCGTAATATACTGAAGGATCACTGTTCCCAGGCAACACCTCCTCTGGGGCTTGAAGACGTGTTATAGCCCTGAACATAACCAACCAGGGTCAGACTGAGTTACAGAATTCCTAAAGGCTACACGATTACATGGATGTGAATTTGAGCAAGCTCCAGGAGATAGTGAAGGACAGGGAAAACTGGAGTACTACAGTCCATGAAGTTGAGAAGAGTTGGACACAACTTAGCAACTGAACAACAACAACACAATAACACCAATAGGAGAATGGAGCCAGGTACAGAGCCAGGTGAGAGGGAATTAGAGGTCAGAGTATGACTCGGTCCCCCTTCTGTTTGCCCAGCCCATCTGGACAGGCCTTGCCATGTCCTCTAACAGGACAGGCAATCTTCATACACAGAGTGGATGATGTTGCCACTTGTCCTGTCTTCTGTAACTTCCTGGGGTTTTATTGCAGCTGTAAAATGAAATGAAATAGGTTTATTCTACAGAATAACTGAGTGACTGAATAGTGAGGGTCCACAAGTGTGGAGAAGAAATGAAGAAACGGAGTGAATTATCATGAAAATTGCCTGAGTATTCAAAGTCAAAAAGTGCTGAGAGTGAAATAACCCTGGACAAGGGATGCATGTGCAGTCATGGGAGGTGGAAAGAATACCAAACGCTACTTTAGGATGAAGACAGTAGAAGAGGGAATGGAGCTTAGTGGTGGAAATGAGCTGCCAGGCTTCAACATGCGTGAACTTGGGTCTGTCCTTACAAAAGAAAACCTAGCTTTTGATAAAACCAACGTGAAGCCTGGTCAGCATTAACATTCTAGCTGTGTGTATCATACAGATTTGTATTTGGGGAGAACGTGTTAGTAATTTAGATAAACATGGAGTGTTTGATGGATTGAAGGTCTTAAGTACGATTGTTTTCCAATTTATTTCTCTCCTAACCCTCTACAAGGGCCAACCAAGCTCTTCAAACATTGTGCAATGGTGTGTATAATAACCCCATTTAGAGACAAAGCATGCAATTCTATTATATAGAGAATCTATCTTATGCAACAGAGACTCATTAGCTGTCCGATGTATATTGTCTCCATAAGCCAGCAGTGGAAGAACCAGCTGCCTTGTAATACATATCCTGTCCTTCCTCATTAAGCCACATCCATTTCTTTTTAAACCAAGTCAATTAATTTGTCACTGGGTTAGAAGCACCATATGCCAATGGAACATCATAAGAAAATCATAAATAGTTTATTATTTCCCCACCAACAAAATATCATATCTTCGGGTTGGCACTTCTTTATTTATTCAGAGTCTGTGCTTAATGCACATCAATATTACTTTGTAGCATGCTTCACACTTTAAATTATCTTATGAACAGTTATATTGGGGGGGGGGAAGCTCAGCTATTAATACCAAGAGACTAGCCCTCTCTTTGGCTGAGCATAACATTAACCATACTACTTCCATCCTTGAAACTATGCTCTCTTCCTAGACATCCCAGTCTCTCAGGTGGACAGACTGTAAGATATGTTTATGGATTCTTTTGCTGCAAGAATCACTGCCAAGTGATTCTGGATACCAGCACGGCTCATTGTCAATATTGACTGAGTACAGTGGTAAGAAATTAACTACAGTATTAGCTTCAAATAACGATGTCATTACATGGTGACAGTCTGAACCCCATATTGGAAACTCCAGATATGGAACCACTCAGACTTCAGGTGTTTGTATTTCATCTAATAATAAATTAAAAGCCTATGTTCTGAACAGTCTATGCAAATAAGAGTCAGTGCCATTCTGGCTATAATTCAGAGGAATAAATTGAGTTGTTCACAGAACTCCTTTCCCCACCAAGCTACGGTTTTATACGCACTGTCTGTTTCTTTTCCATGTCTTCTGCTTTGCCTCTTCAGCTGAAAACAGAAGGCAGTTCACATTCGGTGTGCAACTTAATGCTCTTCTTCCTCAGCTCACCTTCTTGGGGCAACAACTGACGAAGAGGAACTAATGTATTCTGTTTTAATCTGAATCTGAGCTTAGCAAATGCCAGTGCCTTGATTCTGTTCACCCTGAATTCATCAGTTTGCTTGGGCAAGCGTTGGGAATAATTACCACACCCTTGGACTAACTCACTCATGCACAACAAGCAACTCCTTTCCTGATCCAAATGCACACACTTATCTACATCCGCCAGGGCGAAAACCACCCACTCAGATGTTTAGATGTCACACATTCCAAGGAAGAGACACCTATCTTGCCTTCACTCTTGCTCACTCAATGGCTTCCAGACAAAGTTGATTTTTTTTTTAATCCCATAACCACTACTTCCGAGAAAGCCTACTTCACAGAGTATACAGAAAATCTCATTTCCAAAATGTCAACAGATGCCATTTGTGTTACTTCAATATTTAATCTTTATGAGTCCATTCTTTCTTTCCAATTGAGTTATGAGGCTTTAAGGTCAGAACCACAACAGATTGTTCTAACGTTCCCTCTCAACCCTACTACTAATCTAAACACATTCGAGTTACTCAGTAATTTTGTTGCTTGCAATTTATATTGTCAGCAAACTATGCCCATCATATTAGTAGGACACACCAATAGAGGTAAGATATATTTATGTTGAGAACTTTTACTTGAATTAGGCCATTGGGTACCATCTTCCTGTTAACAGAGCTTGTATATAATTCAATACTGTGAGCCAACACTGTAAGTTTCATAGATTTGAGCTAAACTTTTCATTGTGTATATTGTATGTAATTGAGGAAATCACTTGATCTTTTAGTTAAATGTTTACAGTGGTTTCCTGATAGTGCAAGTTGTTTCAAATACTTTTTTTAATTCTTAAGGTTTACAAATGTATTCACTTAATTCTGAAAACTTTGCTTGTCTGTGCACATGCATACTGATACATGTAAGAATGAAAATGCAAGCATAATTCTTAACTACAGTCCTCAACTAAATAATGTGCTGACATTTTTAACAACCTCCTTAAACACAGAAATTCTAATTGCACACATCATTCTTTTCCATAATTAAAAATGCAATACACTTTTGCCTCTTTGCTTGGCTTCAGTCCTTCTCTATCTTCCCTCCCCCATCCACAATTTTTAACAAAAGACTAAAGCCAGATTTAAATTTTTAAACAAAATTGCTTCTCTCTCTCTATAAAGGCACTCCAGAACACTGCCTAATTTATCTAGGAATGCCTGTTTTCATTAGTAGGAAAATAAATTAGAAACTTTGTAAACATATTACATTTCTATCTAGCATTTGAAAAGGAAAAAATAATGGCTGATACCTTGGGGCTTTCTTGTTTATTAGGTTTATAACAAAAATGTCAGCTAAACTGAACTCTGGACCTATCTTGTTTATGATGTCATGAAGTAGTAAAGCTCCCTGGAGAGGATAGGGGATGCTAGATTTGGGGATGGAATAGAATTACACAGCTGACTTCCTTATGAGCATGGAACCACTTGGTTCTTAGCTTCAGATGTAGATGATTAAGTGTTTTATGAGGCATGGGAGAAATTTGCATGCACTAACCTTCACCATTTTTGTAACAATAGCAAATACTTTCTATTGCTTTCTGATATAAGCAATGAAGACTTTCTTTTTTCTTCTTCTTTAACACAAACTTTCTTGAGAGATCTTTTCACAAGGGATTTTATTTCCAAATGCAAGTATATGTTTAAGAAGACCTGTACAAAGCACATAATCGTCTAGAGCAGCCTTAACTTTATTACCGCGACTATCGGCTTGTTATACCTTTGTACCTTACCTAGCAACTTAATGTATGTGAAGAATTAGCACATGTTACATAATGATAGTGTTGTCTTTTCTTAAAGCTTGTTATGAAACAGGTATAGATAACTTCAAGCCAAATAAGTTTTTATTTAGTACCACTACCACTACCTGTGATGAGTACTAATCACATGCATATGATTATGCCAGTGTTATACATTCAAAGACAAGTAAGGTAAAGAAACTTCAAGGAGCTTACTATTCAGTTGAGGAAAAACAAATAATAAGCCACAAAGCAAGACAGTAATGCCAAGCCTACAGAGAGGTGGTAGGCGTGGTGTGCAGTTTGCGAGTAGGTTCAAAGGCAGAGATGAGATTCATTTGGTGGACCACAGAGAGGGAAATATCAATAGTTCAGATTGGTCTTGGTCGTAGTATTAGTAGCAGCAATATTTGTATTCATGAATTAGAGAAGGGCCTCCCTATTAAAGGACAAATTTAATAGCTAAAGCCACTTGAAGTCCATCCACTTGAAATGTGATCATTTTTCATACAAAATAGTAAGGAAGAAAATTCAAATGAGATGTTTCTCCTTGAAAAACTCATCTAAAACTCATAAAAAGAAGTTTATCTTGTCTTATTTAATATTTTATATTTTAATTGTAATGATATACTACTTACTAGAACAAAAATCAATTTAAATGATTGGATTTTTTAACATAACTAACATTTTTATAGCGCAATTTGGTTTAACTTCATATATCTAACTCCTGCAATACACCATTTTCTTAAATTTTTATTATTTAACAACCATACAAAAGAATATCAATACCATATACAACTACAAAGCATAATAACAAACTGAATGCTCAGGACTAATCAGTCCCCAACTTTATGAAATAGAACATCATTAGTACCTAAATCAGTATATTCCTTTTTCCGTCCCATCCCTGTGACCACACTGCTATTACCGTCAGTTAAGGTAAGCACCATTCTGAATCTCATTATTATCCTTCCCTAGATTTTTTTCATAGAGTTTTATCATATACCTATTATTTTAATTTTGTTTTGCTTTGAGCTTTATAAAAACATATCCAAGTCTACCCAGTTTCCTTCGACTTGCTTCTTTTATTCATCATGATGGGTCTAAGATTCGTTGATGTCATCAGGTGTTTCTGTTCATGTAGTTCACCTGATGTTCTATTGAATGAGAATTCTACAATTTACTCATTCTCCTGTTGGTGGGCATTGGGGCTGTTTCTAAGGTTTTTGTTTTAACCAACAACGTAGCTAGGAACATTCTCGTGCATATTCCCTAGCTCAGAAGTACAAGTGCTTCCAGAACATAGAGCTAAAAGTGGAATTGCTGCATCTTCAAGACACACGAATGTTCAATTTTGTAAGACCATGTAAAATAATTTTCCAAAGCGTTGTGTAAAAATCCCCACTGATCTACATCCTTGCCATTACTTGATGTCATCAGGCATTCCTCAGCACAGTACTCAACGAAGCCATGCCCACACTCCTGGTCCACTGAGATTATAAAATAATCTATATTGCATTAAGCTATGAAATAGGTGGTGATTTATAACAGAGCCATAGATAACCCTCTTCTATCCCTCTAGAAATTGCAAAATTGTATCTCAACGTAGTTGTGTATTTCATTTCTCTGCTTAGAAAATAAAGTTGAACAATTTTTTCATGTTTATTCATCATTTGTGTTTCCGCTTCTGAGAAATGCCTGTTCACATACATAATTTTCCTGTTTTTCTACTGAGTTGTCTTTCTCTTATTGACTTATGATTTTTAATATATTTTATATATAAAGATATACAGAGCTTGTGACTTGCTTTCTTTGACTTCTTTAAAGGAGCAGGCATTCTTAATTTTAATGTACTTAGTAAGATTTACCCATAATTTATTTCATGGTTAATACTTTTTGTATCTTGGTTAAGTGCTCAAACCAGTTACTTTTAAAAGATTTCCCTTAGCAGAAATATTCAAAGCCCTCATTAATTCCTCCCAAATCCCGTTAATCCTTTGATATAAAACATTCTTCTGAGGTACCTATACTTTACTTGTTAAATTTTCTTTTTCTATCAGATGCTGATTCATCCTTTGTATGTGATGGCATCATTTTTCTAGTAGCTCTTGCATTGACTTCATGAGACTTGACATCTTTTATAAAGTTTACAGTTTTACTTAACAACTGCTTTACATCGTATTTGCACTTTCTGCTGGGTACTAATAACATTGGACAATTCTACTGAAAAAGAGAGACGAGTAATGTCAAGATGGGTAGGAGTTAGTCACGTGATGCTGGTTAGGAGGTCTGAGTAATAACCAGTCATATAAATTGCAAGCTCATTAGTGAACATATTTACATTATGACAACATTCACTTTCCTGCACAATCTCACAATTTGGGAGAATCAGACAAAGAAAATTGGAAAAAGGGTATCATAAGCCATAGCAGCAGCTCCCATTTATAGAACAGGTATTATGGATGTGCCAGGCATGATGCTAAGCTCAATACGTATGTTATTTCAATAACTCATCGAAACAAACCTGAGAACTGATTGTTATTATTCCTGTTTGCTAGATGAGAAAGTTGAGGGTCAAAAGCATCAGTGCTTTCGCCAAATGAAACAACTAGAAAGTGGCAGAACCAAGATCTGAACCTACATGAAGCAGAATATTTCAAAGACTGAGATATATCCATTTTGCTCTTAAGTAACACGTGTACTGCTTCTTACAGCAAGTGGAGAGTAAAAGAAGAGAAAAACATAGACAAAGGTATAAAGGTAAAGAGTAGGAACATGAAAGCCTGGAAACTTACTAGAGTAAAAAGAAGGATTGATGGGTCTTGAGTGACAGGCAGATGACTGTATTTTCAACATAACAGGCAGAAATCATTGAGGGTTTCTTGGTGGGCAATATTAATATATTATTACTATAGTATTTATATAATATTATTATATTGTATATTTACAAGATAAATATATATATAATAGAACATTTTAAAGACTGAGATTAAACTATGTATCAGTATATATGTATAAATTCTAATATTTTCTTCCAAAATTTAGTAGACTTTCTCAAGTGCTCCACTTTGAAGAACACAGGTCTAAGATAATAGAAATGAGGACCTAAATCAAGGTGATACCTGGGGGCAAAAATATAAGGTTAGGAACAGAGGCAAGAGCATCTGAAGATGGAATTTACTGACATAGTAGGAGGAGAATGGAGAAATTAGACATGACTTTGGTATTTTAAGCCTCTTCATAGCTGGAAAAACTGCCACACCATGAAAATGTGCACGCAAGCCATGGGAAGAGCTGGATTCAGGAAGATGATGAGCTCAGTTTTAAAAAGTGAATCAATAGGACATCCTCTTGACCAACAAGTATTAAGAAATATGAATCCAAAATGCAGCAGAGTCTAGATTAGCCTCTGGGACTGTATCTATATAAAGGTGAAAATCAAAGCCTTAGTTAAGAACAAGATCCGTGGAGGAGAAGGCAGTAAAAACAATATTCACAGATATGCCTCAGAGAATGGGGACCATCTAAGGAAGCAGAAAAGAGGAAAAGGAGCCAAGAAAGAAGAGAGAGGGAACAGTCAGCAAAGGAGGAGAATCAGCAAACTTGTGAGCCCTGAGATAACAGAAGAAGAAAGTATAGAAAGTGTTTGATAGCATTAAATATGGTTGAAGTCAACAAGGACAAGTGATGAAACCACTGGAATTGTTTACTCATCTATTTAAACATAAATTCCAAGAGCTAAGACATGGAAGCAACCTAAATGTTCATTAACAGATGAGTGGATAAAGATGTGGTATTTACACACACACACACACACACACACACACACACACACACACACACACAAAATGGAATATTACTCAGCCACAAAAAAGAATAAAATAATTTTATGCCATTTTCAGCAACATAGATAGACCTAGAGATCATAATACTTAAGTAAATCAGAGAAAAACAAATATCACATGATATTGCTTATAATCTAAAAAAATAATACAAATGAATTTATATACAAATAGAAATAGACCTGTAGGCATAGAAAACAAACTTACGGTTACCAAAGGGGAAAGGAGGAAGAAGGTAAAATAAGAGTTTGATATTAACATACAACTGTACAAAAAATAAATGTCCAACAAGGACCTACTGCATAGCACAGAGAACTATATTCAATATTTTATAACCTATAAGGGAAAATAATCTGGAAAAAGAATATATATATATAATTTCCCAAGCACTCAAGGGTTTCATCTTCAAAGGCCACCTGTCTGGGTCCATATGTTTCTTTCCCCTGGATCTCTCTCTCTCTCTCTGGGATCCTTGCATCTTAGTGATTTGTTCAGGTGACTGAATTAGGTTGCCTGAACCTTTGGTTTCTAAAGACAGTGTTCAGTTCAGTTGCTCAGTCATGTCCGATTCTTTGAGACTCTATGAACCACAGCACGCCAGGCCTCCCTGTCCATCACCAATTCCCGGAGTCCACCCAAACCCATGTCCATCGAGTCGGTGATGCCATCCAGCCATCTCATCCTCTGTCATCCCCTTCTCCTCCTGCCCTCAATCTTTCCCAGCATCAGGGTCTCTTCCAATGAGTCAGCTCTTCGCATCAGGTAGCCAAAGTATTGGAGTTTCAGCTTCAACGTCAGTCCTTCCAATGAACACCCAGGACTGATCTCCTTTAGGATGGACTGGTTGGATCTCCTTGCAGGGGCATGCTTTAATCAAGCACATATCTAGGGCCTCCTAGTCTCTTCTCCTTAAAGCCTGGGGGTGAAGGGTCAGGCAAGACAATGAAGGTCAAGCTTCCTCTCACCAAAGTGCCACTGAGGTAGGAAATAAAAAGGAAATCCTAGAACCATAAAAAAATTAATTAGGCCTATCATATAAATGATCCCTTGGGGATTAATAGGAAAAGACAGGATGATTCCAATTATTCACAAAATAGTCACTATAATACTAGCTAACACTTACTGAGCATGTATCACAAGCTTTGAAAAATACAGACACTATGCATGTAATCCTCATACACAAGCTCCATTTCACAGATGAGGAAACTGAGGCTCAGCAAGGCTAAGTAACTTGCACAAGCACACCTATGAATTACAGAGTCAGGATTCTAACCCAGGCCAGTGTGACTCCAAGCCTGGACCAACACACTCCTGGCTTCTTTCCAATCCACTGCCAAACAACCTCCCTCCACTACTCTCAGCCACCAGCCAAACCAGAGGGAGCGAGGGATCAGGGGAGACTAGAGCAGCTGTATGCAGAGCTGCATAGAGCACCCTACACAACCAAGTTATTAAAACATGCTATGTGTACAGTGAAAAGTAGTCAGGGATATCTTGCTAACATGGAAAATTCTTCAGAAAGTACATAGTTCTGAGTAAGCCAGCTCAATATCAAAATAAGAAATACTCTAATGGAATTACATACTCGAGTTTGAAATAACTCCAAGTAACTTAGATTTTGTGATTAAATCCTAAACAGCTTCCAAGCAAAAATAGAACCATGACATCACAGGATGGGCTCAGAGCATGGAGGGCTTGTCTGCTCCCCTCATGTTCCCTGTGAGCCCACCATGCTAAGCCACTGTCACTCCCTAATCCTCCAGATTCTTTTAAGCCTTCATGCCTTTGTTTGGGCCACTCCTGTCTCCAGAAAGTCTAGTCCCACCTCAATCCCTGGTCAAACACCTTATCCTTTAAGACTCTGCTCAAAGTAACTTCCTTAGGAGGACTTTCTAATTTCCTCTAATTAACTGCATCTTTGGTGTTATCACAGTGTTCTTGGGTATTTTAGCCTTGGATTGATTTAGCCATATTCTTCAGTTCATGATACATTATTCATCACTGGTCCATCTTTAACTTTATATATGGTATACATAACACTGAAATATCTACATACACTACATCTTCAGTACAAAATTTTATACAACTGACTTATTTTCCCTGAATTAATTTATAAAAAAGTAGAAATTCTAAGTCTGACATACTACCAAATTCTCTTCTAGAACATTTACATCAATTCAAGCTCCACCCACAGTATACAGAAGTACCTATTACCCCTACATTCTCAGTTCAGTTCAATTCAGTTGCTCAGTCATGTCCGACTCTTTGCGACCCCATGAATTGCAGCACGCCAGGCCTCCCTGTCCATCACCAACTCCTGGAGTTCACTCAAACTCACATCCATCGAGTCCATGATGCCATCCAGCCATCTCATCCTCTGTCGTCCCCTTCTCCTCCTGCCCCCAATCCCTCCCAGCATCAGAGTCTTTTCCAATGAGTCAGCTCTTCGAATGAGGTGGCCAAAGTACTGGAGTTTCAGCTTTAGCATCATTCCTTCCAAAGAACACCCAGGACCGATCTCCTTTAGAATGGACTGGTTGGATCTCCTTTCAGTCCAAGGGACTCTCAAGAGTCTTCTCCAACACCACAGTTGAAAAGCATCAATTCTTCAGTGCTCAGCTTTCTTCACAGTCCAACTCTCACATCCATACATGTACTGGAAAAACCATAGCCTTGACTAGACGGACCTTTGTTGGCAAAGTAATGTCTCTGCTTTTGAATATCCTGTCTAGGTTGGTCATAACTTTTCTTCCAAGGAGTAAGCGTCTTTTAATTTCATGGCTCCAATCACCATCTGCAGTGATTCTGGAGCCCAAAAAAATAAAGTCTGACACTGTTTCCACTGTTTCCCCATCTATTTCCCAGGAAGTGATGGGACCGGATGCCATGATCTTAGTTTTCTGAATGTTGAGCTTTAAACCAACTTTTTCACATTCTCAGTAGCACTAAGTATATTCAACTTTTTATCATCTTTGTTCATGTGATAGGAAAAAAAAGGATAGCTATTTTTTTCTTTAATTTTCACTCTTTTGATTACTAATACTGTTAATCATATTGTTATATGTTTATTAACCTTTCATATTTTTTCCTTTGTGAAGTGCTTACTTATGATCTCTATTAAATTATTCATTGAGGTGATCATCTTTTCCCAATCAATTTACAAAAGTTCATTATATATACTAAAGATATCGATGCTTTTTCTGCCATATTTGCTGCAAATTTTTTTTCTTTTTTTATCTTTTCATTTTTAGTGTTTTCTGCTAGATGTTTCACACTTTTTAGGTAGAGAAAACTATCACTTTTCTTTTGTGATTTCTTCCTTTGGTATTACACTAGAAAGTTCTTCCGCAACCTCTAGGTACATAACCTAGAGGGATGCTCATCTATGTGTACCAGGAGACTTGTATAAGAAAGCTCACTAAAAAACAAAAAAAAAAAAAAAAAAGAAAGCTCACTGAAATACATTCACAGTAGTGAACATTTGGGGGGAAAACTAAATGTGCCTTGTAAAAAAATAAACCCAGTAGAATATAAATATAGCAGATAAATAACAGTGAAATATACAACAGAATTACCTGGAGTATCTATGTGATTCATCATGGATATTTCTCAAAATACATGTTGAATGGGGAGGAAAAAAACAAAAATGAATAATAATACATGTACTCTATTACCGTGTGTATATATGAAAGTAATTCTCTATGTTGGTTTGTAGATGCACCAATTTGTAGTAAGAGCATAAAAACATACTGAAGGAATAAACATCAAATTCATGAGAGTTGTTGCCTCTAGGAAAGGCAGGGGGAAAAATGGAACTTTGAAAGGGTACAAAGGGGCATTCACTCCATGTGAAAAATCTACTCTATCTTCTAATCAAAAACAAATGTGCACTCCCGTCTCACCGCAACCACCCTAAAAACCCCAACCAAGTTTCCTGCCACTGCTCTCTCACAAGCCATTTTTGGATGTGCTTGACAGCCACTCTGACCTCCCCCAAAAGCCTCATCATGTGAGTAATAAACTTTTTATAATATGTTTATATTAGGTATATTATATTATGTTAGGTTCATTATAATATAATAAACCTTTTATAATAACCCTCTCAAAAAATGTGACAAAACAGTAATATTTACCATTCTGGGTGGGTCGTGAGTTATTTTCTTCTCTTACACTCTATTTTTCTGTATTAACACTTTTTCTCCAAAGGAAAAAAAGGAGAGCATATCCCACCTACCAAGAATATATAGAAATTCACTTTTATTTTATTCTACATTTGCAATATTTCTTAAAATTTATGATATAAAATAGGACTCTAACGAATGAATGAATAAGTGGACCAACAAAAGCAAGTGAGAGAGTAAATGAATGAAAAGAATGAATGAACGGCTAATTCATCTAAATGACTACATTATTCTGTCTCCCAAATTCAGATTATGTAAACATACTCAGTGAATCAGAAAGAATTTAGCAGCTATGCTGACATTCGATTAACTGTGGCCATAAACCAGGTTGATGCCAATCCATACAGTAGCCACTTGCCATATGCGGCTTATCAAGCACTTGAAATGTAGGTTGTCTGAATTGCTATGTGTTGTAAAAATGTGAAATACATACTAAGATACTCTGAACTTAGTAGCCCCAAAATGTAAAATACCATATTAATAACTTAAAGCTAATTTCATGCTAAAATGATATCTTGGATCAATTGGGTTGAAAGATGGATACTATTAAAATTAATTTCACCTGATTCTTTTTATCCTGTTATTGAAACTACTAGACAATTTACAGTTACAGATAAGGCTTACATTACATTTTTACTGGACAGCAATGAAATAGAAAAACAATGTTGTTTTAGATCTAAAATTGCAGAAGAAAAAAACATGTTCACTTTTCACATATGCCTAATTTGAATGCAAACCGTCTACCTCTTTATACAAATAATGACATGAAACTAGATGAAAAAATACGAGGTCCTTTTGCTGCACGGCCGACAACTCGGAAAATTAGGCCTTACGCAAATTGTTCTATGAAGCACTTAATAAAATTTTAAGGAAGTGGAAAATCTTTTATTAAGTTCTGTAATACAAAGTAGATTCATTTCCAAAAGAAGATCATAAGGTGAGAATGTAACATGGAAAACAGCAGCTGGAATGAAACGGCATTTTGTTGCCAGTCTTCCCATGTTTCTGTTGCCCCATGTGCTGAGTGCTGAGTGCTGAGTAGCTCAGTCGTGTCCAACTCTTTGTGGCCCCACAGACTGTCGCCCGCCAGGCTCCTCCATCCATGGGGATTCTCCAGGCAAGAATACTGGAGTGGGTTACCATGCCCTCCTCCAGGGGATCTTCCCAACCCAGGGATTGAACCCAGGTCTCCCTATTACAGGCGGATTCTTTACCATCTGAGCCACCAGGAAAGCCCAAAATGTAGTAAATACAGTTGTCCCATGGATCATCACTATATGAATTCATGGTATTTCAGTGGTCCTGGGGTTACTCTCTTTTTAATGTGGTCTATTTTTGACTGGAAAGTGATGGTACTAATGAGGCCCTTTTAAGACCTGTGAGGTCCAGTCACAGAGCAGTACCATGCCCAAGAAAGTTACAAGTAATAAAATGTCATTTCAGACTAACTTCACAACTTCCTTGGTATCAACTACTGCAAAGGGGATATATTATCTACATCAGTTCTTAAAATCCCCCTTCCCTCATAATCTGCAGCTATTCTCACATCCTTGACCCAACAATTCCTAGAAAAACTTCATTCATGTGCTGTCTGTCCTTCCCTCCTTCACTGAGATTATGATTATGTATCTCAAAAGCCAGGAGAAAACCAGTCAGACAAGGACAGATCCTTTCCTCCAAGTGCAGAGAAGGGGCTGACAGTGAGAGGGCAAAGCAGAACCCTCTCAAGCAGGCAGAAAAGAGGAAAGGTTGTGAAAAAAAAAATTAAGTTTATACTTGATATCCTGTCCAAACCAGCCAAAGCTAGGCTAAGGGTCAACACAGGTATGTGCTGTGCACTTAGTTGCTCAGCAGTGTCTGACTCTTTGCGATCCCATGGACTGTAACCCTCCAGACTCCTCTGTCTGTGGGATTCTCCAGGCAAGAATACTGGAGTGAGTTGCCATGCCCTCCTCCAGGGGATCTTCTCAAGCCAGGGATCTAATCCAAGTCTCCCGTATTGCAGGAGGATTCTTTACCATCTCAGCCACCAGGGAACACAAGTAGCTAAACATATTAAAAGACCACATTTTATAAAATAAAAGCAAGGCATGGTGTAAAAATGAATCTTGTAGCCATTTTTTACTTAGACCTTGTAGAAATGGAAGGATTTCACAAGTCAGAGAGCATCTGTAATAGTCTGTATTAAAGAGAAATTGCACATATTCTCCAAATACGTGCCATTGGGGGACACAATGATTTTCAGAAATGACACTAAGGGATGCTTCAAAAACAAGGAAAATTTCATAAACAAATTCAGGAAATAGAGTCTGATATACCACTATAGGCACTGGTGTTTTGTTTTTTTGTTTTTTTGTGGGGTTTTTTTGCTTTGCTTTTATCCAGTTGAAATAGTATACCTGAAATTCCATAGCCAGTTTAATATGAATGTCATTACTCCAAGAGCAGGCTTTAAAATACCCCAATTCCACGTTCCCCTCTCTGAATGCAGGCTCCTCACTTATTATTTCTTTCATTCCTTCACTCTCTACCCTCCTGGGGACCTAATGTCACTCAGCCTTCTTTCTCCACACTGCCCATTAGTCTCTTCCTGGCTGTATTGTCCTGCTTCCCCTACCTCTACCCAGAGTCAAATACTTGCCAATGCCCTCTGCACTCTTAATTCCCTGCTCCCTGATCTGCACACCCACTGTGCATACACCCAGTTTGACCTCTGCCCAACAGTCGGGTTTCTCAGCTCCCACGCTACCCAGTGTTGCCGGAGCCCACTACAGAATGAATGTACCCAGAGGACCATTACTAAGTCAAGCTGTGCATGGTGACTTGCTTCCTTCCTCTGCTTAGCAATTCTCACTTTCATTCTTGTGAACACCCAGATGTCACCTCCCCAGCAGCCTCTCCGGACCCCAGGACTCCAGTTTCACCTTGGTCATACTCCCTCTCAGCAGATGACTTGATCTGAACAGACAGAGGTGTCTTAAGAGACCCCAATCTTCATCACAAGACATCAGTGCTAATAAATGTTCTCTTCCTTCCTGTCCATGACAAATGAAGAGCTGGATGCCTTCATCCTCTCTCCCGGTATGTGTGTATAAATAAATGCATGTAGAATACACCCAGGGCTTCCCTGGGGGCTCAGATGGTAAAGAATTTGCCTGCAATGCAGGACCCAGGTTTGATCCCTGTGTTAGCAAGATCCCCTGGAGGAGGGCATGGAAACCCACTCCAGTATTCTTGCCTGGAGAATTCCAGGGACAGAGGAGCCTGGCAGACTATAGTTCATGGGGTCACAAAGAGTCAGACATGACTGAACAACTAACGTCACACTAAATACACCCATGCACAAAAACCACACATATTATACACACACACACACACCCCCAGCACACACACACACCCAGCACACACACACACATACATCTTGCCTTCCTTCAATCTCCTCCTCTCCTTCTTCTGGGCTCACTCTCTGCTTTCATGGCCTGATATGCAAATGAACCTCACCCCCTCTCTCTAAAATGTTTACCAATGATTGAAAGAGCATGTCACTCCATTACACTTGGAGATGCAACAAAAAAGGTCAGAAGTGTTGCATGCTTTATTCTGTGTTTCTAAGTTCTTTGAATCTTTTATAGCAGTTTATATTAATGTTTTAAATTTTTCATAACAGTTTATATGTATATTTTTTAAAAATTTCCCCAAATCCTTCATAACTAAATGTTTTACACAAGAAACCCAAGTCTATTTCCTCCATTCTCACATCTCTTCCCTTCTGAGCCCTTGGTGGCCAGGATTCCATGCCCAGCAACCTCCAGAACTGGACTCTTAAAGGGCACCAGTGGCCAACTACCTTGTGGCCACATCCTTCCCTCTGTCCTACTCTTAAAAACACCAACAATGATGACCTACCCCCTCTTTGAAACTCTTTCCTCCCTTGGCCTCTACAAGACAAGCTCTGAGTTCCATTATAAAACCAGATACACTTCACTGAAAGATCCTGCAAATGATCAAATGAGTTTTCCCTTTCCTTCTCCTAAAATCAAAGGAAGTGAGAGGAGCTGCAGAATGGGAGCCTCTACATGCACGTATGTGTGTTTGCTTATGAATCATCATCCTCTAAACTGCACACTACACACTCTCACACTATCTTCTCCAGTGGCTCCACTTCAGGGGAAAGAAAAAGGTGATAAGGCCACATCAAAGTGTCCATAACCCTCAGCATCGCCAAGGGAACTTCTTGTTAGTTGTCCTCTACATACACCATCCTTCCAGGCCACAGGGTGGAGCTCTCCTTTCCTGAGCTACTTTGCTCAGCTTCCCGCCATTCCACCTCTCTCCTGTGAGGAAGAGGCAAAGATAATGTTTTCCTTGAACAAGATTTTGAGAAATGAAGAGGGGTTCCGTATATGGACAAGGCAAGATTGGACATTCTCCATGGGAACTTTCACTTTCAAAGACAGAAAGTCTGCATGTAGAAAACTACAATTAGATAAGCGTCTTAGGTGCACATTAACAACCAGTGAGGGTGAGCATTCAATGAGGTCGTGTAGCTGGGAGAATTTTGCAAACTGTAACTTGCTGAGCAAATGTTAGATTTTCTCGCATCATCTATCTCAGAGTTGTTGGAGACAAAATGAGACAATATATGGAAAATGGCTTTGTCAATTGGAAAAAAACATTTATAATTTATCTTTTGTGATGTTTTGCCTCTAGGTGGATTAAGAGTCAGACCATGGCAATACTGAAGAAAATTAAAATACCTGCAACATACATGGAGCAGTTTATAAACTGAGAATTCTAACTAATTTCCATCTTCTCACCTCTTTTCAAATGAATGATTGCAATAAGCTTCAAATTCTATTAACAACAGAGTCAAGTTTCTGGTGACTCTAAATTACCAGACTTTGGATTTGAGGCCTAAAAGTCAACTTTTATGCCCAGGCCACAATAACAAGGCCAACCCATTTTCTCTTGTGACTATTTCCTTCATTTCAATTGCCTTCAGCATCATAACATTGTGATTCTATTGCAGTAGCCTCCTGGCCATTCACTCTATGTTTAGCCTCTATGATTTATAATCCACCCTTCCTTGTAAGAGTCGGACACGACTGAGTGACTGAACTGAACTGAACTTCCTACAGATGCTCAAAAAATCAACACTGTTTTTCCTATTCCAACTATTTTTTTTAATAACTGATATCATAAATGGTGAGTCAAGAAATTAAAACAAATTGAATAATTATTGAAAAGGAAGAAGAAAATCATCACTTCTTAGAAGAAGACCTAAAAACTCTAGAAATTTTACTGAGAAGCTATGTAGTACGGTAGATTGGATACAAATAAGCATGCAAAAGTCAACAGCTTCCCAACATGCCAGAAGTAACCAACTGGAATACATAATGGGGGAAGATTTTTTCACCCTAGCTGCCAATGCCCACCAGAGAGGCACAGTCAGGAAGAGCGAAAGTGGGAGGAAAGAATTATTAGTCTCTCATTCTTCTGTGATGGTTACTATCTGCAGCCTTTTTATGACACAGTTTCTTTCCTGTTTTGCTTTGTATTGTTTTCATCTTCCGTTTAAGATTTAAAGAGACTCATGGTTCAAGTTTCAGCCTGGGCAGCTCTGGGTTTGGGTGGGGACATGGGGGAGATCATGGGAGAGTAAGAGCAGGATGGATGGGATGTGGCCAACAGGCCCCAAGGCCGCAGCCAGCTGCACCAATCTGGGAGTTATCACTGACAGGGATGGAAAACTGAAAGCCACCTCTACCTCTTCTCCTCTGTACGGCACAGACACTCAATTGCCAAGTCCTATAAACTGATCCTCTTAAAGAGTTCATGGATTTACTCCTTTCTCCCCAGCCCTAGTCCTGTCCCTTGCCAATATCCCCAGATTACAATCATCTCTTAGGGGCTCCTTCAGCTGCAGTCCCAAATCCACGTCCCTTTCTGGTTTTCTTTCTCATCTCTTTACTGTGTCACACTCTTGACTGGTTAATATCCTACAGAATGTATGCCTGGAAGGCCAACCAACCTGGGCTAGAATACAAGGTTCATCTCTCACTCCAGACTGAATGGGTTTGAGCCCCAAGTCTTCCTCTGGTTAGCTCTGTGACCTTGATCATATTACTTGATCACTCTGAGCCGTCAGTTTCCTCATTTGTAAAACTGGCCTAATGTATATGTGATAAAAATTATTTATTACAAATAATACATAAAATATAGGATCCACCTAGGGACTGGACACACAATAATTCAACAGGCATTCAAAACCCATAACTTCTGCCATGAGAGTTGTGGTCATTATCACAATTAGAGTCTACAGTTGTCTGCTGGAGCAAGTTTAATGCCTATGCTTGTGTCTAAGACCATATAATTTGTCCCCACCCAACTTATCCAAGGCACTCCCCAACACAAAACAACCAGCTCTGGGTCCATGCTACTCAGCCCCATCTCCAGAACCCAAACATCCTCACCCCATCCCAGAACTTTGACTCTTCATCTTCTTTCAGCTTAATGTGCCCTTTTCACATGTTTCCAAATATGCCTACTTCAAGGACTCTTTCCATCCCCTGCCTGCCTTGTGATTCCACAGTGCCTCTTTCACCCCACCACCACCATCACCATCACACACAGTTAGCTCCTACCACCCTGTGTGTCCAGCTCTGTCCTGAGCAGTTTGAATGAGTTCTCTCATTTCATCCTCACAACAGCCCTAAAAACCAAGGACTATTATTCTTGTCACTTTAGAGCTGGAGTCGCTGGGGCTCTGAGAGGGTGAGTTGCTTGCCCAAGGTCACAAAGTCAGCCACTGGCAAAATCAGAACTCAAAAACTAGGTCTGAACTCTCAACTGCTACCCCAACCTTTCTCAACACATATTTTTAGGCAATGGCTGGATGAGTCACCTTAATATGTCAAAATCCAACCCAGTCACATCCTCTTTATCCTTGAGGAAGCTAGTTCCTATTACTTTCCCCTGCTCTTGCCTCTTTGGCACTTACAGTGGTTTTAGAGAACACACACCATACTGCACACTGTCCTGTACCGTGTCTGCACTGGATAATTGGGTACTCACTTTGGCTGGGATCTATTATAATGTGACTGTGCGCAATTGGGTATCCTTCACTAAGTGCCAACATGAAGGACACACACTGTTCGTAGAGACCAGTCTCATTTCTTCCCAGATATACCTCAGGAATCTTCTCCAATAGAATACAAATTTCTTGCAGGTAAGAACCACATCTTATATTTCTTTGTGTCTCACAAACTTCTACAGATATTAGAGATACCCTCAAAACATCTTTTGGCTCATAGTTGGTCTAAGCAGGCTTTCTTAACTGGGGGGTTGGGGGGAGGGACTGCAGGTCCCTGGATGTATGCAGGACAAAAGGAGAAAGAGAGAATGAATGATCTTCTGTTATCTTCTCAGAAGAGAGAGCACAGCTGGGTCCCTAAACACACTGAGGAAAATGCTTCCAGTTGTCAGAAGCCTGAAGCAAACTGGGTTTGATGACGTCAATATAATGCTTATTATACTACATATTTGGCATCAATTCCAGAGAAGACTGTGAGTCAGGAACTCAGAAAAAGTCTCCTGGGCATATAGGCAGCTCCTGGTCTCTCTCTTTCACATTAAATATACTCAGGGTAGGGAATACACATCTTTAAATGCATGAAACATGAGCCAGACTTGACACCCATCTATCAGAGCTGCTTTAAGGATAATAAAATCAGTGCTGCCATAATAAGGAGGGGGAACTTGATGACCCACTGGAGATTTCTTCCAATCTAAATGATTCTATAAATTCCCCTAAAATCATAAAAAAGCAGATTAAGGATTCATGTAGGCGTTTGGACTATAAATACAAATTAATTTCTGCTCCAGTTGCAGTTTTTTTTCTCATCTTTGCAAGAAGCACCTCTATCTCCGAGATATTTCTGGGTGAAACACCAATATAACAGCTAAAGATAGATAGGACTCCCCCAGGTTCTCGCTGGTGACTATTTTCTTCTAATTTCACAAATAAATCTGCATCTTGAAATGCACTGAATTGAATCTTGCTGCTGTCCAGAAACATTTATCACTGGAAATCTGTTTTGTTTGGGGAGTAAGATATAATTATGTACAGATTCAATAAGAACTTAAATGTTCCATTGAGAAATTCTTTATTGAAAATGTTTTGTTTTAACTCTAATCTGTTTCCATTTTCAGTTACTAGCCATATTACTGCAATTCTTTTTGAATTTTTTAAAAACATTTCCTTATCAGAGCTCAATAACTAGAAATCAAAAGAAACATTTTGAACATTTGAACTATGAACATTTTTAAAAGATTAACTTATCAATTTATATGTTTTTGGTTCACATACTTGCTCTTATTCAATATGAAGTTAGAGACCAAAATAGAAATGAACAAATGGATTACAGATAATGTTTCCAAATGCATAGGGATAAATGCATATCCCTGAGGAAACGTGCTCCATTATGACATCACAGCTGTTTCTCCTATAAAAAGAACTATGTCCTGCAGCAAACTATAATTTCCCAAATAAAGGGAATAAAAGATTAAAGAAAAGAAAAACATGTCAGCAATGGATTTCTCAAATCCAAGGATAACAACCAGATGCCAAGCATATTAAAATACCATATCTGACAAAGGATTTAAAAAAAGAAATCTTGTACCACTTGAATGCTTAAATACAAAGTATTTCCCCTTTAAATATACCAAAGAAAGGAGACTGTGGTATATTGTTTCAAGAATGGCTGCATGTCTCATGATCTTAGTCCTCTCCCACATTTACTCTGGGCTTGTTCCTGTGACTAGCTTTGGTCAATGGAACACTAGCAAGCACGACATAAATGGAGGCTCAAAAAGCACTTGCATGTTGGGGCTTGTCTTTTCTTGCTGCTCTTGGTAACCCTGAAATTGTTATCAGTTTATTCAAGAGAATAACCCTAGACTAGCCTAGTGGACACGTGGTCTGTCACTTCCACCACCCCAGCCAGCTGCCAGCACCATACATGTGAATTATGCCATCTAAGTTAACCAGCTCCTAGCAACCTGCTGGAGAAGGCAATGGCACCCCACTCCAGTACTCTTGCCTGGCAAATCCCACAGGCAGAGGAGCCTGGTGGGCTGCCGTCCATGGGGTTGCGAAGAGTCGGACACAACTGAGTGACTTCACTTTCACATTTCACTTAATGCATTGGAGAAGGAAATGGCAACCCACCCCAGTGTTCTTGCCTGGAGAATCTCAGGGGTGGCGGAGCCTGTTGGGCTGCCATCTATGGGGTAGCACAGAGTCAGACGCGACTGAAGCAACTTAGCAGCAGCAGCAGCAGCAGCAACCTGCCAGCTGACTGTAGAAACACAAGTGAGTCCTGCCAAGCCAAACAGAAGAACTGGCTGGCTGAGCCCAGACTAAATTGCCAACTGAAGAAGTCAAAATCTAATAAATGGCTTTATTTCCCAAAGTGAGTTTGCCTATGAAATATTGAGTTATATTAAGCCATTTATAAGCTAGTAGTTTGGAAATCCTTCTAAAATCTACATCCTATGTACAATCTATGATATCTAGCAGGTATCACTCATTCACTGCAAGCATGAGGCTATGTGCTTGATGATAAAAATGGCCTTGATTAATCTATACAAAAACTTCATATGAAAGGTATTATTATAAGCTACATTTTACAAATCAAGAACTGAGGCTTAGAAAGTAAGTTGGTTGGGGTTACATGGTATTATGAGTAAGCTAGGACTAACACATTTGATTTGCTCAAGAGTCTGAGCTCTTAATCACTGTTTTTCTGTCTGATATCACCTATACCATCTGCTATGAAAGGCTTCTCTTGTCCATTGAGCTGGAGAATTGCTGGGGCTGTGATATTCTCCTGAATCTTAAGTGATCAGGCAGAGCAGACATAATGAAGTCTAGCCAACCAACTGAAGATACAGTGAGATGGATGGTAGACATGGTGGGTCTTGCTCTGGCCTGCTGACCTCTGCTACAGAAGCTGGAAGAGCAAGAGAGCTTCAGCAGAGGGGCAGGAGCTATCTAACATGTGACAACCTGGCCCATCAGCAACAAGTGGCCCAAGTCTCAGGCTATGACCAATAAGATGAATAATGCCCCCCTTCCCAGTCTTAGGGGATGAGTGTGAGGAGGAAAAGGAGTCTTGGCAGGAGTTAGAGAAACGGGTGGGAAGTTGGGCAGAAGTCCCTTTCTTATCATGAGTGTAGAAGGCATTCCCATGAGGAGAGAGAAGAGCCTCAGTATATACCACAGACTTACTGTCTGTCCGTTCTTTGCTAATGAAATCTCTGGAATCAGGCTTGCTTTGCTCTGGATTTCTAACATTTTTTAAATGCCTCAACCCTAACTCAATACTGAGATGAAACAGGGGTGAGGAGAAAGAAGTCGATCAAGACAGCCCCTTTCGAAAACTACTTGTTTCAAATTACATAACATGAACAAAACCCTTCCTAACCCAATCAAAGGTCTAGCCCACCAGTCAGCTGTCTATTTCCTTGGGCTGGCTGAAATCACAAGTGTTTAAGGTACTTATGGTTGAAGGTATAAATTGGTTGTTAACCTCCATCTGCCTAATGGAGTCTACCAGAGCCAATCTCTTTTTAAGGAACTCCTAAAGCTTGCAGGACTCTAATGCTAGAGGAAGTTATTGCTGGCACATTTATAGAGAACTAGCGAGAGGGAATAGAAAAGGGCTACGATAATTGGGAACATTAAGTAAACCTAGGCGAGTGTGAAGAGACACAGGGTGAGAGACTTATTTACCTTAAATGAAGCTGAACACAATTTTCAGAAAAGACCAAAACATCTGCGTATTAAAATCCTGCTCCCATAAAGGAGACCAATGGGTCCTAGACAACCAGCACGATTGCCCTTTCTCTGAGGGCTGCCAATAATGGCAGAGGCATTTTCTGAGGACCCATAAAGCTCTCTGACCGTTAGATTCTTGACCTGTTAAATGGGATCATTAAGAGATAGAGAAGTAGTTTCTATTTTAGATTTCTTGGATCTGAATAAGTCCCCTCCCCAGATCTTGAAAGCATCATTTTGCATCTTCTTTTGCTAAGTTTTGACATGAAAAAGAGAAAGACTAAGAGGTAATGTAGTGTCTGCTCTGTGTCTGGGATTGTTCTAAATGTTTTACATATATGAACATAATCTCCCCAGCAATGCTGTGAGATAGGCATGACTATCCTCACTTAACAAATGCAGAAACTGAATTAGTGTTTCTGAGCTGGTGGCAGGCTTGTGGGTAAAGAATTCGCCTGCAATGCAGAAGACACAGGCTTGATCCTTGGATCGGGAAGATGCCCTGGAGGAGGAAATGGCAACCCACTCCAGTATTCTTGCCTGAAAGATCCCATAGACAGAGGAACTTGGTGGGCTACAGTCCAAAACAGTCACAAAGAGTAGGACACAACTGAGTAACTAAGCACACTCGCTCAAGCTGGTGGCATAGCCAAGATTCAAACTCCAGTCATCAGCTCCAGGACCCACATGCTCGACAACAGGGCAACTCTCAGGAGCTCTTACCAATCGTTTCATAAAGGAAAGGAATGCACAAAAATAAGTAAATACAAAGACTATCATTTCAAAATATAACATCTTACATCTCCAAAGGCAAGAAAGAAGGACAAGGGAAAAACAGAGGTCCCCAAAACTGAAAAATAAAACTAACTTTACGCTAGACATTGTGCTCATTGACATATATTAAAAAGCAGAGACATTACTCGGTTAACAAAGGTCTGTCTAGTCAAAGCTATGGTTTTTCCAGTAGTCATGTGTGTACGTGAGAGTTGGACTATAAAGAAAGCTGAATACTGAAGAATTAATACTTTTGAACTGTGGTGTTGGAGAAGGCTCTTGAGTGTCACTTGGACAGCGAGGCAATCTAACCAGTCCATCCTAAAGGAAATCAGCCCTGAATATTCATTGGAAGGACTGATGCTGAAGCTGAAGCTCTAATACTTTGGCCACCTGGTGCGAAGAACTGACTCTTTGGAAAAGATCCTGATGCTGGGAAAGGCCGAAGGCAGGAGGAGAAGGGGATGACAGAGGATGAGATGGTTGGATGGCATCACCAACTCAATGGACATGAGTTTGAATAGGCTCCGGGAGTTGGTGATGGACAGGTGTGCTGGTGTGCTGCAGTCCATGGGGTCACAAAGAGTTAGATGCAACTGAACCACAGAACTGAACTGTGCTCATTGCATTATAGACCAAAGAATGTTTGGAAACACAGATTTTCCCAATCCTCAGAGGAACATTTGGGAATGACTGAGACAGATATATGGAAGGCACTCTGATAACGTGCCCACCAGACACTAATGGTTGCTGTGGTGCTCTGAATGGTTTCTGTGGTGCCACCCTCTCCAAGCGCTCGCACTGAGGTTGTCTCAGACAAACCAAGTGGACAGAGGTATATGGGGCCTGGCAGGCCGCCCACGTGGATGTGTGCACAGCATTAGGCTCCTGTGTTCTGAGCAATCTATCTCCGACTGCTCCTTCTGTGCTCCCTGATGTGGGGCAGCATGTGCCAGACAGCAGGAATTCCCTGGGAAGTTCCAGGAAGAGGTGCGGGGGAAGCAGCAGCCCCCCAGCAGTGCACTGGGAAAGAAGCCCCTGCCACCATTCCCAACATGTTAGATATTCTCTGCTGAGGATGACAGGCTCTGCAGGAGGTATCTCTCCCTCACTTCATTCATCTTCCCTTTGATGTTAGACCAGAGCAGAAGCCTGCAGATGGCTTCTAGTCCGTAGCTTCAGCTCACACTCTGCCTTTCAGTGAATCCATCTCTCCAGGCCGGGAGTACCTTCAACAACTTCAGCTCTGTTTGGGAAGGGTGCTCACTTAGCTATCCACTAACACAGTGGGCAAGAATCATGGCTGGTGTCCGTCACACCACTGGCGACTGGGACATGATGTCAGAATTCACCTTCCACATCTTAAGGCAGCTCATTAATAATTGAACGATTCCTCTGGAATCGGGGAGAGGGAGCAGTCACAGAAATGGGATGGTTAGTGGCTTTAGGGGGAGGTGTCATAGAACAGTGTTGAGAGGCTCGGTTCTGGATTCCAGTGATGGAAGTTTCTAGGAGGAGGCAGGAAATCCTTACTGTCAAGGGCTGGAGAGTGACTGCTGTGGACTTTGTGGGCCATATAGTCTGTGACACGACTACTCTGCTCTGCCGTGGTAGCATAAAGGGAGTCGTGGACAAGAGATGAGCGATGAGCGTGGCTATGTGTCAAGAGAGCTGGATTTGTGGACACTGAAATTTTAATTTCGTATCATTTTTACATGTCACACAATAATCCAACAGGCATTCCACCCAATATTGCCGGGGCAACCTTCAACCAGTGGGGGATGGGAGAGAATGGACAGTGCCGGCCTCTCTTCCTCTGACGGGACGGTTCTGCAGCAGTTCCAGTGAGATTCCTCAGAGGAACACCAGTGTCACCAGAACTCGGATGTCCACAGCGGTGACCAGCTCTCTCCCTCCTGCACTGGCTCCTCCTCCTCCCCTCCCTCACGCTCTGCTCCCTCCCTCCAGCTTCCTGGGACCACCCCCTAAACCACCAGAACCCCAGCCCTCATCTTGGTCTCTGATTAGGGGAGCCCAAACTGTGACCTTCAGCCACTCTAGAGCCTTGCTCAGAGTGGCACTGAGTCCTGTGCAGAATCACAGGACTTGTCACACTGCCCTGTGGTTACAGAACCAGGAGGGTTGTCAAGGCCAGGACTACATCTGTCTCATTTACCCTGGTACCCCAGGGCCCTGGCATGTTGTCTGAGCAAATGCCTGCCATCCATCTGCTGCCCATGCATCGAGAGGGGCAGGAAGCAGCCCTTGGCTTCTTTGATTCAGAAAACACTTTTCCATTTCAGAAAAGCTTGTAAAATGAAATTAAGGTAGAGTCATTAGCAGCAGGGGAAACGACATCTTAAAAAGACACCTTCTGTTAAGCCCACCTACAGCTGCCCCCACAAAACACACCCTGCCTTCTCCCTCTCTGGGCTCACCTCCTCCAAGGATTCCAGCCTCACTCACTTCTGACCATCACTGCACAACCCGGAGCCTCCCCTATCTCCTCCCTCCCCGGCTCCTCTTTCCCTTGATTCTCACGCTGTGTGCTTCTGTCAAGAAATCATAACAACGGACTAGATCAAAGAAATTGAAACAAGTAAAGCTCATCGTGCTGCTGGTGCTCCTTTAACTCTCTTTCTCCCTCAGGCCTTGAAGCTAGAAGCTGCAAACTGCCTCCTATGGGTCAAGGGTGGTTGGTTAATATATTTCTGGGAGGCCTGGGTGATGTTCTTAAAGTTGCCAATATTTTAAACTCAGTACAGTGAACATAAAAATCTGTATATCTAACTATTCTTGAAAAAAATTAAAGATTTGATGACTTGGGCCTGCAATCAGCTGGGCTGAGGTTAGCTGCTTGCTGGAGAGGGGACCCAAAGCCCCCTGGGTGCTGCAGTCCCCACCACTCCCTTCTGACTCTCATTCTCAGGCCTCTTGTCAGTTGCCACTTATGATCATGATACACAAAGTTCACCTTGCTCTTTCTTGTTAACTGTCTGGCCCTGAAGGTGAGGGTTTCTGAGCTAAACAGTTGGACAAAACGAGTCCCAACTGCTATACATGTTCCTAAGGGATCAGAGCCTCCTACTCCAAGGCTAGCAGGACTTATGCCATTATTTGGAATCCCTTCTTGATGTAATGATACCCCAGTAACAGACAGCAGTTACTCATGGCACATATGCCCGCCTAATCCTGCAGATGCTTTAAAAAAAAGAAAAGAAATCATTACTACTGAGGGATTTGGAGATGAGAAACAAATGGAGCGAAAACAGAAAGGAGAGGGCAGCAGAAGGCCTGTCTCAGCGAGACCTGCATTGCTCTCATTTCCTTGAATGGAAAGGTGGCCTGGTGGGAAAAGAAAAAACAATCCTTCCCATCCATGCTTTAGATTCCAGTTCTGGTAAGAATACAGACATCTTACAGACGCTGTAAAGCCAAATTCAAGAACAATGTCCACATTCACCCTGAACAAAGGGAGAAATCTGAGCACACCGCATGAATTAGCCTGCCTCAGCACGCAAAAGCAGTTCTCATCAAGTTTATTGATTCATAAACCACAGTATATCCCAGGCTCCTGCAAAGTTAGAAGTTAATAACAAAAATGCAAAGGCAACAGGAAGAATAATTCCCATAACCTCTCATAGCTCAAAGACAGAACTCAAATGACTGTGCCACACACTACTTACTAAAGAACCACTATTCTTGCAGTATCTAATCAGTCACTAAACAAATATTTGTTAGGGATGAAATAATCATTACAACAGATACAGGAAATACATTGCAAAGTTTATGGTCAAGCATGAAAGTCATTAAGCACACAGTTACAATTATCTCATTAGTTACAAGTGTGACAGTGGTAAGAAAGCAGTCAAGTGCCAAGAAACCTAACCTAGAGATCTAAGAGGGACTCCTGGGGAATGAGCATTCAAGCTCGGAGCTGGGCCTCCCAGGTGGCACTAGTGGTAAAGAACTTGCCTGCCAGTGCAGGAGACATGAGACGTGGGTTTGATCCCTGGGGCGGATAATCTCCTGGAGGAGGGCATCACAACCCACTCCATGGCAACCCACTCCAGTATTCTTGCCTCGAGAATCCCATGGATAGAGAGCCTGGAAGACGATGGTCCACAGGGTTACAAAGAGTCAGACATGACTGAAGCGATTTAGCACACACACACATGCTAAAAGGTGAATAGGAGTTGCCCAGGCAAAGAGCCTGTCCATCTTTATTGAGCACCTATTATGTTCCTGGTACTATATCAGACACTGGGGTTAGAAAGATGAATAAACAAGTGCCTTTCCTCAAAGAACTCACAGTCTACTGGGGGCAAATAGACTTCCTTTATGTCTGCTGCCAGGACAGGGGCTGACAGGATAGGGGCTCTTCAGCACCCTGGAACAAATTAAAGTCATTTAAAAAATGTTCTGATACTCAGAAGAATTCAACCAAAAATCTTCCTAATTGCAAAATGTTCTGTTGTGTATTCAGAGAACCTCTCTAATAATTTAATAAAACAGAAGAAACTGAGAAACTGTCAAACCCTGTGGAGCACCTGGGGTTTCACCAAGATAATAAGGCTTGTTTTCTACAGATGCTCAAGCTCTGGAAGAAAATTCACAGCAGGCCCAGAGCAGCCCAACCATCCAAAAAAAAAAAAAAAAAAGTGAAATGAGGAACTGGACAGAGGGGAGTAAGGCAGGCTATTAAACTTTGGAGACCTGGAAAAAATGCTTTTTGGTTAATAATGTTAATAATCATCACCATAATGATAATGGTAACTAAACACCCTGATCATCCTGTATGAGTATTTACACTCAGTTCTGTGGGTGGGTCTCAGTTTGTGGATGAGAAAACTAAGGATTAGAATAAATGAGAAATTTCTGCTTACGGCATTATGGCACACTAAATAATGCAAAACTAAAGTCCACAAAGCATTAGACTTGTCAAAAAAAACAACACATCCTTTCAATCACAAAATGGCAGTTGCAAGCAGTTTGATCTTCAAGTGTCAAAATCAAAGGGTGAACTGCACATTAGAACAGTAAATAGATACTGCAGCTCTCCCCGTGGGGCGCTGACTGGGACAAGTGGCCAGACTTACTGAGCAAGGGGCTTGGATTTGAATGGCCATAAGAGGAAAAACAATGAGGTGCTGAGCCTGCATGAAGTGGGCAGCCCCACTCCACGGAGACTCCTCCACTTACAGTTAGGGACTTAAAAGAGTTACACCCTCAGTGAAAAGAGACAACAGGAAGAAATTCATCCACTAGGACAGGAAGACCACAATGAAATCTAACTATCTCTCCCAGGTTATGGGTGGGAAAAAATGGCTACCCTAAGAATTTGTATCCATGGGTCTTCAATCATAAGAGTTCAGAGTTCTAATATATATTAACTAGGTTACCCAAGGTGAGAATCTAATGTAAAAAATTATCCCAAGTAAGTGATGTTTCCCAGGGCACCTGACAGAAACAAATGAAAGGACACCCCCTTAACCTGGACCATTCCCAAGTTCTATAAATAAAGTCTTTCCGAAAATGAGTTCATAATCCAAAATCCAACACAAAAGGAAAAAGTCCACCATGAACACCATGAATGAAAGTCATCATTCACAGTAAACAATAGGTAGGAAAATCCCATGGACAGAGGAGCCTGGCAGGCTCACAAAGAGCCGGGCACGACTGAAGTGACACAGCGTGCATGCAGCTTAAAGGCATATATTGGAAATTTAAATTTGTACTTCTGATTACCATAGAAGAAATAGTAAATGTTTTAAATAGTGGATATTTTCTGCCATCCACAGAAACAGGGGATATTTTAAGACTTACTCTCAAAGAAGAAACTATTTAGGACTGAATGAAAATGAAAATGCCACTTTTCAAAACCTGTGGGAAGAAACTAGAGTTTTTAAAGGACATTTTGCAGCTGTCAATGCTTATTTATATTAGAAACATAGGCTGCACATTAATGAGCTGAGCACCAACCTTAACAAGGTAGAAAAAGAACAGAATGAATCCAAAGTATGTAGATGGAAGTTAAAAAGTTAGAGTAGTCAATGAAGTATGAAACAAGCTGGCAAAGTACAAAATTTGGTTCCTTTTGAAACTGACAAAGTGATAAGAACGGGAGAGGCCAGGTAATGATGAAGTGACAGGAAGCATGGGCACTGGAACTGATGGCCTTGATTGAGTCCCTACTCTATCACTTACCAGCTACGTGGTCTCAGTCATGTGACTTGTGGCTGGCACCAGTGGAGCCACAGGACAAACCTTGGATCATGGATTCTGGTGCCCATGCACTAACTCATTATCCTTACAATAGCACCTCTGAGTCATGTATTCAGGCAGGAGTATCTTCCTCCCATAATGAAACTGGGCATTAGTATCTCCATTTAATCAATCCTAAAGGAAATCCACCCTGAATATTCATTGGAAGGACTGTTGGGGAAGCTGAAGCTCCAATAATTTGGCTGCCTGATGGGAAGAACCGACTCATTTGTAAGGACTCTGATGCTGGGAAATATTAAAGGCAAAAGGAGAAGAGGGTGGCAGAGGATGAGATGGCTGAATAGCATCACTGACTCAGTGGACATGAGTCTGAGCAGTAGTAGAGGACAGAGGAGTCTGGCATGATGCAGTCCATGGGGTCAGGCACAACTTAGCAACTGAACTACAACAAACAAATGGAGAAGCCAAAATTGGGGGAATATAAGTAATTCTCCTGAAGTCATGAAACATAAACTGTTAGAACTGATCCAAGACCGGATTTTTCTCACTCCAAAGTCTGTCCTCTTAACTACTTGTGCTCGTCTGTAAAAGGAGGAAGATCCCTGTTGGCCACTCACTGTGCACTCAGCTTCAGAGAAAATGTCTTTTCTAATGCAAAATGTAAAATAAGAGGGCCAAGTACCCATTGCTCATATAGAAAACCTCCTACTTTTAGTAACAATAACCCAGTGGTTAAGATTATGGGCTTTGGAATGATAAATAATAACTGGCAATTTTTATGTCAAGCATAATGTTAAACTCTTTCAATCCTCCTTTCAACATCCCTTTTTTTTTTTTTTTACATTTTGCCAGTTTTATTTCATTGATCCTCCATCTCCACATCCACATGTCTCCCATCGTTTCTCCCTTTCCTTCATTTCTTTACTGGAAAATTCTAGAATAAACTCCAGACTATGTATCATTTCATTTGTAAATACTTCAGTACATCTCTCATATGAAAAAGGATTTTTTTTTCTTTTTTACAAAACATAACCATAATACTCTCATTACACCTTATATAATCAACACTAATTTCTTAATATCATCTAACACATATCCCACCTGCAGATTCCATTGACTACAGAGAAAACAATGAGCAGAGACACACACGCTGCATGAGGCCAGCCTAATGGAGGGCCCAGGGGAAGGAGGGAGCTCCTGTGGCTGCTATGTGGTGAATGGCGACCCAGGACATTGAAGTGCCACCCTTTCCCCACGTGGGGCTGGATGAGAGAGGTGAAACCTGAGAGGATGACTGAGGGCAGGTAAAGTGAAGGGAGATAAATGAATTCTGTTGACACAGTTCTGTGCTAGGTTCTGTGCTGCCCACAGAGCGAAGCCATGCTCTTTCCCGCATTGGATTACTCAGTGTTGCAGGGAGCTGTTGAAGTTCAATGGTTAAACTCCTGGGAACAAGTAGCCTTATATCCTAGAATTATCTACCAAGTGCTGCTTAATTTTATTACAGGGGAGAACCACAGACTTCCCCCATACTGGGCTGCCCCGGGAGTCAGAGTTAGGGTCTGGGAGCAAAGCTCAGGAGCTTTCTTCTCACTTCTGGGGAGTCAGGACCAGGAGCATCATTGTGAGTGGACAAGACAGGGCAAGGCACAATGTCGGGGGGCGGTTCCTGAGCCATCAGTCCTTCTATGTGTGATTTAACTCAGTAAAAGTTTATTTCTCGTCCCTACAAAGTCCATTATAGAGTTGGGGTCTCTCCAGAACAGGTTTCCCTCCCCAATATAAGCGGCTTGACATTCCAGATTGTTCTGAGCTTGTGGCTCCTCTCTCTGTATGTACTTAGGAGGCAGGAAAAGATAGCACTAGAGTCCTGTATCAACAAATAAATGCTTTAGCTAGGAAGTGAGATACCTGCTCACAACCCGCTGCTCAAAACTATTAATATCTCAGGATCCTGTCTAACTGCAAGAAGCAAAAAAAGTCTAACCACTCCCTTTTTATTCTTCACTAGGATACAAGCTCCACAATGATGTGCATTTTGTCTCCTTGTCCAGTACAATAGCCTTAGATAGAAGAGCACCTGGGCATGGTATTAAATTGAATGAAGGAATGTAATGCCAGCAAGAAACACACCCTTATATCTTGGGAGAAGAGACAGAGTCCCAGGGGTGTAAGGCTGAGGGTACTGGGTAAGATCCATGCACACTGGAGCTGCAGAGCTCGCTGCGCTTAAGGAATACTACTACTTGGTGCCGTTCATCTTAGGAAAGAAAATGAAATCCTGCTGAAAGCGCCAGACCAACACCTCAGGTGGCTTTCGACCATAAAACACTGAAGCTGAGGCCCAAAGCAACTGAGCAAACCACCAGCACGAGTGCTCAGTTCCTGGAAAGAGCTGCAACGACCACAAATGCATCTCTGAGCCATCAGTCTTACACACCCTTAACGTCCCAATAGCATCCTTTTTTCAGGTTCTAGTATTGTCCCATAATACAGATCAAGAACTTCAGGTACACAGAAGTTAATTCCACACAGCTACAGATTTGCAGAAGCAGGATTACAAGCCAGGCCACTTAACACTAGAGCTTGTATTCTTTATCCATAATCAAACTCCTGGGGTCCAACTTTCTTGTTCACTGATTGGGAATGGCAAACCCCACCATCTCCCCAGAACTGTGCAGAGGAATGGAAGATGAGGGGATAAAGCCACCAGCACAGTATCTGGCACAATGATGATAATGATAGTAGTGACAACTGGTACTTCCAAAGATACAGATACACAAAGATGTTACCACTGTTGATTGCTTCAGAATAACTTACTACATAAAATCTTCAAAAAGATACCTTTTCTTCCATTTCACTCTCACAAACCTTCAAGAGGACATTTGTGCTCCATGTGAAGGCTAGTTTTCAAAATCAAAGTCATGGCATTTCACATTATATGAAGATATGAAGAAAAGCATTTAAAAGAATCTAACAAAACTACAGAGAAGTTGGGGGAGGGGAGCTCACATTACTCAATGCAGTAGATGTAGCTTTGAACTTAATTTTCTAGAATTCTTGAAATATTAGGGATGGCAGCATAAAAGACCAATTAATCAGGTTGTTTGTTCTCTGTGTGTGAGTCCCTGTTGCCATCTACAGTTAAAAATGGGGCATGCAACGCTGCCAAATATCTAGCTCTAAAAACATAGTACTGGACATGATGGTTTTAAAGAAATAGGCTTGTTTGATGAGCACAGAAAATGGAAATGGTACCTGGAGGAGCAGCTCTTTTTCAACCACCTCTTCCGTCTTGCTGATGAGACGCTTCTGCAGTGTATGTATTTTCTGTATCAGCTCAAAGGTACTGGGATCACTGGCCTATTCAAGGGGAAAAAAACAAAGCAGCTGAGATTACCAGGTTCAGAGCACTGAGGTCCCTACAGAATTACTGTTCTATTAAAATCTATTGCAAAGTTATAGATCCAATATAGACAAAAATCAGAAACAAGACAAAACAAAATGCATTGCACAACAGATGAGACAGTCATCAAAACAGACTGATGTTTGGCTAGTATCGTCTCTGTTGTCCCTAGTGAGCCCATAAATGGAAAGTGAGTATGTTTATTCCACCAGGGGAAATAATAACAGCAGCAATGATGGCAACTCCTGGGCCTAATACCTGATTCTTTGCACCATCTGAACACTATGTTAAGTGCTTTTCACACATTATCAAATTTTAGTCTCTTGACAGTCCTGTTAGACAGTATTACCTTCCCCTTTTACAGATAAAGCAACTGAGGCTCAGAGGAGGTCATCTACCCATGCTGATAAAGGTCTGAGCTGGATTCAAGCCCAGATATGCCTGGTTCTAAAGCCCGGGCTTCTTAATGACTATGCTCTGAGGTTTCCCCTACCATCATTTGTTTACACTGGAATGAGACAGGGTTCCCTAACTCATTCGGTCTCAGGGCTCTCCTTTTATAATTATCAACAAGAAGATTCTTTACAACCTATGATGGGGCAAGTTCCCAGGATGTGGAAGTCTGCTAATTATTAGCAGCAGGATACGACCATGGCATTTAGCTTTCAAATGGCATTATCAATCCGTAAAGCTCTGATGCACCTTCAATAACTATCTGTGTACAATTCAAACAAGATCTACTGTCATACATTGATAATTTGTCCTCTAGACATTGAGCCAAAGGTTCACTTTCAACTATACTGACATTTGGAATTAATTTAGCAGCTAAATATTTTCAACTGCCTCCCAGAGTCTCTGTTTTTCAATTTTTTTAATAGAAATTGACACGGCATTGGAAACTTTAAAAGATCTGCTTGAAAACACATGGAATAAACTAATGTGACAGTAAATGAATTTACAGTTTTCATCTCTCTTCCCCAGACACATTCATGGTTATTGTTAGTTTAGTAAACTACCCTACTCTTGGCATTTGAAGAGGAATAAATGAGGGTCCAAAAGGCAGGAGATATGCCACTGACTATGACTTCGCTTAAGAAATACTAAGCAGTGCCAACTGATATCCATATTTTGGAAGTAGATTTGGCATACACATTCACTTGGCAAGACTGGACACTGTTAAAATTCAGGCCTCATGTTTACATAACAATTTATAATGCATTATCCTTTATGCTTTCTCCATTTAAAGGAAAAAATGAAAATGAAAAACAAAAACCTACTTGGCTGATTTTCTCCTTTTCCTTGCTCTTTCTTATATCCCATACGCCTATTCTCCCAACACTCCAGCTGTTAACTTAGTCAAAGCCCCTTCTTGCACCCACATCACTGGGTACTACTAGAGGAGATGGGCATCTTTATATTGAATAAGCAGAGCTTCTCTATTACTGTTATCTGCTGGTGGAAATGAATCTCAGGAGGTCATAAAATAAAATAAGAGGTTTATTATCCATCATCTTCCAAAGGGACTTTGGCTGTGTCCCCAGATCCTAAAAGAAGGAATCTGATGAACACAATACTAGTTCTTTGAAAAGAGGGCAAGTTAAAAGCCACGCTTCCTTTTGGGAAATAAAAGGATGCAAAGGCTTTTAAAAACAAAACCCAGATCTGGAACAATCTAGTTTACATTTGATCCAGTCTTTTACAATGGCACAGATTAAATAAAACTGTGCTTGTTACTGCGCTTTAGGTAAGAAGACAAGTAGGGTGGAGAGAGATCTGGGGGGTGGGAGGAAGGCTCTCCCGAATGTTACCTCAAGCTTCCTCCATCTGTGCACATTCATAGGGTTCTCCAGTTCCTCCTCCAAGGCTCGGCATCTTGTCCTCTCCTTCAGGAACTCTCTTTGTGTGTGAAAAAGCTCCTGCCTAAATAGGTCAAACTTTCTTTAGCAAACAAATTCTCTGCCCAGTATTTGAGTATCCTTTCTTTACATGGTTTCGTGCATGCTACATCTTATAGAAAAGGTTGGATTAGGGAGACTTCGGGAACACTGAGACCAGCCGCCTAAGGCAAGACACAGGTGATACCAATTCTTGCAGAAGGCAAACTTCAACTTTAGCTTTAGCGGGGGGGAAAAAAGTACCAGGAACTGATTCTTGATACCCAGGGAATTTTAGAAGTATATGGAAAGAACAGGGAAAGGGTAAATCATGAGGATTTCAGTATATTGTTCCACGTTTCTAAATGTCTTCTATAGTAGCAGCAAGAGAACAAGCTTTGTTCTACCATGAGGTACAGCCCTGCAATGCAAGTGACCGAGGCTCAGGTGAAACCTGACAACCATTAAGACCGTGTATCACCACCCTGGCAACATACTGGAATCACCTGGGGAACTATGACAATATGCCTTTACCTGGACCAACCCCCAAAGGAGTTCTGCTTTAATTGGTCTAGCATGAGGCTTGGGTTTCATAGATTCTTAAAGTTCTGCTGGTAATGCTATTGGAGAAGGAAATGGCAACCCACTCCAATGTTCTTGCCTGGAGAATCCCAGGGACAGGGGAACCTGGTGGGCTGCCATCTATGGGGTCTCACAGAGTCAGACATGACTGAAGCCACTTATCAGCAGCAGATGGTAATTCTAATGTGCAGCCAGTACTGAAAAATACTAAATTAGGAGTGATCGTTTGTCTCATGTTCCACAACTACACAGGTGACTGAAAAAGTCCCGAAGAACTAGCTCTGGCTCAAATACACTTCTCAAATCTCTAGGTAATAGGTAACCAGAGTCTACAACCATCCGCTGGCTGCCAGTCTATTGATCAAGAAGTTTTGTTGGGAGGCGGAGGAGAGGCAAGCACTCAGGTTGACATGGACAAGAAGGATATTATTATCAGTCCTCATCTGCTGCGAGTGTGCAGATTACTAATACCAAGCCATCTCTTTTACTTAATTGCTTCATTTAAACCAATAATACAACTTCCCCTCATTAGCAAGACAAACCATTAGAATTAACTGCATGATGCTCACTCAACAGGGAGCTCAGAACAAGCTGCTCAGAATTAAAAGCATATTTTTAACACTACTATTTGCTAGAGTGTCATCCACAGAGAGGGGCAAGGGTATTGGGAACTATGATTGATGATTTCTTTTGCACCAGACTCTGTGCTAGGCACGTTACATTTTCATGTTTAATTTTAACAAATTTAAAGCTCAAATAAGTTGTGATCTGCCCAAGATCACACAGCTTGTACGTGGCAAGTCTGAGATTGGAATTCATGCCTGCTTGCCTCCAGTATCTTTATTAAGTTTATTAAGTTCCTTTATAAGGAATTCCTAGGTGGCTCAGGGGTAAAGAATCCGCCTGCCAATGCAGCAGAAGCAGAAAATTAGGGTTCTGTCTCTGGGTTGGAAAGATCCCCTGGAGGAGGAAATGGCAACCCACTTTAGTATTCTTGCCTGGAAAATCCCATGGACAGAGGAGCCTGGCGGTTTACAGTCCATGGGGTTGCAAAGAGTCGAACACAACTGAACGACTGAACATGCACCTCCCACTATAAAGATAAAATCTAGTATCAACAAACTGAGAATGGGTAGAATTTGGTGCTTTGCATATGTAATAAAAATAACACATGGCTGGCAAGTTTGTGTTAATCACTCAGTCATGTCCAACTTTTTGGGACCCCATGGACAGTAGTAGCTCACCAGGCTCTCCTGTCCGTAGAATTCTCCAGGCAAAAATACTGGAGTGGGTTGCCATTCATTTCTCCAGGAGATCTTCCAGACCCAGGGATCGAACCCAGGTCTCTTGCATTGCAGGCAGATTCTTTACCAACTAAGCTGCCAGGCAAGTTTAGTTATGGTCCTGGAGATCATTCAATAGTGTCTTAAGAGTAAATCCACTTGCCTCCAAAATGTCAATGGTGGTATCTCTGGATAGGAGACTTATGAGTGATTTTCTAATCCCTTTACATTTTTTCTGCACACCCCATATTTTCTACAATGAATTTGTATTACTTTCTTTCATCGTCTGAAATATGAACAACTCTTTAAAAAAGAGAGTATTGATCTATCCTTGATGGTGGCAACTTCCCTTGCTATTCCCAAACATATTCCCTGCGTCTAAATATCAAAACTATCTAATTCAATTAATTTAAGAAGCAGATCCAGACTATGTCCTTGTCCCAAAGTGGCCAAGGATACTGTTCATCTACAAGTCTGTGGAGGATAAGATAGTTACTGAGAAAACACCAGACCTATTATTTGGTTTCCTGCAACTGCCCATATAAAACATGGTGATGTTTTCCCAAAGGGAAAGTAGAGCTTGTATAATGTAAGATTTAAAGCAAAAAGAAGGCGCACTAAGCTCAAGTGAAAGCCGCGGAAGATAAATCAAGAGTGAGATGTAAAATTTGGCTGCCTTCTAAGGAAACAGAGTTTTCAAATAGTGATAAAATTAAAATTTCCCCCTTTTCATTCTGTGTGTAATTCCAAGAAAAAGATCTGCAAATGTTACCAGGATTCAATTTAAATATTGATGTTCCATCTCTTGCATACTGCCTTATTAAAGAAATTCTAAAGAGCTCATTGGGGGAATTTTTTTCTGAATTGTAACTACTTTGTGGTTATGATTTAACTGAAATTTCTTTCACTAAATCCAGAATAAAGTTTTTAAAAAACACTTTTGCACTTGCTCATGTTCCCCTGAAAGGAAATGAATTCATTTTTTGTGACATAGAATGGACACAATGTAGATTACAGGTTATGGAAAAGTTGTTCTCATTATTTGCTAATCATTTCAACAAAAAAAATTATTTTATGCAACCAGAAAAAGACTTTCAATGTCCAGGACTACCCTGATGGTCCAGTGGTTAAAACTCAGGGACCAATGCAGGGGACCCAGGTTTGATTGCTGGTCAAGGAACTAGATCCCACGTGCTGTAACTAAGACCTGGCGAAGCCAAATAAATATCGTTTTTAAAAAAAGACCTTCAGTGACCAATAGGAGGAACACAAGGTCCTTAACAGGTCCCCATAGGCTGCTATGCGCTCACCTCCAAGGGGGTCTTTCATTACCTGAGTTCATCGACATTGGCCACACTCCTGGCAAGAATCCCTTTCTCCCGGCGAAGCTTCTTGATCTCAAGTTTGAGGATTCTCATGTCCTCCAACCTCTGGTTATACTGGCTCTCGCCTTTATTCAGCACAGACTGCTGGATCTTGATCTTCTCATAGAGCAAAGCCAACTCATCATTGCGCCGAACTAGCTGCGACCCAAGGATATCTCTCTCGCTGATGACCTAGAAAGGTAGGGCAGGGCATGGCCACTGGGGGACAAAAACATCCCACGTTTCATTACAGCAGCAGCATTCAGAGATTCAATGCCCGCATGTGCTAGGCACTCAGTAGGTGAGGCCCTGAAAATAGCCTGCTAGACAGCCAATACTGGACTCCTCCCACAAGAGCTGGCAATCTTGTTGAAAAGAGTACAACAAATTATATTATTAATAATAATAGCCCATGGGTTTTTGTCAACAAGTTATTGTATGTGTTTAAATCTGAACATCTTTAGGGTGGGCAAGCTCTTGCCAAGTTCTACCACTCCTTACTGTCTTATACCACATGCTTCCCTGGTGGCACAGATGGTCAAGAATCTGCCTGCGATGCAAGAGACCTGGGTTTGACTCCTGCGTCAGGAAGATCCCCTAGAGAAGTGAGTGACTACCCACTCTAGTACTCTTGCCTGGAGAATTCCATGGGGAGAGCTCTGGCAGGCTACAGTCCATGGAGTCACAAAGAGTTGGACATGACTGAGTGACTAACACTTTCACTTTCACTGTCTTACACAAGCCAATGTCTCTTTTTTTTTAACCTGCTAGATCTCTGAAAGCATTTAAGTTTCTAACCCCCAAAATTATGTAATTATTCATTGTAATTATATGCAACAATGATATTATGCTAGAATGTAAACCCCCTGAGGGCAGGATAACTTATTTTCTTGTTGGTCAGTATATCCCCAGAGCCTAAAGGAGTGGGTGATACACAGTAAGTGCTTGTAAATAGGAGCAGAATAAATGGATGGATATTTCACAATTAATCTACAGGAAGTGGGCCTCTGGGGCTGTTCTGAGAGACTCAATGGAAGAACCCAGAAAAGAATGAGGTTTTGTGAGGAGCTGAATCAAACAATTGTGTCTGCTGATAGAGTCTGCAGGCCTGGGAAGGTGTGGTCTCTTCCTACCTGGTCCAATTCCTTCTTCTGTCTCAGCCTCTCCCCATCCGCCTCTGCTATAATTCGCAGGAGTTTTCTCTCCTCGGCTTCCTGCTTTTCAATGAAGTGTTTGGTCTCCAGGGCTTGTTGTCTCAGCTTCTGCAGCTCGGCCTGACAATGAGTGAAAGATACAGACCGATTTCACTCTGTAACAGCACAAACCAGGTCAACAGGGCCCAGATTTAGATGGATAGTGTGCTTCTTATACTTCCCTGTGATGTCTCGTTTAGCATGGTTTGATCATCCTCGCAAGCAAAGAAAGCTTAACACACACACACACACACACATACACACACACACACACACACACACACACACACGGCCTGTAAAGAAACAACAATGCATATTACGGTGATCATGTTTCTTCTATGAGTTGTGCCCTTGAGGGATTTCCACATTTTTCTATATCTGTATAGCAGGACCCTCATTGGTATTCAACAGCAGTTCTCTCACCAGCTAAACATGAGGAGAATCCACAGATAGTACAGAGAAGGATGTGGGGGGTGAGCATGGTTGGGGAGGGACTGGGCGGAGGTATATCTATATGTATCAGCTCCTATAACAATCCTAATATCATCAGCATATCAACTGCAGAAATAAAGTCTATTATAAGCAAAATGTAAATTAATAAAGATAACAACCAAACGACTGTCTTATAAAACATCCTGATGGAATAGAAGAGATGCTATAGTATAAAATGATATATAGATCCTACTCCTAAGACGATTCCAATCTAGATGAGAAGATGAGGTATACAAGTATTATGCAAATATTAACAAGTCCAGGCAATAATGTTTCAGGATTTTTTTGTCACACAGACAGTGAATTGGTGCCACAGGAGGTCAGAGGACTGCAGCACTTAGGAAGGCTTCCTGGAAGAACTCAGATCTTGAGGTTCTTGAGGCTACATGGAAATCCTAAGAGAAGCAAGGAAAGGATGCTTTGACTGGTAAGTTTCAGAAGGAAAATTCCTCTCATCACAGGACACATTTGCTCCAAATCCGTAAGTATATTTGCGGCTTACAACACCTCTGGCATGATATTAAGTATTGTGCCTAGCTACTCTTGTCCCAATTTCACAAATGCAATTAGAGACAAAGAAGAGCAAATCAACCTGCTCAAGAGGTCACACAGCTAATAAGAAGCAAAGTTGAGATTCCAACCTAGAGTTTTTCATTCCAGAGTTTCTGTTCCCTTTGCTATCACCATACAATAGTTCCAAGCCAAATACAGAAGATGAGCAAGATGTGAGGGATTTACCACCCACTGGAGATAACAAATATAACCAACCACCCTACAGTGTGGAAATGCTTTCTACTGTGAAGAAGAAGAACATGGGAGTACAGGACAGAGTTCATATTTCTTCCTGGGGATTAGAGAGAAAAACAAGTCTGGGTATTGGAAGTTGACAGTTATTTCTAAAAGGGAGATGTATGTGCTGGTGGAGAGTAGTCAGTGGTCAGACTCACATGAACAGAAGCATGCAAACTATAAAGCACCTGGTGTGTTTACCAGATGGCAAAACATCCAATGTGGCTGAGTTGGAGTACTAGGTAGGGAACAGCAGGAAGTAAGCCTGGTAAAACAGCTGAGACAACCTGAGAAGGGCCTTGTACGCCATGGGCTGTGGAGAGTATGCACTTGGGAGCCAAAGAGTTAATCATATTAGAGGAGAAAAGAATAAAGCTTCAAGGTTCCATGCCCATATAAGGACAGGTGTATCACAGCCAGGTCAGCACAAGAAGGAAAGACGAAGGAAGAGCTCTGTTTTCACCCACACCTGAAATCACAAGGGAGAGGACAAGATAATATTAAGCCTCCTACTTTTCAATGGCCTACAGGTCAACATGTGAAAATGAAAAACTAGTAACTTTTTCCTTCAAGGAAGAATTGGGTTCCCCCACCTCCACCCACCCAGAAATGTCACAAAAGGGATGACAGAAAACCAAATATTTGCAAGTGAGTGCCTATGAACCAACCCAACTCTAGTTGCCACCTGCCTTTAATCCATGAAGACCAAGAGTCATTAATCCCATAGCTCAAATTTATTCGAACAGTACAAGACGCCACACACCCAGCAACAGACCTGTAATGTCACAAACTAAACGCAGCTAGCTACCATAAAACACAGGGTTTCCTTTATGACATTCTGTTGGCTCATTCATGAAATATATGTTGGTCCAGGGATAAGCAAAGGGAAACACTTAGTGAGAAAAGATCTGGTCTGGCTTTGTATTTACCACTTTGGGGGATTGCCTGTTAGGAAAGAGAGTCAAGAACCAGCCTTTCTATTTCTATAATCATTTAAGGTGACGGCGAAGACAGCAATAAAATGCCTGTTTGGCTCATGCTTTCTTTAATAAAACTTTTATTTTTCCAGATGTGCAACATTCACTTCCCTGTTCCTAAGTGCCAAGAGCTGATCAGAATCCATCAGCAGAACAAAATGAAACCACTGTTATATTAAAATGCAATCAATGGTGTGTAAAAGTATCTGTCTGAAATGTAAAACCATTCGTGTGTTTGGCATTGCTTGGTGCTTTTTTTCCTAATATATCAAAATTCTGAGTGGTCTCCTTATGTCATAAATTTATGGGCTGTAAACAAGATGTGGCACTAGACGTTGGCAGCAAATGTTAACGTCAACAAAATACCTTAGGTCTAATGCATCTAGCAGTTGTAAATCTGAGCTGCCTCATCCAGGAAAGATGATAACAACTTCTGTGCACCCAAAAGCTCATCAAGCAACATTCTAGATGGGACCCGAGGCATAAAGTTGTAATACGATGGCAGGGCATGCTCTTTGGTCGCCTCTACAATTATACAGTTTTGTGATAGGTGTTCATGGCATATGTATCACCCAGTCTGGCTGCGGGCATAAATCATATCTCAAGAACCATACTTGGGAACTTCTCTGGTGGTCCAGTGGTTAAGAATCAGCCAGCCAACACAGGGGACACAGGTTTGATCCCTGGTCTGGGAAGATTCTACATGCTGCAGGGCAACTAAGCCTGTGGGCAGCAACTGTTGAGGACGTGTTCTAGAGCCCGGGAGCCATGGCTACGGAAGCCCGCGCAGCCCAGAGCTTATGTTCAATAAGAGAAGGCACTGCAGTAAGAAGCCTTTGCACCACAATGAAGAGTAGCCAGGCGCACAGCAACTAGAGGGTAGCCCCTGCTCGCCACAGCTAGACAAAGCCCTGTGCGGCAAGGAGACCCAGTGCAGCCAAAAATAAATAAATAAAATTTTTTTAAAAAGAAGCATACTTGAGGGAGTTTGACCCCTTCATACGGGATCCCAACATTCAGTGGATTTCACAGAAACCATCTGTTTATATCCTGCAAAATAAATAGGACCATCTGAAGTCTTTTAACCCTGAGAATAATCAGGCTTTCTCTGCCTCTCCCTCCCTCTCCCTCCAACAGTTCCCATCCATGTTGCTCTAGAGAATCCACCGAGCACAAGGATATGGTGCCCTGAAGCCAGTTGCTAATGCGACGCTGAGCTCTGGACACAGAGAATTTGCTGCTGAATTATTCACCAAGAACCAAAGTGCTGTCAGATTGATGTGGGATGATGGGGTGGTGATGAACAGAATCGAGAGCTTGTTAGGACTGGAAGGCAGACACTCCACATGAGATGGCCCCTTTAGTGCTGATGAAACAAGACAGGGACAGAACGGGCAGATGAACACAGATGCAGCTACATCTACAAGGAACTACTGACATCCTGTCATAACCATCATGTGCTGATAATGTCTAGAATCCTGAGGAGCCTGTAGAGCCTGGCAGCAACTGGAAAAGAAACATGGAAGAAGCAAGACTTTTCTATCTGGGTTGGGGGGTGGGGAGGGTGGGTGATGAATGAGGATGGGGATGATCTCTTATGGACAATTGTTTGTCGTGGGCTTGGAGAAGCAATAAATTGGGTTGTCCTGTCAAAAAGCATCTCATGGTCTACCAAACAGGCTAGGGCTTGCCCTTCCGGGAGGGATTATGTACCAACATAGCTTTGTATAACTCACTATAATAAGCTACATGTCTCTCATGGAGCAAAGTTACTAAAAAAAAAAAAAAAAAAACAATCTGCCCTTTCCTCCAGGGTTTTGGTTTGCAAAGCTCAGATGCATGAAATTCAGAGACCTCTGTAAATGTGATTCATCTTTGAGGCTAAAAAAGTTAAGAGGCTGAAACTCAACATTTGAGCTGTCATACTTTTCTAAAGGATGTCAAATGGGCTTAATGATAGGCCAAAATTATCCAGTCAAAGCACCATTGCAAGTCACCGTTGGATAACCTCAAATAATAAATCAAGGAGGCAGCCTTTTTTTTCTGTTCCTAATTCTTGCCTTAATGGGAAAAGCTGAGGAAAAGGCATCCCAGTTTCACAGTAAGTCCAAAGCAATCATCTTCCTGTAATCGATGACACAAAGCTATCCAGACCTAGGATTCACCATTTGGAGCAGACTTTCTAGAACAGAAGCCCTTTAATCATCTCCTTTAGTCACCAGCTGCCAACTCTGCTGGCACAGGACCAAAGAGACAGAAACTTTATTTTATTATGATTAAAATAATATAAAGTTTATGATTTAAACTTTATTATAAACTTTATTCCTTTATTTTATTTTGATGCTTCTAGCTATATGTATAGACGTCTAATGATGGAGGGTGTAATCGAAACATATTAACCAAAGTCCAACAAAGGAATCAGGAATAATCCCTTTTTGCATAGGACATTGCTTATTCTAAAGCAGGACTTTGTCTTCCTTGGATCCCATTATGCAGCGACAATTAATCTTTTGAAAAGAGCATTCCTTGGAAAGTAAGAGATGAGGATCAATGTCATCCTCTGCAAAGTAGAGATGATGTACCAAATCCAGTTACACTGAAGCCTTGCTAACATGGGTCCATGAGGCCTATGAGTGAAGCAGTGTTTGCAATAAGACTCTTCTGATTCAGCCAATGATAAACACCATCCTACCATAGACTTCCAGGGTGGAACAAACAATCTCCTATAAAACTATTAATATGCTTTCAAACAAGGAGAATAAGGGCAAAGATGCAAGGTATTTTCAAATTTTAGAATATATAGTTATGTTTCTTTATATGTAAATAAATTTTAGTACAGAATTTTCTGTTTTTTTCTATCATGAGCTGGAGCGAGGAGATGAAAGTCTTAGGTAAATATATCAATTACCATATCTTTATTGTAAAGGCACTTTCACTACATTTTAATTTCTTTCCATCCTCATGTGCCTTAACTTAACTTAGTGTAGTAGTTCTATTTCCATGAAGACCTATCATTAAGTTGACAAAATCTATTGTTAAACTGAGAGTGCGTATTTCAGTCTACAGCATCATAGAATCAAGGAAATTTGACATTAAATCTGCCCCATGCTACATATTCATTTTCAAGATAGGAACTATCTTTGAAGATAATCATGTGCAGAAATTCAGTCTTTCACTGGCTATAGAAGTTTCTGCAAATGGCTCATAAACATACACATTAAAAAAAAATAAAAGTGGCACTATTCTCTTAGAAGTTTCTTTTTTAATTCTTCGGGCAAATGGATTAGAAGGGAAATTTACTGGATTGGCTAAGAAATTCATTAGATTTAATGAATATGTATAGTAAAATGTATTTAACTCAGAGTTTTGATATGGTATAATTATTTGGCATATATTTGGGGGCCGAGTCTTTATGCTATATTAGTAGACCTAGAATGTTCTAAATTTGTAGATTTAAAAGGGTATATCTCAGCAATATGTGACGACAAGGGTGGTTCCCTAGAGGAGTGGCTGCAAAGCTCTTAGACTCACAGGAGTAAGGCGATCCATGAACCCAGCTGAGGGCCAGACAAGCAAGGACAAAGTCTGACACCTAGCAGACAGTGATGTCGAAGGCAGAAACAGCACGTGCCCCTGAAGGAAATCAGTAGCAGGGCAGCGGCACCAGAGATCTGCCAGCTTTGTCTCACAGAAGCCCCAGGGAGGAGTTTGGGGGGCTTGAGTGCAAACAAAGGGCTGGACTTGAGTTGTAAAGGCAAAGAGGTCCTAGTGAGCCTGCAAGTTCCAGGACTTCCTGGGCACTGCTGACCTGCTAGGTTCTCTTCCACTGATGCCATGATAACCACCACAGGTAATCTAGGAGCTCAGCGTCTCCACTGGCCCCTTCCCGTTCTGGCTGGGAGCACTCCCTGTAGGGAAGACTGGCCTCGAGGTGGTGGAGTTCATCCTCCTGGTGCTTTGGTTGTTCTCCCCGCGCCCGGCCCCGCCCTCGCCTCGCCCCTGCCTATCCTCACTGAGCTCGGAGCCTGGCCCCAGTAGGTCTAACGGACTGACAACTGGCCCACCGCCTTTATTATAAGGTCTGTACCTTCAGCGTTTCCTTCTCCTTTTCTATGCGCTGCTGTTCCAGATGTAGTTTCACAAGTGCCGACTCCTTAGCTGAGATTTCTTCTTTCAACTGATCTACCTGATGGGTCATAATCTTTAATTTTCTCTTCATTTCCGTTATTTCATCCTAACAAAATGAAAGGAGATATGTTTGAAAGTGAATTAAATAGACATCATCCACTATGGAAGCTCAATGCATAGTCAAGAGCTTTTAAGGGAGATTCATTTAAAACAATGATTTCCTGATCGATTACAACTGGGTATCTTTGTATCTTGTGGCCATAGACCTTAAAGTATTTCATAGCATTAACTCTCCAAATATTTTCATGAGATAGATGTAAAAATACATAATGAATTTGCCATACACATACACACATGCACACACTTTACTCCTCACTGTATAAGAGACAAATTGGAATCACAACAAACATTTTTAACTAAAAAAATTACAAAGCAAAACTCTGCACTTAAATGACAAGAGTATGCTGCTCCCCTCTGAGTCATGATAGCTATTAGCAGTTTTAACAACGAGAAACAAGAGAATGGCAATTCTACATAATAATTAAAACCAGGGCCTCAATCTTCATATCTGATCAAGTTGTGTCATTTCCATTTCAAACAATCTGACAGTTCTGCATAAACTGATCTTTTCTTTCAGGTGAATTCCCCGATTTCTTCTTTCTCAATCTATTGTAAATTCTGCTATTAGAATAACAGAAACTGCTTTAAACCCAGCATGGGAAGGGAGCAAAATGTAAAGACATAAATATATTCTTTACCTGAGCCTCAACCAGATTTTTACTATACAGATTCCTATCTGATCTCACAGCTTCATACAGATTCTGTTGCTGTTTTAATTTAGTCTCTGATTCAGCGATTTTTTTCCTATAGTCAAAAATCTGCATTTCACGGACTTTTATGTCTTCCATGTTCATGAGGACCTGGAGGAGAAAGAAGTAATAAAGATGGTTAAATAGCCCATCTGTGGTTATTGGTTCAGGACAAACAGATTTTGCATCTGAGGGTAGGGAGCAGAAATGCCAGCAATCAGAAAATCTGACTGTGGCTATAATCATTGCGGTACGACACAGAAGTTCAGCCCAGCTGATTAGGGGCAAACATATATTTATCTACAGCACCAATCTGCTCAAGCATTAAGGCTTAGCACAGTTATTCTGTGATCACAAAACAGAAAAGAAAATAAAGAAATTCTTTCAATTCTGAAAACCTCTCTTGCCCACCCCAACCACCAAAAAAGGAACAAGAAAAAGCACAAGCTTAAACAGATCTTAACACAAAGCCCTAGGAAGGGTAAGAGATAGATTAGCTGTTTGGCCACAGTCATGGCTTTATAAGGTTAGCCACAAGAAAGAAAAGTGATCTCTGACATTGATAGCAATCATAACGCTATCTTTACCAATGTCAAACTCACTCCCATCAAGGAAACCCAAAAGACTTCATAAAAATACATATTCTACTGTGTGCAAAACACTTTTAGGCAGAAGTAGCTGCCTCTTTTTTGCAAGTATGGAAAACCGAGGCCCAAAATTCCACAGTGAGCCAATGCTTCTCGACAAGGAATCCACCCAGCAGAAATGACATCATCATGACTCTTAGCTTCAGTGACCACAGAAATTGATTTTCTAAGGACAAACGTCTTCTAAAATTCCTTCAGAAAAAAAATTTTGCAAGGAAAACTGGTTGAATGAATAGAGCTTATACTTTAACAACGGCTAGAACACACCAGGAGAAAATTCTTAAGTATATTTCACTGCATTTCAGGGGAATTCTCTTAATTCATGACTGCAGTTGAAGGAAATAAACAGAGAAACATGACAGAGAAAGGAGGGGGATGCACTTGAAGTAACAGGGCCAGGGAAGCTTCCTCGAAAGAAGAGATTTACCTAGAACCTAAAGGTCAAAAAGGACCTCTTTGTCATGGGAATATATGATTCAGGTTTTGGATACCTGTGAGCATCATGTTCCCAATCCCCAGTCATTCCAGCAGCGAATCCTTTTACTCTACTTGTAGAATTAGTATTCCAGAAAATATATTCTAAGAAACCCTCTTCTAATGTTTCCCCAACAGAGTTAATGATGGCTGGTGTTTAATATATTTCCCCTTATATCTTTAAATAGTGAAAGAAGTGTTAGTCACTCAGTCATGTCCAACTCTTTGTGACCCCAAGGACTAGAGCCCACCAGGCTCCTCTGTCCATGGAATTCTCCAGGCAATGTTACTGGAGTGGGTTGCCATTCTCTTCTCCAGGGGAATCTTCCCAATGCAGGGATTGAACCCAAGTCTCCTGCATTGCAGGCAGATTCTTTACCATTTGAGCCACCAGTAAAATCCAATATCTTTCAAAGTTTTCTTAGATTTATATTTAAGGAAGGATGGAATCAAATTTTAATAAATGTCTTTTTAGCATATATTATTTTGTACTACACTATCAGTTCTATTGATCTGATATACTTAATAACAAATGTCTTCTTTTACAAGTATTCTGATTTTATTTCTTTATTCATAGTCCCATATGCCATAATTCTAAATAAGTGCATAAATGGGAAATAAACATTTATTTTCTCCTTCTTAGCTTCCCTGGTGGCTCAGACGGTAAAGCATCTGCCTGCAATGCAGGAGACCTGGGTTCATTCCCTGGGTTGGGAAGATCCCCTGGAGAAGGAAATGGCAACCCACTCCAGTACTCTCGCCTGGAAAATCCCATGGACGAAGGAGCCTGGTAGGCTACAGTCCATGGGGTCGCAGAAGTAGATATGACTAAGCGACTTCACTTCTCTTTCTCATTTACTTGAACCTTCTTCTCCCTTCCACCCACATCAGTCCCTCATTGACACAGAAAGAAACCAGGTTAACGATCCAGCATGTGTTCTTCCATACTTTTCTTTGAATTCTGCATATTCTATTTAGGTCTACTAATGTCACTATTGTAATGATAGCTAATATTTCTCAGGTACTTTCTATATACCAAGGATTTTACAGGGATTAACTCATTTAATCTTCACAAAAATCCTCATAGATGTGCATTATCATATCCCAATTTTACAAATAAGGAAACTGAAATCAAAAGAAGTAATATAATTCACAGCTAGCCAACTAGTGAATATACAGGTTCAGGGGTTTGTTTTCCTTTTGCTTTCTGAATTTGGTCGTTATTTTTCAGCAAAGTGGGATCCTCTTATATATTTTTATGCACCTTGCTTTTTATACTTTGTGGGAATTCTCTTTAAAAGGGACATAATGCCCTACAGTGCAGGTGAACCCTTCCCCTCTGACAGGCATTCACTTGGTTTCCATTTTTTTGCCAGTCTGAATCATGCTACAATGAACATTTTATACCTGTGTTCTTATGCACTTGTTCTTTTACTTCTGTTGGGATGGATTCCCAGAAGAGGAGTATGTGGCTCAAAAGACATAAATATTTTTAACTTTAATAGATACTGCTAGATTGCTTTCAAAAATGGCTGTAACATTTTACATTTTCACACCAGCAGCAATAGCTTTCTTAATAGAAAACTGTCCTTGTGGTTTCAGGATAAACCCTCTTTGGTCATACTGGATGATTCTTTTAATGTGCTGTTGAATTTGGTTTGCTAGAATTTCATTTAGGATGCTACATACATATTCATAAGTGACCTAAGTCTATAGTTTCCTTTTTGGCTCTATTTTAATATCAAGATTTCTGCTAGTTTCATAAAGGGAGCTGAGTACCCTTTTGTTAATTCATTCAATGACTCGCCTACTTATTCATTCACTCATTGAACATGCATTGAGGACCCATCTATGGCAGGCTCTATAAAAGCACCAGTGATGTAAAGAAAAATAAGAGGCATTCCCTGCCCTCAAATTCACTTCTAGTGAGTGACTCCACTGTAAAATGATAAGGAATGGATACAACCAATATCTGAGATACGCACAGGGTGTTATGAGAGAATTAAACACTGGGAGAGTAATAGGGTGGCCATACACATCTTATCTAAGAAGTTAATATTTGGTATGTACATAATTTGTGAGAACTACCTCTTCCTTCTTGTTCCTAGGTCATCCCACCCAAGGACTCATTCATCCCCAAGCTCTCTCCAAGGCCTGCAGTTTTTGTTCATTATCACAGCAGAAGGCATGGGTTAGGCCAGTAAAGTAATGCCAATCAATATTACCCCCAAGACCAACGCAACACTGCAAAGCAATTGTCCTCCAATAAAAAGTTAATTAATAAAAAAGAAAAATAAATGAAATACAGAAATCCCAACAGAAAAAAATTACCCCCAAGAATACATAATACATTTTTCTAAATTCATACACAGAAAAAAAAAATTTACATAGCCTGGGAATTATCTGATTCTTCAAAGTTTGAAGGAACTTAATTCTAAAATAATTAGGCCCCCAGTGACAACACTGCAGCTAATTCTCTCTCAGATGTTTCGGTGGCTTCCATGGTTATTAATCTTTCTTTGGTTTCTACCTCTCCTTGAGTCAAGCCTTAATGCGTGTACATATTTTCAAGAAAAAATATCTATTTCAACCAATCTTTTACGTTTATGCAACCAGAGTTGCATAAAGTACTTTTTTATCTTAATTCATTTATTAGGCTGCACCGGGTCTTAGTTGCAGCACCTGGATCCTCAGTGCTCCAGGCAGCATGTGGGCTCTTTAGTTGTAGCAGGCAAGAGCTTTTATTTGCAGCACAGGGGATCTAGTTCCTTGAAGTGAACTGAAGTCGCTCAGTCGTGTCCAACTCTTGGTGACCCCATGGACTGTAGCCCACCAGGCTCCTCCATCCACGGAATTTTCTAGGCAAGAGTACTGGAGTGGGTTGCCATTTTCTTCTCCAGGGGATCTTCCCAACCCAGGGATCAAACCCAGGTCTCCGGCATTGCAGGCAGACACTTTATCCTCTGAGCCACCAGGGAATCCCTAGTTCCTTGATTAGGGATCAAACCTAGGCCCCCTGCATTGGGAGCATGGAATCTTAGCCGCTGGACACCAGGGAAGTCCCTGTACAAAGTATTTTATATTATTTTTCTGTTTTATTTTTATTAATTTCCATCACCCACTTTGTGTGGAAAGAAAATGGCCCAAGGTAAGAATATATAAAGACTCAGTGATGAATGGCTTGCATTGTTGGTTAGGGGGCTTGAAGGAACAAAACTAGAAAACTTGAGAAGAGGAGGTCTGCAGAAGAGGCATGTGGGTAGATCTGAAATGAAAAGACATTTCACTCCTTCTTCCATCATCTCTTTGATCTATCCCTTGAAAATGAGTAGCAGGTGGCCTTTTAAGATACCACCACTAGCAACTAGAATGTTTAAGTTAGGAACAAATGGGAAACCTAAATAAGGTATCCATTCCTGGATCTGTTACTTGTTTGATTTTTTTAAAGAAAGACACTATCTTATCCCCAAATGTAGCCTTTCTATGGACATGACCACCTTCCTTGAGGTCAGTGAAATGAATAGATTGAAAATACTTTGAACAGCATTATCAGCATTCAGAATATCAAGCAGCATATCAGAGAAAAGAAAAAAATTGCTTGTTCAATCACTTAAAGAAGTATTACAGCAAGAATAATCCTTTGCACAGACAGAATAATGCTCCAGAGAAAAGATGTAACCAAGGGCATTTCTTTCTGGGGCACCCAGATAGCCAGGTTCATCTTTTTGCAAACAACAGCACACAAAGTCTAACTTGTTTCCAGATTCTTGAAGCTGGGAGTAATAGGAACCAATCATGATACCAAAAAGATCAAAGGTTATTTCATTTAAATGACAGCAAAAAGTTTTAAAGTATAGAAACAAAGGGAAAAGACAATTCACAAAGCAATTTAGTTCCAAGTGTTAGGACTCAATTTTTTTGAAGGAAATCATTCAAACCAATGTCACATAGAGGTTCAAATCCTGAAAATTCATAAAATGTGCGGAGTATTAGGTAGACACAAAACCCTTCATCAGCAAAATGTTCCCAGTTTAAAAGGATATATAAGAGAATGCAGAATGCCAGCTATGGGTCTGGAGCTTAATTAATTGATTATACTTTAGATACCTCAAACCAACTCTGAGATAAATCACATCCAAATATAGAGAGTTTTATTACAGCCAGAGGGTTGGAGAGCCTAGCATGTGGAGGCCTACTTCAGAGGAGACCAGAAAATGCTTACAGTGCACTATGAGGGCATAGTCTCAGTTTATAACCTACTGCCTTTTTTTTTCCTGTTAAAACAACCTGCCAATAGAAATAATAGTGAGATAAAAATCAATAACGTGTGCAGGAAATCTGCAGCCATAGTCAAAACATCATATGTACTAAGGCAGGAAGAGAAAGTAGGTCATTGAATTTGGAATCTTTTAACTTGCAATTGATGAAATATCAGTACAATAAACTTTTAAAGTAAGTTTTTCTGACTTGGTGTCAATGGTTTGAATGCTGACAATGCCTTTACTTCCATAATAAAACTGGAAAACTCACTCTCAAAAAAAAAAAAAATTTTGTGCCCAGTCATGTGAAATTTTAAGTCTTCTCTATTTGTCTTGCTTTCTTATTTTATCCTCTATCTCAAATTCAGGGAGGCATATCTATTTTTCTATCTGTTTTTAATAACATGTTATGCTACAAATGAAGGCTATAATATCTGCCTAGGAGGGCTATAATGAGGATAAAAGTGAGAAAAATTATATTTATGTCATAATATAAGTACCAGGCATATCATAATTTAATCATTTAATAAATGTTAATAGACTATCATGGTATAACATTATGTGATATTATATGATATTAGCACTTAAAAAATCAATTTGGTTTTTTTCTATGGATCACTCTGTTCTCCTCCAGGAAAAGAGTGATCCATAGTACACTTATTTCATTATAACATGAAAAGCTTATGATTTGTGTATGTCCCCTTGAAGGCTCTCTCTAGAGTTCTACCCTATTAAAGATGCTCTGTATTAAAAACTTCAAATTAATATTGAAAAAACAGAAACTTCCTTTTATTATGAAGCACCTATTCAGTGAATGATATTTCTTTGATCAGCTTCTGCTATCCTCACTTACTTCTAAATCCTTGAAAGCACAACATTATTCATTTCTTGGAACCTCTGTCTACAAGAGCTTTGCTTGACATTGTTATAAGGCAAATAAGCAGGAAGCTAAGAAACTTGTTAGTAGGAATTCATTGTGAAAAATGCTTTTCACTATATAAGAAGCCTGGGAGGGGATAGCTAGAAGTTTAATATTTAGAATGAAAAAGAAGGGGGTCCTAAAATGAGCCAAATGCATAATGTGCAGAATGTTCCCCAGTTTTAATCATTAACTAGGAAAGATCTTACCTAAAATTTATAAAAGTCAAGAAAAGAGTAAATATGGTGAACCATAACTTATAATTGGGCTTCTCTAGTAGCTCGGTCAGTAAAGAATCTGCCTGCAGTGCAGGAGACCTGGGTTCGATCCCTGGGTCAGGAAGATCCCCCGGAGAAGAAAATGGCAACCCTCTCCAGTATTCTTGCCTGGAAAATCCCATGGACAGAGGAGCCTGGTGGGCTACAGTCCATAGGGTCACAAGAATTGGACATGACTTAGCAACTAAACCACCACAACTTATAATGCCACTCTTGGTGCCTCTCAATTTAGCTGAATAATAAAATTTATACTGCACCAGAGGAAAAACCATGAAGATAAAAAGTGCTGAATATATACTGTGTAAAATATCTAGTGGGGAGCTGCTGTATAGCCCAAAGAGCTCAGCTCAGTGACAACCTAGAGGAATGGGATGGGGTAGGGGGAGGCTGAAGAAGGAGGGGATATATATAAACATATAGCTGACTCACTTGGCTGTGCAGCGAAACTAATACAACACGGCAAAGCAATTATACTCCAATAATAAAAGAAAAAACATCCAACTATAAAGAATAAGTGCTGAAACACTGTAGTAGCTTGTCATGGCTCCATGAATATTTGCTCCCACGACCTCTATGGGAGGAGTCTACTTGCCCTTGCTGTTGAGGCTGGGCCTGGACATGTGACTTGCCATAGCTGATGGGATGTCAGAGAACATTAGGCAAGTAGAGGCCCATGAACTGTGCTTGCGTGGCTGGGTCTGTCCTTTGCATTCCTTCCATTCTCCATGAGAACAGTGTGCATGTCCTGAAGGAAGAGAAGCACACAGAGCAAATCTGGACCCAACCCACAGCCCCAGGCCAAGTCCAGTAAGCTCAGCCCAGATCAGCTGACCCTTGTCAACTGTAAGTGTGTGAGTGAGAAATAAGTGCTTGTTTTTGCATGCTGGTGAGACCTGGTGGTTGTTTATTACGCAGTAATATCATGGCACATGTTGACTGAGATAAACACATAAGGAAAGGCTTGGGATTCTGAGCCATCCAATTCTGGCGCAAAAAGGAATCTTCTTTCTCATTTGCAAATGCCAAGTTAAATTAATAAAATGTAATGTAGGGTTTTCAGCAGCTTAGATTTCACCTTTTTTTCCTTCTAAATAAAAAGAATCAGAAAGCAAATGTTGACACTGTTTTTGCAGCCCAGAAGAAAGAGGAGATCAGGCCAGAAGTCACTCACAGCTAAAACTGCCGATAATTCAGATAACATTGTCCGTCATGGCAACCTATTTCAAAAGAATTTAAAGGCAAGCAGACCCATAAGTTTAAGAAAGTTTAGGCACTCAGTCATGTCCACTTTGTGACCTCATGGGATAACAGATTACTGAAGAAGAATTTAATATAGATACTTAAAAATAAGTCTTTGACAAGTTGATTCAGTGGTCTAATTATGCTTTCCATTCACCCTTTCAAAATATATTTGAATACCTATTTAATGAATAAGTAACATAAAGAGCTCAAGAAGACTTGCCCTCAAGGAACCTGCAAATGGCATGAGGCACACTCGGAAACGCAGATACTGTAATAACATCAGATTTCTTCACCCGCCAGAGAGGGGAACCAAGTACAGATGGATTAGAAAACATTTTAAATAAAGCTCCACTAAGGTTTTATTGGTCCTTGACTGAAAGGCAAGGTTTTTTAGTATTTTTTCTTTGGATCAGGATACTAAAGTAATATATATTCATTTCAGAAAATTTGAAGAACACAAAAAGCACAAAAGAGGTAAATTAAAAACGATCTGTATCCCTATTACTCAGAAATACCTAGTTTTCACATGTTGATCCATTACCTTCTACTCTTTTTCCTGTTAAAAGAAAGGAACTAGACTTCAGCTTTTTCCTCTTGCCTAACTCTCAGAGAGTACTTTTCTTTATCTTCGTGGGTTAAACAACATACACACTTAGGACTTTCTCCTAGAACAAGTCTATGAGATTTCTCCTGTCACTGATTTTGCCAGAAACATGCTCAATCTGCATGTACAGTTCCTTCTTCATCTCCAGAAAATATTTTCTGTTACATCTTTGATTTGGGGCTCAGTTCCTCCATCATAGACCAGCAACTTATAGGATGCTTTTTATTCCCTGTCCTTATCTCTTATCCTCTCTTTAATCATTTTTTTCTTTTGTTTCCACCTATATTCTAAGAGTATGAAGAAAACCTTGGAAGAAAAGCTATGACCAACCTAGATAGCATGTTAAAATCAGAGACATTACTTGGCTGACACAGGTCTGTCTAGTCAAAGCTATGGTTTTCCCAGTAGTCAAGTATGGATGTGAAGTTTAGACCATAAAGAAAGCTGAGCACTGAAGAACTGATCTTTTTGAACTGTGATGTTGGAGAAGACTCTTGAGAGTTCCTGGGACCGCAAGGAGATCCAACCAGTCCATCCTAAAGGAGATGAGTCCTGAATGTTCATTGCAAGGACTGATGCTAAAGCTGAAGCTCCAATACTTTGGCCACCTCATGCGAAGAACTGACACATTTGAAAAGATCCTGATGGTGGGAAAGACTGAAGGCAGGAGGATAAGGGGACAACAGAGGATGAGATGGTTAGATGGTGTTATCAATTCGATGGACATGAGTTTGAGCAAGCTCCAGGAGTCAGTGATGGACAGTAAAGCCTGGCGTGCTGTAGTCCATGGGGTCACAAAGAGTCGGAAACAACTGAGTGACTGAACTGAACTGAACATTCTAAGAGAACTACTCAAGTTTGCACTCCACTTCACTGATTGCATTTTCCACATCAGTTCTGGTCTTTACTAACTTACTAACTTCAGTGTGGATTTTAAATCTACCATTGCTTGCTTTGAGTTGGTTTGAGGTCTGCATGTGTTTTAGTCTCTTTACAACTGTTCCTTATTTTATCCATCACGTCCTTTCTTTATCTTTGTTTTGTCCTAGAAGTAATGGCATCTTGGACTTATAACCCAGATGACAGTCCTCTGTCCTCCTGGGGTCACACTGTTCTTAACCACAACAGCAGAACATCTATAATCTTCATTGTGTGTGCTAGGAAGCCCAACATGACCAACCTAGTAGCTCCAAGAATTCTTAGAGGAATTATATTTCTCCTATTCACTGTGGCTTTGATTTCCTATTTCAATAGAATTCCATATTCTCGACTGGCACTTCTCTCTGGCACATGTGGTTCCTTTTCTAGGTGTGTTACCTCACATCCCACATCCCTCATCACCCCGTCCCTGCCCCCACAAAGCACAATCCAGCTACAGGGTTGATGCAGACTGTCACTGAAGGTTGCAGGTACAGAGCACAGTTAAAGAACTTAAACTTGACCATCGGAGGTCCCATGCTTAGCACTTCCTCGGTCATTCCTGCCCTGGGAACTGGTCCTGTCTCCCAGAAGAGCCCAGCCTACTCTCTCATCTTCTCCTATCTCCCCCCATTTCCTGCTCACCACTGCCCCTCTCCTTCCCAACTGCAAGCAAGTTTGAGGGACTGTGAATTGAGGGCCGGGTGGATTTTCCTCAGTTCACCTCTACTGCCTTTAAAATTCTCATCCAATCTCTTTTCTTCTATTTTAGCATGGCCTTATGTCAACCTTAGTGTTTGATGCCATTAAAACTTTTCATCTCTGTTACCGACATTTAACAAGAAGTTGAAAACAGCTACATTCAAATGCCACTTTGAACAAAAATTCTGGGCTGTTTATCTACAAATTAATTATTTACTTGCTTATTTATGAAATATTTCATAGCATTTACTATGTGCCAGAGATCATCCTAAATACTTTACCGACATTACTTCATTTAATTTTCACTACCCACCCCATGATATAATGACCCCAATCCTTTTTGTCTGCACACAGATAAAATTTAGGTCAAACCATATAAATAATTTTGCATTTTGTTCTTATCAGGTTCATATTGTGACCATATTCCCCATTTAAAAAATATTTTTCAAACATGATTTTAATGGCACGTGGCAAATTCGCACAATTTATTTTGAAGAAATTCTTTTATAAAAATCTTTGCATTCTTATTTCTTCATATACTCAGTTTTTACAAAAGAAATTGTGGGGTCAAAAGGATAAACTTGGAACAACCCACTTTAGAAGGAGATGAAAATATCAGTTTCATGACATCTTCCCCCAGTCCCTGGTATTATTCCTCAACTTCCTATAAATAGGATACATGAAAGGGAGCTTTCTGTTTGTGGGAGTGAGGTACTTGTGTGTGTGTGTGTGTGTGTGTGTGTGTGTGTGACAGTAAAGAAAGAAATACAAGAAGGTGTCAAAAAGATATGTTTTTAATAAGAAGTCCAGAGGTGACACAAGTTGCTAGATACACACTGTCAGGAATTAAGAGAGAAAAATTATAGTTGATAAACAATATTTTAAGAACTTGTGCTTAAATTATTTAGGTGAGACACTATGCAACCTTGTGCAGTTAAACATCAGAAATTGTGAAAAACAGTTACCAGCAAAACTTGGTACCGGTATCTCTCCTTCATAGGAAAGAGAGAAACACACAATCCTATATTAAAATCAGTGACAGCAATCTTTTTTTTAATCACTCATCATCTATCTATTTGTTCAACCCAGTTTTGGTAGCTACTATTTACAAGCATTTACTATGTGCTGGAAATGAAGAGAAGATGAAGTTCTTGCTACCAAGAGCTCACTACAAACAAAGGTATAAATAAAAAAGTACACTAGAAGATGGTAAGAGTTCTTCCAGAGATATCAACAAACCCATTAAGTAGGAAGTGACTAGCTCTGCCTAAGGAGTTAAAATAGGTTTGACCGTAGACATGAGCATTTGATTTGGGTACTGAACCATGAATAAGAATTTTTCATTCAGAGAAGGGAGAGGAAAGGGCTTTCCAGATAAAACAAAGAGCTTAGCCTCTGTTGCATAAGTCAGAATATATGAATTGCTGTGTCTTGCATGGGTTACAGGTATGTAACAAAAAACACTGATTCACTCTACCCAGAGGTGGGCCAAGTGGGACCTGGGCAGCTAGCATCCCTGGGTGAGCCCCTCCAGCCCTGCACAGGCTCATCTCCCTCATTCCCACACACTGTAGACATGCTATTTTCTACAATGCTGTGATGCAAAGAATGTTAGGAAGCACTGCCCCAGGTTGCTGAGATATGACTGAGGTTTGTAAGGCTGGGAGTAATAATAAGATTTCATTGGAATTTTTAACAACTCTGACAGTGTGATGGCAGCCAGGAATGGCGGGAGACTGACTGCCAGGAAGGAAGACGTAGGAGGTTACAACAGATTATACGTTCAGAGATAGTCTCTGTCTCACCAGGTAAGGCCCTTCCCTTAGTAGGATCACGCTGCTGCCCAAGGATATCAGGCTTGATCACGTAACTCCCTTTGATCAATGAAACATGAGTGGACTGACCCTTTCACCCTTCCTTTGCCAGCAGAAGCTCTGAGAGCATATCAAAGGTTCACCATTACACAGTTTTTCCTCTATAAGAGGTCAACACATTCCAACAGTCCATCTGCAATGAAGAGGACGTGAAGCAGAGCTGTGGCTGACCCTCAAAGGTCATTAATGTGAACAAAATATAGATCTCTGTTGCTATAAACGACTGAGACCTGAGGGTTATTTGCTACAACTTAATCCGACGGATACAGAGGCTAACAAGCTTAGCCACACTAGAGAACATGAGTGCCTGAACTGACAACTAGTCCTCTCAGAGTCAGTAAATCAATCAGTGGAGCTTCTTACATGATCAAGGTGCAAGAGGAATATGCTGTAAAACAATGGCTTCCAACCAGGGGTATGAGGATCACGGGGCATCTTTTACGAGGAAGACATGTCCTGCCAGGGATGGACTGACCACATGCATTTGTGTTCCTCCAAACTTACGTTCTGCAAATATCTAATCAGCATTTGTTTACTCTAAATGGGCAGTAGCTGATTTGCTAGCAGAGCTTATTGCCCGCTATTTTAAATCATCTGCATGTGAACCACAAGCTGCAATCTGAATAATCTGTCTTTGCAACAATGTGTGGCAATCAGAAATAACGCACTGATGCTCGACCCATTCCATGGAAGAGTAGCTTACCTTTTGGGTAAGGTCACTGGCTTCATTGATGTACCGATCTCGCTCCTTTTCCAGTTGAAAAATGATCTTTCTCTGCTTCTGAGCTTCCTCTTTGTAGTTTTGGATTTCTTCCTCCAGATTCCTCTTGGCTTGTTCATGGAGCTTTACCAGGTCTATCTGTTTCTGGGTTGCACTGACCGCCTTAAGCATATTCTGAAAATAAGGACAGCACCAAAAAATGTTTGTGGGTTTTTGGTTAAATTTACTTGTTGCCTAAATCCTAAAATAATTAGGTGCATTGTTTGGGAGATGAATAAAAATAATCATATTTTCTACAGATTACTAAGAGCTTGTTATGTTAATTTTGCACAGAGCATTACAGACACACTTAAAAAGGCACTAAGAGACAACATCCCTAGGAAACGGGCCTATATTGCTCCCATATTAGGGGTAGGAAACAGAATGAGAAGATAAGCTACTTGCCTACAAGTTCATGGGTTTCCCCAGTGGCTCAGTGGTAAAGTATCTGCCTGCAATACAGGAGGAGCGGGAGACACAGGTTCGATCCCTGGGTTGGGCACATCCCCTGGAGGAGGGCATGTTAACCCGTTCTAGTATTCTTTCCTGGAGAATCCCATGAACAGAGGAGCCTGGTAGGCTACCGTCCATAGGCTCACAAAGAGACAGACATGACTGAGCACATACACACGCACACACAAGTTCACACAACAGGGGAGGGACAGAGCTAGGATTTGAATCCCGAGCTGGCTGACCCCAAAGCCAATCTCTATTCCAACTCTAGCCTTTCACTTGTGAAGTCAGAACAGCTGAACCTAATCATGTATCACAGGCTTTGACTACAAAATAAAATAAAAACCTTCGTATTAAAAATACAGATAGCCAGAATTAACATATGATCCAACAACATCACTTTTGGCTATCTACTCAAAAGAACTGAAACAGGTGTTCAAACAAAAACTTGTACGTGAACATTCACAGCAGCACTATTTATAAAAGGCAAAAGGGGAAAACAACCCAAATGTTCATCAACTGGATGAATAAATAAACAAAATGTGCTATATCCATACAGTGCTACTCATCCATAAAAAGGAATGAAGTAGACACTACGACATGGTTGAAGCTTGAAAATATTATCCTGAGTGAAAGATGTCAGACATAAGAAGTCACATACGGTATGACTCCAGTTATATAAATATCCAGAATGGTCAAACCCACAGAAACAGAAAGCAGATGAGTAACTTCCAAGGATGGGAGGAGGGGAAAGTGGGGTGTGACTGCCTGACAAGTACAGGGTTTCCTTTTGGGTGATGAAAATGTTCTGGAACTAGATTCACGATGTTCTACACAACATTGTGAATGTACAAAATGTCACTAATGGCAAATTTTGTTTTCTGTGTATTTTACTACATTAAAAAAGAATTAACCTGGTTTAAAAAAAAACATACACAGATGCTCACATCCCAACTCCAGAGATTCCGTGGATCTGGGATGGGACTCTGGCACCTGCATTTTAGGCGGGGAGGGGGGAAGCTGCCCTGGTGGTTTCTGGTGTTACTGCAATGGAAGCGCCTTGGTTTGGCTGCGCAAGAAGTCAGGTTGCTCCTCTGGAGCACAGAATGGATGCAGAGCAACTCTCATGATGGACCACAGCATGTCTGATTCTAGAGCCACAGCTGAATGGACTCAGCGACTTCCGAAATAGAGCCTCTAGATTTTTGTAACTCAGCAGAAGATGTAAACTCAGGAGCTGTTTATTGGTGATAGCTTTTTTCTGCCATTTGGACAGGGAAACAGAGAGAGAGAGATGATTTTACTGAAAGACAGAAATGAAGCTATGGCTCAGCTGGAAGTCTAGTGGTGGAGGGAGAGGGCTTTCTGCGCCTCCCAAGAGTGAAAGGCCAGGTTTTCATCTTCCCGAGGCCCAGATGTATCCTTAGGTTCTATGTTGCTGTTTAGTTGCTAAGTCGTGTCTGACTCTTTGTGAACTCATGGACTGTAGCCTGCCAGGTTCCTCTATCCACAGGATATTCCAGGCAAGAATACTGGAGAAGGTTGCCATTTCCTTCTCCAGGGGATCTTCCCAACCCAGGGATCAAACTCATATCTTCTACACTGGCAGGTGGGTTCCTTACCACTGAGCGACCTGGAAAGCCCCCTGGGTTCCATGAGGCACTTCGTAATCCCTTCCCAAATCTCTAACCAAAACAGACCTGCAGTCAGGACTGAAAACCACTGGAATATAAACTGGTTTAAAAAAAAAAAAAGGACATGAAACCTTGGTCGGATGACGACACAGAAAAATGGAAAAGGTCAACTTTACTTTCAAGTACTGAATTAAACATTCGCTCTATGAAAGATAAAGTCCCTTCAACATGACACTGAGAGAACCAAATACATGAACATTGCTGCCTGTCAGAACTATGTCACTCATTCATTCAATGAAGGTGGCATTCCAAGTCAGTGAGGAAAGGACGTATTATCAACAAAGGTTGTCTGCACACCTGCAGAGGAGCAGGCGCTCTGTCAGGCACTAAGGATGCAATGGCTAGGAAAGACAAAAAAAGTTTAAAAAGTACCTGCCCTCAAGACGAAGCTGATGTAGTCAAATTAAACAAATAGGTGTAAAATTAAAGTGCTGGGTGTCCTACTGCGGCAGAAAATCCAAAGGCGATTTACCAGAACATACAAAATACAAATGGATTAAATGTTGTATATGTTACAAAAAATTTTTTTTAAATTTAACTCCAACAATAGTATTTATATTATTTTTATTATATTATTTATATATTTATGTTATTTATAAATTTATGGAATAAAGGCACAGTTCTAGGATTATGCAAAAAAAAAATTAATGACTTTCTGAAGGAGTGCTCAGCATGTAAAGATACTTAATCTTCTACTCTTCTCTAAGATTCCCTAAATAGTCTGCTCTAAGCTACAGGATAATCTACTTTGTTAACATTTATTCATTTCTGGGAAACCTAAAGAAATATTAAAGTAATAAAAAATTGAAATGAATGAATATAGGCTGTATCTACTTTGATAAGATGAAGCTCTCCTAACCAAAATCCAGCAAGCTGTCTGCTGTGGAAGCAGCCTCCCTACTCTACACCTGGCACATTGCTCATGCTTCATTCTCCCTGGAGGGAATTCTTGAGCAGGAACACGTAGCCTAGACCTGTGAATGTAGTTATCTCCTCAGAGTGACTGTCAATGGAGGTAATCCTCTGGAAGGGGCTAAGAGAGGAAAGGGGGGTGTGGGCGGGGTCTGTAAGCTTCAAGCTCCCCCCAGCCTCTCCCACAGCTTTGGACCATATTGGGCTCAAAGACTAGGAGGTATAAGCACCAAAAGCAGAAACCAAGGCCTCCAACACTCCGGAAAAGATGGAGGAAAGGTTAGAGACTCTTGGTATGGCCAACCGGCCATCCTTTAAACACCTAAAAGTTAATTAGAACTCACTTGTATTTTCTGGATTGGCACAAAATTGCAAATTATAGATATTAAAATCAGAAATCTTGGTCAACTGCTTAGATGCCAAATAAGACACCAGCAATAGGAACAGAAACCACAAGACTCTGCAATCCCCTGCTAGTTTATACGATAATTCTTCAAAGTGCCTTTGTGCTCACAGGTGATACTGTGGTTTCAATTCACAGCCAGTGAACGTGGATGTGGACAGCTGCGTAGAGGACAATTGAGCACTATTATTAGTTCTAATCTACTTTTGTTTGGCTCAGAGTTTTCTTTCCCCTGCAACCGGTTATAGGCAGATATTATAGCACTAAAGAAAGACATTTATTCACCAGTGTTACTGTAACAAACGCACCTTATTCAATATGTCCCTTTCTCTCAGAAGCTCATCCATTGCTTTCTTATCAAGTTCTGCTTGTTTCTTTGAGGCCTCCACCTCTAAATCACCAGAGAGAAAAACAATAATAAATATAAAGAGAGCCTGCCAAGAAAGAATCTGCCAAAGTGACATGAAAACTGCTTTATATATTTATCTGTAGCTATAAAACTGCTTTCTGTTGAGTGGTACGTGATCTTCATTATAACTCAGTGAGATAAGTCTTTCCATCCCACAAAAGAGATGGAAACTGAGGCTTAGAGACCCATACACCAAGGGTATGCACCCAAGAGGTGACAGGGCTAAGGCTGGGAGTTTGGTCTTTCTGACTCCAAAAAGTCCTAATTATTTAGTCCTTTTAAGTTGTGTCCGACTCTTTTGTGACCCCATGGACTGTAGCCCTCCAGGCTCCTCCAGACATAGGATTTCCCAGGCAAGAATACTGGAATAGGTTGCCACTTCCTTCTCCAGGGGATCTTCCTGACCCAGGGATCAAACCCAGGTCTCCTTCACTGGCAGGCAGATTCTTTACCACTTTGATGCTAGGGAAGCCCCCAAAGTCCTTGCTCTCCTGAAATATTTTTTATTATACAAGTAATTAGAAACACAGGAAGAAATTGGAAAATAAACAATGCCAAAAAAATAAACTAAAGGGAAAATTTTTTTTTTTTAAATCAGAATCTAGGAGGGGACATATGTATACCTGCGGCTGATTCATGTTAATATTTGGCAGAAACCAACACAACACAATACTGTAAAGCAATTATCCTTCAATTAAACAAATTTATTTTAAAAAATCGGAATCTACTTAAGATTTTGATGTGTCTCTTTCCTGACATTTTCCTATGCAAATACATGTGTGTATATAAATATATTTATACACCACATACACCAAGATGGAGCCATAACACACAGTCTTGTAACTTGTTTTTATAACTAACCAATATAAATAAATGCCTCTCTCTAATATAAATGCATATCTACATCAGAACATTTAAAGACTTCATATTTCACTGTATAAAAATGTTTATTAAGCCAATCCTTATCTTAACATTTAAATTGCTTCTTTTTATTTTTTTGTTTTGCAATTATAAGCAATAATCTTATGAAAGTTCCTGCTCATTTGGTCATCTAGGAGAGGAAGTCCTTAAATCAAAAGTGATTTTCTTTTTAAAGACCTTTTTCTCCAGCTGCCGAATTTCTCTCCAAAAATTAATAGCAGTTTAAATCCACACCCAAACTAGAACTGTTATTACCATTCTCCTTGATCTTTGACAACCTGATGGCTTTTCCTAAACCAGTATGTCTATATTTAATTCACATATCTTTGATTGGTAGTGAGGTCGACTACTTTCTCATGTTTCATGATCAATTATTTGTTTTCTGTTTTCAAATTGCCCACACTAGCCCTCTGCCCATTTTTCTCATGGATTATTTACCTTTCTGTGAATTTGAAAGAGCACCTTATGTATATTAATAATGATGATACTAACTCTTTGGCAATATTTTAGTCAATTTGTCTTCTTATACAGAGCCTTTGGGGGCTTCTCTGGTGGCTCAGTGGTAAAGAATCCTCCTGCCAATGCAGGAGGCACGGGTTCAATCCCTGGGTCGAGAGGATCCCTTGGAGAAGAAAATGGCAACCCACTCCAGTATTCTTGCCTGAGAAATCCCATGGACAGAGGAACCTCGCAGGCTACAATCCATGGAGTCACAAAAGAGTCGGACACGACTTAGCAACTAAACAGCAATAGAGTCTTTTGTCGCTATAAAACAACAACAACAACAAATAGTTTTAATTTCATTAAATCTCTCCATCTTGGCTTTACTGTTCCTATATTTGACCTTAACTTTTTTCCCAAACAGTAGTTTATTGTCTTACTATCATTTTCTTAATAATCCATACTGCACACTGGTATGAAACAACACCTTTATCTTAGGTGATAATCACGGGTCTTTTTGTAGCCTTTCCAGTCCTTTCCATTGATCTGTTTATTCACACATTTTCACTAAACTATTTGACTACTAAAGCTTTATAGTACATTTAAACACCCGGTATAGGCTAAAGCTCCCTTCTCACTCTTCTTTTCCAGAATTTTATGGCTATTGTCACCTGTTTATTCTTCTGGAGGAACCCTAGAATCAGTTTTGAAGTCCCAAGCAACATAACTCTCTGAAATTTTTATTGGAAATATTAAGTGTGCAGATTAATTTGGACAGATTTATATCTATACCATATTGAGTTTTCTCATCCAGGAACTTGGTGTATTGGTCCATTTTTCAAGTCTTCTTTTATACCCCTCAAAAGAATTCTGTAGTGTTTTATATATATAGGTCTTACAGATATTTTGGTAACTTTATTCATAGATATTTTATTACTTTAGTTGCTATTGTGAAAGAGGGGTCTTCCATCATACATTGTAACTGATTCTTTGTAGGAAAGAAAGCCATTGATATCTATATATTTCTTTTATAACCTGCCACCCTGTTGAACTCCTGTTAGTTCTGGCAATTTTTCAGTTCACTTCTTGGATTTTGTGGCAGGAAATCATAACATATGGGGGCCTCGTGCTCCTAACCATTATGTGCAATGCCACCGTCTGATAGGGCACATCAAAAGGAAGTGCTCCCTAAGAAGAAATAACAATGCTAACGAGATCCACAAAATAAGCAGAAGAGAGAGCACAATGACTTCTTTAAACATGATTTAAAAATGAAGAATCAGGGTCAATACTTAATGGAGAAATTTTTTCTGCAGGCAACTTAAAACTATTGCCTATAAAAAATACAGAAATTTTAATATGGGAATGCTTTTGAAATTCACTAAGCCAATCACAAAATGTGCTCTGCCAGTTCTATCTTTGTGTGTGTGTATCTGTCATTGAAGATACTAGATTATAAACTCATGCTGCACTGTAAGCATCCTGAGGGCAGGAAGCTCCAGGCACCCAATGCCTAACATAATGCCTGCACACAGTCTGGACTCAATTTATTGAATGAGTACATAAATGGAGAAATGATCAATATCAACTGCAACTGTGCCTCAGTAAAAGATTGTTTCCGATGTCTTAGAAGGAAATATATTGGCACTTCTCAAAGACTTTAGTGACAAATATTTCTAATAATCTTATCTCAAGATCTAGATTCTACTTAACTTTTAGGGAGGCAATGTACATGTTTATGCTTCTGGGTATGTCATCTCAGTCAGTGAGTTATGGCTGAGTTCAGTGAGGTGTTCCTGCCTCACATTTTCTGTCGCAGTCAGAAGTCAAATCCTGATCCCTCTGTCTCCAAGTCTCTGAGCTGTTTCTACCACACCATATTTAACTAGTATATACCATATTTTTAATTATATTCTTTTTCAGGAGGGGATAGCATTCTCTCATTATTTTTATAAGCAGTAGTATATTTGGATAATAATAGATGACATTTAGTAAGCACTTACTACGTGCGAGGCACTGTCCTTTCGATATTAGCCATTTCATCCCCAAAAGCTAAATGAGAGGGAGGTGGGATCTGAACTGAGGCACACCTGACTTCAGAGTCTGTATCCTTAACGATGTTTCTATACTACCTGGCCTCTGGTGGCACTTAAATTTTCTTTCCACAGGTCAAAGTGATAGTTGGGTAGAATAGGGATTTGCCATAAGAGGAAAGGAGTTGGAAGCCATTTATTTTTGTCTTGCTGATTCTGGGTACACTATTGTCTCATATACTGCTCATGGGGAATATTCAAGTTTCATTTTTCCTGCATCTTCTGTGAAAAAGAAAACTGAAAGAAAGATTATGTAGAACCCAGACTTAAGAGTATACGTGTGTGCTAAGTCACTTCAGTAGTGTCTGAGTCTTTGTGACCCTATGGACCATAGCCTGCCAGGCTCCTCTGTCCACGGGATTCTCCAGGGAAGAATATTGAAGTGTGTCGCCATTTGCTCGGGCAGAGGATCTTCCCAACCCAGGGATCAAACCAGTGTCTCTTATGTCTCCTGCTGTTACTTACTTCATTGACAAATACTGAGCAATACTTTGGGCTCAATATAATCCGTTGAAGAGTTTTTTAAGGTAAGAAAGTTCAAGGTATACAAAGTGATGTCTCCTCCATATTATCTACTTACTAGTTTCAATGTTGCTTCACTGAATTCATTTTGCATGGTTTGTGCTTACATAGATGGAGTTGTCAAAAGACATAATTCACCAGTGAAATTGCTTATTGTCTAATAAAAACAAAACACAAAATGATTCTTGGTTTACCTCTCTCTAGTCCCAAGATCTGATTTTTCAGGGTTTCCTTGTGCTGTTCCACTTCTCCCTTTTGATCTTCAATCTGGTGCAATTTCTTATGGATTTGTTCTCTGATTTTGTTGAGCTTCCCAATGTCAAGGCGCATCTGATGGACTTCTTCCTCTTTGGCCTGTAATTAGTGAGAGAGGATTACCAGGGATACTTGGTCAGTAAAGGATTGGTGACTGGATGATGGTAAACTCAGAATCAATAGAACATTCTTTCTAGGTCAGTGCAGAATTATTTTGTGGGATTAAATCAAAACACACACTGTGTAGTTTTTGAGAGAAATTGAAAAACTCTAGCCTCTGAATGAAATATATTGTTAAATGAGCTAAAAACAATGAAAAAGACACCTGATGTCTCAAGATACCATTGAATCATTGAATCAAATAATATAAGAATGCCGAGCTGTATGCATCATAAATGTGTGAAATTTGTGTACAAATGTTGTATTGATTACCAACTTTCAGACTCACAAAGTGATCTCTCTTGTAGGTTATTAACATGCTGTAAAATATTGGTCTTTTGGATCCACATTGCCACTGTGGAACAACTACATACAATAGAAAAGTCACTATCCCCTTCCTCAGAGTACATTAGTCTTGTTGTTCAGTAGCTCAGTCATGTCTGACACTTTGCAACCTCATGGACTGCAGCATCCCAGGCTTCCCTGTCCTTCACTATTTCCCAGAGTTTGCTCAAACTCACGTCCATTGAGTCAGTGATGCCATCCAACCATCTCATCCTCTGTCGTCCCCTTCTCCTGCCTTCAATCCTTCGCAGCAACAGGGTATTTTCCAATGAGTCAGCTCTTTGCATCAGGCGAATACTTGATGAAGTATTAGAGCTTCAGCTTCAGTATCAGTCCTTCCAATGATATTCAGGGCTGATTTTCTTTAAGATTGACTGGTTTGATCTCCTTGCTCTCCAAAGGACTCTGAAATCATCACACTCTGAAAGCATCAATCCTTCAGCACTCAGCCTTTTTTATTGTCCAGCTCTTACATTCTTACATGACTGCTGGAAAAACCATAGCTTTGACTAGATGGACCTTTGTTAGCAAAGTAATGTCTCTGCTTTTTAATACACTGTCTAGGTCTGTCATAGCTTTTCTTCCAAGGAGCAAGTGTCTTTTAATTTCATGGCTGCAGTCACCACATGCAGTGATTTTGGAGCCCCAAAAAATAGTCTGTCACTGTTTCCATTGTTTCCCCATCTATTGCCATGAAGTGATGGGACTGAAAGCCATGATCTTCATTTTTTCGAATGTTGAGTTTTAAGCCAGCTTTTTCACTCTCCTCTTTAACCTTCATCAAGAGGCTCTTTAGTTCACCTTCGCTTTCTGCCATAAGGGCAGTGTTATCTGCATATCTGAGGTTATTGATATTTCTCCTGGCAATCTTGATTCCAGCTTGTGCTTCATTCAGCCTGACATTTTGTATGATGTACTCTGCATTTAAGTTAAATAAGCAGGGTGACAATATACAGCCTTGACGTAATCCTTTTCCAATTGGAACCAGTCCATTGTTCCATGTCTGTTTCTAACTGTTGTTTCTTGACCTGCATACAGGTTTCTCAGGAAGCAGGTAAGACGTCTAAGAATTTTCCACAGTTTGTTGTGATCCATATAGTCAAAGGCTTTAGCATAATCAATGAAACAGAAGTAGATGTTTTTCTGGAATTCTTGTGCTTTTTCTATGATTCAATGGATTTTCGCAATTTGATTCAGATGATCATCATATCTACTACTGTAGGCAAAAATCCCTTAGAAGAAATGGAGTAGCCCTCATAGTCAACAAAAGAGTCCAAAATGCAGTACTTGAGTGCAGTCTCAAAAACAACAGGATGATCTCGGTTCCTTTCCAAAGCAAATCATTCAGCATCACAGGAATCCAAGCCTACGCCCTAACCACTAATGCCGGAAAAGCAGAAGTTGAACAATTATATGAAGACCTGCAAGACCTTCTAGAACTAACACCAATAAAAAGATGTCCTTTTCATCATAGGGGACTGGAATGCAAAAGTAGGAAGTCAAGAGATACCTGGAGTAACAGGCAAGTTTGGCCTTGGAGTACAGAATGAAGCAGGCCAAAGGCTAACAGTTTTGCCAAGAGAATGCACTGGTCATAGCAAACACTCTCTTCCAACAACACAAGACAACTCTACACATGGGTATCACCAGATGGTAAATACCAAAATCAGATTGATTATATTCTTTGTAGCCAAAGATAGAGAAGCTCTATACAGTCAGCAAAAAACAAGACCAGGAGCTGACTGTGGCTCAGCTCATGAACTCCTTATTGCAAATTCAGACTTAAATGGAAGAAAGTAGGGAAAACCACTAGGCCATTCAAGTATGATCTATATCAAATCCCTTATGATTGTACAGTGGAAGTGGCAAATAGATTCAAAGAATTAGACCTGATAGACAGAGTGCCTGTAGAACTATGGACAGAGGTTTGTAACACAGCACAGGAGGCAGAGATCAAAACCATCCCCCAGAAAAAGAAATGCAAAAAGGCAAAGTGGTTGTCTGAGGAGGCCTTACAAACAGCTGTGAAAAGAAGAGAAATGAAAGGCAAAGGAGAAAAGGAAAGATACACCCTGAATACAGAATTCCAAAGAACAGTAAGGAGGATAAGAAAGTCTTTTTAAGTGAACAATTTCAAAGAAATAGAGGAAAATCATACAATGGGAAAGACTAGAGATTGCTTCAAGAAAATTAGAGATACCAAAGGAATATTTCATGCAAAGATGGACACAACAAAGGACAGGAATGGTGTGGACCTATCAGAAGCAGAAGATATTAAGAAGAGGTGGCAAGAATACACAGAAGAACTACACAAAAAAGATCTTCACAACCAAGATAATCTGATGGTATGATCACTCACCTAGAACCAGACAGCCTAGAGTATGAAGTCAAGCAGTCCTTAGGAAGAGTCACTACGAACAAAGCTAGTGGAGACAATGGAATTCCAGTCGAGCTATTTCAAATCCTAAAAGATGATGCTGTGAAAGTACTGCACTCAATATGCCAGCAAATTTGGAAAACTCAGCAGTGGCCACAGGACTGGAAAACATGTTTCCTTTCCAATCCCAAAGAGGGGCAATGCCAAAGAATGCTCAAATTACTGCACAATTGCACTCATCTCACACGCTAGTAAAGTAATGCCCAAAATCCTTCAAGCTAGGCTTCAACAGTATGTGAATTGAGAACTTTCAAATGTACAAGCTGGATTTAGAAAATGCAGAGGAACCAGAGATCAAATTGTCAACATCTGTCGGATCATAAAAAAACAAGAGAATTCCAGAAAAACATCTACTTCTGCAGAGTACGCTAGTCTATGACTGTCCATATGGACAGGAGGACAGGGTGGCATTAATGAGCAAGTCTACACAATATCAAAAGGTATCAAAATGGCAATTCTAGCTTAAAGCACCACATTTTTGTCTCTGGAGTTCAAGCTTTATGAACTTTTTTTTAAATTTGCCATTCTTAGAAACTAGTTGATTTTCTGCAAATAAAGACTAGCAATTATCCCCAGTTTTGACAGTGAAGAGACTGCACTTAGCTGGGCATATTATGTTCAGAGCACTGCTAGAAACAGAATCCCAGAGGTTTAGGATCTGATAACAAAATACTCCATCTTTCAACGTGCCCCACGCACATTACCAAAGGAGAGAATTATTGACTTAAGTATTTTTACTTTAATTTCACCTTAGGGGCTAATACATTATTTTGCCTTCGGTAGTCATTTCATTTCTGCTTTAATTTGGAGCATTCTCATAAAGAACAGTGAGTCAAGCCTTTCTGGACTGCTTAAATGTTCCTCAGCCTCAGATCCTGTGGGGTCCAAATTAGTTCATCTAAGATCCCTTTCAATTAAAAAATAAAATGTTCTAAATCAGTAGTTATCAATCTAGACCTCATAGTGATACTTCAGAAAAAATTCTGTAAATTTCTAAGACTGCATGCAAAATAATATATAAGATGTACAAATATTAGTAAGTGTGTATATGTATGTATGTGTGTATACATGCACACACATGCTTTTATCAGATTCCCAAAAGGGGCTGTGACACAAAAACTGTTAAGATTTACTACTAGAATCAATGTATTTTTGTGGTTAGTCATTGCCCAGTATTCTAACAATACTAGAATAAGGCTTATGATTTTTCAGAACTGCTGATAAACATAAAGCCACTCTGCTAAGCATGTAGGCAGACAATATGTATCCAAGTATAAAACGGTTATCCAAACTTAATTTGCAAGCGATCTTCAGTCAAGGGAGACCATTCTTGAAATTTACGCTGGACAGAAGTGAAAATCATGATTCTGCAGTCCTAAGAGTAGACACCAAACAGTACCAGTCCATCCCCCACCCCTCCCATTCCATACAAGCAGTGAAATATAATCTGACTTCTTTGTCACTCACATGTGTAAATGGTTTCTAGCTCTGGGCAGCTGGTTACTTGCAAGGCTGAACTACAGAAATGAATATCTGAGCTCGCTTTGGAAAATATCTGCATAATCATATGACCAAGAATCAGCTTTGCAATGTTATAAGAATGGACGCTGTTATATTAAACTGCTTCTGGGCATAAAGCAATCACTGCAGGTTTACACCTGCCTCTGATGGACCAACGCTAACGTAGATTATGCAACCAAGGGCTCCCAACAGCATCAATCAACCTGTATTTATACTACTAGGGAATGAAAAAGGGCGCGCCAAAGGAACAGATATGTCACTCAGTGTTTACTTTGAGCTCCAACGCCTTCTGCTGGTTTTCTTGGGATAGCTGCTCACAAACCAAACTGTGCTGTTCATTCTCTTGCTGCAGTTTAGCATTTCTCATCTGAAACTGCTCCAGCTCCTTTGCGGCTCTCTCATTGAGTATCTGAAAGATGCAGGACAAGCTGGTTAATGCTTTTACAGGGGCTACAAACCCACACAGGAGGCCAGGCAGACTTCCTGGGACAGGCAAGGCAACCACCCATTTTCTCATCTTTGCAGAAATGGTTCTTGCTCCTCAGTGAAAGCACAAATGCACTCAAATATGATGACTGGTATATGGCTGAGGGAAATGATGCCTTCTAATGAATAACACAGAGAGCATAATTTTTTTTTTTCTGGGAGCCTTGGGAAGCCTTGTTCACAGGTGGTGGATAAATATTTTAATGCCTGTTTGCCATTTGGCAGGCTTCACAAACGCAACAATTGCTATAATCATTGCAAATGAGCTAGAGATTCAAGCAGACTTTATCAGCTATGGGGCTCAGAAGCTACATCTTCAGAAGCAAATCCTGCATTAACATGCCTATGATACTTTTGTGAACAGAACCTTTCACTAAACACCAACACAAGAGACAATTCTCCTTAATCCAACTTAAGTCAAAACTATAGAACAGTAGTGGAATGATTTATAACTGCCTGACTTCAGAGTCAGTTTGATTTTCCTCTTCCTTACTTTGACTATCCTAAGAAGATACGGTTTCATAAATACATATTTATAAACACACATATTTTGGGAGGTCATTTCTATTGGGAAAATACTGGGGAGATGAAGGCATATCAAAAAGGTTAAAGGGGGGAAAAGGGGGGGAAGATAGTTTAGAAAACACTTATTCCAATAACTTCCATTCAAGCAAAAGTTAAACACAGAAAGAATCCATCCAACTTTCCATCAATAAAGACTAAATAAGCTTTTCCATGGGTCCTGACTATTGTTTTATGAAGACCAAAAACCTCTCAAAGAAAGGTTTTCATGCTCAAAGAAAGCCTCATATTTTTCTCATGTATATGCACATCATATATTATTTACTTGATTTCTGGCTTTATGTAAAATTAATAAAGCAACTGACAAATGAATGTGCTCTAATATCTAATTTTTTAAGTAGAAAAATGCTGGATGGCTTGAAAAATAGTTTGGAAACTTCTGAAAAGAACATACTTTCAAGAAATGGCTTTTTTCAATTACATGAATTGGTTCTTTAAGAAATTAGAAAAGACAGATTACTATTTGTGTTACCTTAAACTGTTACTAGAGAGGAAATGTTAGAAAAGCATATTTAGAATGCATAAAGACTGTGTGTGGTTTTCCAAACTTGAAACTTAAAAATAAGCATGTTAAAAATAAATCATGTTATATTTACAGGCTGGAATGCTCTGTCCAGTAGAACTTTCTGCAATGAACTAAATGTTCTCTGTTCTGCGTATCTACTAGTCCCATGTGGCTATGAGCACTTGAAATGGTGCGACTAAGGAACCGAATTTTTTACTTGATTTGATTTTAAATAATTTAGATGTAAATAGCCGTATGCGGTTAGCTACCACATTAGACAGTGTGGTTCTATAACTGTGACAATAACATAAATGAATCTCACAAACACGATATGAGGAGAAAGACACTAGACACCAAAGAGTCCTTCCTGAATGATTTCCTTTCTGTAAAGTACAGAAGCAGGCAAAACTAATGTCTGCTCAGAACTCGGAAGAGAGCTGACCTTTGTGGGAGAGAGTGATTGGGAGGGGCCACAAAACGAGCAGGCTCCTGCAGTGCTGTTTCTCCCAGGCTGGATACAGATGACCAAGATGACTTCAAGGGCAGAAAATTCACCAAGCTGTACACCTGTGACTTATACACTGTTCTATGTGTTATGTTATTCATCAGTAAAATGGTAAAAAGAGATTAACTTGTTGGAGTATGGGCGGGGGGAGGAGCGGGCATGGGACAGAAGAGGACATCTCTACCATCAGAGTCATTCAAAGACCAAACACAGTGCTACGTGAGTGTTACCAACATCCATCAGCACCCATAGTGAAGGGATTTGCCGCTTTCCAGAGGAAGTTCAAGCATCACCTTTGGCCAGGCCCCACGGCGCAGCCCTGCCCAGCCCACCTTCTGCTCTTTCAGCTGCTGCTCCAGCCTCTGAAGTTCCTCCTTGCTCTTCTGCACGTACTGCTGCAGCGCCTTGATTTCCGTCTGCCTGCTGTCCATGTCCGTCTGAATCTGCCTGAGCTCCTTCTCTAGTTTTTCTTTCTTCCGGGTCTCCCGTGAAGCTTCATTCTGACGTTGCTGGATTTCTTGTTGGAACTACGGGCATAGAAAGGACAGGCGGGAAAGAGATGAGCCCCTCTCTAGGATGAGTGTCAACAAGCTGAGTTTCTCCCTCTCTCGGATATTTTCAGGGCAGTGATATTTTAGTAGTATTTCTCCTGTAGGAGAGTCATCTTTGAACCCCAATGTTCAGACTTTTCATGAATATTCTGTATTGTTTTTCAGAGCCTCGGCACCAAATGTATACCCTGATGGTGGGAACAAATCCACAAAGAAAGGTATAAAGTCCAGTTAAATATGGAAGCCCAGAGTTCTAGGGAGGTCAAACATGGAAAGAATTCATCCAACTCTCCATCGACAGAAACAAAATAAAATGCAGCCAGCTACCCTAAATATGAAAATGTGTTTTCCATGAGTCCTGGATATTGCTAAACACAGTACTGTATAGTTTTATCATGATGGCCAAGTTCTATGAAAAGTCATTATCTCACGCTCCAAGGAATCTCCTGTTATTCTCCTGAAGCTTGCACTTGTATACTATCTATTTGACCTCTGGCTTTATAGCAAAGTGTACGGAAGGATTCAGCTAGGTGGCTTCCTCAACAAGGAGAAAGGCCAGGGGAACTGCTTCCACCATCCCCAGAGGCAGGGCATCCTGGCTGTCACAGAGGACACCTTCTTGGGCCAGAAATGTAAGCAGTGCCCTGTCCTGGTGACTTCTCAGGCAAAGACTATTGAGAAGAATGACTCAAGTAAAACTGCTCTTGCAAAAACAAAGCAGAGAAACAAGCAGAACCATGGATGCTTCATCTGGGGAACAGGGGGTAAATCAGAGAGAGGAACAAGATGGGAAGGGAGACTGGAGAAGGACGAAAGCTTCTTCTGGAAGGTGATGTTTCTTCGTCTTTCTCTCCGTGTTCAGAACAGACCTGGCTGATGGCCTGCTCTGCCTCTTCCCTGGACCGCTCCATTTCTTGCTGCTGTTCAATGGTCTGAGCTAAGCACTCTCGTAATTTCACCACTTCTGACAACAGCTGGTCTCGCTCTTTTGTCACTTCTTCTTTGAACTTCAGCAAATCCCGGATACTATGAAAGAAGAACATAGGAGTCAGACTTAACAGCCACAGCCATCTGTTCAGAGATCCTGTTTATCATCCTCTGAAGTCATTTTCCTGGGAAAGACTTCCGGTCAAGGATCAACACTATTCAAGTGTGAAAGAGAGATCTTTATCTCTGACATGGGAGCTATTTGTGAGTTGTTAACTGGAAAAAGAAGACATTCCAGTAATAATATGAATATGATCCCTTTTCTTGTTTTTAAGTAATTACAGTCCATGTGTGTGTGCTATAGGCATTTTTATAGAAATCAAGATTAGGCACCAAACTGATAACCAGTTATCTCTGAGGAATGAAGTTTAAAGTGGAAGAGCTGACAGGCTGATTTTTACTTCTGACTTCCCATATTCCTGTTGTATTTGAATCGGTTACAATAAAACTATAGTTAACAAGAGCTATTGTTAGCTCTTGTAATTAACCCTAAGGAGATGTCAATTTAGGAAATTATTTGCTTAATATATTCACTGGAGAGCTATAAACACAGCTATAAGGTCTAAAATGAAGCAAAAACTTAAGCAAACAATACACATTGTCAGTTTTTTATTCATTCACTCATGAGATTTATTTCTCCCAAAAGGACATACCACATAAAACGTTCCCAAGAACAAAATTTGGAGAATGACTAGTGATGCCAGTTTTGGGAGGGTGCGTGCATGCCTGTCAGGTCACTAGAGTTGTGTCTGACTCTGTGCAACACTATGGACTGCAGCCTGCCAGGTTCCTCTGTCCACGGGATTCTCCAGGTAAGAATACTGGAGTGGGCTGCCATGCCCTCCTCCAGGGGATCTTCCCGACCCAGAGATTGAACCAGCATCTCTTATGTCTCCTGCACTGGCAGGCAGGTTCTTTACCACCTGGGAAGCCTTTTGGGAGGGTATGCGGTAATATTTGTTGATATAAATTGTAAACCAGTTACCTCAGCATTTCAAAAACAATTACATATGGTTTGGCATGACTTTCTTCAGAATTAGCATTTTGAAAGTAGAAAAACTGTGTCTGATAAGACCACTACAGCAGAATTCATCTAGAACAAGGCAGCTACTTTAGAGCTAAGAACTTGCATTTAAGATGCTTGTAGCTGACAGTCATCAAATGACTACTGGAAGCACAGTGATTGGATAATATGTATTGACCATCCTTTGATATGATTGTTTAATAAGGAACCCTCAAAATCGCAAACTCTTCTCCAAAAAGATGACCTGGAATTCTAAGGTTACTGCAAAGATAGACCGCTACATCTAAGTACACTGTGGAAGATAAAATGCAAGCTGGATTCTTTCATCAGCTCTGCTACTCACCATGTTCTAATTCTCATTAAAACTCCTCCTAACGAAATCAGCTCCCTCATGCTGCTCTTCAGTAGCTACTCTGGTTGTATGTGACTTCTTTAACAAGAAAACAGAGTCATTATGAACACCACATCTTCTGTTTATTTCTCCTATTCTCTCCTGCATTTAGAACTATCTATCAACATTGGAGAAATGTATCTAGAAAGCATAGGAAACCTAAACAGCAGGTAAACATTGTCAAGGATGCCTAAGGAAGTGCATGCTCATTCCTGATTCATTAATTAATGCAAGGTTTTGCATGCCCTGCAGAGTGCTAGGTTTGTAGAGGAAAGGTCAAGATAGCTTTCTTCCTTCGAGGAGTTTACAGCTTAATGGGCAGAGAAGTGCAAATCATTTAAGTACAACATGATAAGTGCCATCTTTGAGGGAAACATTGGGTCCTATGACAGGGTTCCCACCTGGCTCGGGTGGTAAAGGATCTGCCCGCCAGTGCAGGAGCCACAGGAGACGTGGGTTCAATTCCCGGATGGGGAAGATCCCCTGGAGGAAGAAATGGCAGCCCACTCTAGTATTCTTGCCAGGATAAACCCATGGACAGAGGAGCCTGACAGGCTACAGTCCATGGAGTCACAGAGAGTCAGACACGACTGGGCACACAAGCATGAACTATTGGGTCCTATGGAAAACAGGGAACACAATGACTCCTCTGCCTGGTCATTAGGTCTGGGGCTAGGGACGAGGCTGGAATAGAGAAGGTGAGGCTGATAAAATTAAGATGGTGTTTAAGATGGGTCTTGAAGGATGAACAGTTGTTTACTGTGTGGAGAAGGGAAGAAAAGAGATCCGTGGCATGGGAAACAGTATGGCCAAATGCACAGAGACGTGGGCAAGCATGGTGCTGCTCGATGTGAGTCTAGCCAGGCTGACTGGGGCAGATCTACGAAGGGCTTTGTATGTTCAAGACTTTGGTCTTTATCCTCTGGAAATGGGTAGTTGTCGAGGGTGCAACGTGTTGGCGATGGAAGCATACAGTACATGTTTGAGAAGCATAAGGGTAGTATGAAAGATGGTAAAGAGGGGAGATGTCTCCTTGAAGGCAGAGAGAACAGTTAGGAGTCTGCTGCCAAATCCTGCAGAGAATGGGGGACCCAGTGGTGATGGAGAGGAGGGGAAGAATGAAGTGATGCTTAGAAGTCAACAAGAATCAACTGAGTCGACAAGATAAAACTTTAAGGGATGGAGGGGTAACAGGTGTCAAGAGCAAAGTATTTTCTGGCCTAGAACCTGAGGAAGTAGAAAGGATAGTGGTATGGCTACTCATGGGTCAAAGGACGTTTGGGAGGCGCTGGGAACCTGAGTAGAAAGTCAGCCATTTCCATTCCATACAAGTTTCATAGAAATAAACTTAAAATCTTTACTAATTTTCAAACTGTTTCACTGACTTTATAGAGCGAGAAGTTTTACATAACCACAAATTAGTCCTGAGCGGACTTCCCTGGTGGTCCAGTGGCTAAGACTCTGCACTCCCAATGCAGGCAGTCCAGGTTTGATCCCTGGTCAGCAAACCAGTTCCCACATGCCAGAGCTAAAGAGTTCACATGTTGCAACCAAGACCCAGAGCAGCCAAATAAATAAATAAATGTTTTTTAAAAAAGAATATCTTTATTTTAAAAAGAAAAAAAATGAAGTTCTTGGGTGTGGAAAAAGGGAGTATTAAAAAGAAAAACAGTAATAGACAAGAAACTATCTCTGGGAACCCAACAAGGGAGTGTCTCATATTCACAAAGAACCAGCAAGCCCCAGGCTGTCTGTTGAAGAAGGAGGTCTCTGCAAAAGTAAAATGACCTACTTGCTATCTTGGTCCATGGACAGTCCAGACCCTTGCTCGACTAGTTTGGTTAGGTTCACTATTTCCTCTTTCAGGGCAAGAATCGTCTCCTTTGCCTTCTGCTCTTTATCATAGGCTGAATCCACCATCTTCCAGGCCTTTTCAATTTCCTAGATGAGCCATCGGATGTCAGTGAGAAAAACCAAACCAGGTTCCAGATGCAACATAAATTGAATAAATAGAATAATAAAACAAGTACAATATAGAAGTTATTTATAGGGACAGAAGATTATACCTTATACAGTATGTATTAAATGTATATTGACTTACTGCATTGTTTGGCATGAGTTAGTCAATACTGAAGAGCTGTTTTAAAGATGGAAACTGGCAAAGGATATTTCCTCTTGTGTAGGTGAATGTAGTTACAGGGTTCACATACTGCAAGAGTTGCTAGAATTAGTAGGATTATTTCTAATAAAGATGTTAAGATATGTTTACAAAATCTAAAATGAAAGTTTATGTGCTTTCCAAGTCCAGATATTTTATAGAAAAAAAAAAGAAAAAAAGGGATGGTCTTGGATCCAAGTCCTAAATGTGAAGCTCTTCATAGATTCTATATTAAAAATATGTTTTGCCCTCAGGCCCTAAGTGAGCTCCTGGATGCCAATGTGAACTTTAGAGCCATCCATAGAAACGAGACCTTGACTGTCACCTAATTGTACACAACAGCCTTGATAATTCCCATTTCCAGAAACCCAAGCCTAGGCCTTCTTATTGAATGCTTATAGGGGAAAAGCAATACTATTCTGAATGCAATGTGGAATACTAACAGAAATACTTAAAAGAGAATCACAGGCTTTATAGTACATGGATGAAGGACAGTAAATGTTGCAACAGACTTGAGTTTTGCCCTGCCACTTAATTTTCTTGCAAAATTTCATCAAGTGGGATGTGAGCCCTTTTACACAAATAAGAATCTACATGTTTAAGGTGAAAATATTTTACTTTTATATGACAAGGAATAAAATGAGTGGAAGTATTTAATTAAATAAATTCATCCCTTACATTAGAAAGAGATGATTCTTGGGTAACTGCAGCACATAATTTAGTGATTCAAAACAAAATGTCAGTTCATGGGATTTTTTTTCTGCAGCAACCATATGTACTATTTTCAGCAAAACAAAAGAAAGATATTTAAATGAAAATATGATTATATGAAGTTCTGTCTGAAGCAATTTCACCAGTTATATTTTAGTCAATTCATGACTTTAATTTTCAGTTTGTTAATTTACAATAAAAAGTGGGAGGGAGTTCTCATCATAAAACGATTTAAAGCCTTCTTATATTGGTATTCCTGCAAAGATTAAAAGAAAATAACAATAGAGAGAGAGACACTGAAAAAATTGGGTTATGTTTAACTGTATGATATCAAGGGAATTATCTAAACATTCTGTGATTATTTTTCAGCACTAGGGTTTCAATTATAAAATAAAATATCTTCACCTCTTATCACCTGACAATCTACAAGGAACGTTTGTGTTTCACCTTCAAAACAATGTAACATACTTAAGGATGAAAAAATAAAGTGTAAAATAAAGCCATACTTCCTCAATAACCACTCCTCCAGACTGAACCCCTATTCTTCCATTATGAGAAACTGGGACAATCATTGCAAAAGCAAAAGGGTGATAAGAGAAAAGATCATAAAAACTACCATCTGAAAATTCTCAAAGTAATCTCTCCCAAAATATTGGAAAAAATAGGAATATGAAAATATCTTTAACAAGCTATCATCATAGGTATTTAAATACTTATCTTTCTTCAAACAAGAGATACTGAGACTCCTAATATTGCACTTACTTATGGCCAAATGTTTTTGCTAACCCAGTATTTCCTAGAACCAAGTCAGTAAGGTTTTACATTATTTTCTACATAGTGAAATTCACTCAAGCAAATTATTTTCTTTGAAAATGAAATTTTTCGTTATTTTTCATAAAATTTTCAAAATTTCCATTATTCCCTAGGCTTAATGAATACATAAGTCATATAAATTTTTACTTAATAACTCTTTTACTACAGTCCAGAGCTGCCAATATAATGAAAGGATCATGTTTTAAAGATGGGATGCATTTATGGCAGCTCGCCATGGTTCCTTTTCTAGAAGATGACTGACCTTCTTCAGGGATGCGATGGTGGTCTGATCATCCTGAGAGAGCTTCAGGGCAGTGGCGACCTTCGCGGAATTAACCACGATCTCTGCGTTCAGCTCTCTGCACTTGGCCATCAGACGCTTTTCATTGTCATAAGACTTTTTCATGACAGCATGAAGCTTCTCATATTCAACCCTAAATTTCTCCAAACTTTTGTCCCCTGAAAGTTCATTGAGAACCTCCTGAAAATCCCTTTCGATTTCTTCATATGCAGTTTCCTCCAGCACTAGCTTTTCACTCTTTTCCTGTTCAAAAAGTCAAAGATGAGAATGAAGGTTGCAATATTTACCTCATCACTATTCAGGAATGACTATTATTATCTGTGAATAAGACCTTTGTACAAGCGAAATAAAAGCTACTGATAAACAGGCGATGTATATGAAGGTCTGCATATACATGGGCTTCCTGGGGGCTCAGTGGTAAAGAATCCACCTGCCAATGCAGGAGACTCAGGAGACACTGGTTTTTTTCCCTGGGTCGGAAAGATACCCTGGGCGGAGGACATGAAAACCCACTCTAGTATTCTTGCCTGGAGAATCCCATGGATGGAGGAGCCTGGCAGGTTACAGTCCATAGAGGGGCAGAGTTGGACACGACTGAATGAGCATAAGCATTCTGCATATATGTATACATAGGCATAAGGATAATAATATTTCCTAATATTTCCTCCCACATAGTGCTAAGGATTAGATTAGATGGGATAATTCACATTAAACACTTAGCCAAGTGCCTGGTAAACAGTAGGTACTCAATAAATTTTGAGAGCTGTTATGATTATTCCAAGCCTGCTTCTTACCATCCCCAGGACTGCAGAGGGAAGCCACAGCATGCTGAGGTCAGACATAACATAGATACCATGAAATCACATTTACAATGAAACCTGTCCAGAATGTAAAGTATTCTATTTTAAAATATTCCATCATTTTCACCCCTTTAAAAATTAGCCTAGTTCATCTCCACAAGAATTTTGAAATGCCCCGTGGGCAATGGTCATGGGCTTTCTCCACATTTGCTTTCCACGATTAGCTGGGCAGCAAATTATTTAAAATAAAAGCATATAAATGTAATTCAAGCAAGTCTGACTTAGATGAGAACCAAGATTTAGTTATATAAGAATTCATATGTCCCTAGCGTTGTGGGCAGAACTCTGCACCCTAGAGAAAGGACACTGAGGCGACTTAGCAGCAGCAGCAGAGAAAGGTATGATGAAGTTCTAACCCCCAGTAACTGTGACTGTGACTTTATTTGGAAATAGAGTCATTGCATAACAATTAAGTTGAAGTCATACTGGAGAAGGGTGGGTCCTAATACCATATGACTGCTGCTGCTGCTGCTGAGTTGCTTCAGTCGTGTCCAACTCTGTGTGACCCCATAGACGGCAGCCCACCAGGCTCCCCCGTCCCTGGGATTCTCCAGGCAAGAGCACTGGAGTGGGCTGCCATCACCATATGACTAGTGTCCTTATAATAAGGGAGGAGTTTTTATAATTATGTGGGGTAATCGATGTTAACTAAATTTATTGTGATAATGACTTCAAACTGTATACATAAATCAAGGGGGCCTCTCTGGTGGCACAGAGGGTAAAGAGCCTGTCTACAATGTGGGAGACCCAGATTCAACGCCTGGGTCAGGAAGATTCCCTGGAGAAGGGAATAACAACCCACTCCGGTATTCTTGGGCTTCCCTGGTAGCTCAGTGGTAAAGAATCCACCAGTAAGGCAGGGGCTGCAGGAGACATGGGTTCGATCTCTGGACTAGGAAGTTCCCTTGGAGGAGGGCATGGCCACTCACTCTAGTATTGTTTCCTGGAGAATTCCATGGAGAGAAGAGCCTGATGGGCTACAGTGCATGGGGTCAAAAAGAGTCAGACACGACTGAAGTGACTTAGCACACTCACACATATATCAAATCATTATGTTATACTCCTAAAACTAATACAATGCTACATGTCAATCATATCTCAGTGAAAAAAGTAGGGGAGGCATTTGAACACAGATACACACACAAGAACCCATGTGACAGACGGAGGCAGAGATTAGACTGATACAGCTGCACACCCAGGAAAACTCAGGATGGCTGGCCACCACCAAAAGCCAGGAAAAGGCAAGGAAGTATTTTATTCATAGTCTCAGAGGAGCATGGCTCTGCAGACATCTTGATTTCAGACTTCTTAGTCTCCAGAACTGTGAAACAATAAATTTCCGCTGTAAGCTACCCAGTTTCTGGTACTATGTTACAGATGCCCTAGCCATGAATACACCTATTTCTTACTACAAACGGCAGGAAAGTGAAGTGAAAGTGAAAGTGAAGTTGCTCAGTCATGTCCGACTCTTTGCAACCCTGTGGACTGTAGCCTACCAGGCTTCTCCATCCATGGGATTCTCCAGGCAAGAATACTGGAGTGGGTTACCATTTCCTTCTCCAGGGGACCTTCCCAACCCAGGGATCGAACCTGGGTCTCCTGCATTGGAGGCAGACGCTTTAACCTCTGAGCCACCAGGGAAGCTCTACAAACGGCATAATAATAATAAAAAAGAATGAGTATGGTTAATATATTTATTCAGAAAATATTGATTGAATATCTTCAGTATATAAGTTGGAATGAAGAGGCTGGAGGAGATACCAAAGTAAGGAATAAACAGCCTTCCCATAAGAAATGTGTACATTAAGAGCTGATGCAGTATGTATGCAGAAAATAGAAGCATGGAGTTTGATACCTGCCATAAAATAGATTCAAAATTCTATGAGGACCTATAGGAAGATGGAATTACTTCCAGCAGCAAGAATTAAAGCCAGTTTCATAAAGGAAGTGGCATTTGAGCAGGCATAAAAGGGAGATTGGAGTTTTCACAGGTAGAGGTGGAGAGAAAGGGCATTCCTGGCCCATGGCAAAACTTGATCAAAGACTCAGGGCCAAGCAGGTATCCATGATTTGAAATTGGTTAAGAAGCTCAAATTAGCTAAAGAAGTATGATGTGGAGAGGGACGGAGACTGGACAGGGAGGTAGGGACAGACTGGACACCTTGAATAGCATTCTAAGGAATATAGAGCAAATTATTCTGGAAGCCACAGATAACCACTTAACCTTTTGAGCAAAGAACTGATAAGTTTTGAAAGGTCTTATTTATGTTTGTAACATTATGCTTTGATATCTCCACTAAAACAGGCTTTAAAATCAAAACTATTGCTAACACTGTTGATGGGAATATAAATTGCTACGGTCACTATGGAGAACAGTATGGGGCTTCTTAAAAAAACTACAAATAGAGCTACCATATGACCCAGCAATCCTACTCCTGGGCATATATCTGGAGAAAACCATAATTCATTCAAATAGATACATGCATCCCAATGTTCACTGCAGCACTGTTAACAATAGCCAGGACATGGAAGCAACCTAAATGTCCATCAACAGAGAAATGGATAAAGAAGATGTGGTACAAGGTGGGATGGGGGAAGGGAGACTTGGAGGGGAGGGAGACTCAAGAGGGAGGGGATATATGTATACATACATACAGCTATTTCACTTTGTTGTACAGCAGAAACTAACACTGCAAGGCAATTAAACACCAATACTAAAAATTCTAAAAAGACGTGGTACATATATACAATGGAATATGACTCATATTACTAGGCATAAAAAGGAATGAAATAATGCCATTTGCAGCAACATGGATGTACCTAGAGACGTACTCAGTGAAGTTAAGTCAGAGAAAGACAAATATCATATGTTATCTCTTGTATGTGGAATCTTTAAAAAAAAAGGTACAAATGAACCTACTTATAAAACAGAAATAGAATCACAGATGTTGAAAACAAACTTATGGTTATCAGGGGGAAAAGATACAGGAGAAGGATAAATTGGGAGATTAGGACTGACATATACATACTACCGTATATAAAATAGATAACTAATAACCCTCTGTTGTACTGCACAGGGAACTGTACTCAAGACACAATGTAATGACCTACATGGGAAAAGAATCTTAAAAATAGTGGTTATATGTATATGTATACCTGATTCACTCTGCTGTACACCCCAAAATAAACAACATTGTAAATCAACTATATTCCACTAATTTTTTAAAGAAAAACCTCTATTGCTAGTCAAATAAATTAACTGACACAATCTCTAATCCCAATAATAAAGTAAAAGTCAAATTCACCCTGCAGACTTTGGGTAAGTTGTCTAGTTTACCTTCTGCCCTGACAAACCCGTCTTTTCCAACATAGAGAAAGTCGACATGCTACTGGTCTTCAAAAACACCTGTACTGTTGATCACACTTCTAAATATGACATGCAAGCAAAACAGAGTCTATATCTTAAACCAGATATGGAGTCACAAGCATGTTTATAGAACATTTTGTATAACATTAGTGTTAATACTAACATTAAACTCAACAGAGGTTTTGTTCCTGACTAAAAAGCAGATTATTGCAAAGATCACAATACAGCAATTCCACAAAGAAGGAAAACTCGTATTAAGGAATGGTGCTGCTGCTAAGTCGCTTCAGTTGTGTCCAACTCTGTGCGACTCCATAGCCGGCAGCCCACCAGGCTCCTCCATCCCTGAGATTCTCCAGGCGAGAATACTGGAGTGGGTTGCCATTTCCTTCTCCAAGGAATGGTGCTGCTGCTGCTCAATGCTTTCCCCTTGTTGATGCTAAACATGAACACACAACAAACATTTATCCCAGCAATGTTCTTGGTCCCCTCCCTGTAAATGATATTTACCGGACATGAAACAACAGACTGGTTCCAAATTGGGAAAGGAATACATCAGGCTGTATATAGTCACCCTGCTTATTTAACTTATATGCAGAGTACATCATGCGAAATGCTGGACTGGATGAAGCACAAGCTAGAATCAAGATTGCTGGGAGAAATACCAATAACCTCAGATATGCAGATGACACACCACCTTTATGGCAGAAAGTAAAGATGAAATAAAGAGCCTCTTGATGAAGGTTAAAGAGGAGAGTGAAAAAGCTGGCATAAATCTCAACATTCAAAAAACAAAGATCATGGCATCCAGTCCCATCACTTCGTGGCAAATAGATGGAGAAACAATGGAAACAGTGACAGACTTTATTGTTTTGAGCTCCAAAAATCACTGTAGATGATGACTGCAGCCATGAAATTAAAAGATGCTTGCTCCTTAGAAGAAAAGCTATGACCAACCTAGACAGCATATTAAAAACAGAGACATCATTTTGCCAGCAAAGGTCCATCTAGTCAAAGCTATGGTTTTTTCAGTAGTTTTTCCAGCTGAGCACCAAAGAATTGATGCTTTTGAACTGTGGTGTTGAAGAAGACTCTTTTTTTTTTTTTTTTTTGCCTATGTTTTATTCTAGAACTTTTATGGTGTCCTAAGAGTCCCTTGGACTGCAAGGAGATCAAACCAGTCAGTTCTAAAGGAAATCAATCTTGAATATTCATTGGAAGGACTGATGTTGAAGCTGAAATTTCAATACTTTGGCCACCTGATACGAAGAACTGACTCATTTGAAAAGACCCTGATGCTGGGAAAGATTGAAGGCAGGAGGAAAAGAGGACGACAGAGGATGAGATGGTTGGATGTTATCACCGACTCAATAGACATGAGTTTGAGCAAGCTCCCGGAGTTAGTGATGGATAGGGGAAGCCTGGCAAGCTGCAGTCCATGGGGTCACAAAGAGTCAGACACGACTGAGCAACTAAACTGAAACAGTATTAACACCAACACTTGATCACTAGCCTAAAGATTTGTTCACAAGAAAGCTTTTCTCTGTGCACCTGGCACTTAGCATAGGCATGGAAAAATATCAAAGAAAAAAAGTTGTAAAGAAACTTTTATGAACAAAAGAAATTTGTTTGTATTGTCATCTTAAACTATATTGTAATTCAAAGCAAAGCAAAAATAATCTTTTAGATGTGACCAATAACCAGTTGGTATCTACACTGTTATAGCATATAATAGTATCTACTTCAGAAGCAGGATTTCAATATGAACTGATCAGAAAGGAGCTGTGATGCTCCTTCTTACAACACTGATTTGGGTGCGTACTATTAGCCAGGCACTGTTCTAGGTGCTGAGAGTAGTGGGGAAAAGGGAAAAGAGAAAGAGAGCTGCAGTGAAAAATGAGGCTGCATGGAAATGAAGACTTATGAAAGCAAAAAGTGAAGTTGCTCAGTTGTGTCTGACTCTGCAACCCTGTGGACTGTAGCCTACCAGGCTCCTCTGTCCATGGGATTTTCTAGGCAAGGGTACTGAAGTGGGTTGCCATTTCCTTCTCCAGGGTATGAAAGCAAAGGTGAGGGAAATTTGACTGAGGTCAAATGAAAAGAAAAATAGATGAAAAAAATGACAGTAGATTATGAAAGGGAAGAGAGACAGGAAAATAGTTTATAGTATTGATATCTGGGGCTTACATAGGGAAAATGAAGAAGAATGAAATAAACCAAGAGCACTAGTGGGGGGAGAAAAGGAAATAAAGGAAAAACTAAAGAACTAGAAGGAACAGGAGGAGAAAATGGGAAGAAAAGAGGTATGAATGAGTGTGGGTACTGAAGGTAAGAAATTTGGCCTTGGATGGACAACAAACACATGAAAAAATGCTCGACATCACTCATTTTCAGAGAAATGCAGATCTAAACTACAGTGAGGTATCACCTCACACCAGTCAGAATGGCCATCATCAAAAAATCTACAAACAACAAATGCTGGAGAGGATGTGGAGAAAAAGGAACCCTCTCGCACTGTTAGTAGGAATGTAAATTGATAGAGCTACTGTGGAGAACAGTATAGAAATTCCTTAAAAAAACTAGGAATAAAACTACCATATGACCCAGCAATCCCATGACGGGGCATATACCCTGGAAAACCATAACTCAAAAAGATCCATGTTCCCCTATGTTCATTGCAGCACCATTTACAATAGCTAGGACATGGAACGTGAACGTGAACGTGAAGTCGCTCAGTCGTGTCCGACTCTTAGCGACCCCATGGACTGTAGCCTACCAGGCTCCTCTGTCCATAGGATTTTCCAGGCAATAGTACTGGAGTGGATTGCCATTTCCTTCTCCAAGGAATCTTCCCAACCCAGGGATCGAACCTGAATCTCCCACATCGTAGACAGACCCTTTACCATCTGCGATCTCAGCCAAAAGGCCGAGAAGCAACCTAGATGTCCATTGACAGATGAATAAAGAAGCTGTGGTACACATATACAATGGAATATTACTCAACCACAAAAAGGAGCAAATTTGAGTCAGTTGAACTGAGGTAGATGAACATAGAGCCTGTTATACAGAGTAAAGTAAGTCAGAAAGAGAAAAACAAGTATTGTATATTAATGCATAAACATGGAATCTAGAAAAATGGTATGTAGAGAATGGACTTATACACATAGCAGGGGAAAAGGAGAGGGTGGCACAAATTGAGAGAGTATCAATGCCACATATACACTACCATGTGTAAAACAGATAGCAAGTGGGAAGTTGTTGTTAACACAGGGAGCTCAGCCCAGTGCTCTGTGACAACCTGTAGGGGTGTGATAGGGGGTGGGAGGGAGGGAGGCTCTAGATGGAGGGGATATATGTATACTTATGATTGATTCACATTGTTGTACAACAGAAAGCAACACAATACTGTAAAGCAATTATCCTCCAATTAAAAGTAAAATTGTTAAAAAAAAAAAAAAAGAAAGACATTTGGCAGGATGGACGAGAGTGATGGAGACTAGAGAGGGAAGCAGATGGAGAGTAGGAGAGGGATTGTATGATAAGGAGAGAGAGCTGTTGACCGCATGAAGATGGAATTTGCAAGGGTAGACTAGGTGTGGAGGAGATGGAATGATGAGGGGGTGTGAAAGGTGTAAAGGAGACCAAAGAAGGAATTAGAACAGGGGTATGACGGTAGTGAGAGAAGATGGGACCAGGCCTGGCTTCGTGGATGTATGAACTATTCAGTTGCAGGAGCCTCCTTCCTAAGATATGCTCCACCCTTGGTTTACTGTTCTGCTCAAACCTGTTAATTTTTTTTAACATGAGACTCTGCATTTTCATTTTTCCTTGAACCCGGTAAACTATGTAACTGATCCTGCTGGAACCGACCACGTGATGAGAGAGACTGGGGAGGTCTCTGATGGAGTGATGAAGGATTTGAATTAGGGCCATAATGGATGAGGACTGGGACTGGCAAGTGGGGACAGCGATCTGAGCCTGTCCAGGTTATAAATGAGGGTGCTAAGGGGCAGGCCGATGGACGGGGAGCCGGGAGTGCTGCAGTCCACAGGGCCATAAAGAGGCCCGCACGACTTAGCTGCGATGGACAGGCAAGGGGTCACTAAAGAGTGGCAGAAATAACCTCACATTAGTGAGGCTGAAGTTGGAGTGTGTTACAAAGTGGGGGAGTGAAAGGAGGGCCTAAGACATTAACACAGTGGTCAGGGACAGCCCAGGGCAGTTAGTGATGGGCTGAAATGAGTAATGAGCTGATAGGGAATCGTGGTGTGAGGTGGTCAGTAAATAAGGGTGACGCGGGATATTCATGAAGCCTTCTTCCAGGTTTCCCCATTCAGCAAGACATCAATATTTCTGTGAGTGTCTCTCTCGTGGTTTCTCCTTGCGACTCAAAATCTAGGAGTGGGGGCCTGACATGTGAGTGTGTGTGTCGGGGGCGGGGGGGCACTTATGAAAGTCCTACCGCACTTTGCACCGTGCAGAGTTTAACAGGGTGGGGTGGGGCCGGCGGGGGGGTGTCCACCCAATGGAACGAGGGGCAAGAAAGAATGGACCCAGTGCCAACGGGAACCGGAGGAGGGGGGCGGTAGGGAGTGAGGTTGTGGGAGGGGATAGGATGCTGACTGAGGGACGATTCGGAATCGGTGGATGTGACACGGGCTAGCAGAAGAGAGACCACGGGGAGGGGTCGAAGGAGAGGCGACAGAGAAGGGGCGCTGACTTCTGACCTCGGCCATCCTGGCGCGCTCTGCGGGTGGCCTCAGAGGCAGCTGTGGAGATCGCGGAAACTGGGCCGCAGGCTGAGAAGGGGGGCCGCAACCCGGCGCTCCGCGCGTCCCCCGGTCTCCTGGCAACCGCCTGGCCCTCTGGGGGCGCTAGCGAAGGTTCGAAAGGGGTGGAGCCTCCGAGGCGGGCACCCGGGCTGCGCTCCTCAGAGTCGCGAGTGCGTCCTGAAGGGGGCGGGACCAGGGCAATGAGAGGCGGAGTCTCCGAGCGGCTGGGAGGAGTCCCGGCGTGTGCGGAAGCGAGCAACACCCAAGACCAAGGAGACTCGGGTTGAGACCCGGGATTAGACCCGGAGCCGGCAATGGAGAACCAACGACTGACGCTTAGAAGATGTGGATCAGAGGGTTTGAATGAAGGAAAGCCCAGCAGTCTCCCTCTGCCTTTTGTCACAAAGTGACTCGGTCGCGGGAGCAGGAGATATTCTCGGTTCGCGTCAATTCCAGCCCTTGTGAAGCAGCTACTGTGCGCAAGACACAGGGTGGAAGGGGTGTGGGGAAGAGAACTAAAGTAGAGGAAACACAGACCCTGCCCCCAAAGGCTGTAGTCACTAGTGGTGAAGAAAATAGGGTGCAAAGATCGAGGCACCCTGAAAAAATACGTGGAGCCACGTCCTGAAAATCTGCCTGGTATCTGATTTCTCTCTTCCTCGCTGTCCCTCCTCCTCCACTCCTTTAGACTTCAGGTGCAGGGTTGGAGTAATTAAACTCTTTAATTAAAGACCTCTATCTTGTTTCCTTTTTTTCTTATTTTCCCCACACCTCAATTTCAGCCTCCATAGGAATTCATGCTACTGTGCTTGGGTATATGGGCTTCCCCTGTGGCTCCCACCTGCAATCCAGGAGACCTAGGAGATGCTGGTTGGATCCCTGGGTGGGAAAGATCTCCTGGGTACGACCATGGCAACCCACTCCAGTATTTTTGCCTGGAGAATCCCATGGGCAGAGGAGCCCAGCGGGCTACAGTCCATAGGGTCACAAAGAGTCGGGACAAGACTGAAGCGACAGCCTGCAAGCACATGCCTGGGTATATATTTTTAAAAAAAGTAGAGCATTAGTGCATGTTTTTAATTGTAACAATGGTATTGGACTTTAAGGATCATCCTATTTTGTAGTTTTCACTCAGCAATCTTTTTAAGGTTCTGTCTCTGTTTTGTCAGAGAAGGCAATGGCAGCCCACTCCAGTACTCTTGCCTGGAAAATCCCGTGGATGGAGGAGCCTGGTGGGCTGCAGTCCATGGGGTCGCTAAAAGTCGGACACGACTGAGCAACTCTGTTTTGTAGGTGTTGCAATCCCAGTTCATTGCTTCTTATTGTGGCACTGCTTTCTGTGTTGGACATCCTTACTTTTTACGTTCAGCCCCCCAGTGCTGGATACCAAGGCTGGCTCCACCTCTCCAATATCATAAACAGTGCAGCGATGGTCATCCTTGTCAGTGGTCTTTAATGGACCTATGAACAAACTCCTCTGAAATATATGCCTAGGAGTGAAATTGTTAAAACCAAAGGGGCTGCATGAGGCCATCATATTCAACTTGTCCTGCACAGACGAATCCAGCCAGCCAGCCAGTGGGGGCTGAAAAACAGACCCCATCCTCTTGCCCATGTCATGTGCTTTGCTGGAGGAAGATATGTCCTTTCTTTCCCACCAAAGTTTTGTTCCTTAGTCAAGCCACGAACCTACAGGCTGTGATTATCCAGAGGGTATGCCCTCTTCAAATTCATACTGTGGTGGACAGTATTTTCCAGTGGCACAAAGGTGCCTAGTAGCCTGGTGGAAGCCCTGGGTACTTGACTTCATGAGTACTGCTGCCCTACACCACACTCCAGGGTGCCCCCTACTCCCATCCTTACCAGCATGCAGTGGTTTATTTATTCATAAATAGTCATATAGTGTGTACTAAGTGTCAGATACTATTCTCAGGGCCTTACAAATACTGATTCATCTAATTAGCCAGTTTCCTAATTTGTGTCAGTATCACGGAATTCATGTCAGCACATTGTTTTAATTTGCATTTCTCTATGAGTGAAATTGAGCAGTTCTTGGTACATTTATAAGCCACTTGGGGTCCCCTTCTGTGAATTGTCTATTTATAGCCCTTGCCTATTTTTCTATTGCTCTTTTTGATTTGCAAGAGGTCTTTGTAACATCTAGACATTAATCTACTTTCAAAGACTGGCATGTTGCTTGTGATATCCTTTGTAGAAGAATAATCTTTAATTTTATAGCTCTTCATCCTCTGTATGCTTTTTAGTATAATTTAATAAGTCCTTCTCAATCCCAAGGTTATAAACATATTCTCTATCATCCTCTTCTATTAGCTTACTAATTTTACTTTTACATGTCTAGTTCAATCCATCTGGAGCCTTTCCCTTCTCCAGGGGATCTTCCAAACCCAGGGATAGAACCCAGGTCTCCTACATTGCAGGAGGATTCTTTACCAGCTGAGGAAAACCCAAGAATACTGGAGTGGGTAGCCTATCCCTTCTCCAGTGGACCTTCCCAACCCAGGATCAAACCAGGGTCTCCTGCATTGCAGGTGAATTCTTTTACCAGCTGAGCTATCAGGGAAGCCCAATTAGCTTAATAATTTTCCTTTTACACATTTAGTTCTTTAATCCATCCGTATGTGGTGTGAGATAAGGATCCAGTTTTATTTTTCTCAATGGAGTGAGTCCTTTTTTCAACATCTTCCCCAAATATAGATAAGTCTGTTCTAAACTCTCTGGTTTATTCCTGTGTCAGCACCACAAGGTTTTATTACTATGATTTTGTAGCCAGTCATCATAGTTAAAGGACAGAACACGCCTCCCTGCTCTGTCAAAATTGCATTGCCTATTCATGAATCTTTATTGCCCCATATAAGTTTTCAGGATATTTTTCAAGTTCCTCATGACAAGTGTTAATTGGAACTTCATTGAATTTATGAATTAATTTGAGGGAAATTAACATTTGTACAATGATATCTCATTCATGAACAGAGACTGTGTATCTGGTGGACGCATAGAACAAACTATGGCTGAGCCATAATGTGCAGGGAAATAGTGAAAGAGGTGGCACATGAAGCTGGAGAGGCAGGTTGAACCAAACTTTAAGCCAAGTTAATAGAAATGAGGTGGAGATGGGGAGTAAATATGACTCAGGCTGCTTTGTGTTTATAGAAAACTTGATTACAACCCTGGGACCAGCTCATGGGACCACCATAATCCAGAGAAACTCCATAATAACATGTTAAAGGTACACAGCCATAAAGAAAGACCTAGAGGGTCCTGGCCTCCCGTATCTTGTACTGGTGTCATTTGCAGAGCAATGTGTCTTCCCAATACCTGGGAACTGCCTATGTGACAGTCTCACAAGCAGATGGCCTGCCAAGGTTGCAGCAGTTCAGTGCCGAAAACACTTTGTTTAAGCAACTACTACAGAACAACTGCCAAGGCTGGCCGTAGGAGCCTTGGCAGTAAGTCAGACAAAGTCACTGCCCTTTGGCTTTGCGGGGGAAGAAAGAAAGAAAAAACTACAATTAATTCTAACATGATGTGATGGTGTCATTTGCAACAGACTGTGTCAACAGCAAGCACTATGAGTTCTCAGGGAACCTAGACACTGATACCTGAGAGTATTATTTATCATGTGGGGACAGAAAGACAGAACACAGACACTCAGGGAACCCCTGGAGGTGGACAGGAACATGACATCTTTAATTCGCAGGAGAGAGATGCAGGAGGACATCAAAAAGGATGGATGAGTGAATGAGAGGATGGGTGGCTTGACAAATCAATTTATGCTGATAAAAAAAAATGCTTTGTGTCCCATTTTTCCAGATTACAGTCGAAGACTACTCACTACCAGGCTCCCCTTTGTTGCTGTAATTAAACGGAGCACTAGGTGGCATCGTACTACCAAAAGTCCTCACCTTCTAGAGCCTTTGGGAGAAACTCACGCCAGACTGGGTCAGCCCTAATTTACAAAGAGTGCTTCCGTCAATCTGAGTTCTCATTACACCCACTTAATTTGTTTACTGAGCACCTACTATATCCCTTCACACCATGGAGACTATGAAGGAATCAAGTCTCCCCTCCCTAAAGGAGCAGAAGGGGAAGCAAAACACACAGTGCCCCCCTCCTCCAAAGACATCAGTCCAAGACACGATGCAGTAAGCACTGAAATGAGGATGTCAGGACAAGACATCCTGTGTAATCTGGTCCCGTCAGCCATCTGCTGCCTTCTCCCACCACGCACTTCTTGCTGCAATGGCTTCTTTTGATTCCTATATATGTCATGTTCTTCCCTGCTACCAGTATGGAATAATCGACCTTCCCTCTTCAGCCTAGCTGACTGCCACCCATCCTTCCTTCAGATCTAACTAACTTAGAGGACATTCCTGACCTGCCACACTATCTTTTCAAGTACCTCTTTTTCTGCTTCTTGGACCATCTTGTAATGGTAATTAACTATGGATTCATGGAAACAGTTGTTTCATATCTGTCCTTGTTGTTGAACCCAAGTTCATGTCCCCAGTGCACAGTGAGGCCAAACAAACTGCAATATCAGAGTCTCCTTATTTAATAGGCAGACCGTGCTCAGAAAGCCAGAAGCCCCTGACGATCTGGGGGGCAGGGGCAGGCTACAAAGTGTGTGACCTTTTTTTGATTGGTTGGTGATGAGGTAACAAAGGTGCTATTCCAGGAATCTCAATCATCAACCTTCAGGTTCTGAACAGTCCCGGATTCCTCCTGTTTGTGTTTAGATAGAAGTTGCCATCCCCCATCCAGGTGGATCCCCTAGAAGAGATCAGTTCAGTTCAGTTCAGTCGCACAGTCATGTTTGACTTTTTGCGACCCCATGAATCACAGCACACCAGGCCTCCCTGTCCATCACCAACTCCGGGAGTTCACTCAGACTCGTGTCCATCAAGTCAGTGATGCCATCCAGCCATCTCATCCTCTGTCGTCCCCTTCTCCTCCTGCCCCCTATCCCTCCCAGCATCAGGGTCTTTTCCAATGAGTCAACTCTTCACATGAGGTGGCCAAAGTATTGGAGTTTCAGCTTCAGCATCAGTCCTTCCAATGAACACCCAGGACTGATCTCCTTTAGGGTGGACTGGTTGGACCTGCTCGACTCTCAAAAGGAGATACATTATATTATTATGTATACCATTTGAGGAGGAACTGGGACCCTGCTTTATGGCCGTGATATTGTTTCTCTTTTGTTTCTGCATTCCCTCCACTCCTCAATTAGTAACTTGCTGAGAGCCAGCCTGAGGAACTCCGCCGGTGGCAAAGGTCATGAGGAAGGAGGCTCGGCATTATGCAAAGGAGGGATCGAGCCTCAGGAGATCCCCTGGTCCTGAGCATCTACCCCCAAAACCAGAGTCTACCTACTTTACTGTTTTATGCTCTCACCTACACCTCTGACTTTATGGGGGGCTGCCCCCCACCACCTCTCTCAGAGAAGGAGTTAACTTGCAGCTCCAGTCAATAAAAATTCCTGGGCATGACAAGAGTGTTTCAACTTACAAACTCCTCTGAAGGTTCTCTAGCCTGCCTGAGCAGGTTCGTCCGACCACATGTGATTGTTTACAGCCTCCCAACCGTGAGAGGCAGGAGATGCTGTAAACTTTCTAAATACAGATTCTTTTGAGAAGTCAGAAAATTATTAGTATAGTATAGTGGGTTGATTAGAAATTATATTGGTGAAGGGTTTTTCATTTGTTGAGCCAATATTTGCTGCTAAATCTCCATATTCCTTGCCCTTATAATGAATATAACTAGCATATGGGAGAAATAAGTATTAACCTTTGATATTAATCATGTTAAACCTTAAGCTAAGTAAATTCCTTGCTTGATTATAATCCCCTGCACCCTCACCCTATCGGAATGCAACTTTATTTGGTGCCTTCGGAGGGTGGTGCCTGGTTTAAGAAAATTCACCCCTGGAAAAAATAAGTTTTCTGGTTGACTGACCATTATCAGAAAGGGCCATAAAATGTAAGCAGGCCTCATGGCCAGAAGATGATGTAAAACCCCTAAGACCTTTGTATACATTTATATGAAGCACTTGATTTTGATAAAGGTCAGGTCTGCTGACCCTGCGTGACTCTGTATTCATCCCTATGTATAATAAAAAGTATATAAGCGAACCTAAAAATAAAGAAAACAGATCAGTTTCTGGAAAGACTGATTCCCCCGTGTCGTTTTTCTTTCCCCTTCTGGCTGAATTCCCATCTGGAGCGTGGATGCTCAGCATGTCTACTTACTTGCCCTGGCTTCTAAGACCCCCGTGAGAGGGAGCCCAAGGTGGGGCACCCTCCGCTATTCAAGCGGGCGCCGGTGACCTACGTAGATGGTGCAAATTCCTTGTCTTGGAGTTTTATTGGTATTCCACGTAAACCAAGTTATTCAGCCTCTTTTTCTCCACTAATTTTCTACTACACTCTTCTTCTCTAATCTCTCTTTATATTTCTAATTAAATAGCTTTTTCCTAGGACGCCAACTCCATCTCCCCTTCGAATTACCCTGGATCCACCAGTGCTGGACCCCAGCAGTAACTGTTTGAATCTGCCCTTTGGTACTCAGGGAGGGTCTAGGAGTCAGAAGCCTTTTTCCTACAATTAAGAAAGGAGTGATAGGCTTTTGTACCCAGGAGGGTCCTGCTCAGTTTCATCTTTTCTACCAGGCTGTCAAACAACAAGAGAATAAGTATTACTTTCCTTCTTGTTCAGCCTGTCTCTATTAGTGTTATGGGCTAAACTGGATCTCCCTAAAATTCATATGTTGAATCCCTAAGCCCCAGTACTTCGGAATCTGACTGTATTTGAGAAATACGGTCTTCAAAGAGGTGAATAAGTTAAAATGAGGCCATTAGGGTGGCCCCTAATGGCCAAATCTGACTTCTGCTCTTATAAGAAAAGAAAGTCTGGGCACACAAAGAGACAAACAGACGAAAGATACAGCAAGAAAGCGACCATCTGCAAGCCAAGCGGAAGGTCATAGGAGAAACCAAACCCTCAGACACCTTGATCTGGGATGTCCCGCCTCTAGAACTGTGAGCAAATGTCTATTGTTTAAGCCACCCAGTCTGTGGTTCTTTATTATGGCAGCCCCAGTAAACTAATACAAACGGCCATCACGCCTCTCAGTACCTAACTATTAAGTGAATGACTATTGAATGAGTTCTGAAATAAAGAAGACCTGTGAAGGATGGATGGTATTAGTAAGGAAAGGTACATGGTAGATGTGGTTCTTAAACTTGATTGTAAGTGATACATGGAGACATGGAAAAGAGAAAGAATCCCAAGTGTGGAAAATAGCACCCTGCAGACACCAAGGTAAAAATGCAAAAATCCTGCTCCAGGAAGAGTGGGGTCCATATCAGGGGCTCATGGACATTAATGTTGATATGAAGGTCTGGGTGAATGTGGAGCCTTTGGAAGACTACCAGAGTCATAGCTATAAACTCAAGGACCAGGGACAGCAAAGGATGCACCCATCTGTTCTGCTAAGTAATTTAAATGTATGATCATGATCTGTAATATATATGCAAAACTCCTTGTTTAAACCTGGATATTGTTGTTGAGTCACTCAGTTGTGTCCAACTCTTTGTGACCCCATGGACTGCAGCCCTCCAGGCTCTTCTGTCCTCCATCGTCTCCTGGAGTTTGTTCAAATTCCTGTCCATTGAGTTGGTAATACTATCTAACCATCTCATCTTCTGCTGCCCCCTTCTCCTTTTGCCTTCAGTCTTTCACAGCATCAGGGTCTTTTCCAGTCAGTCAGCTCTTCTCATCAAGTGGCCAAAGTATTCGAGCTTCAGCTTCAGCATCAGACCTTCCAAGGTATATTTAGGGTTGATTTCCTTTAGGATTGACAGGTTTGATCTCCTTACAGCCCAAGGGATTCTCAAGAGTCTTCTCTAGCACTAAAATTTGAAAGCATCAGTTCTTTGGCACTCAGCCTTCTTTATGGTCCAACTCTCACATATGTACATGACTACGGGAAAACATAGCTTTGAAACCTGGATATAGCGCCTCTTGGTTAACTTCCTTAGGACTTGCTGTGTGCTATGACTCAGTAATAAAAGCAGCATTCTGTACACAGTGCTCACCTCTTCAACAGCATTCCATGAGGCTATGAATTGAAACTCCAGAAAAGCAGAAAGAAACATGGTTATGCGCCTCCACATAGAAATTCCAGCCTGCAATACAAAATGACTGTGTTCTAAAAGAAACCTACTCCTCCAATGGATCAGAGAGCTCCAAGAAGCAATTTGGGGGGAGTCTGTGAAGCCTAGAATTCCCATCCAGAAATGTTCCTCCTACCTCCCCGCTCCACGTCTGGCCATAGCTGAAAGGGTCAGGAGTGGAGACTTAACCCACATGACCCATTATCCTTCCTGGGAATTTATAATTAGGACCAAAAGTTGCAAGTCGCTCATTATGGAGCCTGGAACTGAGTACATGCCACCCAAAAGAGGCAGAGAAGGCAGGCTGCATAGAGAGAAGAATAAATGAACAAGAAGGGGATTCCACAGGCTCAAGAGAGGAAGGAAGAATCGGGGGAGGGGCTCCCTTGGTTGTTGATGCCGTTTCAGATGCTGGGTGCAGTCCCCGAGGGGGCCCAGCACACCTGCTCTCTTGGTTTCTGCCAGATATTTTGCATCCTCCCAACAAATTCACCTTATTTGTTTAAGCAGCAAGTTCCCACTATTTATCTCCCAATGCCAACCCCACCAAAAGAAAAAGACAAAATAGGGCCAACACAGGTTCTGTTTGCACAGGCATTATGATGTCGCTGGATTTAATGTCCATGAAATCTAAACACTGCATTTGGGGCTGCAAACAACATGGGAAAAACTGCTCCAGTCATCAGAGCTAACACTTTCCCCCCAGGCTTTTGGGAAGATTAAAAGCCCACGTGTTAAAGAAAATTGTTATCATTTATCAGATGACCCCATGCTCACCTTAAATGACAAAACAGAGTCCCAGCTGGTTAGTACTCTCCGAAACTGTTTGGGCCATATTTTATTCCTTTAATCTTCTTTTCCACACTGCTGCAGACCTAACTTAACAGAACATTTGCTGAGCATTTGACATCGATTCCCAAAGGGTCTTCATACAAATGCCTCTCCTGATACCCTAGGAGCCAGCAAAGCTCGGGCAGATTTATTAGGAAGCTTGAAAGGTCGGGCACAAGGTGGAAGCAGTGTGCATCTCCACTGCCTGGGATCATTTTTACAAGGAGACTGTGTCACAACCCAGTTATCTTAACTGCCCCTCTCCCACTGGGTCGAATTCCTTCTGGATGTGACTGGATAGGTAAGCTAGCTCACTCAGGGGGTGCTCCTTGCCCAAGAGGCCAGGCCAAGGTTGCAGTTTGATGTCCTACTTAAAACTAGTGAAGATTTACACAGACCAACCAGCTAACCTAACTGACTTGCTGAAAAAGACTGAATCGATCCACACAACCTGTTCCCACTACAAATAAATAAATACACTAAATGAATGAAGAAGTAAATAAGTAAACAGAATTTTTTAAATCACCTTAAGAGAAAAAACTGTAAGCAAAAAAAAAAAAAAAAAATCAAGGCACAAATCCCTTTGATGATGGGCCAGTGCTCTTGTTTTCTACTATCCCCTGAAAACATCGTATTCTCAAATACATCAAGTCTTAACGTGTGCTGATGCCTCGTCTAGAATATCCTATGTCTCCTTTGTCCAGTGAGTTTTTTCAAGAGTCAGTTCTGTGCCACCTCCCCAAGGAAGTCTTCCGCTGTTTGGCACACCTTCTCTGTATTATTAGAAAATCTGAGCATCCCTCTATCAATGCACTGTATTGTAATCATGTGTTTATATCTATGTCTGGAAAGACCAGTCTTTTCTTTAATACATCTATGGTGCTGACCCATAAGAGACATTCAAAACAGAAAGTTTGTTAAAAGAAGGAAAAAATGGAAAGAAGGATGGAAGGGGGAGAGGGAGAGAGGAAGGAAGAAAGGAAAAATAGAATCAGTTTATGCACTCAGGCACACAGCAATCTCTCTTGGGAGTGATTGCTGCTACTGCTAAGTCGCTTCAGTTGTGTCCGATTCTGTGCGACCCCATAGACAGCAGCCCACGAGGCTCCCCCATCCCTGGGATTCTCCAGGCAAGAGTACTGGAGTGGGGTGCCATTGCCTTCTCCGTGATTAGTGACTAGCTAAAAGCTATTGGAACATAGACATTTAAGATTCTAAGGTAATTAAATAAAATCATCTCCAAGTATACACTAGGCCCTCAAATAGAAATATTAAGTATCTCATTTCTCTTCCCATCTTTGATGCAAGTGTCAAAGAACCAAGGCTTTTCTTTTTATCCACAGGGTTCGATGCACAGTAGGCACTCAACAAAAGTTACAATTTGCTTCTCTTAGCGAAGATAAGCATCTGTAAAGTGAAACTCTTTGCTATCTTAAAGGAATAAATTCTTTCCACCCTGTAGATAGGTTGCTTTATTTCCAATATCTGCTGCCAAATCTACCTAACAGTTTCACTAACGAAAAATGCCTGCTGAGCATCTACTGTGAGCAGGTGTTCTCTGAGGCAGTGCAAGGGAGGCAAAAAAACTCCACACCTCCCCCCTCCAATGCTACCAAAGGAACTTGAAACACAGCGTAAGCTAAATAGGACAGTGCAAACATCCAGAATGGTAGAGACCAGCCTAGATACCATTGTGTTCTAGAATCTAGCACCATAATCTGCAAACTAGTTCTATAAAGAACCAGATTAAGAAATATTTTGGCCTTCACCAGGCCACACATTTTCTGTAGCAGCTATTTTCACTCTGCCATAAGCACAGAAGCAGCCACAGACAATATATAAATGAATGGTCTTGGTTGTGATCCAAGAAAACCTTATTTACAGAAACAGGTGGCACTCTGGAGGTGGCCTGACAGCCAGAGTTTGCCACTCCTGATTTAGCACAACGCCTGGCATATAGTAGGTACCCACATATTGAATGAATGAATGAATGAGGAAATGAAGAACTTTCTAAGGTAACGGCACAGTGATTTGTCTTAAAGCATTCATGTACCATCATTAGACATTAACTACAAGGAGAGCAATGAATACCTCCTGACCAGAAATATGCTTGATAGAAATTATCTGACAGTCTTTCCCACTCCAAGTGGTGTGTGTGGATGGAAACTTAACAAGTAAAACCACTAACAGCTTTAGAGATGTGAACCAGAAGATCAGGTTAAAGAGGTATTTTTTCCAAACCATGGATCATGACCCTTGAGTAAGTTGTAGCCTGCATTTTTTCTTTTTTTTTTCAAAAAAGGATAAGGGATGTAGGGAGAAAAAGAAAAGGGAATACACCAGAGTCTATTACATGTAGTAAGCATAAGGATTGTTTCTAAGGTAACTGTCTTTCACTTGTAAAGTACTTGTATCTGAGAGTATTCACATTCTGGGGTAGAATGTACTTTCAAAAGAGATTGGGAAAATGTTCTATTATAATCTCATTCTATTATAATCCCATTCTTGGGGAAATTCAGTGTATTTGTACATTTGAAGGGGACTTACTTCTTCATAGCAAAGTAGTCGAAGGCAAGATTCTGGAGCAAATTTCCTGGTTCAAATCCTGACTCTCACTTGTTAGCTGTGTGATCTTGGATAAGTTAATTAGCTTCTCTGGGCCTCAGTCTCTTTACCTGTGAAATGGGAATGCAAATGACACCTATTGTTGTTGTTTAGTTGCTAAGTCATATCTGACTCTTTTGTGACACGATGGACTATAGCCCACCAGGCTTCTCTGTCCTTGGGATTTCCCAGGCAAGGATACTGGAGTGGGTTGCCATTTCCTTCTCCATGGGATCTTCTCAACCCAGGGGTCAAACCTGAGTCCCCTGTGTAGCAGGTGGATTCTTTACCGCTGAACCACCAAGGCTTTCCAACAATACCTATTATGGTTATTATGAGAATTAAACAACTTATCATATGTGAAGAGTTTAAAGCAACATCTAACACAGAGAATAAATTTTAGCTATTATTATGCGGCCTTCCCAGGTGGCCCTAGTGGTAAAGAACCTGCCTGCCAGTGCAGGAGACGTAAGAGACTCAGGTTCCATCACTGGGTTGGGAAGATCCCCTGGAGGAGGAAAATGGCAGCCTCTTCCAGTATTCTTACCTGGAGAATCCCATGGACTGAAGCGCCTGGAGGGCTACAGTGCATAGCATTGAAAAGAGTCGGACACAACTGAAGCGACTTATCACTTATACATGCATGCTGTCACTAACCAATAATGGGACCTTGAGTACGTGACCTAAATTCTCTTGGTTTCATTTTTGTTGGTAAAAAGATCTCCAAAGGCCTTGCTGGCAGCAACATTCCAAGAAGGGATGGGAAGTGGTTTTCCAACACAAACCTTGAGGAAAGCAAATGTAAATCATCTGCCCTGTACAACGACACCTTTGAGGCCTCAGCAAAGGAGCCTGTTTCAGAAAAAAAAAAAAAAAAAAAAAACCCTATAAAGCCAATTTGTTATTATCTCTCAAAACTGCATGCACAGGTGAATTCAGGATGGTGAGAGACTGACCAAATCAAGGGAACGCTCTTCTTTCCATCCATCAGACCCTGCATGACTAGCATTGGCTTCCTGTCTCTTCCACTGTCAAGTATTTTATTCCATACACTGGGATAACCACAGCTGGGGGTGAACAGGAAATCTGTCCCCGTGTTTGTTTGGCTTTTTTGTTTCCAACATTCCTAACTGTGAAGTATAGTGTGAGGCTGCCCTGCAGTTGTTCTGGGGTTGATCACAAGTCACCTTTCACTGTGGAATTTGAAGCCCCATTTAGCACCAAAGATCATTAAAAAAAAAAAAAATCCATTTACTTTCACACACACAAAAGAAGTCAACAGAAAAACAGGTGAAGTTATTACTGATTACTCACAAACAAAATGGTCAGTAATAATGTTCTGTTTAGCCCCATCTATAATTAAAGAAATGCACAGCAAGACATTGAGATATTTTTTACCTATAAAAGAGGCAAACTAATTAAAGTCAAAAAATAGTCAATGCAGAAAAAGATGTAGGGACACAAACATTCTCACACTTTTATGAGAGTCTAAATTGGTGAAACTTCTTTGGAGGACAATTTTGCAATAAATAGCAAAACAGTAAATATTCATAACCTTCGACCAGCCCCGAAACTAGGAAGGTATTGAACAAAAGCAGCCTATATACAGACTTCTCCTTTGAGAAAAACAAAGCCCTATTTGTTTAATTTCTTGTGTTAGACACACATAAAATTATAGTCAGGTAATCTATTCCTTGGAGAAGGCAATGGCACCCCACTCCAGTACTCTTGCCTGGAAAATCCCATGGACAGAGGAGCCTGGTAGGCTGTAGTCCATGGGGTCGCTAAGAGTCAGACATGACTGAGCGACTTCCCTTTCACTTTTCACTTTCCTGCATTGGAGAAGGAAACGGCAACCCACTCCAGTGTTCTTGCCTGGAGAATCCCAGGGACGGGGGAGCCTGGTTGGGCTGCCGTCTATGGGGTTGCACAGAGTCAGACACGACTGAAGCGACTTAGCAGCAGCAGCAGCAGCAACCTATTCCTTGTAACCTAACACATCCCTAATTGACAAATCTAAAAAAGTGCAGGGGGGTGGTGAGAGGACATTCTCATCTTGTACTAATTTTAACATTTCCCATTAAGCATAATATTGGCTTTGGAGAATTTCACTCTCTGCTTTTATCATACCACAGAAATGTTTCTCTGCATTTGGATGATGATTTTTTTCTAATGGCTTTTCAGATCTTAGTGATGGTCTTTCAGTTTTTCATTCTTGATCTATTTGTGATGTAATATTCTTTTGATGTGCTACAGAATTCTGTGTTAATATTTTATTTAGAATTTATAAAACAGTATTCACAAGTGAAATTAGTATGTTACTTTTTTATTTTCCCCTTTTTAATGAGTTATTTTCATTGGATTTTTGCTGGATATATTACCATTGACTTAAGGGAAAAAAAAGAATTCTGCCCACTGAGGGTTTTTAAAATGTAAATGACTAAAATTTATTTCTAAATATTATATTTGTACTTTTTCAAAGCTGCCCTATTTTTTCATAGTGGTATGTTCTATTCTTCTGTCTTTGTAATTATGTTGACCATAACTATTCTAGTCTTTTTCAAGTTGTTCTACTGCCTCAAGTTCTTAAGGAGCTAATTCTCCTGTTTATCACCGATCCAGTCCCTCATGTGGTTCATTTCCTAGTTGAGTTTATAATTTCTTATTATAAACTCATCTCCAATGGGAGTTTTTTATCTGTCAGAGATCAAGAAAAAATAATTGCGTTTTGCATTCGCTTCTGACAGGATTGGGGGGATTCATCACTTTGGAATCAGCTTCTATATTCTTTCTGGACTCCAGGGTTCTCTCAACACATGGGTAATATTGGGACTTCACAACTAATCATGGCAAAGGCAGGCTAGTGGTTTCAGTCTCTATAACACATATTTTAAAATTCATCCAGAGGCCCCAGACCAACCACAGACTTCTTTGGCGTGGTCCTGGATGAGTGGGAGACTTTTTTCTCCTAAGATCCTTCCCAGGGTGTCAGCTCTAGGCAGGAGTCTCAAGTCGAGATCTCTGATTTTCTAGAACCCAAGGTTTGTGTGGGTACCAACCCCAGTCCTTAGCCATTTGTGCTTATATTCATGTCAGATAACCCTATTTGCCTTTGAGTTCCTTCTTCCTGTCTCACACCTAGTAATCCCCCTTTCTTTCTTTCAATTGTTGATTTTTGACCCAGCATTTCTGTATTCAGCAGAGGTTCCCTGAATTCTTGGCCCCTCACATTCCCAGAAGATGAATCTTTGCACATTCCTGTATTTTTAAAACTTTACTTACTTGGCTGTGCCAGGTCTTAGTTGCAGCATGCAGGAATCTTCATTGCGACATGCAGGATCTTTTTTTTTTTTAACCTGTAGGATCTTTTTTTTTTAACTTGGGCTTTCCTGGTAGCTCAGTGGTAAAGAACCTGCCAGCCAATGCAGGAGACATGGGTTTGATCCTTGGGGTTGGGAAGATCCCCTGGGGAAGGAAATGGCAACCCACCCCATTCTTGCCTGGGAAATCCCATGGACTGAGGGGCCTGGCAGCAGTCCATGGGGGTAGCAAAAGAGTTGGACCAATTTAGCAACTAAACAACAACTCAGGATCTTTAGCGTGGCATGCAAACTATTAGCTGTGGCATGTGGGATCTAGTTCCCTGAGGAGGGATCCAACCAGGGCCCCCTGCACCAGGAGCTTGGAGTCTTAGCCACTGGACCACCAGGGAAATCCCTGTACTTTCCTGTCTTTTAAAAAACCTTTCTAGAATAAGCACAAGGTGCTATGGAAACTACAAGGGGGAGGGGAGTGTCTAACCCAGGCGTGGGGGTTCAAGGAAGACTTCCTAGAGAAGAAATCACCTATTCGGAGACCTTAAGACTAAACACACATTCAGTTCAGTTCAGTCGCACAGTCGTGTCCAACTCTTTGCGACCCCATGAATTGCAGCAAGCCAGGCCTCCCTGTCTATCACCAACTCCCAGACATTAGCCATGCAAAAAAAAAAAAAAAAACAAGTGTGTGTACGTCGGGGATGATAGGTTGGAGGAAAAGGTGGAGGGAGTGAAGGTTGCAGACAGAAGATAGAGTCCATGTGAACATCCAAGGGGGTAAAACAAACCTCAGATCACATTCAGAGAAGCACAAGTTCCAAGAACTACAAGAATTTTGGTGTGGAAAATGGAATGAGATATGTGCTTGGTAAGGTAAGTATTAAGAGAGGCCAGTTCATGAGCGACTCATGTGCATAGAGAGGAAAGTGGACTTAAGGCTGAGAAGAGAGTGGTGCTGAAGGTGACCGTGAGGTCGTGGAGAGTGAAATCAACAGGTCTGAAAGAAAAACAGATGTAATAGATTTGTTGCCCCTATCAGTAAATAGAAACCACCATTAGAAAACGCTGAAACAACTTTGCATATAGGACAATCCCAGATGGCATTCAAGCACTGTTCTTGGCATTCTACCGTACATAACATAACCCTGATTTCTACCCCAAGGATTACAAGGCAGGGTAGTGCTGCTCAGTCCAGGGTCCCCACCTCCCAGGAATTTCCCCCCCTACTTGGGGGATGGGTGGATGAATACCTCACCCATCCAACTGGCAGACATTTTCAAAATCACCACCCTTTCAGGAAGGTTTCCACAGCTCATCCCATTCCTCACCTCTCCCCGACAGCCCTCCAAAACTCTACTATAACTGTCTCTGATATAAGGAAAGAACTGTGAACAGCAGCAGAAGCTTGAAAACAAGAGTAACCTGGGCCAAGGGCCAGGGGGTCTATTTTTAGAACTTGTTCTCATTGCCTGTTTATCTTTCAGACTCAGCCTAATGTCTTCCAGGCGACTGTGAAAGCTATTTGGCTGGCTTGCGGAGGAGAGGAAGAAGGTGATCTAAAACCAAACAGCAGTGGCAATGGTGATAATCATTCAGACAGTGTGTTCTCATAATTTCCCCCAATGTACCCTCAGTGGCCTTTAATTCCTGCAAAGCCACTTACCTAGGATTTATTCAAGCCCTTCCCAGCCACTTCTAATGACTGTGGAATTTGGGCAAGTCACAAAGTGAAGACAGTTATGGATTTCATAACCCATCAAGTCTGACCAGGGTACTTACAGTCCGTCCTGGCCTCAGTTCCTCCTAAAATAGTGGTCTAACATCCCATCTGTAAACACGCTTTGGACACTAAAGCGCCCTCTACAGATGAAAGTATTTAGTAATGAAGCTCCTTTGTGCCTAGATACTCAGGAAAAGGCAAAAATGCACTCAGTTATCATAGAATTTGGTGAGCTATTTTAATCCACTTAGAAGTCGAAAAGAAGGACCGGCGTTGTGTTCGACTTATATTTCCTTCCAAAGGACAAAATAAGTGGCCCCTGGAATTCCACCGCTTGTAAAACGCGCCGCGGAAAACCCTGTGTAGGCGTGCAGGGACTTAACTCCTTCCTTTCCGCCCGCCCAGACAGACTTTTAAGGGCGTCCTCTCCTGACTCCCTGTCCATTCGCTCCAGTTTAAATCCAGCAGCCAGATTCCGTCTTGCCCGATCACCCTCCAGTTCTGCTGGCCCCTATGGAGTTTCTGAGGTGGTCGATGGGCAGATTTCCGCGGCGGACCCTGGGTCAGCCGCCCCCTAACCCTCATGGTCCACCTTAAGGAGCCTCCGCGGCAAGGAGGAGAGGCGGGTGTTTTGTTCTTATAAGGAGGAAAAGTTTCTTTGACATCTAGGAAATGAGTAACTGAAGTCCTCTAGAGCCCGGCGGATGGGGGCCAGAAGGCGGGAGCCGGCCGAGGTATCACCGCCCCCGTCCCTCTAATTGTCGGGCGGGAAGCTCAGCCGCAGCGGCGGCCAGCCAGCGGATTCCGGGGCCCCCGAGACCCGCGAGCGCAGCCGGGACTCGCGCGATCCCTCCCGCCTCCGGGAGCGGGAACCGAAGCCGAAGGTAAGTACTGGGCCCGCGGCCGCGAGGCTCTGCGTCCTCCCGGAGCATCTCGTGGGCTGGAAGGAAGAAGAGGGACCAGGCGGAGCTGCGCCGGAGATGGAGGAGGATTGGAGCGGCGCGCCCGCTCGGCCCCTCGGGTTGGGACTGACTTGGGGGACTGGCGTACGGCGCCCGAGCACAGGCGCTGGTTGGGGGGAGGCTGTCCTCTCCCTCTTCGCGCCGTGCGGGGTGCTGCATCCCAGCCTCTCCTCTCTGGCTTCTCCCCGGCCGCGGAGACCCCAGTAGGCGCTGCCCGTTGCAGCCCCGCGCGGCTGCAGCCCCTCCTCCCGGCTCACCGAACCGCGATGCCGGAAGCGGGACCACGTTGTTGTTTCTACCGCCCGGAAGATCCGTTACTTTGGACCGTGTGAGCAGAGCTCTGGAGCTGAAAGAGTAGTTGAGTCGCCCTGCTTCTTAGCCAGCTCCCTTCCATCCTTCCTTCCCCCTCCTGGATGGAAAGAGTAGGTATGAAGTCTTTGTTTTCTAATTTAACGTAGTGAAGCCATGAGGTTGCTGGAGGCAGGATAAAGCCCCCGCCGCTTCCTCTTTCTGGGCTATTAGTGGAGGAGACCCCACGCCGTGCAGAACTTTCTCTTAGGGCTGCTGCTAGTCTCCATCTGCCCTCTAGTAGCATCCCAGACCCTTTTCCAGAGTTTCCAACTTCCTGGCTGCGATTTGGAGAAACTCGGATTCCCCAGGACTGGGCTTCCCATCCAAAACGCTCCTTTTCTTTAAAAACAAAAGTGCTGTGTCCCAGGAAGGGCAAGTATTTTACTGAACCCCTCAGGGACCACACTTTGCCTTTTGCTCCTCTGAAAGCTGTGAGAACCATCCCTCCTTACACTCCCCCTCCTCCCCAAAACTAGAAGAGTACCAAGTACTGGTGGATCCTGGACCCTGTCCTTTTGAATCTAAATCAGTTCAGAGTCCTATTTTGGTAGGGAGGAGGGAGTGGGGAGGTTCTTCTTTTGGATTTGACCCAGGGTTCTTCCCTTTCATAAACTAGTTCTACTGCTGAGTGGCTGCCAGGTAAAGCAAACTGTGCAGGGTGCAGTCCCAGGTCCAAGCCAGCCTTGCAAAAAGGCCTGGTGCACAGGTAGAATTGCTGCCATCCACCCCTCCTTTATAGCCTATTGGGCTATGCTTTTGAGTCCTCTCTCCAGCCTACAAGCCTGAAGTGGCTTTCGCTGTTTGCTGATCCCCTATGTGCTGCTGCTGCTCCAGGCTGTCCTGCTCTCACATTTTCCACTTGTGGGTAACCGTAAAGTGGTTAGGCTGACTCTCTAATGGAAAGAGTTTTGTGCAAGTGCCATCCTCCAGCTCGGTAATTTTCAAAGATGCAGTTTCAAGCTCCAACTTTCGGGTGGCAAGGATCTGAACTTTTAACCTCATGCCATCAGCTCAGAAGCTGTCACCAAGAACGCCTCCCAGCTCCTGCACCACACATGAGAAGAACAAAGATGAGAGTTTGTGGGTGAACTTTTTATCTGAGGGCAAAAAATGGAGGAACTTCTGGTAGAGGCTTCTAGCAAAATTGCCCACCTGAGAAGGTATTGTCTGGGAGGAACCTGGTCTTGTGTTTTTTTCTTTCTTGGACCCCCTTGGGATCAGTAAAGGGAAGAAGATGGAGGATTCTGTCTGGAGGAGAAGTATCTCTGGGTGGAGGGCTGGAGTGCCCAGCCCTGTTCTCACCTGTCCACAGGGGAGAGGTGGAATGCTGTGAGAGTTGGGAAGGTGTTTCTTGTCAGGGAGAAGGGAATGTCTGGCAGTATTTCCTCCAGAGATGAGAAACCTAGGGGAAGGTGGCTCTGGCCTTCAGGAATTTCCAACTTTGTCACTCGAGAGAAGGAGGAGACTTGCTCTGTCTGGCCTCAGAGATTCACAGGATGGGAGAAGCAGGAGATGGATTTTACTGACTCAGAAATCAGGAGGAACTTGCTGACAACCGGGGCACCTCAGTAGTTAAGGCACTGCCATCACTGTCAGGAGACAGGTGGCCATCAACAATTATGAAGGAGAGTGTCCCTCCAGAGTCCAAGACTCTGTGGCTCCACGTTTGGGGTGCAGAGTCCCCTCAATTGGAGGGCAGCCCTGGGGGGCCCTTGGGGAAAGCTTTACCCCACGAGCCTGCTAAGGGAGGGGTAAGTGCTCCAGATGTGCTGGACAGCTGAGGAGCAGGACCTTACTTGTGGCTGGGACTAATCTTGTCTTGCTAGGGAAAGGGATGTAGCCAAGAGTGCCAAGAGCTGACAATAATAACCTCCAAGACTGCTGCTAGCCTGTTCCATCATCTGCATGAATTAGAATAAGGTACTTCCTCTTAACAAGAAGATGGCACCTTGGTATCATTTAAAAAACAGAGACCTCATCTGGGTGGACAGAGCCAAGGCACATGGCTGTGCAAGCTGGCATGTGAGCTTGATTCATCCTTTCCACTCTCCCAGCCAGGTATTCTTGAGCAGTATACCACCCATACAACTGTACACAGCAGCCTGATAACCAATTATTGAGGGCTTAACATTTGCCAGGCTTTTTTTTTTCCCCCAAAATCACTTGGCCTATATTAACTCATTTAATCTTCTCAGTAGCCCGGTGACATAGGTATTGGTATCCCCATTCTATAGTTGAGGAAACTCAGTCACAGAGAAGTATAGTGTTCAGAAGCCTGAAGTTGCTGAGCATTCACAGAATAAGAAGCAGGTGAAGTTTCAAAAGCTAGTTTGGTTGAGGCCCCTCATGAGATAGAGATAAGAGCGATTGCTCTTTTCTTTGTCAGAGGAAGGAAACCCACTGTCAGCTCAGATGGAGGAAGATGGAAAACTTACCTGGCAGCTGAAGGAAAGGAAAGAGAGGCAGGGCTGGCCCAAGCTTCAGATGTCTTTCCTTTTTAATCACTGGGCAGTGTGACATCGCACATCCAGTCTGGGGCCTGTCCTGAGGGTGGTGAGTAAGTGCTGCCTGGGTGTGGTGCAGAGGAAAGGGGCCATGCAGGGTCCCTGACCTGGGCAGAGAATGCCTGAGGGAATGGAGGATGGAAGAAGTATCTGAACATGCTGTCCTGACACTTGCAAGCTCTACAGCCCCTATCCCTGGCCAGTGCTGCTCGTCTGCAAACGCCCTTCCTAAGCTCATCCGAAAGACTTTCCAAAACTGCATTTCACAGCGCTGTGTATATGATCACTTATTTTTCACCCTATACATTATTACAGCACTTAATTAGCTGGAACAGAGCATTTTACTATCTACTGTCTATGCTGCTGCTGCTGCTGCTAAGTCGCTTCAGTCGTGTCTGACTCTGTGCAACCCCATAGACGGCAGCCCATGAGGCTCCCCCATCCCTGGGATTCTCTAGGCAAGAACACTGGAGTGGGTTGCCAGTTCCTTCTCCAATGCATGAAAGTGAAAAGTGAAAGGGAAGTCGCTCAGTCGTGTCCAACACTTAGCGACCCCATGGACTGCAACCTACCAGGCTCCTCTATCCATGGGATTTTCCAGGCAAGAGTACTGGAGTGGGGCACCATTGCCTTCTCCATCTACTGTCTATAGACAGTATTTTAAACAAAATAGACTTCTCAGCTAATGGGAAATTCATCATGGCCTTAGAAAGGGTCGACTGGTGCCTAGCCGATTTCCCATGTCATGTGACCTGTCCCAGACTCTGGCTCTTAGCTGCACACATTCAGAAACCCTGTCTCCACAATTTTCAGAACAGTTTGGACTTGAGCTACTGAGTCATCTACAGAGAGCTCTTGTACACTACAAAGTGTACATTGCTAGCATATTAATTTGCAAGAAGGCTTTGTAACCATTGTAGAGCCAGTGATACTGGCTTCTTGAGTCCTGGGCAAGCCACATGGGAAAGTAAAAATCAGAAGGCAGCTTGTGCTTGGCAAAGCTGGATTCAGGTCAGGGGAGGCAGAGGGCAGGGGCAGCAGTGGTCCAATAGCATGGACTCTGTTCACTTCTGTGGCCCCATCACCAATTGAGAGATGCCTGCCAGGTAGATCAGCAGTCCTCTATGTTATGTGTATCTCCTTAGCCAGTCCCTCAAGGGCAGTGTTTGCCAGTAGGATGTCCCCCTGTCCTCTTTCATAATTTAGCATTTTTTATTTTATTTACTTATTTCATTTAGTGCTTTCTAAGCAGTAGCTCCCAGCTACATTAAGTTGTATTTGCATAAGTTAAATAACTACTATAAAATTTCAGGGTTGTAGGTTCAGGCCACAGGGGTAAATGCAAACCAAGGAGATGGTCAGGTGGCCTGGATGGGTCAACAAGAAGTCAAGTATAGAGCAAAGAAACATGGTCTTTAGTCAACACAGATACTCAACGAACTGAAAGGGCCAGGACTGACCACTTACTGCAGCCCCGGTGTGAACATGAGGGTGATACAGTCCTAAGTCCTTGCTTTGGCTGTCTGAACCACCTGGCCTGCCCAGCTGGCCTCTGGATTTAAAAGGTTCTCCCTGGTCTCTGTCCAGGCCCCCTCATGGCTCTTCTTTAGAAAGCCACAAGCCTCCAGGTGCCCCAGAGCCAAGGAGGTATGACTCACATCGACCTTGACTTAGGGCAGGCTTGGGTTGAGTCCTGGCTCCAGAGCTCAGGGGTTGAGCAAGTGCTTTGACTGTTCCAAGCCTCGGCTCTGTCATTAGTAAAATGTGGACAACCCCTCACAGGGCCTGCTTATAAGCCACTGTGATGGTGCCTCGTGCAGACCAGTCTCTGGCTGGTATGAGCACTGAAAGACAGTAGAGGTCAATGAAGGATCAGCATTCTCTGCCAGATTGGGACCTCACTTCCCCACTGCTTCCTCCTGTTAGCTCTGGGCAAAGGGCAAGGCCACAGAGACCCAGACTCTCCCAGATGGTGAAAAGGAGATTGGTACCCTGGTGTGGGTTTCATTCAGAGCTGAGGGTAAAGCTACCCATCCAGACCTTTCCACCAACACTAGGAGAGGGAAAGCCGGGTTTGAGGCATGGCCTGAACAGGCACCCACGGGGGAGAGAGGGTGAGGTTTTTCTGGGACAGGAAGAGGATTGTTTGGTTGTGCCCACGAGGTATACAGGGTCCACCTGGGCAGTATGGAACCTGGGATGTCTTCCTGTAGGAAGCTCAAGCCCCTTCATCCACGTGGCCCACCCCGTGACATCAGCAGAATGGAAGCACCTCACCAGTGACATCACTGTTGCCCAAGGCAACAGACACCTCCACCTTAAGTTATACTGGGAGGAACAAGAACCACCCAACTGTAAAACACAAGTTGAAGGGAAGGAGCGCTGCAAGTGCTACGTCCACAGGTGTGTTCCTCGGGATGGGCTAGGGGAAGAGGGCAAGGCTGCAAGTCCGAGGTCTGGGCTATGAGCCTTTTGGTGGAAGATCTTTGGGCCTTGGGTTTGCTCCAGGCCCGAAGTACTGACAGCTGCCTTCTTGTTTGGGTCTCTGAGCTGCAACTCAGACCAAGAAGGATGCCTCCTGAGGGGCTTCTTGTGGCTTCCATGGCTCTGAGCCTCCCTCCTACAACCTGAATCAGTCCGCAAAGGGAGTAGGGTGAGAGCAGACAGGAGTAGCGATGGGGAGGTCAGAAAAGGGGCTTTCCCTTCTTCTTCACCTCCTCCCACTAAAGGAAAATAAGAAACATGGCCTCCTTCCTGGGGAGGCTGACCTAAGAGAGAACCTTCATTCATTGATGGAACAAGTATGCTCTTACTGTGCACCTACACAGTGCTCGGCACTGCTGGGGCTTCAGTAGCCTCACGGGGCCTTGTGATCAGATGCACACAGAGGAAGATTGTACAGAATCCGCTGCCCCAGGGGTGGCTACCAACTGGAAATAGAAATAAGGTCTCTGAGGCTGCCTCTCACCCAGCTCTGGCATGCCCCATGGAATTCTAAGTGGGTTACATGAGACCTGTGGAATCCTTTCCTCCCCAGCAGTTTATGTAGGAATCTGAGGGTGTCTGAGATATACTGGAGATTTGGTGAGTGGTGTTAGCGAGGACAGCCGTGGGTGTCCATGGTGTCCTGCCTAAGGACAGAATCTGACAAAGTCTGAGCGTCAGTGGTGAGAGGACAACAGGCAGACCACCAACCCCAGATCCTCTCTTGCTCTGTGATATTGACACACAGGACTCAGTTTCTCTGTCTGTTTAATGGGGACAGTAACAACCAGAAGCAGATAATATTCAGTGCACTTGAAATCCTCTGATGGAACTCCTAAGAAAAAAATTCAAAGCCCACAGTGTTTAACAGACTCACTGCCAGGTGAATAGCACAGCAGGACCCTTGCTGTGCCCAGGAGGAGGGGCTCCCCTTTGTAGCTCTCCTGGGCTTCCTCCCTCCAGGTCATTTCCCTGCACTGCAGATGTAGGAGGGTCTCCTACCCCTGCCACAAACCTCAGGGAGGGCGTTGTCCTCATAATTGCCCAGCTGGTTGATGCAAAACCACGTGCTCATAACAAACAGTTCTCCTGGGAGCTTGTTTCAATAGCCTTCTTAGTAGCAGTCTGGGGACCCGCCTGGAGTTCCTGAAAAGGTCCTTTGTTTGCTGACTTTGTTTCAGAGTCACTGAGGAGGTAGGCATGCCTGGGCCGGAGGGGAAGAGAGCGGAGATGCCTGGGCTCCACCCCGTGTGCCTCCTCTGAATGCCCCCATGCATCCATTCCTCTTCCTCCTAATGCCTCACCCCTAAACACACTGCCCAGGGTCTCAAGAGACCTCTCCTCTTTCCCCATGCACTGCAGAGGAGGCTTCCCCATCCTTTGAACTGAAAAGCCATCTCAGATATCCAGGGTCACACACCCGGAATCTCTGGATGGAAGGAGCGTCATAGCTTCATTTCACCTAAGTTGTCACCTGTTTTTCCAGTGGACAGAAGAGCCTGGTGGGCTACAGTCCATGGGGTCACAAAGAGTCAGACACAACGGAGCACACTGAGCAAGAGAGTTTCCCTAAATGGTACAGGGAAAGAAAGCCCATAGGCGCATGTCTGATGTTTCACAGGTCACTGAGCAGCATAGTATCACGGAAGGACCAGGGCCTTGAAAGCTGGGCAGTCCTGGGTTCAAATCCCAGCTCCGCGATGTTGGTGTGGGTGGCCTCCCCTCTCTGTGCCTCCTTTTGAGGTTTGTTGTGAGGATGATATAGCAAAGTAAAGTGTTTTGCATCATGCTTGAATCCCAATAAATGGAGCTCGTCGGTTGCTGTTTACTAAGCCCTCCCCTGGGTGTCAGGGCCCTGCAGCTTGTCTGGTGTCCTCCAGGAAGACCAAGCTGCTTGTCACTCTACCAAGGATTGCTCTTCTGCTTCTTCCCTTGCCTGATTTGCATCTCACCCTGTCATCCTTCATTTGTCTTCTCAAGCAAGGAGGTGGGTGTCAAGGGGAGAGATAGCTGAGGGTCAGATAACTTGTGTCAGAGTTCATTCCTGGGACGTCATTGTGGTCGGTGGTGGTGGTTAGCCAGCCTGCAGTTAGCAGAAGGCTGTACAGACCTAAAGTGGCTGTGGTCTGTCCCTAAGGGTGTGCTCACATTTCCCAAGGCACTGACCACTGTTAGGGCTTTACTTTGCTTTTCAGATGGCAGTGTGCCTCGCAGGGGGAAAAAAAAAAAAAAAACTTAGAATTTACTTTATCCAGGATGCCCCGCTCCACTCCCATTTCAAATTCCTCCTCCAGGGAATACAGGCCGTGAGGTTCTTTTCCTAGTCCTGACTTCATTCATTCTTTCAGCAAGCATCCATGCAGCACCTTTAATCAGAGACCAGCATTGGTTTCTCCTTCTAGGTGCTCAGAAATGGTGGAGGAGCTCTCATTGTTGCTGCCAGATGGGCAGGCAGGGAGCTGTGAATTTCCCAGGTGCCAAACTTCCTGCTCTCCCTTGGTGGCAGCCCCTGGGGCCTTTACAAGAAAGCAGGAGGTAGAGGTGACAACTTTCCCCTGACCCCGGGCTTCTGGGGATGCTGCAGGAATGTAGGCCATCTTACCTCTGCCCAGAGGAGTCCCTAAGATGCAGCCAGCAGGATTTAACAAATCAAAACGGAGACCTGGCCTCCTCACCAATACCAATGCCAGTAACAATGTCCTTTACAGAGCGCGACGTGTGGCTGCCATGCCATGAAGTAGGTGCTATTGTTATAGCAAGTGGGAGAGCCAGGATTCAAATCCAGGCCTCTGATTCCAGAGTCTGGCCCTTCTCTAGGAAGCCTCTACAAAATATTAAGCCCTTCTGAGCTGAAGAGCTTTGGGCTATTTCTTTCTGGGTGGCCTTGGGGTGGCAGGCTGTCCGGTGAGCTTGGCAGTGGCAGTTTGCAGCGCATCCCAGCCAGACCCGTGTGTACCTGCATTGGTTCTGGGACACCTACTGTGTGCCAGGTGTAGCCTGGGGTAGAAGCTAGGACAGAGCGTGGGCATCCTCACAACAATGTCATCATTCCAACCCTGTGGCTGGAAAACCTTGTGGTTGGAGATGGTGGTTTTGTATAACTCACAGGGAGGGTGACTGTGTTCCTGGGTGATTCTGGGGGTCGTTCTTCTCACAGTTCCTAGGTCCCCCTGGAGGAGGAGGACTGGTTTGCTCTGACTGGTGTGGCCCTGGTGAGGGAGGTCCCTGCAGAGCCCAGCCAAGAGGGCCAACCACAGCTCTTATGTTTTTTACAGCTGGGTAGGCCTCCTTCTTGCCTTTGAGTCTCTTGCTTTTCCCCTTTTAGATCTTTGCAGTCACGAAGCAGCGTGACTCTGTGTGTGTGTGTGTGTGTGTGTGTGTGTGTGTGTGTGTGTAGGAGCCCCACCTTTCTCCCCCTCTCTCAGCCCAGCTGGGGCCCCAACATTGTGTCAGGTACGCCCAAGCCTCAGGGGACCAGGGTGGGAACACAGCCTGGGATTTCACTGTGGTGGGGGCCAGTACCCTCTTAAGCCTGAATGGAGTAAGAGGCAGTGGGGAGGGCTGGGAGAGGGGAGAGGCGGGGAGTGGGGGAACTGGCTGTTCTGTGGCCACAGAAAAGCCCCTGGGGCCCATCTCTTGTGCCCAGAGAGGCCCCGGGTGTCTCCCTGAGCTGGGCTCTTTGTTCCAACCCAGGAAAGGTGGCTGCTGGGCACCAACAATCTATTTAATCCCTCCATCCCCTGCTCAGCTCTGAGAGGGGCCTGTGGGTGGGTGGGAGGGGCTTCCCTTCCCTTCCCTTCCCTTCCCTTCCCTTCCCTTTGTTGTCCTTTGTATTTACTCTCAGCTTCCTGCTCCACCCCCTTGAGTCCCTCCCCTAAGCCTGTGTGTTTGCTGTGGTCTGGAGCCTACTTCCCACCCCCTGTGGCAGACTGCCCTCCGTGTCCCAAAAGCAGGGTCTGCCCTGAGCATTTGCTGCTGTGCTTGGAGGCCTGGGGTGTAGAAAACACAGGATGCAGGGAGAGACAGCGGACAGTCTGGGGAGCCCTGGTGTGGCCACCCTAAAGTGAGTGTTCATGTTCCCTCCGGGTATCTGCTCTTGGGAGTGAGATGCCCAGGGGAGAGGAGACTTCCCAGAAACAGCAGTTTAAGCCAAGCCAATGTCTGACAGTCAGAAGGACTGCTTCGCTATGGGACATGGTTAGTACTGCACTTCTGTTGTTAAAATGCACCCTGTAACTTCAAGTTTAGAAACCTGGTGTGGGAATTGGGTTTCAAGGGAAGCCCTTGGGTACATACCCACTGTAGGAAATGCATGGAGGGTGTTTATAGACACCTCTAGAAAGCTAATGTCTCCATGTGCAGGGTGTAAGCCAGTGGGTCCCCAGGGTCGCCATGTCCTTGGCACAGTGAGCAGGCGGCCCTGCATATGGTCTCTGCCAGGAGCTCTGCAGAATGTCAAGGCACACAGGCCCACCTTGACCCCAGAGGAGCCCAACCACGAAGGGCAGTGGGATACGACCAGAGCTCAGGCCAGCAGCCCCTTGTGATGAAGCAGCAGCCTGGGTCCACTGGGGAGACAGCAGGGTCCAGAGCCGCAGGCCTAGCACAGGCCTCTGGCTCCTCTGCTCTCTTCCTACTTGTGTGACCTTGAGCAACTGGTCAACCTCTCGTTGCCTGGGGCTCCTGCCTGGGAAGTGGGGCTGCTGCACAGGCAGATGAGCCAAGAGCAAAGCCTTGAGGGACAGGGCTCTGTTGGGTCCCTACTTGGGTCACATTTCTGGAGACACCGTCTACACTAGTGCCAGATGCCCGCCTGCACTTGAGAGGTTTAGTAAATAGGCTGTCTGTTCCCCTTGTTCGTCCATCCCCGTCAAGAAAAGGATTTGTCTCGAGTTGGGGGAAGAGATGATCCAGAAGACTTTGGGAAGTGGTTTCTGAAATGGGCTGACTGTGAGGACCGTACGATGGGGTTAGGTGTGGACGTTGTAGGAAATGGTGGGAAAGTAATTCTAGGAGGTGTTCAGAGAACAGTAGATAATTTGAAGTGGCCCTCACGGGAGGGACGGGAACAAAGGGCGTCCCCTGACTGAACTAGAGCTCAGATCTGTGTCTCATGGACTCAGGATCTCCCTGAAGTGGGGCAGGGAGACCTCCAGGGCCCAGGCTACCTGAGGTGGCTGGAATTAGGGGAGAGCTCAGAGGAGCTGATTCCAAAGGACCACACCCGGCCAGGAGGGAGAGCTCTATAGTGTGGCGTCCTCTGCTTGGAATCCCAGGTGATGGCTGGTTTGCTGCTGGTGACCAGCAGAAATGGGAAGCTGGGTGGCCAAGCTGGGATGCGCTGTGAGACTGCACTGGCCACCTAAGGGCTGTTGTAACTGAAGATCACAAATGTGGTGGCTCGAAACAACAGGATTCTGCTCTCTCTTAGCTGTGGAGGCCAAAAGTCTGAAATCAAGGTAGTCCAAGGACCACACTTCCTCCAAATGCCCTAAGGAAGAATCCTCTCTTGCCTCTTCCAGCTTCCCATGGCTCCAGACCTTTGTGGGCTATGGTGCATCACTCCAACCTCTGCCTCCATCTTCCATCACTTTCTCCTCCTTGTCTGTTTCCTCCTTTTCTGTCTCTTTAGAAGGACAGTTGTCCTTGCATTCAGGGTGATCGAGAAGTGTCTCACCTCAAGATGCTTAATTAAATTACACGTGTAAAGACCCTTTGTGCAAATACAGCCCCATTCACAGGGTCTGGGTATGAGCACATGGACTTGTCCTGTTGAGGTGTGCCATTCAACAGCAGTAACTTATACTCCAGGAGCCTTGGGAAGGGTGAATGAGAGAGGAGGGTGTGGGTCCCAACTCAGGACTGCCAAGGGAGCCCTTCCTTGTCTCTGTGACTGCAGCCTCCTTGTTATCCCTTAGCCTCTGAGACCCCAGGCCTTAGTCCATCTGTCTGTCTGTCTGTCCCAAGAATTTTACTGTGATTTTCCATGATGCCCTGTGGTTCAGGGCCTCTGTGGCGGGGAATTCAGGCAGCATGGCTGGACAGAAGGAGGCCCTGTCCTTCTTGGGAGACTGATGGCTTCCCTGCCTTGTCCATCCCTTGCCGGCTGAGGGATGTGCATGGGATGCGGTGGAGGAGCAGGAACAGGAGGGATGTGGGCGGTCCCATCCATCTGGGCAGAGACCAGGCCACTGTCCTTGCTGCACCCGGGCTGGCCAGCTGCTTGACCCCAGTCCAGAGGATGGGGTTGGCATCCTGGTGGCATTGTGGAAGCGCCTCCCTCTTCTGAGAGTGGGCCTGGTGGAAACTCCACACTCTGGTGGATGTAAGCGGGCTCCTTCAAGGAGTCTGGCCAGTGTGGCCACATGTGGCCACAGCAGAGCTCCCATCAGTGGAAAGGCTGCTCTCCCTAAGTGTACAGTTCCCATGGACCCATCGGTAGGTCATCCACCTCCCCGGGTCGGGGGGTGGGGGCTCTGCTCTCTCCCTTTTTCTGCCCTGCTCCCCCACCCCTACCAGGGCCAGGGCCAGTCTTAACCCTGGCGTTTCCCTGGGTTAGGAAGGGGTGGTGAGGGTGCAGCTCTCAGTCCTAGGAACCACAAGCCTTGGACTGTAATCTGAGTGCTGCTCAGTGCCCGCACATTAGGCCACACAGTCACTCTCTTTCCTTCTCCTCCCTGAAGAGGCCGTGGGGAAGGCGCATGCAAGCCCCAGGCACCGGCTGGTTAGGATTAACTGAGAGTGGCTGCTGAGGCCGACTGGAAAACACTGGAATGGGGTCAGCACTGGACTAGGAGTGAAAAGTTGAGCGGGAGTGAGCGGTGGGGGGAGGTATTTCAGGGAGTCCCGGATGCAAAGGCGCTAGCTAGCAGGTGGCGGTGTGGCTGAGGGGGGAAGAGTGAGGAGAGTCCCGGGGTCACAGGCAGCCTTGAGTGAAATGCTGGGTGGGGAGTCAGGGGCGGCAGTGGGCAGGGAGAGGTGGCATGTGAGGGGCAGCAGACTCAGGGTGGCCCGCTGATACAGTTTATTTGGCTCACATGGATTTCAAAGAATTTTTGAAAGAGTGGACAGCAGAGTAAAATTGAGATGTTGGTCAAATGCAGATTTCTGCCTTCTCTTGGAGGAAACAGCAAAGATCATGCCATTTGGGGTGCATAGAACATGCAGTGTGGTGGCTTCCCCAGAGAAGGCCTGAGTGGCCCAGGTGTCCAACACCTGCCCTGAGCCAGTTACAGTGGGGAAGTGTCCCCTCCCCACTCCATCGGCCCCCCCCCACCCCTCCTGCCCCCAGGAAGGCGAAAAAGAGATAAAGGAAGGAGCCCAGTGGCCACAAAAGTGGCAAGTCTGAGAAAGTGCCAGGCTGAGGCCAAGAAGGAGGTCCTCCCCCCAGTGGGAGGTGGGGGTGCTGCAAAGACACTGAAAAGAGGAAGCCCTGGGGGCCCAAAACTGCACCCTTTCTACCCACTTTCTCAACTAATTTTGGTCCTCTTCCTTCCTCTTTCCCCCGCCCCTCCCTCTCTGCCCAGGCCTCAGGCTGGCCAGCACCCAGTTCCCACCCCTAGAGCTGTTCACCCTCTCCCCGAAGTTCCCCTCCCCCGTCCGCTTGCAGGGTGCAGGTGAAGAGACCCCAGCCTGAAATGCACTGGTGGAGGCTGTCTGCCTTGCCCGGGTGGGACCTCTCTCCTCTCCAGCAGAGGAGTCCCGTCCTGAGAGGCAGCAGCCAGTGCCTGCAGCACTGCCCTTTTTGGCACCGTCTGTGCTGGGTCTGTCTGTCCCCTGGCCCAGAGTGAGGCGGCGAGGAAGGGATGTGTGGAGACCCATCACTCACAAGGTGAGCCATTCCTCCCAAGTAGGTGATAAGCCAACTCCCACTGACATGTTGGGCACCTGCAGGTGTCCAGCCCTGAGTGTGGTGCCTGGAGGAGGTGGGGGTGGGGATGGAGACATGTTCAGCTTCGAGCCCTTGCTGGCACTACAGGTAGAAAGGCAGGGACAAAGCATAAACCCACACAGTAAAGAGCAGGGATGTGGCCTGACCCACGGGGTTTGGAAAAGGGAAGGCTCCCCGGAGGAGGGACCCCTGAGCCAGCCCTGAATGGTGGGTGCTGTTGAACAGCAGGGAAGCTGGTCAGACACCAGCATGGGATGTGGCCTCTGCCAAGAGAGAAGAGTGGGATCGGGCATGAGACAGACAGACCGTACGTCACCAGGACTCAGACAGCCTGCTCCAGGGGCCCAAACTGCAAACAAAGACTTGGGGTCAAACTTGCACTTTGCATTCCACCTCTCTTTGCTTATAGTCCTGTTTCTCCAAGGCCTAGGAAGCTTGGGGTCAGCCAACCTGATGATATTGGTGGTCGCCACCGGCAGGGAAGCCAGGGAGGTGTCACCAGGTGGGGGAGGTTTCCTATCAGCCCCTGGGGGGATGGAAGGAGTAAAGCAGAGAGAGGAAGGCAAGCTTCATCACAAACTGCAGTCCAGGAAATCTTAGAGGCCACCCAGTGAAGCTGGAGAAAGAAATGGCAACCCACTCCAGTGTTCTTGCCTGGAGAATCCCAGGGACGGGGGAGCCTGGTGGGCTGCCATCTATGGGGTCGCACAGAGTCGGACATGACTGAAGTGACTTAGTAGTAGTAGTAGTGAAGCTCCCCGACCACCAGTCTCTTCACAAGATAGGGATGCCACAACCACCTATCTGGTGTTCTGGAAATTAAATGACAAAACACACGCAGAGTAATTAGCTTCCTGTTAGCTGTTAATGAAAACATCACCTTTCACTAATCCTCTTCTGCTTGTGAGGGGCCACAGTCCGCCTGGACCACTTCCACCTTCACCCACTCTCCCAGTCAGGTGTGTCTCCTCATTATGCCTCAGTTTCCCCATCTATAAAATGGGGCTTAGATGAGTTCCACTCTAAATTCTGGCTTTCTTAAATTTGTGGATTTATTTCCCCCTAACAACATGTATCTCGTTGGCCAGGACTGTGAAACCCCAACACAAGGCCAGGGACACAGGAGGGGTTCAGCCCAAACTTTGGACAGTTTTGGTCTCCTTTAGCCACTTCTTTCTTGGGAGGCCCAGAATCTAAGCAACAGGAAAGAGACTCCAGTAACCCCACAGGACCTGGGCTGTCAGTGCGTTCCCCTGCCATCAGCCCACCTCCCTATTCCATTTTGTAAGGACACACAGGTTCTCCTTTCAGCTCTGAAGATGACGCCAGGGCCTGAGCTACATCTGCCATGGTAATTAGCAGAGCTAATTGCATCTGAGAGGCTAGGCGTGAAGCAAACCCTTGGCGAGTGCCAGGATCTGGGCTGCAGGGACACTGTGGAGTCCCACCCTCCTCCTCCCTAGAAGCCTGCCTGGCTTGGGAAGGGGTGGGTCTCAGACTGGAGTGGGCATTAGAACCACCTAGAGGTGCTGGCCCCACCCCTGGAATTTCTGATCAGTAGGTCTGGAGCTGCACCTGAAAATTTGCTTTTCTAACACATCTCCAAGTGATGATAGGGATGCTGAGCCACAACCACATTGGAACCACTGTCCCGGGAAGGCGGAGGGCCTGGCTGCTAGGCTGCTAAGAAAGGCACCCCCACTGCTGAGGCCACAGTCAGCCAGCCCCAGGTGAGGGCAGGTGGGTGACAGAGCCAGGCGGGTGTTGATGAACACATTATAGGGCTAGACACAGGTTCCTGCTGTTCTCGATTTGTTGTTGGAATTCTGCCTGGAAGGAAAGGGGCGTGGTGGATATGGAACCAGGTCGATGGGCGCAGAGAAGATTTACAGATAAAGAACAGCCTAGTGTTCATTCTGTCTGCCTCTTGCATGGATTGCAGTGTTCTCACTACTGAGGATCATGCCATCCTCATCTTTGTGGGCCCTGTAGCACTCAACATATTCCTTGCACACTATTAAGTCTGGGAAGATCCCCTGGAGGAGGGCATGGCACCATACTCCAGTATTCCTGCCTGGAGAATTCCAGCACTTTTACTTCACTAGGATGTGCTGAGCACTGCTCACAGCAACCCCTGTAACCTTCTAAGTGGTGGGTGTTACCCCTGTTTCACGGGTGGGTTAACCAAAGCCCAAGATGAGAAGTAATTTTCTAGCCACACAACTAGAAAAGGCACACTAGGCTGAGAAAGCCTGCTCTGACTGCTTCCACCAAAGCCCAAGTTACTTCCACTGTGTTATGTTTGTGTGTGAGCGCTAAGTTGCTTCAGTCGTGTCCAACTCTATGCAACCCTATGGACTGCAGCCCTCCAGGCTTCTCAGTCCATTGAATTCTCCAGACAAGAATACCGGAGACGGTTACCATGCCCTTCTCCGGGGGATCTTCCTGACGCAGGGATCGAACCTGGGTCTCCTGCATTTCAGGCAGATTCTTTACCATCTGAGCCACCAGGGAAGCCCCACATCCTAGTGAGGGCTTGATAAGATGAGAAGTGTATCACTATTTTTTCTGGCCGTGTGGCATGCAGAATCTTAGTTCCCTGACCAGGGATGGAACCTATGCCCCTTCGTTGAGAGTGCAGAGTCTGAACCACTAGATCGCTAGGGAAGTCCCACTATTAACCAACTCTTAGTGGCATTTATTGGATTAAGCTGTGGTGGGGGTGCCTCGGGGCCCTGGGGGATGTGGAAGTGAGGGACCCACAGAAGGAAGGGGAGGTCTTAGATTTCTCCCCCAGGGTCTGGGGCTTCCAGCCAGGCTCAGAGTAAGGGTTTGAGTAAACCATTGGTCCGGGCTGACCACACGCAGCGCTCCGCCCCAGCCTCGGTGACCCTGGACATTTGCCAGGCTAAGTTTAGCCGTGAACTGCATGGGCTGCCACGCTCTGTGGGCAGGGGTGGGGGTGGAGAGGAACTCAGCAGGTTTCCTGCCTGCTTCCTGGCAAGCAGACCCACAAAAGCCCTCGAAGTGACCCAGGTTTATATTCAAAACTGAACCCAGCTGGATGTCTCAGACTACACGTATGGGGCAGCCTTGCAGAGGTAAGAGATTTGGGCCAAGGCAGAGGTGGGATACTTAAATCTGGGGGAAATGGACCCTTTGGTGGGGAGTGTGTGTGTGTGTGCGCGTGTGTGCATACATATATCCACGGTTTTGTGAGGCTCTAGCTGTTGTCCTGCCCCTGTGGTCTCCAAAAGTCCCAACATCCAGATTCTCTCCCTCATTCTTCTTACCCCCAAGGACCCTGGGGCAGAGTTCTTGAGACTTGGCTTGGGGAGGGGAAGTAATGGAGGCTTCTAACCCAGCCCTACCTAGTGCACACTCAGCAGCTCCGCCCTGTTCCCCATCACTTAGGCGCCGCCGCAGGCAAAGCCAGCCTGCACAAAGGGTATCGGGAGCAAGACAACAGCTGGGATCCCATCCCATCCCCAGGAGGGCGGAGGTGGTTTAAACTAGAAGTGAGTCAGAGAGAACTCCACCTCCAGGAGGATCCAAGGCTCGGAAGGCTTCGCCGCCCCCCACAACCTCTCCCGCCCCCGCCCCCCCCCCCCGTTACTGGGGGGCAGGGTGGATGGAGTGGTTTACCGAGGAACAGCAGGCTTAGGGGAGCATTTTGTGCTTTCAGAGCACTTTTGAGCGTGTGTTCCTCCACACCCCTGAGACTTGGGTAGGGTTGGTGTGCTTGACTGGTGAGATAATAAGCCCCTAGAGGCCAAGGGGGAAGGAGCTGGTGTTGTAATGTGCTTACCGCATGCTGGGCACTGTGCTCAGCACCTGAGTTGGATGGTCTTGCTTAACTTCCCCTCTCTATGAAGGAGGGCCTGCTGTTAGCTCCATCTCACAGGTAAAGCAGTGGAGCCCTAGAGAAGCCAAGTGACTCACCCATGATCCCTCGGCAAGGGACAGAGTCACGGTTCAAACCTGGGCCTGTCTCTACAGCCCAGGGTCCTTTGTGATTCCTGCTCCTTTTGAGTTTTGTTCATAACCTTACTATTGCTAGTGATCTGTGGCTGCCTGCATGCCCTGTAGGGGTATTTGTTTGGCCCACTGCATCTGCAGACCCCTGCAGGCAGGTTCATCTATTATTCCCATCCCATCACAGCTAACCTTTTATATGAAAATTTGCTCAGGGGCAAGCATTTTGGACTTCCCTAGTAGCTCAGATGTTAAACATCCACCTGCAATGCAGGAGACCTGGGTTCGATCCCTGGGTTGGGAAGATCCCCTGGAGAAGGAAATGGCAACCCACTCCTATATTCTTGCCTGGAAAATTCCATGGACAGAGGAGGCTGGCGGGCTGTAGTCCATGGGGTCGCAAAGAGGTGGACACAACTGAGTGACTAACACACAAGCATTTTGCTGAGTGCTTTCTGTGCATTATTTCCTTTACAACAGCAGGTATTATTATTCCCATTTTACAAATGAAAAGACGGAGATTCTGAAAAGTTGAATGGTTTGTCCAAGGTCACATATCTAGTAGTGCACATGCTGGGGCTAACCCAGTCTGTCCCCTCCAGAGTCCATCCTCTTAGCCTCTCATCACAGTGCTGATTGATCTAGTTGATTTGGAGTTTTGAAACTTGCCTGCCCTAGTTTAGCACATCATCTTGCAGCAGGCATGAGGACATACACAGGGAGCCCTGTGGAAGCTGTTGGAGAGAGAAGAGGAGGACTTCCCAGTTATAGGACTTAGCGATGGCACCCCACTCCCAGGCTGGTGGCATCCTACCCTGGAAACCGACCTCAAGAATCAGGTGTTGCCAAGACTTGGGCTGTGACTTGTCAGGGCCTGCTTGTGCCCAAGTGTGGCAGTCTGTAGTACAGGCCCTTTAGGGCCTCAAAATGCCCAAATTACCTCCTGACTGACTGCTACCTGGCATTCTACCATTACGTATGTTGTATGTGTTAGTCGCCTGGTTGTGTCTCACTCTTTGCAACCCCATGGACTGTACCCCACCAGGCTCCGCCGTCCCTGGGATTCTCCAGGCAAGAACACTGGAGTGGGTTGCCATTTCCTTTTCCAATGCATGAAAGTGAAAGTGAAGTCACTGAGTCATGTCCAACTCTCAGCGACCCCATGGACTGCAGCCCACCAGGCTCCTCCATCCATGGGATTTTCCAGGCAAGAGTACTGGAGTGGGGTGCCACACCCCTTTATCCTAAAGTTCTGATCCAGCCTTACAGTTTTATCCTGGACCACCCTGGTCAAATTTTCCACCAATGTTTCTCTAATGTGGAAACCAGAGCTGGCCTGTTCATGCAATTATCCTGCACGCTGCTCCTTGTCTTGGGGCAGAGAAACTGGCTGGCTGCCCCCTTCACTTTTTCCTCACCCTACCTCCCTCCCAGCCCAACTTCCTCCACTTTCTCCTGTCCTCCATTGACTCCTCAAGTGGAAATGCATAAGCGTCTCAAAGTTCACCTCTTAGGCCTGAACGTAACTACACTGAATTCTGCTGCTGCTGGACCTCCCCACCCCCAACACTTTGGGTTCCTGCTAATGAGGAGGGGTCACCTCTGAGCAGCAGGTTTTGCCCAAGTGTGAAAACTCCGGCTATCTACATCCTGGCACTGCCAGGTAAAATCTGCAGAGGTGTTGTTGTTCAGTCACACAGTCGTGTCCAACTCTTTAAAACCCCATGGACTGTAGTATGCCAGCCCTCCCTGTTTCTCATCATCTCCTGGAGTTTGCCCAAGTTCATATTCATTGCACTGGTGATGCCATCCAGAGGTGTCGTTAACCTACTGACAGATACTTGCTTCTTGGTACCATTAGGGTAAGAACCAGAACATGTGACTTTCAGGGTGCAAATTCAAGGTCAGGGAATGGGGCTCCTATCAGGTCTGTTGGCATGCATTGGGGCAGAGGTGGGGGCTCTTAGTTCTCCAGCAATGACTTCCTTTGTCCATTTGCTTTCCTAGCTGAGGTCCCCAACAGGAAGTGGGTGGGGCAAATGCCAAAAAGGCCAATTGTTACTTCCCAAGATTCCAGCCAGGGGTAAGAGAGGGTATAATATAAGGGTTACTATGTGAGATAGTGCTTCGAAGACTTTAATGTGGATGGTATTAAAATGCAGATTCTGGTTCTGTGGGTCTGGGGTGGGGCCAAGATTCTGCATTTCTAACAAACTCCCAGGGGATGTTGCAGCTGCACAGTCTGAATAGCAAGTATTATAAGGGGTTAGTCCTTATCCCAAAGTCACTTGAGACCTAAAAATCCTGGAGGAATGTCACGTCTCCTTTCACAATTAAGAAGCCAGGTTAGAAGTTCAGATGACTAGTGAGAGGAAAGTCAATGACTTAGTCACTCTGGTTGTTCCCTAGATCGTCCGGGAAAGATTCAGGATCAGCCAGGAGAACAGTGTCTGAATTTGGGGTGGGGTCTTCCAGTCAGAAGGAGAGGTTTTCATTGGGGGTATATAAGGGCTCAAGACTGTTTCAGCTGCTGCTCAGTAAACATGCTGTGCACCGTGCTGTGTAGGTAGTTTGCATGAACAGTGAATTCGTAAATATGATGACCTTCTGGGTGCTCTGGCTCTCCTTTTGTACAGTAAGGAAAGTGAGGCTCAGAGGGGTGAGTTAACATGCCCAAGGTCACACAGCTAATTCAGTGAGTGACAGGGCTGGCTTTGGAACCCAGCCCTTCTGTTTTTAACCACTGCTGCTGCTGCTAAGTCACTTTAGTCGTGTCCGACTCTGTGCAACCCCATAGACGGCAGCCCACCAAGCTCCCCCGTCCCTGGGATTCTCCAGGCAAGAACACTGGAGTGGGTTGCCATTCCCTTCTCCAATTCGTGAAAGTGAAGTCTCTCAGTCATGTCCAACCCTCAGCGACCCCATGGACTGCAGCCTACCAGGCTCCTCCATCCATGGGATTTTCCAGGCAAGAGTACTGGAGTGGGGTGCCATTGCCTTCTCCGCCTAACCACTAGGCTATACTATACCGAGGAATCAGCCATTCACTGAGGGGGAAGAAAGGATGTCTTATACACTATTATTTTGATTCAAGTGTTAGAAAAGAAACTGACTTAAACAAAAAGAGAATATATTGAGAATTCCCTGGTTGCCTAGTGGTTAGGATTCTGGGCTTTCACTGCTAGGCCGTTTCAATTCCTATTGATCTCAGGGAACTGAGATCCTGCAAGCCATGAGGTGCAGCCAAAATAAAGGAATGTATTGATTTATATGACTACAAAGTCCAGAGGTAATGGCTTCAGGCACTGCTGGGTCCATGTTGGCACCTCTCTCTGGCAGATCTCCCTTTGAGGTAGCTAGAGAACCAATACCAGGTGTAACCCCTCAGGGTTGCCTGAGCAACCTTAGGCATCAGGGTGAGCCTTTCTCCCCATTGGTCCCAACAAATCCTACCTCTGTCTCCCATTGGCCAGAGCAGGTCATAAACTCATCCAGAAACAACCACTGCCAGGGTGAGGAGGAGTATGAAGTAGTCAGGAGGGGTTATATCCTCACCCCTTGACTGGGGGTGGGTTCATCCCCTCATCCCCTCCCAAATCATGAGGACTAGGAGTAGAAAAGATTTGGTTCCCAGGGGAAGTGGGTGCTGCTACCAGAAAGAGGACTGTTTGGGCAGACAGAAACAGGTCCACCACTGTGGCGGCTTAGCCAGGATGCTGGTGAGGGACTTCAGGATTCTTGTTCCCAACAAGGCTGGGCTGTGGGTTGGGTGGGGCGGAGGTCAGTGGGAGGGAACGACAAGGGAGTGAGCGGTGTTGAGGAAAGCTAGGTGTGACCAGTCGTGTCTCTCTGTTCCCAGGAAAGCTGCCGCCATGGCCCTGGGGCTTTTCCGGGTGTGCCTAGTTGTGGTGACGGCCATCATCAACCACCCGCTGCTGTTCCCGCGAGAGAACGCCACGGTTCCCGAGAACGAGGAGGAGATCATCCGTCAGATGCAGGCGCACCAGGAGAAGCTGCAGCTGGAGCAGCTGCGCCTAGAGGAGGAGATGGCGCGGCTGGCGGCCGACAAGGAGGCCGAGAAGGAGGCGTTGGAGCAGGCGGCAGAGGAGGGCCAGCAGCAGAATGAGAGCCGCACTGCCTGGGACCTGTGGAGCACTCTCTGCATGATCCTCTTCCTGGTGATCGAGGTGTGGCGGCAAGACCACCAGGACGCGCCCTCGCCCGAGTGCCTGGGCTCGGATGAGGACGAGCTGCCCGACCTGGAGGGCGCCCCGCTCCGGGGCCTCACCCTGCCCAACAGGGCCACGCTCGACCACTTCTACGAGCGCTGCATCCGGGGAGCCACAGCTGACGCCGCCCGCACCCGGGAGTTTGTGGAAGGCTTCGTGGATGACCTGCTGGAAGCCCTGAGGAGCCTGTGCAGCCGGGACTCGGACATGGAGGTGGAGGACTTCATCGGCGTGGACAGCATGTACGAGAACTGGCAGGTAAACAAGCCTCTGCTGTGCGACCTCTTCGTACCCTTCATGCCCCCGGAGCCCTACCACTTCCACCCAGAGCTCTGGTGCTCTAGCCGCTCTGTGCCTTTGGATCGCCAGGGCTATGGCCAGATCAAGGTGGTCCGGGCCGACGAGGACACGCTGGGCTGTATCTGCGGCAAGACCAAGCTTGGAGAAGACATGCTGTGTCTCCTCCACGGCAGGAACAACGTGGTGCACCACGGCAGCAAGGCAGCAGAGCCGCTGTGCGCCCCCAACTCGCCGTACCTGGACACCATGCGCGTCATGAAGTGGTTCCAGACCGCCCTCACCAGAGCCTGGCACCGCATCCAGCACAAGTACGAGTTCGACCTGGCCTTTGGCCAGCTGGACACCCCGGGGTCCCTCAAGATCAGGTTCCGCTCGGGGAAGTTCATGCCCTTCAACCTGATTCCCGTGATCCAGTGTGACAACTCCGATCTGTACTTCGTCTCCCACCTTGCCCGGGAGCCTGGCGGGGGTACCCGGGCATCCAGCACCGATTGGCTTCTGTCCTTCGCTGTCTATGAGCGCCACTTCCTCAGGGTAACCTCGAAGGCGCTGCCCGAGGGCGCCTGCCACCTCAGCTGCTTGCAGATCGCCTCCTTCCTGCTCTCCAAGCAGAGCCGCCTGACCGGCCCCAGCGGGTTGGGCAACTACCACCTGAAGACCGCCCTTCTGCACCTCTTGCTCGCCCGGCGGCCTGCCGACTGGAAAGCCGAGCAGCTCGACGCTCGTCTCCACGAGCTGCTCTGCTTCCTGGAGAAGAGCCTGCTGGAGAAGAAGCTCCAGCACTTTTTCATCGGCAACCGCAAGGTGCCAGAGGCCATGGGGCTCCCTGAGGCCGTGCGCAGGGCGGAGCCTCTCAACCTCTTCCGGCCCTTTGTCCTACAGCGAAGTCTCTACCGGAAGACAGTGGACTCCTTCTATGAGATGCTCAAGAATGCCCCAGCGCTCGTTAGCGAGTACTCCCTCCATATTCCCTCAGACCATGCCAGCCTGCCCCCGAAAACTGTCATCTTATAGAGCATCCACGACCCAGAGGGCCAGGACACAGGGCATCCTTTGCCTTCACACCCCTGGGGGCATTTGCAGGCCCTGTCCTGGGAAGACGGCAGGTTTATAGGGTGCCATGGCTCAGCCCGCCGGGGAGGCCAGACCCTAGAGCACAGAGGAAATGGAATTCCAAGCCAAAGCTGGTTTGCGTTCATGCCGTTGGGACTTGCCAGTTGAAGCTATTGTCTGGGTTTAGGGGCTGATCCTTTGCAGCTGACTTTTGGATGATGACAAAGATGATGATAGAACTCTGGATTCTGAGTTACGGGACAATGCAAACAGCGATTTGGGTGTGATTCTTTTTATATCCCAGGTCCAGTCTTTACTTGAATATCAACAAAGGATCTACAGGAAAGCCAACAGGAACCCAAGTTAAGACCCTCCACCCTGATTTTCCGGTAGCCCTTGGCCGCAGGCATCTGCAGCCAAACAGAGGGCATCAGTATGGGTATTTGCAGCATTCGATCCATAGCCTGCACTACAGGGATCCCCACTGTGGCTGCCATCTCTATACTGTTTGGACAAGAGACTTAGATCCGCAGCCCAAGTGGCTAACGTCTCTGTTGTACAGAAGTGGGCACCTGGCAGAGAGAAGTTGAAGTTGGCCGTTGTTTCAGCTCCACATCTCACTCAGGACTCAGGGTGCACCCATTTCTCTCTGCCCCTTCCCCTTGGATGCTGCGTTTTGAACCCTGTAGGGGCCACATACCATGTGGGTACAAGCTCAGTGGCTCCTCACCCTCATTTGTCTCCACAGCTGGTCTCTCCAGCCACCAGTATGTTGGGAGGTGGAGGCACTGAAGGTGGAAGATGAGAGAGAAAGAAGGGCACTCACAGAGTGACTGGGGCGAAGGACAGAGCCTGGTACCTGGGGTGCCGGTGTCTGGCCTTCAGAGAAGATGCCCAGTTCAGAGAAGATCATAGAGATGAGGGATGCCATCACCCTGGGTTTCCCTCAGGGTTCCATTCTTAGGGCAAAGGGTGCCTGGAAGCAAGATCTGTTGTGGAATCCCAGCTCCCCGTGCAGACCCCCACATTCCCTTGGTTGTTCATTCCAGTGGGGTTCTCTCACTTGCTGGATGGGCTTTGCTGGCCACACAGATGACCAGCACCCGCAGAGCCTGACAGAGGCTTGGCTGATGGGACACACGAAGACAAACTAGAGGCGCAGCCCACAGACCTCAGAGAGGGCGCCTTGGCACTACTGGGCCGCGGCCCCCGGGCAGGCACAGAGCCTGCGGTCAGCATTGGCCTCCACCTCCAGGCCTGGCTCAGGGGGCTCGAAGCCACTCCCTCCTCCATTTGTGGCTTCGCTAGCCCTCTGGGAGCTCCTCTCTTGGCATCGCTTCAGTCACCCTGCAGAGGGCCAGGCAGGAAGCAAGGATGAGTGCTCCTTCCCCAGCACTCTCCCTCCAGGGCTAAAGCTGCCCATACCTCCCAGACTCATGCCTGATTCCTTAGGGGTGTCGGGCTTACCATGAACGAAGAAAAGATCCTGTCTCTGCCCCAGGAGTGCGCTCACCTAGCCTTGGAAATTTCCAGAAGATGGACAGTTTGCCTGACAGGGTTAATTCACAGTGGTTGGCTCAGCTGTGATGAAGCATCACAGACTGTAGGAAGCTGTAGGAAGCTTTCCATGTGAGCTGGGGTTAGAGTGAGCAGCGCCTGGGCTTGCCCCTCCCCAGGCCCACATGGTCTCCAGCAATAACCCTAAGCACCCATTCTGTGGGGATTCATTTCCAAAGTTGGGGTGAATTTCCTTATTTATTGTCACCCATGCCTTTACTTTCTGATCTTCATCCTCATCTGATGTACTTTGAAGAGACCCCAGTGACCAAGAACCAGTCTCCTTAAGCCAAGATCAAGCCTCAGTCTCCCCCAGCTTCCCCTTTGCTTCCAGAAGAAAATTCACCGAAAAATTACCTTCTGGCCTCTTGTTTATACAGAGACAACTCAGTGGGGAAATGGGGATCTTTTATGCACCAAAGCTGCTTCTGAAGCAGGAAGCAGCGGGACTCTTGGTGTTTCATGCTGCCTTATTTATATTAAAGGAAGAATTAAATTCTTGCAAGGAGTAGAAACTGGTCACAGTATTTGTTTTTAACTTCAGGAAATCTGTGAGCTTCCCAGGGCAGAGCTGGGGAGAGGGTGGATTTCCTATTGACAAGAGGAAGCTTTCACTCCCTTTATTATTGTTATGCTTTTGGAAAACTTTTAAAAATTGCAAAATAGAGTATTTCTGGCCCATCTCTGAGGCAGCCTGCAGAGTTTCAGAAAGGGCCTTTGAAAGCCAGCTATAGGGTGGATTTCAACACAAAACCCTGTTTCACACAGCTGATTGTGTGCAGAGAGTGTGGGGGCCTGGGAGTAACATGAAGCTTTTGGCTTGAAGAAAACAGATTGCCTTATAAACAGAAGAGTTCTAGGCCTGTAGGGCACTTAGGCCTTTTCACTAAGGACAACTTTCTCCAAGGAATCTCTTTTCTTCCCAAGGATGCTAGACTTTACCCAGTGTCTGCTCACTTGCTATGCCAAATGCCTAGGACTTTTTCTGTGCATCTTGGCAAGTGAAATGAGTAGGGCTGGCCTGAAGCCACAAGGTTGGTTAGGTTGAAGGAGGACCCCTCCTCCCTCCTCAAAACCCCAACCCCTCTCTCGACTTTGTCAAAGCACAGCTTAAGTTGAGAACCTGCTTTGTAATCAAACCAGCACTGGTTTGTAATCAAGGCTGTCATCAGAATAACATGAAGAGCTAGGTCAAATGCCCAGACACCAACTAGAACCTACAGGGCACCCAGGTAAGGCTCCTGAAGCACCCTCAAGTGACTGATGATACCCACTAGTTGACTGAGCATGGCTTTTCACTTCCTTTTCAAAACTTAGAACACAGACCTGGTAGGAGCCAATGAGCCTGCTTGGGATCTGTGGTCCAAGGGGAATCTGGCACCCCACAGTCTTCTGAGAATACACTAGTATGAGAAGCAGAGAGGATGCGGAAGGCAAAGCTGGTGAGCACTCCTTTCTGGCAGGTCAGGTTTGGGTATCACTGATGCGCGGCTTCCTGGGCCACACAGCAGACTTCAGTGGAGTCTCTAAGAGTTCAGTGCAGGAATCTGCCTTCTGCCAAGTTCCTTGCTGGAAGACCAAGAACCCCTGATAACTGGAGGATTAGGGAAGGCCTCACGGTCAGGCACTGCCAGAGACTGTTTCTCAAAGCTGGGCAGGACTGACCAGGAAAAGCATTTCAGCCAGAACCATGGAAGGAGAGCAGGAAAGCACCGTGTGTGTGTGTGTGTGTGTGTGTGTGTGTGAGTTGCTCAGTCATATCCAACTCTGCCTGCCAGGCTCGTCTGTCCATGGAATTCACCAAGCAAGAATACTGGAGTAGGTTGTCATTTCCTCCTCTCGGGGATCTTGCCAACCCAGGGATTGAACCCGGGTCTCCTGCATTGCAGGCAGTTTCTTTACTTTGTGAGCCACCAACCAGGAAAGCCCTCAGGAAAGCACCATGGACATAGGCAACATTTAAGCTGCCCCTGCTGTGCACCAAGCACCCTTCCAGAGTGGATTTGGTGGCAGCAGTCAGCAAATGTCCCGGAAGTTCTAACTGAAGTCATTCTGCAGACTGTGATTCAGAGCGTTCTCATACCCTGTCTGGGCTCTGCCCATGGGATAGAGCGGGAAGACTGTTTGCTTTGGCCAGTGGATGACAAGCAGAGAGAGCCAAGAACCAGTGACAGAGTTTGGGCCTTCAGTTCACCTCCCCCGCCCCCTCCCCTGCCTCGCTGCCTCAACCCCTCCCACTACCCTGGAGAGACATCTTTCAGAGTTAACATTTTTCCTTGCCATCCAAAGATAGCTTGTTTTTCTAACTCATGGTTGGGTTTTTTTTTTTTTTTAAACAAAAACAATGTAGTCATGATTTAAAAATCCAGCCACTGACAGAAAAATGAAGTAACAGATAAAAGCCCCTACTCTTGACTTCTCAACCCATTTCCCCCAGCGTTAATGAATAGGAAGCGACTTGTGTATCCTTCCAACATCTTTCTGTGTGGGTGCATGCGTGTCAAGTCACTTCAGTCATGTCTGACTCTTAGCGACCCTTTGGACTATAGCCGCCCCCAGACTCCCCCGTCCATGGGATTCTCCAGGCAAGAATACTGGAGTGGGTTGCCATGCCCTCCTCCAGGGGAGCCTCCCCACCCAGGGATCGAGATTCTCTTCCGTCTCCCGCACTGGTGGGCGGATTCTGTGCCACTTGGGAAGCACGTTTCCCTGCGTATGTGTCACATGTGTGGATGCAACCCTTTTGTTCTTTTCTTTTTTTTTTTGGCCACGCTCTTCTGCATACAGCATCCCAGCTCCCCAACCAGGGATCACATCCATGCCCCCTGCATTCAGAGTGTGAAATCTTAACCACTGGACCACAGGGGAAGTATGCCTTTTGTTCTTTTACACGTAAATTGCACCACAGCATCTTAACTTTTCTTGGACATCTTTGTTGACTGTTTGATCTACCTTAGTCTTTAAAATAGCTGTTTGCTGTCTCCCTGTGTGATACATGTACCCTAATTTACCCACCCTCCCCTGAAGAACACTTAAGTATCCTCACTTTTTTTTTTTTTTTTTTTTTGCTGTTTAAACAACACTGCAGTGAACATCTCTGTATTAAACCTGCTTTGAGGTGAACCTCTGCTAATAACTGCTATGATCTGTACTCACCAACTTGTTGCATATGGATTTACCACCAAGCATCTTAACTTAAGAATAATCCCTTTGTTCTGGGATTTATTTAATCGTCATGACTCTGGAGTGAGGAAAGGGCTTTTTTTTTTTTTTAACCAAGGACTGAGTAACAGCTTGTGTTCCACCCTAGGTCAGATGATCTGTAGGGAACAGAAATATAAAACAAGGGGAGGGCTCTTTCCCCAAGGATCTGGGTCTTTTAGGAAGGTAAGAACAATGTCCACAAAGTAAGCCAGAGAAAACTGAAGACTGGTAAGTAATTGAAAGTGAAACAATACGGCCCTGAGGCCTGTGCAGGAAGACGGGGATATGAGAGCTACTGGATCAGCTTAGGGTTTGAGCTGTTAAGACAAACACACATCTCTTCATCGTTCATCCAGTTATATGTTCATATATTTGCCCCTTCACAGAACACTGAGTGCCTATCACTGTTATATGCCAGGCACTGTGCCAGCTGCTAGGAAAACGAAGCCCAAGTAAGACCCTTTGTCCTTTTACACAGGAAAATGTGAAGAGCCTCCCCAAAGAAAATCAAATCCATACAATTGTCATTCCAGCACCAAATGCCTGTGCTAAATTCATCTGAGCCCTGGGGCTGGTTCATTTTCTCCTGCACAATGACGAACCCTTGCTTTAGAGATGACAGTGGTGTTTTCTGTCCCTTTGGTGTTTCTCAACAGCCCCACAAAGAAACCAGAAGATAAAACTGTCAACAACAAATTCTCTCCCACCAAGATGGAACCACATAAATCTCAGTGATGTTCAAAGACATTTTTTCCTAGATCAGAACAGGTAGGTCTTAGAAGTTGCATGGTGAGATTTTCAGGCCAGGGATGGGGGTGGGGATAGGGAGTCAGGAAGAATTCAAGTCTCATCTGTCTCTTTAAAACCCACTAATCAGTAATATTTAAGGTTTCTCTTAGGGTCAGTTTATTTGAAATAGAAAGCAGAGACCCACTTCCTGCCACTTCTTACAAGCTTCCCTTGGGCCTGTCTTCCCGGAGATGACTCACACAGCCCCCAAGCCTCATTTATCACCTATTGCTGGAGACGACTGAGCTATGTTAGACCAAAGGTCTCTTGGGACATTGGTTGGACCTCCAAAGCCTGAAAATGGCCTTGGATCTCTCCCAAAAGGCATGGCTAGTGCTGAATCAGCCCCCAGGAGTTGAACCTCAGGTCCAAGAGCTCCCTGTCAGAGACAAGGAATTAACCCATACATGCCCCCAATTCCTGATACCCCCAGAATCAGGGCCAGCAGAGGTGACAGCAAAAACTTTAGTGGAACCAGGTTCAAGGCCAGAGAGGTGGGTGGCATCCAGCCCCCTTGACGACACAACTCCCACCGGAAGGATTCCTGGGACGCTCTCTCCACATATCTGTCTCCTCACAGTATTTTGTAATCCTTCAGACAGGGAAACTACTGAAGCCGCACCCCTCCAGGACAGAACAAGACCTCAAGCAGTAAGATTGCTTAGCTGAGTGTTCAAGGAACCAGAGAGACAGGAAGGAGGTCCCCTTGCCCCCTTTCCATGTGTCTGCTCAAACGAGGACCATTGTGAGGTTCTGCCCCAGGAGACCTAGATTTCTGTGACAAAGCCATGCAAGAACCAATAAGACTGAGATTCCAGACAGTGCAGATGGCACAGGGGCTGAGCTTGGGCTCTGTGGTCAAGTCCCAGCAGTGCCACGTCCTGCTCAGCAAGTCAACTAATTTCTACGAGCCATGGTTTTGCCTCCATCTCTTCTGCAAACTGGGAGTAATGCTGCCCATCTCATGGAGTCATTGAGAAGGCTGAGTGAACAGGGCACATGGGAAGCACTTAGCTTAGGGCTTGATGAGTAATAAACAACAAAAACAGCAGCAGTTACTACCCTTGCAATTAGGAGGGCTCCTTACAGCCAAATCCCTACTTCGTGTTCCCCCCACTGATGATGAGGCTGTCCCTAAGTACCTACTCTCCCCACGTGAGACTGTCTTCCCTGGGTTCGCTCAGCACACACCGTAGGACCTGTAGGACCTGTTTCCTTCACACCTACCTTAGGGCCAGGCGCATGCTCAGAAATTGCACTTGACCATAGTGTCTGGGGCACTTTGCTTGGCTTCTCTGCCTCCTCTGCTTTCTTAGTCCCTTTGCAGAACAACCAGAGCTTAGACCAGCAGTTGCATAGAAACAGTAGAGCCAGAGAGAGGGTACCAGGCAAAGCATCCCTGTTTCTCGGGAGATCAGGTGCTCTTCTGGACAGCAAAGAGGGGAGTCAGCTATGACAGCTGCCTGGAAGCGGGTGCAGGTTTCTATGTCATCCATACACCCCTACATTCTGTCATCCATCCAATCACGTCTGCCCTTTTACAAAACACTGAGTGGCTATCACTACTATATGCCGGGCACTGTGCTAGCTGCTAGGAAGTCGAAATTGAAGTGAGACACTATTCCTACCTTCAGAGAGCTCCCAGTCTAGAGAGGTAAGCAGAAGGAGAAGTCAGAGGAGGGCAGGAGGCAAGTGGGTATGGGTGAAGGGAGAGCAGAGGCGTGCAGAGGTTAAGAGCATGGCATCTGGAGTCCACTTCTTGCATTCAAACCTGGACTTCACCCATTATTGGCCATGTGACATCTGGACATATTACTTCCTCTCAAAGCCTCAGTTTACCCATCTGTAAAATGGGGGTAATTAGCAGTTACCTCAAAGACTGTGAGGTATCACTAGGATATGTAAAGTGCCTGACATATGGCAGGCAAGCACTCAGTAAATGGAAGATTTTCTGTCGTCTGACTCTACCCTGAGTTCCCTCCTCCACATACCCAAAGCCAGTCTTAGATGAGAGCTTCCTCCAGTGCTTTGTCCGCAGAGCCTCAGAGGTAACTCTTCCCCTGGCTTCAGGCTCAGCAGTGCCCGTCACTGCCCCTGGGAAGACTATGTGTACCCCACCCCCTTCTGCCAGCAGATTACCAGGACAGTGTCCCAGATAAAGACCCCAAGGGGGCCTTTCTATTTAGCACATGAATGGCCAATACTTATTTCAGGATAGAATTTCTTAACTATCTCCTGCTGTGATCATTTATAAGTTTTCTCAGTATTCATCCTGCTACTTTCCTCCTTTGACAGAAATACCCAGATAGACACACACACAAACATACTTTGAGAGGTTTTCCTAAACCCATGAAGTATAAATGAAATATTCCACACCTTTGGAAGTATAAACCCAGATTTAGCAAAGTCTGGGGGCTTCCCAGTGGCACTAGTGGTAAAGAATTCACTTGCCAATCCAAGAGATTCAGGAGACAGGGGTTCGATCCGCAGGTTGAGAAGACTCCCTTGGGGAGGACATAGCAATGCACTCCAGTATTCTTGCCTGGAGAATCCCATGGATGGGGGAGCCTTGCAGACTACAGTCCACGGGGGTCGCAAAAGAGTTGTACCCAACCAAGTGACTTAGCACACACACCCCTGCTAGCAGACATCCACCCTCCTTGCTTCTCAGCCCTCAGTCCTGTGCTGCTGGGGGAGGGGTGCCACACTCAGCCTCCCCAGGGCAGGCAGCACAGAGCCTGCCTCAGTTGCTTGTCTTGCGTCGCCAACGGATGGGCCTGTGAATGGCTCTTGCCCGCTGGCTCCAAGCCAGGGAGCTGACTGCTGCTCTCCAACCACACCCTTTGAGGAGGCTGTCTGCTACTAACAAAGTGAGCTGGGGACTCTTGCTGTCTGCGAAGGCATTCTTGGTGGTGGTGGATCCTTGGAAGGAAATGACTGGGCAGAGTAGCCCACGGTTGTTGTCTGGAGCACGTGGTAATCATCCTTTCCATTAACAACACGGTCCCAGGTGCTTTTGTGTTCCACGCAACATCCAAGCTGTCTGGTAGCTGCGCAGGCCTTGCAAACCCCTAACACTTTCACCCGTGTAAGGTGGTAACATGCTCCTAGAGGGTAGAGAAGCAGGATTCTGAGTACTCCTCCATAACATGGGAGAGAATATTTATTTTACCATCATCAGCAACATGGTAAGATTCCAAGATGCACGATATTAAAACTGGGCTTTGGATGTACTGAATGGGAATGGGGGGAGGGAGCATTTGAGATTAAACCTACACACCCAAGTGAAAGTGAAAGTCGCTCAGTCTAGTCCAACTCTTTGCAACCCCATGGACTGTATAGTCCGTGGAATTCTCCAGGCCAGAATACTGGAGTGGGTAGCCTTTCCCTTCTCCAGGGGATCTTCCCAACCCAGGGATTGAACCTAGGTCTCCACATTGCAGGTGGATTCTTTACCAGCTGAGCCACAAGGGAAGCCCAAGGATACTTGAGTGGGTAGCCTATCCCTTCTCCAGTGGATCTTTTCAACCCAGGAATCGAACCGGGTCTCCTGCATTGCAGGTGGATTCTTTACCAACTGAGCTATGAGGGAAGCCTCAAAGCCACCCGACAACAACTCTAAACCATGGATCAAGCTGTGTGCAATCCTGTTTGGCGAAGTGTTGGGAGAATGAACTCAGAGTTCATATTTGACCATCTGCAGAAGCCTCATTCGCCATGGTATTAGGGTTGTTGTCCATTCACTGAGCATTTCCCTGGCAGATGCTAAGTCCTGACATGGATGATCCCATCATTATTCAACAGTCTTATGGAACAGGTCCTTAGTGGTCCCATGTTACAGATAAGAAACTAAAGCTCAGAAAGCTGGAGCAACTTGCCCATGGAATTTAATGAGTGGCAGAGTGAGAATCTGAACCCATTCATCTGACCACGCAGGCCTCTTCTTATCCTCTATGGTATACCACCTGTTTGCCCAAAGAATTCTTATCTGAACTTTGCAAGAGAAAATCTAGTTGCAGAAAAGCACCAGGAGGCTGCTCTGAGGAAGATTAGAGAATGGAGGAAGCAGCATTTGCAAAGGCTCTAGAGGTCTGAAAGGCAGAGGAAAGCAAAATGTTGGTAAAGACCAGATGCTTAGCCTTCCAGGGACTCACAGATGTGAACAAAAGGGAAATGGGGGCGGGGGGGGGGGCGGTCCTGGGTGGGCCCAGTGTTCATTGCGTGTGTAAGGGGAAGAAGGGGCTGAAGGCTAAACAGTGAGAAGCCCCTCGGGCTGGATGGTTGACTGTATAACTTTTGATAACAAACAGAACCAAGCCGACATAAACCACAGAGGCGCCTAAGGCAGAGCGGCGATGTCCCCTTCCATCAAGACCATTGACTCCAACAGAGGAGATGTGGACCAGGTGGTACCCAAGGTGAGAACTTAAGGGAGAGAAACACCCCACCCCCACCACCAAAGCTCCAACGTGGAGAAACGTGGAGGTACCTGAGGGGGCTCCCTGTGACAGTGAAGATGCTCCACCTTGGACTTGACCGTTTAGATTTAATCCACTCTAACCCAGGCACTCTGCTTGCTGTCTGCCATCAGAAAGGTTTAGAGCTAGAAAGAATCTCAAGTAACCCTTACTCACCATCCCCACCACCCACACACCACCATAACCACGGCCAGCTATCCTGACCACTCCCCCCACACTGTGTCAGGATGTAACTGGACTCAGCCCAGATGGGCTTCTGTCCAGAACCGCGAAGAGGTCCACGTGACTCCTCTGATCATCAGCTCTGATATTAACATCATCTATGACAATGAAGCTCTTTTGGTGTGGTGGTTTAAACTATTTTTTTCTAATTTGCTGGACATAGAGAACAGATTTCACCTTATATCCACAGTTCAACATGCTTTTATAAGATATTCTCCAATTGTCAAAAGTGGTTCTCTCTGGGACATGGGATGATGCACACCCTCCTGTTTCTCTTTCACTGAAATTTTTTTAACCCTGATGTATTACTTCTACCTCCCCTACCCCACCAATAAAATAAGTGGTTATTTTGAAAGCTCCTCATGGAGGCTTATTTTAATTGTCTCTTTTCTCCAGGCTAAATGAGCCTAGTTTCATCCAGAGGTCGAAAGTTCAGATACCTCCGTGGCTCAGACAGATGACATAAAGGAATGAGAAGGAAGTCGTGGAAGGCCCAGCCTGTGCACTTCCCCATGGGTACTCTCCTCCATCCTTTATTTCCTGGTTCTCCAAGCTTTCTAAATTAGCACTTGGAGCCTCAGAAAAGAATATCTTTGGTTTTAGCCATCCAGCGACAGGCCTTTATTTGTTGTCTCAACAACAGTCTCGGTCCCGTGCCAAATGCTGGCCAGCACACAGGATTTACACCTCCAAAGATGATCAGTCCCTGAGTCCCAGGAGAGCCACGGAAGCCGAGCAAGCATCCCAAGGAAATGTGACTCGCAGACCTCACTCTGCGTTGGCTCGGGCACCATGGCAACAGAGCACCCCATCCTGAGCAGATGGCACAGCAGACTGCCCGGTCACGTGCTGCCTGCTCTGGCAGACTGGCTACCTCCCTGAGCTGGCTCGCTCTGTCCAGCTGGCACGGAGTCACACTGGTAACTATTTACATGAGTCAAAATCCACCCAGTGGCAGCAGATGGCCAGGTCAGAATGAGACATGGGGAGTAACGGGCGGGTTTGGGCTGAGTCAGAGGCAGAAGTAGCAGACAGCTCCTCCGTGGGCACTGACAAGTCTGAACATCGCTCCACATCACTCCTGCCACTGCCTGGTCTCAGCATGGCTAGAGGCTGGGAAAAGATCCCACTTGAACAAAGCAAATGATCACAGGCTGATCTTGAGACCCTGAGATAAAATGGTGTTGGCCAGGCCTGTCCCACTCCTAAGGCACCTGCTGTCACACCTGGCCATCCTCTGGGGCTCCTTATCATCTTTGGAGCAGGGCACATCTGGACAGAGCCCACCAAGGTGCCATGCCTGGCCAATGGAAGCATTCCAATATCTTGGTGTGGCTGCCCTGGAGAACAAGTGAAAATCCCTTTAAAAACTAAAAATAGAGTTACCATATGATCCAGCAATCCCACTCCTGGGCATATATCTGGGAAAAATGAAAACTCTACTTCGAAAAGACACATGCACCCCAATATTCAGAGGAGCTCTATTTGCAATAGCCAAGACATAGAAGCAACCTAAGTGTGGACACTGGTGTGCTGCGATTCATGGGTCGCAAAGAGTCGGACATGACTGAGCGACTGAACTGAACTGAGATAGAAATATATATATCTCACATGTTGTCTAGTTGCTCAGTGGTGTCTGACTCTTTGCAATGCCATGACTGTCAGGGTCCTCTCTGCATGGGATTTCCAAGGTAAGAATACAGGAATGGGTTGCCATTTCCTTCTCCGTGGGATCTTCCTGACCCAGGGATCGAACTCACGTCTCCAGCACTGTAATGAGTAATATGCAGTTCAGTTCAGTTCAGTCGCTCAGTCGTGTCTGACTCTTTGCGACCCCATGAATCGCAGCACGCCAGGCCTCCTTGTCCATCGCCAACTCCCGGAGTTCACTCAAACTCAGTCTATCGAGTCGGTGATGCCCCCCACCATCTCATCCTCTGTTGTCCCCTTCTCCTGCCTTCAATCTTTCCCAGCATCAGGGTCTTTTCCAGTGAGTCAGTTTTTTGCATCAGGTGGCCAAAGTATTGGAGTTTCAGCTTCAGCAACAGTCCTTCCAATGAACACCCAGGATTGATTTCCTTTAGGATGGACTGGTTGGATCTCCTTGCAGTCCAAGGGACTCTCAAGAGTCTTCTCCAACACCACAGTTCAAAAACATCAATTCTTTGGCGCTCAGCTTTCTTCATAGTTCAACTCTCACATCCATACATGACCACTGGAAAAACCATGGCCTTGACTGAACGGACCTTTGTTGGCAAAGTAATGTCTCTGCTTTTAAATATGCTATCTAGGTTGGTCATAACTTTTCTTCCAAGGTGTGAGCGTCTTTTAATTTCATGGCTGCAGTCACCATCTGCAGTGATTTTGGAGCCCAGAAAAATAAAGTCTGACACTGTTGACACTGTTTCCCCATCTATTTCCCATGAAGTGATGGGACCAGATGCCGTGATCTTTGTTTTCTGAATGTTGAGCTTTAAGCCAATTTTTTCATTCTCTTCTTTCACTTTCATCGAGTCTATTATTCAGCCGTAAAAAGAATAAAATATTGCCATTTGCAGCACCATGAATGGACCTAGAGATTATCATACTAAGTGAAGTAAGTCAGACAGAGAAAGAGAAATACTATATATCACTTATGTATGGAATTAAAAATGCAATACAAATGAACTTAGTTACAAAACAGAAACAGACTCAGAGACATAGAAAACAAGCATGGTTACCAAAGGGGAAATGGGGGAGGAATAAATTAGGAGTATGGGCTTAGCAGATAAACGCTGCTAAACGTAAAATAGATAAACCATAAGGACTACTATATAATACAGGGAACTGTGTTCAGTATCTTGTAATAATCTGTAATGGAAAAGAATCTGAAAAAGAATATGTATATATAACTGAATCACTTTGTTGCATACCTGAAATGAACACAACATTGTAAACCAACTATACTTCAGTTTAAACAACCTTTTTTAAAAAAGAGAAGCCTTCCCACTACAAGGCAAGCAGCTCCAAAGCTCTAGGTTTAAAATCTCAACCAGGATAAGTGAAGAGATCGGGAGCTCTGGTGTTTTTGTCGTCCTTCTCACTCACGTGGCCCAGGCTTGGTACACAACAGGCAATCAGGGGCATGTGTTGGGGTGAATTGAAAGCATCTTTGACGCAAATCCAACAGAATGACCTTTGCCTGTGACCGGGTTTAGGGTATGTGTAATTTTTCAAGGCAGGATGTCAACTCTAGAACACTTCGTGAGCCATTCTGAGCGCCAAGAACACCGGTGATATTCTGACGTCGTTAGTCCAGGGTGATACTGGGTGTTTCATTTCCTGCTTTGGAATTCTTTCCGTCACAAGACCTCGGTGTCTCCCAGGCCCACAGCCAAAAAGTTGGAGCCAGAGACTCGTGCATGCCCACAAGGACTGCAGCTCTCATCTGCCAAACAGAGAGTTTGTGGACCTGAAGTGCTTTCTTCCTTCTCATCTCTCTCACCAGGAAGATATGCAGGGTACCAATCTGTAGTGACAGCATCAGTGACGGGGAGGTGGCCTCGAACCTCAGCATCAGCATCAGCACCAATAACCTGGAGGTCAAACTGGGGCAAAGGTCATCGAGCTGGGAGGCACACGGTCTCCCTAAACATCTCTGGACATTAACACTGAGATTTCTAGAGAATCACTAGATGCTACAGGCTAGAGGAGTCATAAAATGATTATCAGAAATGATTCTGTCTCCACGTTTATTTGGAACCTTAAAAAAAATGAAGAGAGATTGACTGCCCCACCAAAAGAAGTGCAGAATCAAGACAGGCTTGGGAATTCTGGGTGGTGAAGGGGCGGACTGCAAGGCTCAGCAACTTAGCCCATAGTCAAAGGCATCGGGGTTGTTCTGAAAATAGAGATTCAAGAAGCCCAGGAAGGTGTTCTTATCTGTGAGAAGAGAACAGACTGTGGGATCCTGCTTCATGGCTGCAATCCAGAGCCGGAGCGCAGGGGTGTGGTTCACACAGCTGCAGGACAGGAGAGAAGCGTTAGCCGGTCTGAAGGTCAAGGGGGACGCAAGTCATTTTTTAGACTACAAGCTACAAGAGATGAGTTTATTGGGGCAACAGAGCTATCTTAGTTACCTTCCTATCAACTGAGCACAGTGACTTACTGGAGGAAAATCTGACTTGAAATGGCTGTGTGTCTTTAGAATCACCAAAGTTGTTGTTTTTAACCCTGCAGTTAAAATACTTGTGGACTGAGTGCTCTGGGGAAATAAGGTATCTGTTTTTCACTGTTTACCAACAAAAAGACACATTTTTCAGTCATTCTCAGATTGTACTTTTGGGGAATTGAAAAAAAAAAAAGTTTGCAAGAACACATTTTTAAAGAAATGAGTAAAACAATCAGGAAACTTTGAAATAGCGGAGCTGACTGGGCCCTTTCAGGGACTGATCAGGGCGTGTAGGTCTCGGATCTGTAGTGACTTGCCCAGACGGTAAACTTGTTAATGGAAAATCCAGGAGGAGAGGGTTCCTAATGTGTGGTTCAAGCTCTGTCCCCAGAGGAGACAGGTTTTGGCGAGGTTTATGTTCTGACATGGTTTAAAATATCCAAGTCTGTGACATCTGACCTGCCCTAAGTGAGGAGCTCATAAGATGAATCCTGGGTAAACTCAAGCGTGTGCATTATAAAAGTCCAGACGCAGTTCCACCTCGGCAGGACTGCATTCCCCAACACCAGAATGGTCCAGCACCCGCCCATGTGACCGGCTGGTGTGAGAGCACAGCCAGCACAAGTTCAAGTTCTCCCGTGAGTGTCGTGGGAACAAAGCACGTGTCTGTGCTGGGCCCCTGTGTGGTCTCCCTGAGCCTACAGGGCAATTTCTTCTACTTGAAGCATCCCTACACCCGTGCTGTGTGGCCGGCCACTTTGTTTCTCTGGTATCAAGCATATATGACTTCAAAAATCATTTGTTTTTTAAGGGTATGCCTATCTGGGGAAAGATTACTCAGGTAACTAAGGCGCCCTGTAAGGGATGTGAGGTCCACGCCAGGACCAGGTAGAGGGTCACCGACGGAGCTGCAGACAAGCCACCAAAACCCTGTGACTGAGAGCGTCCACCTGCTTCTGTACTCACCACCGGCTATGCTGGACGCTGGTGAGGACAGCCAGTGGCTCTGAAACACTAGGGAGGCTTCTGGATGCAGTCTTAGCAGCAGCAACATAGATAAAGTGTGTGTCCGCAGTTAGTGGCACAAGAGCACAGGTGCATTTTGAACAAGGAAGCACACAGTTTAAAACTCTACGTTCCACATTCACGTGAAACATGTCCAGAGGAGGACAGATGGCACAAAGATCATCTGAAGCACTGCTACCCAGTGTGACCCTAGGAACCTATGACCATACAGCTTAACGTCTTACTCGACTATTCCGTATACATCCAGCCGCTCAAACCAGGGCCAAAAGAGGTAATCAATCATGGATATACAATCTCCGCCAAAGAAGACAGTGTTCTGATAGCCAAGAATCTGGAAGTTTAAACAGAGCAAAAGCAACTTAATTAATCCATCTGCTAATGTATTTATAGGCACTAAATACAAATATCAAATTAATTCCCAAAGAAGGAGACCCAAGGCTTGGCGTCGTCTTCCATTTGGTTAGGTGAATGCTTCTTCCCTTTTTCTGAGGTTTCTTCCACCTCCTTTAGGGTCTGTTCTCCGGGCCACACTTACCCCTGCCCTCCTTTCAACACTGGAGTACCCCAGCGGCTCATCTGATGGGAGGATTTGGAAGAACAGCCCTGCCTCTCTCAGCCTAGAACAGGCTACTCCCTGTTCTAAGCTTTCTAGGGCTCAGCCCCTGGAGAGGGGGCCCTACCTCTGACCAGCACTGCCCATTACTGGGAGGGAAGGGCCACCTAAGGAACCTCACTTGTTGCGGTTGTGCCCCCCATTCTCCAGGATCCGGTTTATCTGTAATAAAGGGGATCCCATAGTCTCTATGTCTTCCTCTTTAGCCTTATTTTTCAGCCAATTCAAAACTAAGGCAAGGAAGAGCAGGGCTATCTAATGGGCTCTCTCAAATCCCAATACTGTCTTTCTATCATATTTTCCTTTTTTATTTGAGCTTTTTGAACTTCCTATGTGTTGGCCACTCAAAATTATCAAATTTTTACATTAAAACAGAAGTTCTCATTCCAAACAAGACAAATCAACACAGATAGATGAACCATCAAGAAAACAAACTCCTGACAGAGAGCTAGCCAAAGACAGTGATGGCAGGGGAGTGGGGGATGGGGAGGTACTTGAAAATTTAAAAGGCAATAGTAGTATTTAGCAAAGGTTATTGTTGGGCCAGTTCTTCCCATTGAGGAAAGTATGATGCCAATTATCTAGTTAAGTCAAACAAAAGACTCTCTTTGACCCACATAACTCATAATCAATTAAATACTTCCCTGTAGCAAAAGATCTAGATCCCTATATCCTTTTTATCTAGATTCCTATATCCTTTATCTGGGCTTCCCAGGTGGTGCTAGTGGTAAAGAATCCACCTGCCAATGCAGGAGACGAAAGAGACGTGATTTCAATCCCTGAGTCAGGAATATCCCCTGGAGTAGGGAATGGCACGGAGAAGGCAATGGCACCCCACTCCAGTACTCTTGCCTGGAAAATCCCATGGACAGAGAGGCCTGGTGGGCTGCAGTCCATGGGGTCACTAGGAGTCGGACACGACTGAGCACCTTCACTTTCACTTTTCATTTTCATGCATTGGAGAAGGAAATGGCAACCACTCCAGTGTTCTTGCCTGGAGAAGCCCAGGGACAGAGGACCCTAGTGGGCTGCCGTCTATGGGGTCACACAGAGTTGGACACGACTGAAGCAACTTAGCAGCAGCAGCAGCAGCAGCAGCAGCAGCAGGGAATGGCAACCCACTTCAGTATTCCTGCTTGGAAAACTCTATGGACAGAGGAGCCTGGAGTGCTGCAGTCCATGGGCCACAAAGAGCTGGACACAACTGAGCAACTGAGTACACGTCCTTTACCTAGATTTCAAACTTCCTGTCTCTCAGGCTTGATTCTTCATCCTTCAGGCCAGCTTGTTGCTTCTATGAGGTAGTCTAGGGGTGGAGTTAAGAATGAACTCTAGGGCTGGCAGACCTGGTCCTCTCCTGGGTTCCGCCTCTCATTCAACATGAAACCCAGATAATTTACTCACCTTCTCCTCCAAGCCTCATGCTCTCATTTGTATAATGGTGGTAATGTTATTGCCCACCTTAGAGGTTACAGTAAGGAATGATGGAATCATGCACCAATAAACGTGAGCTCTCATGATGAAAAATCACAGAGACCTCCAGAGGTTACATCTACAGAAAGCAAATCCTTTGCCACCACCCTTCTCAGAGGAGGAAGCAAATCTTGGTACCCTAAAGTCTACGTCTTCATTATCTCCCAGCATGGCATAGGGGAGTTCCCCTGACTAATCTGAAATAATGTTAGGTGGCATCATTTTGTTTGAAGAAGACGGTACTAAAATGGCAGAGCCTGGCCAATGAAAATTTAAAAGAGGCTATTTTCAATCATATGTAGTAAGACCTGATTTACAAGGAAAAGGAACCATCCAGCCATCTTTGGGGTCGCACAGAGTCGGAGACGACTGAAGTGACTTAGCAGCAGCAGCAGCAGTTTTCATGAATTCCTACTTTCTTTATGTTCAGGAGCAGATAATAATTACCCAAACATTTATCACTGGCTTTGAAACGTATATGTCCAGCTTATTATTGGCCTTCATGGCACAAATCAGAACTGAATCTAAACTGACTGACTCTGGAACTTTTGTATAACTCTTCTGCTTTACAGAGCAGAGATGCTCTTGAGAAAGTCCTTATCAAAACAGACCATATATGGGAATTTATTGGAACCCATGATAAGTCTTTTGTTAAGGTGATGAGATATTTTGAAAATGAATAACTGCTTAGTAATTGATGTTTATTTAGTATATTTTAAAACCTTTCATTTACTCAAAGTAAGAGTATGTCTTTGAATACATATCATCATATAGATGCAATTAATTTTTAACAGAATGGTACACTTATTCATTCAGACATTAGGAACCATCGAAACTGTTTTACTTCTGTTTATCAAGGAAGTCTGTCCTCTGTTTTTTAGGAATATCTTTGTAAAACTACCCTCAGCCGTGTAAACACTCAGAGGGACTTCCCTGGCTGTTCAGTGGTTAGATTCTATGTTTCCACTGTAAGGGGCATGGGTTCAGTCCCTGGTCAGGGAACTTAAGATCCTGCATGCCCATGCAGTGTAGTCAAAAAAAAAAAAAAAAAAGTGAATCTTAAAGAAAAAAACCATTCATAATGTAATTCAACCTTTATCAAGGTATTCATTACAATAAAAAGTCAAGATAAATATATGGATGAAACTAATGTCTTCCACCAGCCTCTCCCCTGCCCCTGTGATTCCCTCAGACTTTCTTAAATCCAAGTGTGACATCAAAATTCCTTGGAGTTCTTGATACAGCTGCAGATTCTTGAGCCCTGCCTCAAACAGGCATTTCTCCACCAGATTGCATACAAAGCAAGTCTAAACATCGGAGAAGGCAATGGCACCCCACTCCAGTACTCTTGCCTGGAAAATCCCATGGATGGAGGAGCCTGGTAGGCTCCAGTCCATGGGGTCACTGAGGGTCGAATCCGACTAAGCGACTTCACTTTCACTTTTCACTTTCATGCATTGGAGAAGGAAATGGCAACCCACTCCAGTGTTCTTGCCTGAAGAATCCCCGGGACAGAGGAGCCTGGTGGGCTGCCGTCTATGGAGTCGCACAGAGTCGGACACGACTGAAGCTACTTAGCAGCAGTAGCAGTAAGTCTAAACATCCCAGTAGAAAAGCAGTCTTCCTATAAACCAAAGTGCCAGCTTCTCTACAGACACATCACACTGACCCAGGGGCACATCCTGGCCAGGCCTCTTTGGAAGCTCATTACCATCTTTAGGACCTTCAGTAGGAGAGCTCCCTTCTCTGCAAACCTGAGACATTCCAGACATGTAAAATGACTTATTCCCTGAGAATCACAAAACTTCAGTACTGAAGGGCCCCTGGATTCATCTAGTATAACTACCCCTTCCATTTTTCCATTTATTTATACCATGCTCACTAGACAAAGGATTGGAGGTGCAGCGTATAAAAATGTGTACACTAAAATATTAAATATGAAAAATCACAACATGCTAAGAAAGGGAAAAATAAAAGTTAGAACATAAGGTCAAAATAAGGAAGGAAAACGGTCTCGAGATATCAAGCCAAGGCTCCTGCAGAGTTCCTTAATAAATAAAGCTTTGAATTTGACTCAAGTTTCCTGGCAGTTCAAGCAGAGAGGAAAGCATGCTAGTGAGCTGATTCTTGTCTCCTGTGTGGAAGACACCCTTGCTTAGAGAGAAGGAAATTCCGTCCCAGGGAAGTAAGAGGGGTCTCTGGTTAGTGCCAGAGCCAAGACAAAGACACCATTCTCCTAAGTCCCAGACTGGTGTCAACCCTGTGTCAACTGCAAATGTGTATGTATGAGGACTGTAATCACAGAGGCTTTCCCAAGTCTCTTGTGAATTCTTTGTCTGTTCCTTAAATTTGAGTATCAGCAACAAGCTCAGAATCAGCAAACTCTGAAACCCTCTTTCCTTCTGCCAAGGACTGGCCCAGCTTTGAGAGTCCCTCCGTGAGGACTCCCCCGACCCCCGCCTCGCAATCTTCCTCTCTCTCATTCTCTCTCAGTCAGGCAACTAACTGACGGAGAGGTGAGATACAATCATGGCAAAAGAGCTTTTCAAAATTCTCTCCTTCCTCTCTCATTCCATGGATAAGACGGTCTTCAGGAAACTTGACTTAAAAGAGTTCTTCTGTATTCTCAGTTTAAACCAAGTCCCTTTTGTTGTTGTTCAATCCCTCAGCCGTGTCCAGCTGTTTGCAGCTCCATGGACCACAGCACACCAGGCTTCCCTGTCCTTCACTATCTCCTGGAGCTTGCTCAAACTCATGTCCACTGAGTCGATGACGCCAACCAACCATCTCATCCTCTCGCCCCCTTCTCCTCTTGCCCTCAATCTTTCCCAGCATCAGAGTCTTTTCCAATGAGTCGGCTCTTTGCATCAGGTGGCCAAAGTATTGGAGCTTCAGCTTCGGCATCAGTCCTTCCAATGGATATTCAGGGCTGATTTCCTGTAGGATTAACTGGTTTTATGTCCTGGGACTTTCAAGAGTCTTCAGCACCACAGTTCTAAAGCATCAATTCTTTGGCACTGTCTTCTTTATGGTCCAACTCCCACATCTTGACAAATTTAGGACAGTCAGAAGTAAAATAATAGTCTTAATTTCCTATGTCTTATCTTTCCTAAATGTTCTGTCATCAGAACAGGAAGCTGCATCTTTGCCTCCACCCACTGAGCAGTGGCTATGTTAATAGCCAACGTCTTAAAAAAAAAAAAAAAAACCCTCTGTTTTGCAGTATTTCTGTCACCCACCTGTCACATATAGTGATACTGGTCATTCTTAATGTTGATAATTTTTCTCACAATGGACTCTCTCATTCTCAGAAATACTGCCCTTCAAGATGGAAGTATTTTCTTAGAGAAGATACTTTCCACCAAGGCCCTAGGCATTCCCAGAAGGCCACACATAGCCTGGGGAAGAAACTGAACCTCCAGCTTCAAGCCCTGGGATTTCCTTAATGTATTAACACATCTTGCATTCAGATTAAGACGTGAGCTAGTTTAGGAAAAAGCCATTTGACGTTCTGGAATAGTAGAAAATGCTATTTTTAAAAATTCTCTGTTCTCCAGTTCACTGAAAAATGACTACAGATCCTTCTCTTGCTTCTGGATGTGACTCAGAAATAAGAATGAGCATGCAAATGAAGAGGGAGAGACTGGTTGGTAACACGTGAGTACGCTGTTTCCACCCCTGAACTTGAACCCTGGAAGGGCCGCTTATCTGCCTCGAAGGCCTCTTGGGCTCCCCCAGGCGGACAAAAAGAGGTTCCCGCTAGCGCGCACGTAGAAGGAAGAAGTGCGCTGAGCTCCCCCTCGTGGCCGTCGTGGTGAAGCGCACTGGCCACTCTCCAGCTAGGAGATTCACCAAGGAGGAAAAGGAAATCTGCAAAATTTTTTGTGAGGGACAAGATTACAAAGAGAAGCCCAGACTTCCTCAAACCAGACATCCTAAGATTCTTCAGTCTACAGTCTTGGGCGCTCAAGTGCAGCGTCAATAACTGCACTTGGGGTCTTAACGCACCACCTGCCCTGCACACAGAGAAGTCTCCTGGCTCTAACCAGGACATGCTGGCTCTGGCCTGGCTGGAGGAGGAAGGAAGTGGTTTTTCTCGAAGGAAACAGTTCTTATGAAGCAGAACCAGTCCCCTCCTATAAAATACACAAAGCCACCTGCTGTTACATCAGCAATGCAGACCCTAACCAGAAGCAGAAATACTCAATCCACTCCAGGGCAGATATCTTCTGAGTTCATACAAGATAAGGGAAGTTTCTCAAGATTTCAAATTTCAGGTGTCTGCTCCACTGACATTCAATAGCTGAGGCTGAGCTAATGAAGATTAATGGATTCCCTTTAAAACAAACCAAGGATACAGAACAAACTTAGAGTATACATAAAACCCACTTCTCTGGAAAGAAGCCTGAGAAGCAGGGTCTGTGCCAAACACGCCCCTCCTGCTGGTCACCACCTATAACCAGGAGTTTCCTGTGAAGATTCAGAATGCAACCTGTCAACACTTGGCAGGTAATCAAAGGACCACCCTGAAAATTCTATCCTGGAATCCCTTTCACAAGTTTAATTCTTTTTGTTGAAATATATATTGTAAGATAATAGTGGAGGAAAGCTAGTGGGACAAGGCTTGACAAGTCAAATATCTTTAAAGTGATGGGTGGTAGATGAAAATATAAAAGCATATTATCAAATTTCTGAAGGGGGAAAGGATTTCCTATGTACAAAAGCAGTGGAAGAAATCACAGCACAAAAGATCATACAGTATTTTTAAGGTTAAATTTCTATATGTACAAAAAGTTAAAACAAAACAATGTATCTTAAAAACAGGCCAATGGCCTTTACATATAAAGAACTTTTATAAAAAATTAACAAGGAAAATCAGGAAGATCTTGACAAACAGATGGGTAGCAGACCATTTTCACAAATAAAACACAAAGAAATGGAATACTTTGGGGAAAATATACCACCTCACTATCAATCAAAGAAATATACATTAAAGCAACTATGAGAAACTACTGTTTCTCAAGACAGGCAAGTATCTTTTTAAATGAAATCTCTCAACAGTGAAAAGGGATTGGTTCGAAGGGCATTTTCGACACTCTCTGAGGGTAGGGGGTATACAGCACAAGTCTTGGGGGAAGCAATTTAGCAACATTCCGCTCTAGCTTCTAAAATGGTCACACCCTTTGATCCGGTAATTCTGTCCCTGGAAGTCTGACCTAAGGACATATTTTAAAACAGAGAAAGGGTTTTTTATGCAAAGGAGCTGCTGTTTCTGGGAGGCATCATTAATAATGATAAGCAACTGAAACAATCTAAATAACCCTAATGAGTGTGCTGGACACATAACTCTGGCTTATGCATATGGCAAATTACGCAGAATGAAAAGTGATTTTTTCCATCTTTAAAAATTATACATATAATAGAGAAAAATATTCTCATTATTTAAAAAAAATTCAAACATAGAAAGCAGTATAGAAGGCAAAGGCTCTCCCTTCCTATCCTTGTTCTTTTTTTCCTATCCTTGCTCTTAACCACTTTTCTTTCCCACCCCCAGGCTAATCGCCTTCCAGTAGTAGGCACCAGCAGGAGTCCGATTTGAGTCTCTCCAGACATTTTTCTAGGCGTTTATTTACATGTGTGCATATAACCTCAGATATGCAGATGATAACACCATCCTAATGGCAGAAAATGAAGAGGAACTAAAGAGCCTCTTGATGAAGATGAAAAAAGAGAGTGGAAAAGCTGGTTTAAAACTCAACATTCAAAAAACTAAGATCATGGCATCCAGTCCCATAACTTCATGGCAAATAGATGGGGGGAAAATGGAAACAGTGACAGACTTTATTTTCTTGGGCCTGAAATCACTGTGGACAGTGACTGCAGCCATGAACTTAAAAGATGTTTGCTCCTTGGAAGAAACGCTATGACGAAACTAGATAGCATATTAAAAAGCAGAGACATCACTTTGGTGACAAAGGTCCATATAGTCAAAGCTATGGTTTTTCCAGTAGTCATGTACGAATGTGAGTTGGAACATAAAGAAGGCTGAGCACTGAAGAATTGATGCTTTAGAATTGTGGTGCTGGAAAAGACTCTTGAGAGTCCCTTGGACAGCAAGGAAATAAAACCAGTCAATCTTAAAAGAAATCAACCCTGAATATTCATTCATTGGAAGGATGGTGCCAAAGCTCCAATACTTTGGCCACCTGATGCAAAGAGCCAACTCATTGGAAAGACCCCGATGCTGGGAAAGATTGAAGGCAGGAAGAGAAGAGGGTGACAGAGAATGAGATGGTTGGATAGTGTCACTGACTTAATGGACATGAGTTTGAGCAAACTCAGGGAGATAGTGAAGGACAGCTTCTGCAGTCCATGGGGTCACACAGAGTCGGACATGACTAAGCAACTGAACAACAAAAAAACGTATCTCAAAGAACTATAAAAATAACATGGAAAAATGAGGTTATATAACAAGCACAAATAAACCTTCAATTTTGATGATACTTGTTTGAACGAAAAATATAAAAGTCAAATGGCATTTATTTAAAAAGAAGAAAACGTTAGAGTATAAGGTTGCCAACTTAAACTGACCTGTTTGCTTGTAGATAACATGGAATATTACACACTGGTCTCCTGAGTTGCTTATCACTCAAGACAATCCATAGATATTTAAGATATTTTCAACTCACAGAAAATCCTGATTGTACAAAACCATGGAGAAAAAATTGTACACATCAACTCTATTAATAGAAAGCATCTCTATTAGAATTATTCTGACAAGTTTCAATTTCACTAGAATCTCCTAGAGTCAATATACTGGTATCAAGAGGAATGTATCAAATAATTCAAGCTCAGCAGGCATCTTTCAGATTCTGATATTACCTGTGTTGTACTTATAATTCCTACTAACATTCTATGGGACAAAAAACAATTCAAATCTGGAACAATATTGCATACTCAGTGGTCCTTAATTAGCCTGGCTAGAGTCAGATACGACTGAAGCGACTTAGCAGTAGCAGCAGCAACAGCCCTTAACTAGCCAGAATTTCACTGATGCTACTTATTACATCTGAGAGGGTCATTGGCAAGATTAAATAAGAGGAGTATGCAAAGCAACTTTAGCATCATGCCCAGCACAAAAATACAGGTTCACTTCCCTGGAAGAACCCAAACTAAGGAACTGTGCCTCCATTGTAATATTATACATTTACTTAGCAATCTGTAATTTTCAAAGTTCACCCATCATTCAAATGCAGAGTAGGAAGGAGATAGGTCAACGTATGTTTTCAATTATCTTTGAATTTAAAAGATTTTGTTTCAAGGCTCCTTTCCCTGGCCCAGCATTTAACTTGTAAGAAGGTAACCAGACATGATAAAATCAGTTCAACTAATCTTTGAAAATAAAGACCATAAAAATTCTCTATGGGCAAGAGCTATCAAACTTCTTTTTTTTTTTCAAACTTCTTTTTACAAGCAAGGTCCCCCTCCCTCTTCAAATTCAGGCTTATTAGATGTTTTGTTAAACACAATGTTGAAAGCAGGGCTGGTCTGGCTGAAGCAGGCTCTAAAGCCACCAGCAGACCTCCTCTCACTGGGCCGTCCCTCTCCAAAACTTGTGAACACACCTTTTAAAAGACCCCTTCGTTCTATGAATGTGGAAACGAAGGCACAGAGAGGTCCAGAACCTTAATGAAGGTTCTGGAATCCCATAAAGCCAAGCCTAGGAGCCAAGACTCTTTCTACCTCATCCTACTTGCCTCCTCAGACTTAAGACCGCAGTCTGAGTTCTCAGGACCAAAGGCTGACATTTCTTACATATAATGCTGAATCCATAAATGCTGAAACTATATAAATCTGAGACAGGCAGCTGTAACTGTAAATAAATTTAACAGCTTCCACTTCACAAAGGTCAGATGGAAGAATATTAGTAATCAGCCTTCTTTTAAGGGGATAAAAATAGCATTCCCTGGCTGCCAAAGAATTACAGCCCACCCATAGGGGAATTTATCAGTTTCTAGAACAAAGACAAAGGATGTCAAAGGACCACCTTCCAGACTATAAGAGAGGTACAGAGTAAGTAGCCCTATTACTGCTAGATACTTGGAGGATCTGATAACAAAGACTGCTCCTTGATTACCCAATTACCCATAGACACTTCCCCCTTCTTCTTCTTTTTTTTTTTTTTTTTTAACATTTATTTATTTGGCTGCTCAGGTCTTGGTTGTGGCATGTGAGATATTTTTAGCTGTGGCATGTGGGATCTAGTTCCCTGACCAGGGATAGAACCTGAGCCCTCTGTATTGGGAAGATGGAATTTTAGCCCCTGGACTACCAGGGAAGATTTTCCCCCTTCTTTCTTAATTACAGAACCCTGATTTTATGCAAAGTGGTCCCAGCTAAGAGATTAAATTTCCCAACTTCCCCTGCAGATACTTATAACTTGATGACTAAGTTCTGGTCAATGAAATTTAAGTAATCATTGGACAGAACTTCTAGGAAAGCCTTTAAAGGAGTATGGCTTTTTGCCAGCTTTTTCCTTTCTGTTGTCCTTTCTGTAACCTGGAACTTGGATGTGATAGCTGAAGTTCCAGCAGCTATTTTGTTATTTTGAGGATGTAAGCCTCACACTGAAAAATGACAGAACAGGAAGAGAAAAAAAACCTCAGTCCCTGGTAACTTCATAAAGAAGCCATCAAAACGGCCCTATACTACTGTACCTCTAGGTTTGTGTGTATGTGTATGAAAGAATAAACCCTCATAATTTTTTAAATCAATACTAGAAGCTACACACAATCCGTAACCAATATTGACCTTGGACTCAGAAGCAGAAGCTACAGAATCCGTGCAGAGACAGGTTAGGAATGTGGTGATTCTGGGAAAGGAACAAGTTCATCACATGCCCTCCCTTACCCCTAGGCAGATTTTCAAGAAAAATTCCAGAGGAGGTTGCTGCTGCTGCTGCTGCTAAATCGCTTCAGTCATGTCCGACTCTGTGCGACCCCACAGACGGCAGCCCACCAGGCTCCCCCATCCCTGGGACTCTCCAGGCAAGAATACTGGAGTGGGTTGCTGTTTCCTTCTCCAATGCATGAAAGTGAAAAGTCAAAGTGAAGTCATTCAGTCGTGTCCGACTCTTAGCGACCCCATGGACTGCAGCCCACCAGGCTCCTCCGTCCATGGGATTTTCCAGGCAAGAGTACTGGAGTGGGGTGCCATTGCCTTCTCCGCCAGAGGAGTTTAGTGGAGCGCAAGTACCCACAAGTCAGATGACTAGTAGTTGAACTTATCAAAGTCTGACAGGAAAAGTATATAAGTCTGTGAGAGTGGAGGGCATCGGGGTGACCAGGGTGTGGACCTGCATCACTTTATTCTCCACATCTGGCCAGGAGAGGGCCCCATTTTTACCTCTTCCAGGTTGCAGAACTCCTGACGCAGGGCCAGCTTCAGATCAGCGCAGTCTCTCCCACATCTCAATGCTACCAGACACTCCTTGGTCAAATGTGGGACCTGATCGGAGGACACAGGTTCTGAGCAGAGAAGTCCGAGGGCACTCCATGCTCCTGCTCTGCCTGACAGAGCAGCCAGAGCTCTGTCACTCAGTCCACAGTGCCACCTGACGGCGATCTCTGTGGTTTCAGGAATCCCCTTGTCACAGCTAAACAAAGCGCTTTAAAGGGGGCTCTCTGGTACGTCTTATTTGTTCAGCTATTTCCATACTGTACAATCTTAGGTGGGGCATTTTCCTTCTTTAAGCCTCAGTGTTCTCATCTGAAGAAAGGACACAAGAATAGTATCCACCTTAAAGGGTGGGACCTGATGAGGGCAGTGATGGGGATTAAACAGATTAACCTTTATAAAATAAAGAACAGAACAGTGCTTGGCACATCACTAGTGCTCAGTAGACATCAGTCACTAATATCACTGAGTCATTTTTGTTTCTTTAAAAAAAAAAAGCTATCATAAGATTTCTCCATCACATTCTCTCCCAATATCAACAGCTGTCCCCTTTTCCCTCTTCTTCACATTTCCTGGGCAGTTGCCACTTTTGTTTCCCATAAAGGGCAATCTCCTTCTGTGCATTACTGTTTTCACACCCTGATATTTTTTTCACCTGAGACCTTGGAAATAGCTCCTTCAAAGTATCACCAGTTTTCCACTCTTTCAATATTCCTTGTCTCAAGTTACACAATCATAACTATGCCATAATCATAAATCTTGAGACTGCTCATTCCACTGGAAAAGTAGCTATTGGCAAAGACTTTAACCTTTAATATCAGAGGTCACAGCTTTACTATAATTCCACACCAGTTATCCTCCTAAGGCACACACAGATATTAAAACAAATCAATTTCACCAATGATTTGACTTTTAAAATGGATTGGAGGTTGAGAAAGACATATAAAGTAAAATAGAGTGTTAAGTGTTTTGTTTATTTTTTAAGGAATATACCTTATAGAATAGCTCCAATAACATCTTTTGGCGAGCTCGCTCATAAGGGTCATATGGGTACAGCTTCCTTCCAGGGTAAGCATCATCCAGGTACTCACAAGCGATGACAGATTCATAGATCAGTTGACATTTGCTGTTCTCCAGGACAGGAATTTGGCCAAAAGGATGCTTTGTAAAGTACCATTCAGGCTTGTTTCTCAGGTTAATGTTGATAACTTCATGTCTTATAAAGCAAAGGGAAAACAGGACAGAACAAAAATAAGAGGATTAGGCAGACACTCATCTTTTTTTTTTTTCCCCTGAAGTGCGCAAAGACCCTATGTGAGATCTTAGTTTCTAGACCAAAGATCAAACCTGTGCTCCATGCAGTGCAAGTACAGAGTCTTAACCATTGGATTGCCAGGGAAATCCCCAGACACTCATCTTGAAAGCAGAAACAATCAATCTATAAAATTAAAATTTGCAATAAGTTTTTTAACTTGAGGTTTGTGCAAAGAAAAGTACATAACAACATCATTCTTCTTTTCAACAGTAGGATGTGTTTGATGTTTTCTATGCCTTATCCCATTCGCTCTCCATGATTCCCATGAGATAAACTAGGGAATCACAATGAGATGCAAACAAGGGAAGGCAAAGAAATCATTTAACACATCCCTTCTGAGAAATAAGGCTCCTTATGGTTCAATCTCTTGCCCAATATTACCCACCAGGAAGTAGCAGAGCCAAGATGGAAGGCCAGGCAGTCTGACTCAGAGCTTACAAGCTTAACCACGGCACCACAGATTTTAGTACATTTTAAAATCTGATATCTGGAGACATTTTTTTGTTTGCCACAACTGGAGGGAGGGGGATTCTACTGGCATCTAACAGGCAGAGGCCAGGGACGCTGCCAGATATCCAACAACACACAGGATAGCTCCTCCTCCTCACCAAACACACAAGGGCAAGAATCATCTGCCCCAAATGTCAGCATCGCCAACGGTGAGAAACTCTGCCCTAAAGAAAGACTTCTATCAATTCTCAAGCTGCCACTTAATCACTGTGGGTAAAACATCTATCTATTGTTATTTTTCTTTTTTAAAAAAGTAACCTTTGGGCCAACTAGAATTGAGCAAGAGGGAATAACCTGGAAAAAAGCCATAGACAATCCACAGAGCAGAATTACATAATTTTTTTTTAAAAGTCTCTGTAATAGTCTCTGCATCTCTATAACACTGAACTCCGAAGTCATCCCCTAATGATACACACTGGAGGCTGGAGTAACACTTTAGCTTTGAGCTGGCTCCATGCAGCCTCCCCCATTCCAGTAAGGTTGCTCTGCCTTCAAAATCCAGACCTCCTTTGCAGGAGCTAGTCTTGCAAAATTACTTCTATGACCAGTGTGCACCCATTTTTCAGGTGTGTGGGAAATGTCTTGATAGCAGTCCTTTCTGTTTCTTTGTTTGGAACTATTTGCTCATTCATTCAAAAAATAGTTTTAAGTGCCTATTATTGGTCAGGTTCTCTTCTAGCCCATGAATAAGAAAGACAAAGTCCCTGCCTTCAGGAACATACATTTGTGTGTGTGCGAGAGAGAGAGAGAGAGAGAGAGAGAGAGAGAGAGAAGAGAGAGAGTGTGTGTGAAAGTGTGTGTGGGGGGTGGGGTGGGGGGAGGGGCAATGGAAGTGAGGCTGGGGAGTGTGGAGGAAAAACAGATAAGTAAGGAAACGTTAGTGCAATAAGGGGAACAGAATTGACCTGAATATACCTGGGGTGGGGTCTGGGCTGCATTTCATAGAGCTGTCAGAGAAGGCCTCGGTAGCCTCCGCGGTCCGCTCTTTCACAAACTTTAGGTAAGAAACCCAGCTCACCAGAGCCATCATTCAGTTTGCTCCGAGTGGTCCTAACAGTTTCCTGCAGAGACCTCATTCTGCATTTCAGGATGGCCCACTCAAGAACCCACCTGCCCTCTGCTAACCGTTTATTGACTTCGTCTCAGGAGAAAGTGACAGACAGACAGCCTGTGACACCTAAGCGGGGCGCCCCAGATGGTGAACGTTCCCGAGCGCCTATGGGGCCTCCCGCCGCTCACCTGATGCCTTTGGCCCGGAGGACCAGGCGCGTCCTGTGCGCGTAGGGACAGAACCTCATGCTGTAGAGGCGGATTACGCCTTCAGGGACCGGCCCTGGGGGGATGCTCCCTGCGGGTGGAGGGGGAGACGGGGAGGCGGGTTAGCCCTCTGTGGAGAGGGGCTCACTCGCCTTCCCAGGACCCCACGAGGCCCGCGGTCCTCCTCCTCCCGGGCCCCAGAGAAGACACCTTTTTTTTTTTTTTTTTTTTTGCACGTGGCTTTTTTGCGGAGGAACCGCGATCCTCCTCGCCGCCGCGCTGGTCTGCGAGCCAAGGACCAGCAACCGCTTCTCCAGAGCCAATATCCAGCCAGCCGGCACCCCCAGCCCGCGGACAACTGTCAAGAAGACTCACCTTTCCCCAGGGTCCTGGTCGCGTCGTCAGTCATGCTCTCCCGGCGTCTGCGCAACGACCAACGCTCGCACTCTTTGCCGTGAGGCTTGCTGCCGCCGGCGCAGGGTCCAAGGACAGCAGCGTTCCGGCGCGCCCCGCTGGCCCCAAATACAACTTTGGAGCAACAGGGCCGTGGCGGGGTCGTAGGGAAGTGATCCAGGACGGCAGCTAAGATAATTCAACCTGAAGAGACAGAGCCCCAGACTCAGAAGCCAGCGTAGCAGGAGCGGGAAAAACAAACCTGAAAAGTACCCCTTGCTTTGAACTCACAACATCCTGCGCGGTCTTTTCTCTGCATCAAGAATCTGTGAAGAACAGGCATGTGAATTCCACTTATTTCAAGGGAATTTAATACAAACTGACCGGGGTGACACTAACGTTTTCTTTCTCATTCTAAGCCCTCCCTCCTGGCCATACTCTGTACATGAGTGTACTTTATCTTAAAATAAGGCCAAGGATTTCCCTGGTGGCTCAGTGGGACAGGACTTGGATCTCAGATCAGGGAAGATCTCATATGCCCAGAAGCAACTGAGCCCATGAGCCACAACTATTAAGCCTGTGCTCTAGAGCCTGGGAACCACAACTACTGAGTCCATGTACCCTAGAGCCTGTGCTTGGCAAGGAGAGGCCACATCGATGAGAAGCCCAGGCACAGCAACTAAAGAGTAACCCCCTGCTTGCCATCTATGCAGCAATGGAGACCCAGTACAGCCTAAATAAATTATAAAATAAGGCCAAACTTTTTCATCATCTAGCAGATAAGAAGAAAAACTTAGTGTTAAGATCTTGCACGACCCGAAAGTGTCTCCTTTAATTCTATGTCCTCACTACTCAAGTTCCAGCCTTATTTATGAGATTTTACTCAAGTTATGAAAAACTGGAAATGAATAGGAAACCAGATATCTAGAGGCAGAGACAAATCTGTGCGCTCTCTTCAACTCCCAGTATACATTTCAAAGCAGACCCTTTTTAATTACCAAGGACATACTGCCAACAGCCCAGCAATACAGAGGTCACTTGGATAGCTCTTCCATCTACATGAGATAAAGGGGGTAACTAGCCTTTGTTTTGACCCTAAATCACTGCAGATGGTGATTGCAGCCATGAAATTGAAAGACGCTTACTCCTTGGAAGGAAAGTTATGACCAACCTAGACAGCATATTAAAAAGCAGAGACATTACTTTGTCAACAAAGGTCCGTCTAGTCAAGGCTATGGATTTTCCAGTAGTCATGTATGGATGTGAGAGTTGGACTGTGAAGAAGGCTGAGCGCCGAAGAATTGATGCTTTTGAACTGTGGTGTTGGAGAAGACTCTTGAGAGCCCCTTGGACTGCAAGGAGATCAAAATAGTCAATCCTAAAGGAAATCAGTCCTGAATATTTCTTGGAACGACTGATGCTAAACTGCAACTCCAATACTTTGGCCATCTGATGCGAAGAGCTGACTCATTTGAAAGACCCTGATGCTGGGAAAGATTGAGGGCAGGAGGAGAAGGGGACGACAGAAGATGAGATGGTTGGATGGCAACACCGACTTAATGGACATAAGTTTGAGTAAACTCTGGGAGTTGGTGATGGAGAGGGAGGCCTGGCATGCTGCAGTCCATGGGGTCGCAAAGAGTTAGACACACTGAGTGGCTGAACTGAAATGAACTGAGTCAACATACTCATGTCATGTGAGAGCTTCTGGTAGACAATGACTCCTGATCGGGTAAATGTTACACTCACATAAAGGAAGTATAGCATTTCAAATAGTTGACTTTCACATGAACAGATTCTAAAGGGAAAGGCCATGTGAGGAATGTGAAACTCTCTAAACTCAAAGTAAATTATACTAACATGTATTTAATGCTCTATGTGTATTAACTCACTAAATCCTTAAAATAATCCTACAAGGATTCTCTTCTTTTAAAAGACAAGTAAACTGAATCTAGCAAGGTTAAGTCACTTGTCAAAAGCCTGATAACTAGTAAGAGGTGGAAGAAGGTTTATGAAGCCTGGAAGTTTGATTTCCAGGGCAAGTCACTCCATCTAGAATCTCATTCTATACCAGAGATGGGCAAACTTTTTCTGTTAAGGTCAAGAGAGTAAACATTTTAGGCTTCTCAAACCGTCTTGTCTCAGCTACTCAACTCTACCCTCGTAAGGTGAAAGTAGCCACAGATAATATGTAAATAAATGGGCTTGGCTATGTTCCAATAAACCACTATTTATGAATAGTAAATTTGAATTTCATATATAGGTATATTTTAACAGACTACTTTTTAGAGCAGGTTCACAGGAAAATTTAGCAGAATATAGAGAAGTTTCCAACCAACCTATCCCCACACATGCATAGCCTCCCCATCAATATCCTGCATCAGAGTGGTACACTTCTTACAATCAATGGATCTATATTGAAACATCATTATCACCCAAAGTCTAGTTTGCATTAGGACTCACTCTTGGTGAATTCCACGTAGTTTTCACATGTTACAAATTATACTTCTTCACTGAAATGTTTTCCCCTAACTATTCTTAGCCCTTGAATTGCAAAGAAATGAGCAGTGGGCTTGACTTGACCCACTGGCTTTAGTTTGCCCATCCCTGGTATACACTGATGATGACTGGATTAGCAACCAAACTGAGGATTCCATTTGAAAAGTAAAAGATTCCTGGGTCCATCTTTCTACTACACTAGAAGAGAATATATTTTCATGTTGTGTCTCCTTATTCCCACCTTTTCAATAAAACCAACTCTGAGAGCTGGTAAATATTGTTTATTAAAAATACAGCTGACCCTTGAACAACTAGAGATTTCAGGGCACTGGTCCACCACTGTCAGCCCTTCACATCTGTGCTTCTACACCTGCAGATTCAACCAACTGCAGACCATGTAGTACTGTAGCATGTATTCAGTGAAAAAAATCCATGTATACATGGACCCTTGCAAATCAAACCTATGTTGTTTGAGGGTCAACTGTATACTTGTATTAATATATGGGAAGTCATGGGGCAAAGGTCTATTTGATATAGTCAGGGGAGAATAGACAAAGGGGTGGAATGTTTTTCCTCTGAAGGGAAGGAATATTATGTCAAGGTTCTCACTTGGCACTGTATTCAAACCCTGACGTTGGCATTTAGGCAAGCTATCTGACCTCTTTGATCTTCATCTTCCTCACCTGTAAAATGAAAACACTAAGTACCTACTCCCAGAGAAGGCAATGGCACCCCACTCCAGTACTCTTGCCTGGAAAATCCCATGGACGGAGGAGCCTGGAAGGCTGCAGTCCATGGAGTCGCTGAGGGTCGGACACGACTGAGCGACTTCACTTTCACTTTTCACTTTCACGCATTGGAGAAGGAAATGGCAACCCACTCCAGTGTTCTTGCCTGGAGAATCCCAGGGACGGGGGAGCCTGGTGGGCTGCCATCTATGGGGTTGCACAGAGTCGGACACGACTGAAGTGACTTAGCAGCAGCAGCAGCAAGTACCTACTCGATGGGTTTTGAGTAGTAAATGCAATTGTTCAGGTGGCTATCCTCAGTATAGTAAGAGTTTAGTCTACTTCAAAATTAATGATTAATCCTAGTGAATAAGGACACATTTTAAATAGTATAGTACATCCTGATTTTATATCCAAAAAGATAAAATGCACTGTAATTGAGCTTTGCCTTGCACATCAGAATTAAAGTTCAACTCAGAATGCTTATTTCACCAGTTACCTATTTAACAACAGTTGAATGGGCTGAATGCTGCAGGTTATATTTCAGTTTTTAATCTTACCACTGAACAATATGGTTACCCTAGAAAGATTTTAATTGTGACATATAAGTTTAACCCTATTTTCTCTTTGAGACTCAGTAAGTACCACTTGGAAATCCTCTTTGCAAGTTTCCCTTGTTTGTTATTATATCATGTTTATACCTCTATTATACTGAGTCACTCAAGCAAGGAATAAATGGTAATTAGGCTACATTAAACCTACTTCAAATTGGTTTCTAGAGACCTGAAATATGATGGAATCTGTTTTGAAAATGTGGAGATCTTCAGTCCTGGGTGAAGATATCTTAAGCTTTCTAGGAAAAAAAGTGCCACCACAGAAATAACCTTTTCACTCTATTTACATGAGTCTCTGTTTTGAGGAGAGGAAATGGGGTTTGCATTTTGCAATTTTTCAAAATTGTATTGTCATACTAACCTCATAGTGGAAGAACTTGGAAGACGTTCCTCTTAATATTTCAGAAGCTTGATTTGCATGACAGATTATGTTACTGAGAGTTCCACTATTCAGCAAGTTCAAAGAGTTAGACAAGTGAGGGAAAAGGCTCTTTTTCCAATGGTCTCAGATTTAGGACTTATTTCCAAGAAGTTAGGATCATAGAGAATCTTGTGTTCTGTCTCTGGGACATTAAAAAAGATTACTAAAGTTATCGGTGGGAGAAGTGTCCTCTTTGCAATGGGGCAGGTTCAAAGGAGACTTTCTAAGTACTTGATTCTCCTTTCATATCCCTATTTTATAACTTATGGGATCAAAGGAAAAAATTAACAATTTTCCACTTGAATAAGCAATGTCATATTTTCAAGATCCTAAAATAAACCAAAATCAAACATTTGTAAAATCAAACAAAACACATTAGTTTCAAAAAAGAATGTCAACACTTCTGATATAGCCCAGGCATAATAGCGGTGTGTCAAAAAGGTGGATACAGTCCTCTTCCTAGCTCACTGTCTAAAACCTAAAAGTTGATGAATGAAGAGTCTGGGGCAGAAGTATATTCTTATCTTCAGAATGATCTGAATGACTATGAGTTCAGGCTGGATTTGAATCTCCTTTTCAGCATTTACTAGCTGGGTGACCCTGGACATATTGCAACTTTCTATGCCTTAGTGTCCTCATGTGTAATTCCGAGCCAATGGTGCCAATACATCATGTGGTTTGGTGAGAATTAATTCAGACAGTGGATGACAAGCCTGTATTACTTAGGATCCCTCTATTACCTAGTAAGCATTCGACAATAGCTACTATTTTTATTATTTAAACGTAGCATGGAAGACCCATAGTTCTGACAAGACAGAACGTTCCTGGGGACCAAATGCCCCCGACTGCCAGGGCCCTGTGCTGTGCTGTGCTTAGTCGCTCAGTAGTGTCCGACTCTGTGACCCCATGGACTGTGAGCCCACCAGGCTCCTCTCTCCGTGGGCTTCTTCAGGCAAGAATACTGGAGTGGGTTGCCATGCCCTACTCCAGGGGATCTTCCCAACCCAGGTCCCTACAATGTAGCTAAAATAGTGGTGCCCAATGCAGGGCTGACAATCAGTGATATGGAGTCATCTTTACTTGTCTCAGTCAAATCAGAAAATGGACTCCCGCCCCCACCTTTAAGTTAAAGGCAATCGCTTTAAAGACCTGCTTCTTATCCTCCGAGTAGCTTTTTTTTTTTTTTTTAATGTTAAAATCTTTGATGAAACTTTGGTGAAAACAGTTGGGCTTCCGTAGTTGGGCTTTCGTCTGAAGTGAAAGTGAAGTCGCTCAGTCGTGTCCGACTCTTTGCGACCCCATGGACTGTAGCCTACCAGGCTCCTCCCTCCATGGGATTCTCCAGGCAAGAGTACTGGAGTGGGTTGCCATTTCCTTCTCCAGGGGATCTTCCCGACCCAGGGATCGAACCCGGGTCTCCCGCATTCCAGGCAGACACTTTAACCTCTGAAAGTGTTACGCAAAATTAAAAATCGGCAATCCCATTCTGGGTCCCCAAATTCGTGAGAAATCTCAAGTTTCAGAATTGACCTCAAACCCCTCTCCCCTTCAATACTACGCAGGCCCCAGCAACCCACCCGGTGCAGGGAAAATGACAGACGCCCCCAAGACACCTCCCGGCGGGCGGCAAACGGAACCGGATATGCAGCGGAGGGGGGTGGGGTGGGGGGGTGGGGTCGCAGAGAGAGGCGGGGCCCAGGCGGAACCCGCCCCTTAGAACGCGACTCTATCTGCCAATTGGCCGCGGCGCCCGGAGCTTCACCAATCCTCCAAGTCTTTGGAAGCGCTCCAGCCGAGCGGTACAAAGCTGAGCCAATGAGCGGCCGCGTTACAGGCTCCTGGGTACCGGAATCCTGGATCCCAACGGGTCTGTGGCTGGCCAAAGTGGAAGCCGAATAGTGGCTGGTAGTGGCACCTCAGCGCCCGGGTCTACATCCGACTGAAGTCCGCCCACAGCGGACCCGGGCTTGTTGGGTGGGGCAGGCGGACGGCAGCAGAGATGGGTCAGCTCCGAGCGTGGGCATTGGTGGCGGCGGAGGTGGGCGGCTGGAGACCTTTTGTGAAGTCATCCAGTTCGCTGCTGCCTCCTAGGGTGCGGCCCCCAGGTCGCCTGCATCACCATAGGGCGAAAGGCCCATTTCATATGTGTACTCCTGGGCCCACCGGACATACCGAATCGGAAATCCAGGGGTGAGCCTTGGGGGATTGCTAGGCGCTCTTTTTTTTTTTTTTAAGAGAGTATGAGGGCAGGTCGAAAGCCCTTTCCCTAGTTCTGATATAAGAGCCCTGTACTGGGTATGTTCTGCAGCACTTTCCTCCAGCATCTTAAGACTTCACTTAACCTCAGGACCTTAATTGAATCATCTGTAGAATGAAATGATGCTCTTCGGACCTACTTTCTCATGGAGGTGATGTGATGATAGAAAATGAATAGTGAGAAGCCCATATGAGCTAACGTGTATAGAGACGACATTAGTATTTCCGAATTATTCATCCAGCTTTAGAATGGATGTGGCCTTCTCAGCATTTACTTATATACATGGAACACCTTTTGTGCTGGGCAGCATAGGATTTGGTAGGAAGGATTTTGAAAGGGTTAGTGATTGAAGCCTGAGAGAACCAATAGGAGACCACCTAGTCACTTGGCTTTGAAATAATGTGGGTCTGGACATCAGTGGCAACAGCAGTTGTATAAAAGGCATGAAACCGAGTCAGACGTGGAAAAGAAAGAATGAGGAATTGAAAAGTTCTTAACTCAGAACCTAGAAGACAAACTTGAAAGGGCATCTCTTGCAATGACAACACAGTATCCATGTGGAAATGTCCTATGGGCAGTTAAAAATCCAGACTGACTTCCAGCTCTCACTAGAGGTGATTTAGAAATTTTCAGTATGGAGTGTGATAGAACCCTTAGAGTCATTTGAACACCCTGAGACAGGAAATGTGTTTATATTGCTGCAGGAGGCCTGGAGGAAAGCCCACAGTTTGGCCAAATTTGGTGTCAAATCAGAGGTGATTCAATAAGACATGAGAGCACAAGGTAAAATAAAACCATGGTATTATTCATATTAGTGAAGGAAAGTATCAGCTATGTCTTCATTGCTGACTCTTGTCCCCATCAGAGACCATAGTCACAAGCCTCAGGGCTGTTCTGCAAGTAGAGGTTGAAGAAACCTTGAAAGGTCTTCACATCAGTGAGGAGAGATGATACTGTGGGATCCTTCTTCATGGCTGCCATCCACAGCTTAAGAGCTGGAGCGTGGTCTACACACCTGTGGGAAATGGAAATAATGAAGGGATGAACAAGGCTAGGGAGGAAGGTATTGCAAAGGTTCCTTTAACTCTGCAGTTTCATATCATTTTCCTCTAATCTTTTCAAAGAGTTCTTTAGAAATACTTCTTTAAGATGTGCATAATCATAAAATATGAGATTTGGAAGATATTGTAGAGGTCCTTGTTTTGTGGAAGAGGATTCTAAGACTAGAGTGAAGTGACTTCCTCAGTTAACCTAAGAACTTGTCCAAACTAAGAGACTGATAGCTTTTTAAAATGAGAATGTGAAAGACAATCAAGAACATGACATATTTATTACTCTGTGGTCAGACAGTGACTAATAGCAACTGAGCAGCTCTAAGCTCTAGGAAACGGGAGTAAGCCAAGATGGCTGCTAAACTTCAAAACATGGAGTTCGGGAAACAGTGTGGGACTCTTGCTGGTAAATGGAAGGTGGCATTGGTCACACAATCCTGCCTGACGTCCTTACTAAAATGTGCATCATTATGGGTTTCTAACCAGGGGAGGAGTAAATCACTTTTCAAACATTTTACTACCTGTTACAGAATTCCCCACCCCTGCCCAGCCCAGAGATGGGAGAAAATGGTGAGTGTAGGTGTAGGACATGCTCTGGAAAGTCCAAGTCTCCTCCTGTCTGCTTGTTCCCATTCATGTCAATTGAATGAGATATATTAATTTTTGTCTATATGAAAGGTTAGTATACATAATTCCAGTTATTATTGTCCTAAATCATGCAAAAAATATTCAAATGTCTTACTCATTCAACTCCAGAGCTTCCAGCCGTTCAAACCAGGGCCAGATGAGGTAATCAATCATAGAAAGAGAATTGCCACCAAAGAAGGTTGTCTTCTTATCAGTCAGAACCTGAATATTAAACAGCATAAGAATACTGCCCATCAGGACTAAAATGGATAAACTGTGCAGTAGTCATATGCTGGAACACTATACAAAGAATAGGAATGAACTATACCCAGCATATACAACCTCAGAAACTTGATCCTGTATGAAAGAAGTCAGACCCCAAAGTGTATATGATTCCATTTGTACAAAGTACAGAAATCATCCAAAACTAATATTCTATTTCTTGATATGGATGCCAATTTCATGGCTGTCTTCACTTTGTAAATTCAAGCTATACTCTTACGCTTTTGGTAAGTCTCTGCATATGATACGTCAATAAAAACTTTACTAAAAATAAACTGGACATAACTAGGTTAACTATTAAACAATGCCACATAAAATTCTTTGAAAACCAAGTACAAAAGTATATGTCTGAAATTTAAGGAGATGAATTAATATTATGGTTTTGCAAACAGAATATTGAGAATATTATCTGGCTAATAAACACCAAAGCATTTTATAAAACATCCATGATTTTTCTCAGGGCCCTTATAACATCCTGCATTGTAGATAGATTATTTATATCTACCTGAGTATTTATTTTTGGTCTACTATCTAACCAATCATCTGAACGGTATGGACTGCCTCTCACTTTCTACCTCCCATACTGTTCAGCAGAGTGCCTTGCAGTTATTAGGCACTCAGAATTGTACAATGAACCAATATTGTCTAGGTCTGTCCTTAAATTGTAGTGCCTGGTAATTATATTATGCATAAGTAAAATTAAGTATGATAGTTTCAGTCAGAAGGAAATACTCTCTCAGCAGCCTGAAACATGGAAATAGTACCACTCACTTTAACGCATGAGTCCTTAACCTGGAGTCTGAAATTAGATCGGAAGAAAATTATATGTCCCCCAACTAACCCCAAATTTAGTAGGTAGTATGTGGATTTTCTACTGCTTGGGGACTTGGCACCTTAAACCTCTACCTTGTTCAAGTCAGTTGTAGTTGTATATAGCTGCTGCTGCTGCTAAGTCGCTTCAGTCGTGTCCGACTCTGCGACCCCATAAAGAGCAGCCCACCAGGCTCCGCTGTCCCTGGGATTCTCCAGGCAAGAACACTGGAGTGGGTTGTTATTTCCTTCTCCAGTGCATGAAAGTGAAAAGTGAAAGTGAAGTCACTCAGTCATGTCGGACTCATCATGACCCCATGGACTGCAGCCTACCAGGCTCCTCCATCCATGGGATTTTCCAGGCAAGAGTACTGGAGTGGGTTGCCATTGCCTTCTCTGAGTTGTACATAGAGACTTTTCTAAATCAGGAAACATGATCTCTTTCTGTCTATATAAATGAGAATATGAAATATGTAACTGTAAAGAAAAATGTAAATTACAAAACTGATTCATTACAAATGAATTACAACTCATTACAGTCCAATTACAAAAGTGGAATATAAAAATCCTGAAAATCAATTAACATTAAGGAAACTGAACCACTGATAAAAACTGTACCCCTATAAAAGACACTGGACTCAAATGTTTTACAGAAATTGCCAAACCCTATCAAATGGTTTCGGAACTTAAAAAACCAGACAAAGTAATCTGACTCATTTTATGAGTTGAGAAAATCCCTGATATAAAAACCAAATAGTGAAATCCCTGGGGGTCCAGTGGTTAGGACTCTGTGCTTTCATTGCCAGGGGCCTCCTGACATGGCCAAAATAACAAACTACCACCACCACAACAAAAAAACCACAAAGATATGATAACAAATAGTCTCTTTTATGAACAAATATGCAATAATGAAATATCAACTAGTTTTAAAATATATATGAAAATCCACTGAAAGCAAGTGGGTTTTACACAGTAATACTGGCACAGTTCAACACCAGAAAAATCTGTCAATGCTACCATACCTATTCATCAGATTAAAGGGAAAATATTCAGTGAACATTTCATCAGATGTAATAGATGAAGACAAAATACTCAATAAAATCCAACACTCTCATGACTTTTAAAAAATATTCAGTTCAGTTCAGTCGCTCAGTCATGTCCGGCTCTTTGTGACCCCATGAATCACAGCACGCCAGGCCTCCCTGTTCATCACCATCTCCCGGAGTTCACTCAGACTCATGTCCATCGAGTCCGTGATGCCATCCAGCCATCTCATCCTCAGTCGTCCCTTTCTCCTCCTGCCCCCAATCCCTCCCAGCATCAGAGTCTTTTCCAATGAGTCAACTCTTCACATGAGGTGGCCAAAATACTGGAGTTTCAGCTTCAGCATCATTCCTTCCAAAGAAATCTCAGGGTTGATCTCCTTCAGAATGGACTGGTTGGATCTCCTTGCAGGCCAAGGGACTCTCAAGAGTCTTCTCCAACACCACAGTTCAAAAGCATCAATTCTTTGGCGCTCAGCCTTCTTCACAGTCCAACTCTCACATCCATACATGACCACAGGAAAAACCATAGCCTTGACTAGACAGACCTTAGTCGGCAAAGTAATGTCTCTGCTTTTGAATATACTATCTAGGTTGGTCATAACTTTTCTTCCAAGGAGTAAGCATCTTTTAATTTCATGGCTGCAAAAAGCATCTGCAGTGATTTTGGAGCCCCCAAAAATAAAGTCTGACACTGTTTCCCCATCTATTTCCCATGAAGTGATGGGACCAGATGCCATGATCTTCGTTTTCTGAATGTTGAGCTTTAAGCCAACTTTTTCGCTCTCCTCTTTCACTTTCATCAAGAGGCTTTTTAGCTCCTCTTCACTTTCTGCCATAAGGGTGGTGTCATCTGCATATCTGAGGTTATTGATATTTCTCCCAGCAATCTTGATTCCAGCTTGTGTTTCTTCCAGCCCAGCGTTTCTCATGATGTACTCTGCATATGAGTTAAATAAGCTGGGTGACAATATACAGCCTTGACGTACTCCTTTTCCTATTTGGAACCAGTCTGTTGTTCCATGTCCAGTTCTAACTGTTGCTTCCTGATCTGCATACAGATTTCTCAAGAGGCAGGTCAGGTGGTCTGGTATTCCCATCTCTTTCAGAATTCCCCACAGTTTATTGTGACCCACACAGTCAAAGGCTTTGGCATAGTCAATAAAGCAGAAATAGACGTTTTTCTGGAACTCTCTTGCTTTTTCCATGATCCAGCGGATGCAAACTAGCAATAGAACTTTCTTAATGGGAAAAAAAGCTTTGAAAAAATCTATAGTAAATGGCAACCCACTCCAGTATTCTTGCCTGGAAAATCCCATGGACAGAGGAGTCTGGTGGTTTATAGTCCATGGGGTCACAAAGAGTTATGACTGAGTGACTTCACTCACTTTACAGTAAACTTCAAACTTACTGATAAAAGGTTAGGATGCATTTCCAAAGGAGACAAGAACTGTGTCTTCCCTCAGTAAAAACCTAAGGCTGAGTGTGAATGGAAGAGAATTCCATATAAAGGTCCAAATAGCATCTCTCCCACAGAAGAGGAAAAAACACATCTGGGTTTCCCCAAGTGTCTGTCTAATGGCAGACTCTTGTGGGAAATGTTCATTATATAATAACATTTTTGTATAATTTTATTTAAGTTTTAATGGTATGAAATAACTTTATTTCCATAAAGTTTATTATATAATATTAAGTGGAAAAAACCACAATGACTTATGTTCTGATTATAGTTATGTTAACATTTTAAATATATGTTCAAGGACTGAAAACAAGCATGGAAAAACATAAACAGGTGTAAAGCCATGGAAATTTGGTTGAAATTTTTCCTTAATGTTTTGGTGTCAGTGCAATAAAAAGTTTTAAAAGCAGGCCCATGACAAAACGTTTTTAGGTATTTTGGTTGTATCTTAAATATAGCAGCTTACAGCTGCTACAGCTTACAGCTGCTTACAGCTTACAGCTGCTATCTGTTGTAAACTAAAATTTCCTATTTGATGTTATTTCTAATTACCTTAAAGTCATTTTGGAGATGGGAGTATGAAGAAAAGAGGAGAAATGAGTGCGGGTATAATATATCACTTAATCCAAAAAGAATCAAGGAGAAGGGATTGATTACCTCCTCTAGCTTGGTGATTTCTTTATGCAATTCTTCTTTTAGGCCAGAGCAGTCTTCCTTATTTTGTGTTCTAAGAATCCCCGATATCAAAGGTGGTACCTAGACAGAGAATAATGTCTTAGTTTATCAGTGTGAGGCTAACCATACTGACCCTGTCACATTAAAATAGGATAGAACCCTCACAGTCCGTGTCAGGGTATTCCATACACTTGAAATGTACACCAGTTCCTCTTCACAGAGGTTATATACTGATCCTAGAAACAGTTTTGTCACCAACGATGCTATACTGTTTAGGATTTTATAAGCTACAAATAAGCCATTTTGGTGAGTCTGAGTCAAATATATCTTAAAAGGACACTGAATGGCATGTACTGTACATGAAAGAAACTTGAAGACAATTTGGCAAAGTGAGAAGGAGAAAGAGTCTTTTAGCAAGAATAGAGAAGAAGGTGGCAAGTTTGGGAAAAATAAAAATATTCAGCATGACATGAATATAAAGTATTAGGAGAAGAGTGAAGAGATGTAACTTTGAAAAGTAAACAGGGTCCAGATTATGAAAGGGTGCATAGTACATGTCAGAGCCGGCAAGAGCATAATCCTGTTTGTCTTTCCCTCACAAATCACTGAACCAAGAGTGACAGCACTGATTCAGCTTTAAAAACAAAGACATTTTAAATAGGAGCTGAAATTTCTTAAACACGCACCTTAGAAAAGGACTCAAAGACCATCTTTTGGCAAGCTTTCTCATAGGGGTCGCCTGGCAACAGCTTCTTCTCTGAATATGCTTCATCCAGGTACTCACAAGTGATGGCAGATTCACAGATCAATTGACCCTGACTGGTTTCCAGAACCGGCACCAGGCCTGAGGGATTCTTCTTGAAGAACCACTCAGGCTTATTTTTCAGATTTATGTTGATGACTTCATGCCTGAAAAACATAGAAGACAGTGAAGACAGTAACATTTTTCTTGTATTCCTGAATAAAATGTCATCGGTCCCATCACCCACTTAGCTGATCAGACGCCAAATTATGGAGTCAGCGTGGCCTTTATCTCTTGCCCCTACCCCCTCTTCCTCAAATCACCTGGATCAGCAAGACCTGTCAGCTAGACCTTCAAATCAGCCGGACTTCATCTGCTTCTCAGCTTTAACACTTGCCACCTCATCCAAGACATCACCTGCCACCTGGACCTCTACAGCAGTCCCTCTGGCCCCTGTGCTTCCTGTTACCTCCCTATAGTTCATCCCCCACAATCATTTACAAAAGTGAACTGGATGAGGCCACCCTCCTGCTTACTTCAGTTCAGTTCAGTTGCTCAGTCGTGTCCGACTCTTTGCAACCCCATGAATCGCAGCACGCCAGGCCTCCTTGTCTATCACCAACTCCCGGAGTTCACTCAGACTCACATCCATCGAGTCAGTGATGCCATCCAGCCACCTCATCCTCTGTCATCCCCTTCTCCTCCTGCCCCCAATCCCTCCCAGCATCAGAGTCTTTTCCAAAGAGTCAATTCTTTGCATGCCCCTCAAGTGCTCCTCACTGCAGTGAGGATAAACTCTAAACCCCTTTCCATGCCATATGATCTGGCCCCTGCTTACCTGTCACATGTTTCCTGTGACTTCCGGTTTGGTCATTATGATCTGGCCACAATTAGCTTTTTCAGTATTTCTTGAATTACTTTCTCCATTGTACTGATCATATGTAACTGAAATTACTTTGCTCACTTAATTACATGTTTGTTATGTCCCCTCCCTAGAATATAAGCTCCAGGAAAGCAGTGATCTTGTGTGTCTTGGTCATATTCATAAACAAACATGTAAATCAGCAAAGTTTTAAACAGATTTATATGCTATGAAAAAATATAAACATTTTCAGATAGGTACTCAGTACACACTGGTTGAATAAATAAGTGGAAATGCTTCAAGACTGTCAATTAGATATTCCATTTGGGACTAAGATGTATCTTAATTGCAAAAATAAATCAGCCAACTAATTGAGTTTGTCCACACCCACTATATAGAATCAATATGATAAAACTAAATTCCTTTTGCTAATTTGAATAGAAAGCTAGTCATTTTTTATAAGAATATTAGAGAATCCAAAAAATTCAACCACAAAATAAGCTCCCAGATTAAATCTCCATGCATTGATATTTTTTAAAACTGCCACATGGGTAAATCACACTAAGTAAACCCATAAAGAAGAAACAGGTGAAGTCCAGACTATACTAAGATTGTTTTTTAGATCTAACTTCTCTCTTGTCTGAGAGATTTTAGGGGAAATAAGAGGAAGGGAAGTTTCATATAATTGCTGCAGCCAGATCCATATCATTGTCAAGGCTGGATAAGTGTTCAATAGAACAGATTAGTTACTCAGAAATAATACACCCTAACATCTTGTGTTTCCTCTCTCCCCATCCACCTCAGAAGCTACAATAGCATTTAGCTTGAGGTACTATTAAATACACAACCCCACCCTCTCCCCCATGGAAACAAAGGAATAGCCAGATTGAGTACTGGCGTCTGTGTGTATGTATTACAGGGTTCGTCTGCTGACAGATTACTGTACACTAAGATACAAGCCACTGCAAGAACAATGAGGCTCCCTGCCAATCAAGATTTCTGCAATTTCATACTGTGAAAAGAAAGGGTAAATCCTGGGATGAAGGAGAAGGCAGTACAGAAGGACTCAGGGATGTGCCAAAGCTAAAAGAGCCACTGCCTGTGATTCCCATTCCAGTGATCTCTGCATACCACCAACTTTACTGGAGCCCCAGCTTTGCTGACCCATAAAATGGTTAGGTTAATCTAAACGAGATGTCCTCAACTGGTGCAGTCTGTGGCATTCCTTCCACTCCCCACCAGGGGAACAGAGTTCATAGCTTTCTATGCATGCAATAAGTCGCTTCAGTCCTGTATGACTCTTTGCAACCCCGTGGACTGTAACCCGCCAGGCTCCTCTGTCCATGGGACTATTCAGGCAAGAATACTGGAGTGGGTTGTCATGCCCGCCTCCAGGGGATCCTCCCAACCCAGGGATCCAACTCGAGTCTCATGTCTCCTGCACTGGCAGGCGAGTTCTTTACCACTAGGCCTTTATCACCCCGCAGAAGGCTAAGAATACTGTATTTGGCAGAAAAGGAAGCTGTGGGGACCCTATCAGAGATTCTCATCCCCCGCCCCCAGGCCTGTCCAAGCCTCCCCAAGCAGCTGGTTCCTGGCAGGCTGGGAGCGGCCCCTGCCTCGGTCCTCACCGGATACCCTTGGCCGTCAGGACCAGGCGAGTCCTCTGGGCATACGGGCAGAACCTCATGCTGTAGACACGGATCAGGCCCTCGGGGACGGGCCCCGGGGGCGCGCTTCCTGCGGAGAGAAGCGGACGCGGTTACAGCCTAGACCGCAGTGGGGACATCCGGTTTCCCGCGAATGTGAAGTCTCCTGGGCCGCTCAGCTCCGAAGCAGAAGCCGCCCCCCACCCCCACCCCCACCCCCCTACCCCTCAGCACGCGTCGGATCACGGTCGGCAGGTCTCACCCTTGCCCAGGCTCCTAGCTGATCCTCCGGACATCTCGCCGCCCCACAGATAAAGCTGGCGCCCGGGTTTGCAGGCGAATTAAAAAGTCGATCGCCCCGCCTTCCCTCTTTCCCTCCCTCCCTCCCTTCCCATCAGACGTAAACCAAACCCGCGCGCAGAAGCCCTCCGGGGCGGCCCTACCCCGCACTCTGCTACATTCCCCACCCTCTGCAAGAAGGAAAACGCCGCAGCCCGCTTGCCGGGTGGGCGATCATGGCCGGACGCCACCCCGTAAGCCCTGAGGCCGCGCCGGCCTTCCGGGTTTGGTGGGGATTAAGTCTTAATTAGAACACCTCAGGTGGCGACTGTGCCAGAGTTCATCATGCTGGCCAAGAGGTGCTGACATATCGAGATGCACAAATGACGCTCAAAATCGGCAGAGCCCTTCCCTGACCCGGAAGGATGGTGGCTTCACTTTACAGGCGAGTGGATCCACGCTCCACCCAGACCCTGACCTCCCACGCCCGGCGCCCTGGCGGCAGAAGGCGAGCCCCCAAGGCTTCCTACCCCAAGGCTTCCAATACTTCAGGGCCTTTGGGCCGGCTCCAGTGCTTACCTGAGATTCCAGAACATGCTCTCCCAACATTCCTTTCCATAGCCCAGAGCCAGTCGCGCAATCACCTGGAGAGCCTTTTCCCTTTTTCTGTCTGGACTAAATTTTCTTGGCAAAACTCTATTAGTCTTTGCCCTGCTTCATTCCGCATTCCAAGGCCAAATTTGCCTGTTACTCCAGGTGTTTCCTGACTTCCTACTTTTGCATTCCAGTCCCCTATAATGAAAAGGACATCTTTTTGGGTGTTAGTTCTAAAAGGTCTTGTAGGTCTTCATAAAACCGTTCAACTTCAGTTTCTTCAGCATTACTGGTTGGGGCATAGACTTGGATAACTGTGATATTGAATGGTTTGCCTTGGAGACGAACAGAGATCATTCTGTTGTTTTTTGAGATTGCCTCCAAGTACTGCATTTCGGACTCTTTTGTTGACCATGATGGCTACTCCATTTCTTCTGAGGGATTCCTGCCCGCAGTAGTAGATATAATGGTCATCTGAATTAAATTCACCCATTCCAGTCCATTTTAGTTCGCTGATTCCTAGAATGTTGACGTTCACCTGGATCACATTAAACTGTGGAAAATTCTGAAAGAGATGGGAATATCAGACCACCTAACCTGCCTCTTGAGAAATCTGTATGCAGGTCAGGAAGCAACAGTTAGAACTGGACATGGAACAACAGACTGGTTCCAAATAGGAAAAGGAGTACGTCAAGGCTGTATATTGTCACCCTGCTGATTTAACTCATATGCAGAGTACATCATGAGAAACGCTGGGCTGGAAGAAACACAAGCTGGAATCAAGATTGCCGGGAGAAATATCAATAACCTCAGATATGCAGATGACACCACCCTTATGGCAGAAAGTGAAGAGGAGCTAAAAAGCCTCTTGATGAAAGTGAAAGAGGAGAGCAAAAAAGTTGGCTTAAAGCTCAACATTCAGAAAACGAAGATCATGGCATCTGGTCCCATCACTTCATGGGAAATAGATGGGGAAACAGTGGAAACAGTGTCAGACCTTATTTTGGGGGGCTCCAAAATCACTGCAGATGGTGATTGCAGCCATGAAATTAAAAGACGCTTACTCCTTGGAAGAAAAGTTATGACCAACCTAGATAGTATATTCAAAAGCAGAGACATTACTTTGCTGACTAAGGTCCGTCTAGTCAAGGCTATGGTTTTTCCTGTGATCATGTATAGATGTGAGAGTTGGACTGTGAAGAAGGCTGAGCGCCGAAGAACTGATGCTTTTGAACTGTGGTGTTGGAGAAGACTCTTGAGAGTCCCTTGGCCTGCAAGGAGATCCAACCAGTCCATTCTGAAGGAGATCAACCCTGAGATTTCTTTGGAAGGAATGATGCTAAAGCTGAAGCTCCAGTACTTTGGCCACGTCATTCGAAGAGTTGACTCATTGGAAAAGACTCTGATGCTGGAAGGGATTGGGGGCAGGAGGAGAAGGGGACAACAGAGGATGAGATGGCTGGATGGCATCACGGACTGGATGGAGGTGAGTCTGAGTAAACTCTGGGAGATGGTGATGGACAGGAGGCGTGGCCTGCTGCGATTCATGGGGTCACAAAGAGTCGGACATGACTGAGCAACTGAACTGAACTGAACTAACTTAATATGACTACTGGGAGGGTTGCTGTCCCTACTGTCACTCTTAGGACACATCCTTTTAATTTTAACCCAAAGGAAACAGCACAAATTTGGATATTACTAATATCTGAAGGTGGAGAAGGCAATGGCACCCCACTCCAGTACTCTTTCCTGGAAAATCCCATGGACAGAGGACCCTGGTAGGCTGCAGTCCATGGGGTCACTGAGGGTAGGACATGACTGAACGACTTCACTTTCACTTTTCACTTTCATGCATCGGAGAAGGACATGGCAACCCACTCCAGTGTTCTTGCTTGGAGAATCCCAGGGATGGGGGAGCCTGGTGGGTTGCTGTCTCTGGGGTTGCACAGAGTCGGACACGACTGAAGTGACTTAGCATAGCATAGCACAGCAATATCTGAAGGATGATGCTGCTTTCAAAAATCTATTAACTATGGGGATATTGAAGCCCTAGAAGGGGTACACGCTCAAAGTCAAGTAGATTAGTGGATTTAGTCTACAGGTCTATGAAAATCGTCTGGCCAGGTCATCCACTCATTCAGCCCCCTCTTAATTAGGAAAGAGGGGCTTCCAGAGCACATAATACAGATACTGGAAAAGAGTGCATGTTCAATCGCTCAGTCATGTCTGACTCTTTGCAACCCCATGGACTGTAGCCTGCCAAGCTCCCCTGTTCATGGAATTTTTCAGGCAAGAATACTGGAGTGGATTGCTATTTCCTACTCCCTTTGGAAAAGAGTAGTCAATGTTTTATTTGATTACTGTGCCATTACTTATTATTATAAAAAAAAAGCTGAGCACCGAAGAATTGAAGCTTTTGAACTGTGCTATTAGAGAAGACTCTTGAGAGTCCCTTGGACTGCAAGGAGATCCAACCAGTCAGTCCTAAATATTCATTGGAAGGACTGATGCTGAAGTTGAAACTCCGATACTTTGGCCACCTGATGCAAAGAACAGACTCATTGGAAAAGACCCTGATGGTGGGAAAGATTGAAGGCAGGAGGAGAAGGGGATGACAGAAGATGAGATGGTTGGATGGCATCACCAACTTGATGGACCAAGTTTGAGCAAACTTCGGGAGTTGGTGTTGGACAGGAAGGCCTGGGGTGCTCCAGTCCATGGGGTCGCAAAGAGTCGGACCCAACTAAGCGACTGAAATGAACTGAACTGTTCCATTTATTTGGGAAGGGAGAGGCAGGCTGTGTTTTTATTTTTTATTAGCTCTATTATTGGAGCAGCAGAGTGTGGTAATTAATAAACACATCCATCTTGGAGCCTTCCTGCCTGAGTTTGATTATGATTCCATGCTATGATTCCATGCCTGTCTTAGTTTGCTAGGGCTGCCATTATCAAAATACCCCAAACTGAGTGACTTAAACACCAGAAATTTATTCTCATAATTCTGGAGGCTAGAAGTCCCAGATCAAAGTGTGAGCAGGGTTGGTTGTCTGGTGGAACACAATTCAAGTGCTTCTTGAATCTGTCTCCCAGCCTTTCATCCTCAGTATGGCTTTTAAAAAACCTCTTTTCTATTCCTAGAATAGATTGGTTTATTGAGTATTTCCCTCTACAGTTTCAACTGACTAGCAGATGCACAGGAGAAACTCAATAAACATTTCTGACAGAATGAAGGTAAGAATTTGGCAAGACAGGAAGGAGAGCCCTAAAGAAGGGAAGAGGGGAGGATTGGAGGAGAGGGAATAAAGAAGGCAAGAGAGGGCAAGTAATGGTCTGAGAGGGATGGTCAGAAGTTAAGGCAAATTGCTAACGTGTCTTATCAGTTACTTCCAGAAGCTAGCTGTCCTTGAAATAGCCGAGGGTACACCACAAAGTGTAATACAGTAATTGAAGGTTTTGCATTTCAGACTTGGCTTTAAAGTCTTTTAAATTAGCTTTGTAATTCGTAAATTACTCAGCTTTGTAATCTTGGGGAAATTCTCTTATTCTCCCTTTCTTTTCCTGTAAAATGGGGCTAATTGGGGATTTGAATAGTGAATGAAATTATACCTGCACCGGCGCTTGGACGGTCAGCACTCAACGTTAAAGTCGACTGTCGTCATTTACCAACATTGTAACTATTTGCCCTAGGCTGGGCCACTCCAGTACCCACTGGAGGCCCGCCCCCCTGCTTCACTCACCGCTCTCCCGTTGGTTGAGACAGCTCAGCGCTGCCACCAACCGGCTTGGTTCGAGGGGGAGCAGCCGAAATGGCAGAACCAATGGGCGCAGGGGTCATGGGAATCTAAACAGTGGAGGCTTCCGGTCTGCAAGCTGGGGGCAGTCCCGGGCCTCCGAGTAACAGACTCTCACGGCCGCGGACGGAGTAAGAGACACAGGGCCCCTGGGCAAGGCCGGGAGAGAGTCGAGGCCTACAGCGTCACGTCTTTGAAGTGCGGTATCCCCGGCCTCGCCGCTCACACTTTGGTCTTGAGAAAATTCTTCCCTCAGACTACATCCTCTCCCTTCCCTCAGCTTCTTAGACCTGCTCACTTTCAAATTCCACCTCTTCCCGGTCAACCCCCAATGCCTTCCTGCAGACTTCCTTTCTCTGTAACCTTTCTCCCGCCCCTCCCCACTCCCATCCCCAGCGCGTCCAGTTATTCAGTGGCCACTTTAATAACAGCTCTTTCCCGCCTTTGGTGATTTCCTCCGTACTTACGGCCATCAGTCCCTTCCGTCTGTCTCCTGACCACTGACTCTGGATTTGTTTGCACTTACAGTGGCATGTGAAAAACAAAAAACGCTGCACAGGTGTAAGTTGGCATTGCTTTCCTTCCACATTCTAGAGTGTTACTTGCAGTGTTCCAAACAGCATCCACCACGCGTCCTGATTGTACTATTCCCTTGAACTTTCTCTCCAAACCTTCTCTTGTCCTCTCCACCATCTTTAAGCTTCTCTTTAACATTTAAATAGAGGTAGACCCTTGCCTCCTCTCAGACTCTCCTCTTCTTTCTCTAGCTGACACTCACCACACCCTCCTTTAAAATACTTTAAATATATTCCTTTATACTTTAAAATATATTCCTTTTGTGTTCTCACCTTTTCATTCATGTCCTATGATTCCTTTTACTTTCTGCATTTATCTGAGTTTTAAATCTAAAGGCTACATACGCTCCTTTTTTGTAAAGATGGAAAATTTCCTACTGAGCTTACAACCATAAAGCAGGCTGTCCTATTCGAAGTTGCTTTTTAAAGTTTATTTTTAAAATCAAAACTAATTTTAAAGGTAAAATTAGTGCCCAGAATGCACCCTGTTTTCTTTGAGAATCAAGCTCTTTTCTCTGTCGTTTTCACATTTTCTTTTCCACGTATACAGGACTTCAGAAATCCTTCCCAGATTTTCTTAGGTTTGAACAGAGGTTGTGCTTCACTAGAAAAGCTCTCTGAAGAAGGCTTTTGAGACCTAGAGAATTTTCAGTCTGCATTTAAATTTCTATAGTGCCTGGACTGGAACTGTCCAGTTCAGAACACACAGCAACCTCCTGTGTTTTTATCTGAGAGAGTGTTTTGGGCAGAAATGGGGTGAAAAGGGAATAGATGAGTTTCAAAGATGTTAATGATCTATTGCTTGTGTTAGGTAGTTAAAATAGAGAAAAGGCGTCCAAAATGGCGGTGGCTAAAAGACGGGGAAGGGAAAAGCCCGTGAAAATAGAACAAAGGCAGGTCCGAGGACCTGAGTGAAGACCTCAGATAGAACAAACAGCACTCCTGGCTAAGCCCAATTTGCATAGGGCAGGCCCAGGGGGAGGAAAAAACATATCAAAGGAGGAGCCACAGCACTTTCTCTGTCTTTCCCCGCTGCGTGGTTTTGGTATGCCCTTTCCAGTTGACTCAGAGGTTAAAGCGTCTGCCTGCAATGCAGGAGACCCAGGTTCGATTCCTGGATTGGGAAGATCCCCTGGAGAAGGAAATGGCAACCCACTCCAGTATTCTTGCCTGGAGAATCCCATGGACGGAGGAGCCTGATGGGCTACAGTCCACGGGGTCTCAAAGAGTCAGACACGACTGAGCGACTTCACTTTCCAGTTACTTTCCACGCTTGGAGGATGGATTCTCCTGCTAACTTCTAAATAAAACAGAGCTGTAACACTGATTTGTCTAAGAGCTATAACACGGTCTGTCCAAGACCTGAGGGCTGTGACTCGCCGAGGGCTTTAATGTCTGTCACTCCAAATCTTTGTTGAGACAAGACAGAACCGAAGAGCGTACACTCGCCTGACACTTGCATTATTAAAAAAAAAAAATGAAAAAGTATTTAAAATGTATTTTATTGATGGTGATTGTATCTTTTCCTAGGTAGGTGCAAGTATTCCCCAAGAAGAATGTTCATTTTGTCAAGAACAGTACCATTTGCCACCCTTGTGGGAATTTCATAGTACTTATTAATATTGGAATCAAGAAAAAGACTGTACTCCAGTGTATGAATGGAACTGTGGGCATCCTGGCAACTAGTGTTCCTTATGAAGTTGTGGCTTTTTCTGACCAGCAGCTCTGTTCTGTCATCTACATATACAACTTCCTCTGAAATGACCAGAAAGATCAAATTAAAAGATATCTTGCAAGACTCTTCCTTTACCATGACCAAAGGATTGTATTAAAGATGTGACCATATCTTTCTTATAAATGTAGGGTTTGGGGTTTTTTTTGACTGGTTGGGTTTTTTTGTTGTTGTTGTTGTAATAAACATTTTTAAGGGCCAAATCAGGCTGATCACATAGGATTTAATTAAGTAGGCTAGAGCCTTGCTACTCAAAGTGTGGTCTGCTTACAGTCAACATTGCATCACCTAGGATGCCCGAAACTCTGCTCCCATCACAGACCTATGAGTCAGAATCTGTATTTTAACAGTATTTCCCCAGTTAATTCATATGCACGTTAAACTTGAGAAGCACTGAACTAGAACACTACTCGAGCACTAACTGCTGTTTAAAAACCTTTTTTAGAACAGTTTTTTCTTTCCTGATGATTTATTGAAAATCTGGCTGAAGAGATGTGTATAACTTCTAAAGATAAGTCTCTGAGCCTCAATTTCCTTTTCTATGATAAAGATAAATCTACTGTCAAGACTGTGCTGAAAAAATTGAAATTATATATATAACATATAACCTACTATGTTATGTATAATTAACATATGTTAACACATAAATGACATGTATAACATGTCACTTAGGTACTACGTCAATCAGTGTTTTTGTTGTTCAGTCACTCAGTTGTGCTGAGGGAAGGAAGAGACTTAATCAGAAAGCCAGCTGACAGAGAAGATGGCAGGCTAGAGCCTCACAATAACCATCTTATTGGGGTCTGGATGCCAGGTTCTTTTATAGATCAGAAAGAAGCAATGAGGAACTAAAGTCAAAAGGCAGAATAGACAGTGTGATGCAGTGGGAAGTAAAGTTGAAAGGGTGTTCATTCTTGCAAAACATCTCCAAGGCAATGGCCTGCCTTTGGAAGGGGTGTGTTAATCTCTCCTTTCACAGGTGGATAGGGACAAAGTTTCTCTCCATGTGCTGGACAAAGTTTCTCTCCATGTGCTGAACAAAGGCACTTTAGTTTACAGTCAAGCAGAGGAGCAGGGTCCTCCAGGCAAGCCATTAAGTATGATTATAATAATAAAAGCAATGAAAAAGCAAGTCAAAGAGACAGTTTCCAACATGAAGTCAGAATTGGCTTCCTCGCTGCAGCAATACAAGGTATGTCTACAGGCATACCTTGTTTTATTGTTTGCAAATATTGCTTTTTTTTTTTTTTTTTTTTTTGTGGCAACCCTGCACTGAGCAAATCTACTGGCACCGTTTGCTCAATTCGTGACTCTGTCCCATTTGGTAATTCTTCTAATATTTCAAACTTTTTATTATTATATTTGTTATGGTGATGAGTGATATTTGATGTTACCATTGTATTCATTTTGGGAGGCAATGAACTATACTCATATAAGAGGGCAAACTTAATCTCTAAATTTTTTGTATGTTCTGACTGTTCCATCAAACAGCCATTATCCTGTCTCTCTTTCTTCATGTCTCCCTATTCCTTGGGACCCAACAATATTGAAATTAGGCCCATTAATAACCTGACAGGGACCTCTAAGTGTTCAAGTGAAAGGAAGAGTTGCATATCTCTCACTTTAAATCAAAAGCTAGAAGTAATTAAGCTTAGTGAGGAAGGCACGTCAAAAGCTGAGACAGACTGAAAGCTAGGCCTCTTATACCAAATAGTTAGGCAGGAATGAATGCAAAAGAAAAATTCTTGAAAAAAATTCAAAGTGTTATTCCAGAGAACACACAAATGATATGAAAGTGAAAAGGTCTCATTGCTGATATAAGTAAGTGAAGTTGCTCAGTCGTGTCCAACTCTTTGCGACCCCAGGAGTCTGCCAGGCTCCTCCAACCATGGGATTCTCCAGGCAAGAATACCTGAGTGGGTTGCCATTTCCTTCTCCAGCGGAACTTCCTGACCCAAGGATCAAACCAGGGTCTCCCGCTTTGCAGGCAGATTCTTTACCATCTGAACCACCAGGGAAGCCTACATTGCTAATATGGAGAAACTTTATATTTCTTCTGGATAGAAGGTCAGACCAGCCTTAACATTCCCTTAAGCCAAAACCTGATCCAGAGCAAGTCCCTAACTGTCTTTAATTCTATGAAGGCTGAGAGAGGTGAGGAAGTTGCAAAAGAGAAGTTTGAAGCTACCAGAGGTTGGCTCAAGAGGTTCAAAGAAAGATGCTATCTCCATAACATAAAAGTACAAGGTGAAGCAAGAAGTGCTGATGTAGAAGCTGCAGCAAGTTATCCATAAGATCTAACTAGGTGGCTACACTAAAAAGATTTTCAGTGTAAACAAAACAGCCTTATATGAAAAAGATGAAGAAGACATCGTCTAGGACTTTCCTAGCTAGATAGGAAAAGTCAATTCCTGGCTTCAAAGCTTCAAAGGACAGACTGACTCTCTTGTTAGAGGCTAATGCAGCTCATGACTTGAAGTTGAAGCCAGTGCTCATTTAATATTCTGAAAGTTCAGGGGCCTTTATAATTATAATAAATCTCCTCCACCTGTGCTCTATACATGGAACAACGTAGCCTGGATGACAACACATCTGTTGACAGCATAGTTTACTGAGTATTTTAAGCCCACTATTGAAACCTACTGCTCAGAAAAGAAGATTTCTTTCAAAATGCTACTTATTGACAATGCACCTGGTCACCCAAGAGCTCTGATGGAGATGTACAATGGGATTGGTGCTGTTTTCATGTCCTAACACAACATCCTTTCTGCAGCCCATGGATCAAAGAGTAATTTCAACTTTAAAGTCTTATAATTTAGGACTTGTTTGTTGTGAGACAATAGCTGCCATAAGGAGTGACTCTTCTACTAGATCTGGGTAAAGCAGATTGGAAATCTCTGGAAAGGGTTCACTGCTCTAGATGCCATTAAGAACATTCATGACTCACTGGAAGAGGTCAGAATATCAGTATTAACAGGGGTTTGGAAGAAGTTGATTCTAACCTTGATGGATGACTTTGAGGGTTCCAGATTTAGTGGAGAAAATTACAGTACACGTAGTGGAAATAGCAAGAGAACTAAAACTAGTTTAGCCTGAAGATGTGACTGAATTGCTGCAATCTCATGATAAAACTTGAATGGATGCAGAGGTTTTTTTTATTGCTGAGCACAGGAAGTGCTTTCTTGAGAAGGAAACTACTCCTGGCAAGAACACTATGACGATTGTTGAAATGGTAACAAAAGGTTTAGAACATTATATAAATAAGCTTAGTTGACAAAGCAGTGACAAGGTTTAAAAGGATTGATTCCAGTTTTGAAAGAGGTTTTATTGTTGCTAAATGCTGACAAACAGAATTGCATGCTACAGAGAAATCATTCATGAATGGGTGAGTAAATCAAGCAAACTTCATTGTGGTCCTATTTTAATAAATTGCCACAGCCACCCCAACCTTTAGCAATCACCAACCCCAGTCAACAGCCATGAACAAGAAGGCAAGACCCTCCATCATCAAAAAGCTTATGACTCTAAAGGCTCAGCTGATGATTATTATTTTTAGAGATAAAGTATTTTTTTAATTAGGTTGTATAAATGATTTCTTTAAACATAATATTATTACACATTTAATAGACTATATTATAGTGTAGACATAACTTTTATATGTATTGGGAAACAAAAATGTGTGATTCACTTTATGGCAATATTTACTTTATTCCTGTGGTCTGGAGCCAAACCTGTAATATCTCTGAGATATGTTTCTATATGGACTGTATCTACTCTTCATCTTTAAAATACTCCCAGTTTGGTTACGTGGTATAGTCTTATCAAAGGAATTAATAGTTAATTCAAACTAGTAGCCAACATTCATGTTGAATCATTAAACTCTAAAGGAATCCATAATAAAATTAGGATTAAATCATCAAGGATACACAATGTTACTACTGTTATTTAATATCAACTTGGAAGTTCTAGTCAATGCAACAAAATATGAACATATAAAACTTATAGCTAGGGGAAAAGAGATAATGGATAATACAATAATCTCCTTGGACTAATAAAAGAATGCTCAGTAAGATGCTGGTTTCAAAATAAACATCCTTACAATTAGAAGATTTAAATACTTAGGAGTGACCCTAATGAAGAAAATTACAAAAATCACTGACATAATATTTAAACATATAGAGACATACTCCTGCATGGAAAGTCTGGTTATCATACATATAGTTCTGATATTCTTTACAGAAAGAAATTCATAGTTTTATCAAATGTTTTAGAGAGAGACCAGGAGTACTTAAATGAATGATTTCAAGGTTCATCTAGAAGGACAGAAAGTAGAGAATGGGGATAATCTGAAAGAGAATATGACAAGGCAGAAGGCCCTCCTTAGCATTATGGTGCTGTCATCATATAGGGTGTGGGATTGGTTCAGGAGTCACTTAATCAGTGAAGGAGTTGAAGAGTGAGGACAGGCTCCGGAATACATGAAGCTAAGTATATGATGAAGATACTCCCAGAATGATACCTATACACAGTAGATGATATGAATTATTATTAAACAATGGTATTAAGAAAAATATTAGAACAAAAGTATCAAGTTAAGTCCTTATGTTATACTGTATATCAAAACATAAACAAAAGCAAGAGAGAATACAAACAACAAACCTATCGAAACTGTGGTAGAAAATTGAAATAATTTAAGGATGAGGAAGGACTTTTTGCACAAAGGAAAAAAGTGAAAATAGAAAGATTGAGATATTTCATTATATACAAATTTTAAACCTATGAATATTGAAAATACCATGAAAAGTTAAAAGGCAAATAAGAAACTGAAGAAAGTATTTGGAACAAATATGGCAAAATATTTTCAGATCATTTATGAAATAAGAAAAAAGATATCTCATTAGAACAATGGATAAGGAACTCACCCAAACCACAAAACTACTAATGACCAAAAACATAAAAAATGTTTCCTTTGAATATTCATCTTATAAAGTGTCATTTAAACAAAGGTGAGGTTTTTCTACTTACCAAAGTCACAATTCTTTTAAAGCTCATATTTGCTAGCACAGAGTGCAGTGAAACTGGGAGCACTCTTTTCCTAATGGTGGGAATATGAATTCATACAAGCTTCCTGAGAAGTAAATATCTATTCTATATCCACTTCAAGAACTATACAGTTTAAAGGAAATAATCAGAAATATGGCCACACATTTGTGTGCAAACAAATTAAAAGCACTGTCATAATAGCAGAAGATTGGAAGCAACCTAAATTTCCAGTAATCTGTGTATAGTTAAATAAGTTAAAGATCCCATAAAGAGGTACTATGCGAACATTAAAATTCACATTTTTGAAAAATTATTAATGATAAAATGCTCAAGGTAAACAAGCAAACAAAAATTCAATAGAAGTCATGGAATATATGATCCAAGTTCCATTTCTGAAATGAATTATTATGTAGGCTATTTATTTAATCCATGATTATTATAGCTATAAAGAGCAAAGTTATATTTAACAAAAAAATGTATTTTTATAAGTAAAAACACAAGAAAACACCAAAAACAAATTTATCAGATTTTGTAGTATAATTAAGGAGCATTTGCTTTTCTTCTCTGGACGGCTAGTGTGTGTGTATGTGTTTTCTTCAAAAGTCTTGTGTTTCATAAATTTAAAATAAATGTAAAGAAAATATAAAATTAATAATCTTCAATTATGGGAGGAAGTGTCTCTCTAGCAAGGATAGAAAATTATTCCATTAAAGCCTCTGTCCAACAAGAAATTATTTTTGCATTGGATGCTCAGAAAATACAAGCTGTTTTTATTGATCAGACTATGCTAAATAAACCCAATAAATGATAAAGTTTAGTGGAATAGTAATTTCAGTTAAAGTGAAAAGTGTAAAAATGCAGAGAACAGGGCCATTAAAAATATGCAGAATGAGCAACAGAGAATTGAGTGTAAAGAAGACAGACATAGGAGAAGGCAAAAGTTGTGTCTACGGAACCACAGTGAAGAACAGCAGCTAAAGGAGGGGAAACTAAAGCCTCACACACAAGGAAGCAGAAGCAGACACTTCCCTGTATTAGCATCCTCACTATGTAGATTTTAAACACATTGTTGCTAAGACTTTAAAGTCATGTTTCATTTGTTCAACTGTAGGTACAAATGAGAAAATAACTTTTTATAGTTGTTCTAAGGACTGGAAGATATTAAGCTAAGGGCCAGATATGGCCTAAGGGACAGAGACATGCAATTACGCTAGAATTATTGCAACTGCCCAGTGTATTTCAAGTTGTTTGAATAACTTCTCTAATTACCATGTTTCATATATTTATGGAATATTTTATGGTTCTTGGGCCATTTCAAGGCACACAGGGACATACATAGTGCAGTGTGCTTAATTCATCACTGAAGTCATGAGACAGTGACCTCATGGCCTTAGTTCACTCAAAAATCTTTTAAACACAGATCTTAACTTTGCTCATAGCTTTCTGTTAATAGTTTTAGAAACCAGCCTAGACATTGCATGAGGCAAATACATTTGAATTATGTGAAAATTATTAAATAAGGGAAATTAAACTATAAGGCTACAGTTAACCTGAACATAATGATTAAATCCTTGCACTGTATTTTATATTATAGGCAATGTTCTCCTGGACTATACTTTCCTTCAGTTACTGTGGCACCTACCTGCCTAGTTACTCCTCCCTCCCAGAATTTGCCCTCTGGTAAGTTGCAGCCTCCTGCAGAATTCCTTTCATTGGGTCACACTTTAATTTATCCTTCTGGATTTTATCAAAGCACGTCTACGTGAGAAATTGGAACAAGGAAAAACGGAAGGAATTAAAGTCCTAATCATAAGGCTTAGTATAATCAGTACTTTCAGGCAGCAAATTGGCAGGGCAAAAGCTAACAGAGATTAATTACTGTCTTTCTCTTCTTATTAATGTGTTATAATATTTCCTTTGTCAAGTAAAGAATACATGAATAAGTACATAAAGTTTCATCTTTTCTTCAAAGGGTACCTATGAATTATTTTCATTATTTCCACTAATGCTGAAATTAAGATGGTCTTCATATTAGAGCTCAGTTTGAAGTAACTGTTTTTAGGGACATTAGAACAATTAAAAGTGCAGAGAGTGGAACATTATACCACATTTCCCAGCTGTATAGGAAATACTTGTGAATAAGACACATGTCTGGTCTTTGTTAGATCACTTCATGTGGTCACCTTCAAAGATGCATTGGGGGGAATTTGTCTAATTGAGGGGAAATACTTAATATTCTCAATCCAAGAATGATTGTGAATACTTACATATCAGTATTTTTCATGGAAATATGTAACAATCTTGATTCAGAGAATAACATTTAGTTTATGCAGAATTTCTTTACTGTTTGTGCAGAGAAATTTTACTGTTTACTGGTGATCTAGTTTTTAAGACTCCATGTTCCCACTGCAGTGGATACAGGTTTGATCCCTGTTGGGGAACTATGATACCGCAATCAGCCAAAAATTAAAAAAAAAAAAAAACCCACAACTTTCAGTTTGGTTCAGTTCAGTCGCTTAGTCATGTCTGACTCTTTTCGACCCCATGAATCGCAGCACTCCAGGCCTCCCTGTCCATCACCAACTCCCGGAGTTCACTCAAACTCATGTCCATCGAGTGGGTGATGCCATCCAGCCATCTCATCCTCTGTCATCCCCTTCTCCTCCTGCTCCCAGTCCCTCCCAGCATCAGGGTCTTTTCCAATGAGTCAACTCTTCGCATAAGGTGGCCAAAGTATTGGAGTTTCAGCTTCAGCATCAGTCCTTCCAATGAACACCCAGGGTTGATCTCCTTCAGAATGGACTGGTTGGATCTCCTTGCAGTCCAAGGGACTCTCAAGAGTCTTCTCCAACACCACAGTTCAAAAGCATCAATTCTTCGGCGCTCAGCTTTCTTTATAGTCCAACTCTCACATCCATACATGATCACTGGAAAACCATAGCCTTGACTAGACGGACCTTTGTTGGCAAAGTAATGTCTCTGCTTTTTAATATGCTATCTCGTTGGTCATAACTTTCCTTCCAAGGAGTAAGCATCTTTTAATTTCACGGCTACAATCACCATCTGCAGTGATTTTGGAGCCCCCCAAAATAAAG